>NC_140546.1:1233090-1830590 GCF_057382185.1 Mchenga conophoros
CCCTACAATAATAGATACAGAGAAAACCCAACAATCATATGACCCCCTATGAGCACTTTGGCAACAGTGGGAAGGAAAAACTCCCTTTTAACAGGAAGAAACCTCTGGCAGCACCAGGCTCAGGGAGGGGCGGGGCCATCTGCTGTGATTGGTTGGGGTGAGAGAAGGAAGACAGGATAAAGACATGCTGTGGAAGAGAGACAGAGGTTAATAACAGATATGATTCAATGCAGAGAGGTCTGTTAATACATAGTGAGTGAAGAAGAAACCCCCAGTGCATCATGGGAATCCCCGGCAGCCTACGTCTATTGGAGCATAACTAAGGGAGGATTCAGGGTCACCTGGTCCAGCCCTAACTATATGCTTTAGCAAAAAGGAAAGTTTGAAGCCTGATCTTGAAAGTAGAGATAGTGTCTGTCTCCTGAATCCAAACTGGAAGCTGGTTCCACGGGTTTCATCCCAGCGGTTAGATGGCAGCCATGCTGTGAGTGTGGCTAAAGTCATCTGTTATGGGAAGTTCTAAATGAAGACCAGAGTCCAGTTAGCACAACGAAGCAAGAAAAGAGAGAGAGCCACGAGCTGCTGTGCGTGCCGCCATCTTTTTTTTACCCGCCATACAGATGCAAACACCAGTGTCTGGCTTCCACAGGCTGACCGATACAGATGAGCCAACATTTTGTAAAGAGTCCACAGATCTTGCTTGGTCTCTCCAGCGGCTCAGACTACGTCACACAGCCTGAGAGCAGACTGCTGTCACCTCCATCTCTTCTGTGCAGAGCCACCCTCTCTTCACCTGAAGACACCAGGTGATCGAGTGTGCCGTCGCTCAGATCCCAGCTGCCTTCTCCTCGGTATAACCGGCACCATCCCATCGTCAACCGCATGACGATGCAGAAAAAAATAGATTTGATCCGTGTCCCTGTCAACAGGAAGTCGAGGGAAGCTGCAGCACTGACAGGAGCTATTTCCTTTCTATTTCCTGCTACAGCCCAGCCGCCGGCTGTGTGCGGTGACACCTGCCACGTTTATTCCTGCTGCGCCCTCCCACCTGACTCCTGAGCAGGCGTGCGTTAGGAGAGCGGGCAGGATGTGCACATAAACAGATGGGAATGTTGACACCGTGATCCGCTCATTTACTGTACGTCCAGAGGGCGAACGAGCCGCCGAGGTGCAGACCGCTGATGCTGAGGCCTGATGGGAAAACCACACGACACGGCGGTGTTCTCCAGGTTAAACACCGTTTCAGGATAACAAGGACCGAGTCCATCAAAGGGACAGCTCAGAGGGGCTGAGATGGTCTGAGCATGTGCGGGGGGATGATGACGAGGAGGTTCATGGCAGTGTGATCCACCGTTCCACACGAAGAGATTAAAAATCAAAGTGCTGCTGAGGCTCCGTAACGAGCAGGAAGCCTGTCCTGGATTTGATTTGTGTTTCGTAAATAATTAACAGCTCTCGAGGCGATTTATCGGGGAACACGAAGAGAGCCACATGGTTCGTGCTGACCGGTGCGATCTTCTTAGAGCCTTAGAGGCGACACCGTGAAGCTGAAAATCTAAAGACGAAGATACCTGCAGCGTCTTCTGATGGGAACAGCCATCCTCCTCCCACCTGCAGGGGCGTGTTGCACATAACCTGTTCTGCTTCAATGAGGCGAGCAGGTGAGCGCAGCGTCGAAGACTCCGGATCAGCGCAGCAGGCAGGAAGTCCAGCCTTCACCGCACACTCATTAGCTGGACAGGTGATCTGCCTGAGCTGAGCTCGGAGGGCTGGAGGGAGGGAAGATGAAGATGACACGTCTTCTTCATCAGCAGCACTCGGACACTGAGTTTGCCCAGTATGTGCCCCCCCCACACACACACACACACACTGTGTGTGGTGCGCAGTCAGTTCCGTGTCTCCGGGTGTCTCCGGGTGTCTCCGGGTGTCTCCGGGTGCGAGGCGCTCCGAGCGTCGGTCGCCGTGTCCGGCTCTCGGCTCGTTGGCGGTTCCCCACACAGTGAGGCAGATGAGCAGAATCATTATTGTCATTAAGATTAAAGCAGGCGAGGGAGCGGTTCACTCACATTCACACACTTTCTCCTCAGCGTGAGCTCTTACATCTGCTCGCTCACAGAGTCACTGTCATCTCATGATTACAACCGATTATCTCTAATTAGGATTTATCACCTTGTAATCCCGACTCTGTAGATTATTCTTATGATTTACTGTCTGATAATCACAGCTCACCGTCTCATAGCCAGAACTTATCGTCTGGTGATTCTGACTTTATGGCACATCTTCTCATCACCAAGAGATAAGACTTCATAACCACGGCACTTATTCTTAACATTTATTGCATTAGAGAAGTAAAACTGGGGCCATGTGATTGTGTGATAAGTGCCTGTATATTGTGAGTAGCAGAGCAGAGCGCGGCGCTGTTCAGAGGATGAGCCTGATTACACAGGCTGCTCTCGCTCACCGCTCACCCCGCGGGCCTCGGCGAGGTCGAGCATCAGAAGTCAGCTGCAGAGACAGCAGAGTGTTTCTAAAAGCCCAAGAGTTCAATAACTTCTGACCTGTTGTTGCCATTGGAGGTAATCAGGGAAATTCCTAATCCGAGTTTGGAAGCAACAGGCTGACATTAGCATTCCTGGAGCTGCTAATGTGACTAATGAGGTCCAAGTCCAGGGTTACAGCCCGGCCTCGGTGCTCAGCCTCCTTTTATAACCGTTTTACACTCACAGCTTGACACAGAAAAACATTTCTCTGAACTGAAACGTGCTTTCTGGGAATTTATCTGTTTAGCATGTGGCTAAAACAAAGCCGACTCCAGCCAGGTCCAGGTTAAAGGTCAAAGAGTATTTGAGCTCAAAATGATTGTTTTCCGCACGTTTTCAGAGTGAAATGAATGGAAGGAACCAGTCAGCACTGTGCTGCGTTGTGTATGCAGGGTAACGTGCTCGTTTGTTCGTTTGGGATGAACGTATTCTCTGTGCTCCCCGTCTGTGTTTTCTGTGAATTACTTCCTGACAGCCTCGTTCACCACCTCCGAGCCGCACTCAGATTTAATAGCAAATTATGCTGTTTCAACTGCACTCGTTACCCCGGCGGTGCGGGAACGCCTTCGCTCCCGTCAGGCGTCATCCTGTATTTATGAAACGAGGCCGCCACGCTGTGCGTTTCGTCTAACCTGAGACGTGACGGTAAAAGTCCTTTTATTGAGGCAAAAAGAGCTCTGCAGACTGATCTTATTCAGCCCCGGAGGTGGTGTACCTTCACTAAAAATTGACAAATAGGTTTTCTTGTCACTTCCCACCTCTGAGCTCCGTGTAGTTGACATTATTTGATATGAGTGCGGAAGCGTGGACTCCGGGGGCCGCGGTAGGTCGACAGACGAGACAAGGCAGAAGGAAGAATCAACACAACCGATCACAGCACTGCTGCGATCCTCTGGTGGCAAACAAGACGCTCACGTTATTCAATATACACCGAGTGGGTTTGTGTTTCTACCGACATATCGATTCTTTTCCCACCCTGGTGGCTTAAAATTTGGTTTCTTTAGTGAGCTGTGATGTGGCGGGAAAAATAGCCCCGGAGAAAAGAGCCAAACAAAGAGTTCGAGCTGACGTCTGTTATTTCTGTCTCTCAGGCTCCATCGATTTTCAAAAACCTGGTGATTTGGCTGCAGGGTGATTATCAGTGATTACAGTCCGACAGGTCCTGGACAGATTCAGATCAATTTGTTTGACAGACTCGTGTTCATGTGGAGGGGAGTGTAAATGTGCCTCAGACATGGGAAAAGTACTCTACGGCATCCAAAATGCTCACGTTCCCAGTGCTGTGATTCACAGTAGCTTCATGCAAGCTGCAGGAAAGCCTGACCCTTCACCCCGCAGGTCCGAAGAGTCTACACCACCTTCTGGTCTGAAGGCTTCTGTGACATAAACTGTGAAGGTTTTACGTTTCAGTCCTGTTTGTGGATTTTACAGACTGCGTCGAGTGCAAGACAAGAAAGTGAAACACAAAGGCCAAACAGGAAAATCAAACAAAGGCACGGAGGCCTGGGAATATCTGGAAACAGCTGCTCTGATAAAGACTAAAGAGGAGAGAGACTCCCGTGGTTTCAGAGACTTCCTGTTTCTGTAATGAAATGTAATTCACACATGCAAATCAGTTCATAACTCTCGTGTAATGTCTGTGGATTCTTGGTGAATATTCAGTCTCTTCATTAAAAGGAAATTCACAGCTGTTTGTTTCTTTGGACGTGAGCAAACTTACAAACCAGGCATCGATGCAGCTGTTTTTTAAAGCACACATTTTCCTGCACAGTTCAGCTGTTTGTGCTCTCTGTGGAAGAACGTCCACGCGCTGCTGTCCAGGTCAGCAGGATGTTGTCCAGGTGTGGACGTCAGACAGACCTGACGGACATGTCTTTGGCTGAAGGTACAACATTTATATTCAGCTTGGATTCCCCTTCAAAGTGAGACATTTGCCTTTTAAATAAAAAGTGACACCTTAAGTGAAGAAATAAGAGCTGCCCAAAGTGGGAAAAATGTACTTTGAGTTCATTTTTCAAAAATAAATCTGCAGTGACAAACTACCTTTTACACCGGCGCCGCTGTAGTTTCCAGATATTTAATGATGAGCATAAGCTAATGATTGCTTCAGAAAGACTGATAGCACAGGCTGAAATAATTCATGGCAATCTTTAGCAGCAGCTGAAGGACACTGATGCTGCTGAATTGTTAAAATCCTTCACTGCAATATTTATGCTTCCCGCTCGGATCTCAATCCTGCGAGAGGAGGAAGTATCTGCATGATGATGTCACTTAGATTTATCTCCGTGCTCGTTTAAATATGAAACGCTGTAAGTCGTCCTTCCGCACCAGGAACAGCTGCGGATGCTGAAACCCACCACAAGCTGCAGTCCCACCAATGTCCGCTAGAGGTAGGGTTGCCAACTCCCTGAAAAATAAATAAGGGACACCTCGTGGCCAGGGCCGGGCGACCCAGTTGTCTTCACCCTTCCCAGTGTGGTGAATTTTCTAGCTCTTTTTTTGTGTGTGAAATTATTTTTTTAACCATTTGACTTGAAGTTGATTTAAGTAGATGCATATTCTATTCTTTGTGATATGAACACATGTGAAACAAATGATCATTTAGCCATTTATTTTTAGCTCAAAATGACAACATTAACACAGTAAAACAGGTCTCTTTCTTAAACAGAAGCCTGTCATGCTTAACTTTTGAGAATATAAGTAAATCTTTCTTTAAAAGAACTCTGTCCTGCTTAACTTAAAATAATAGAAAACAATAGAAAGAAAAATATTCTTGTAACAGTGCACATTTAGTGCATTTAGTACAATTGGCTTCAGCTGAGGTATTATTTCAGCTTTTCTAATGCTAATCAGCTGCTCCTGTTTGTAAACCCGCTTGTTCCCATGATTACGCATCTTAACTCATCATCATTATTCATCTATGTATTACGTTTATGTATTAGTCATCAATTTGTTGTACTCATGTATCCTTGCAGTTGTTTATTACACAAAATAAATTATATTATCACACTTCTGGCCACATAGCGCTGATATTCACTGCACATGCCCATATTAACTTTTTCCAGCCAGGTGTTTTCCTTTTCCCATTCTTCCCTTTCTCTGAGGGGAACAAACATTGCTGCTCTAACGCTGGGCTCACACTGTGCGGTTTTAGAATCAGAATCAGAATCAGAATGGGTTTATTGCCAGATGTTGAGGTTTACAACATTAGGAATTTGCTGCGGTGCTTCAGTGCAAACAATAAGAATTAAAGTGCTATGTAGAAAGAAAGATATGTGCATGAGATATACATGAGATATATACATGAGAATAAGAATTAAGAGTGCTACGTAGAAAGATATATACATGAGTGCAGGTGGTGATCAGTGCAAACATAGAATGATGCAGTGACACAGCGTAGGGTCATGTGTTAGTGGTGGGAACAGTCATATGGTTATTGTTCATGTGTCCAACAGCAGAGGGGAAGAAACTGTTCTTATGGCGAGAGGTTCTGGTGCGAATGGACCGGAGCCTCCTGCCTGAGGGGAGCAGGTCAAACAGACTGTGTCCAGGGTGAGAAGGGTCAGCTGAGATCCGGGCTGCACGCCGCAGTGTCCTGGAGGTGTACAGGTCCTGCAGAGATGGGAGTCTGCAGCCAATCACCTTCTCAGCAGAGCGCACAACACGCTGCAGTCTCTGTTTGTCCCTGATAGTGGCTCCAGCGTACCACACGGTGATGGAGGAGGTGAGGATGGACTCGATGATTGCGGTGTAGAACTGCATCATCGTCCGTGTTGGCAGGTTGAATTTCTTCAGCTGCCTCAGGAAGTACATCCTCTGCTGGGCTTTCTTGATGACGGAGGTGATGGTGGGCTCCCACTTCAGGTCCTGGGTGATGGTGGTACCCAGGAAGCGGAATGAGTCCACAGAGGTGATGGGGGTGTCAGTCAGGATGATGGGGGGGAGTGGAGCTGTGTGCTTCCTGAAGTCCACAATAATCTCCACTTTTAGGCCCATTTTGAGCCGATTTTTGAGTGATCGGACCGATTTTGGCCTTCATCGTGCGTCGTGTAGTATACGTGGGGTAACGAGAAGTGATTAACACCTCACGACCAGCTCCCGATCATCAATCGCTCGTGAGGGTCTCACCACAGCCGCTCACACTGCTCGCGCGCAAACACGTAAACATCGGTGAAAAAGATGGAGCAGCATGGCTGTGCAGCCTGTGATCTGGACACAAGCGATGGAGGCACAACTTGTAAAACTTTGGAAAGCTCATCCGAGCCTTTTCGATGTGGCATCACAAAATTATCACGACCACAACAACCGTGAAAATAGTTGGATTTACATGCTGCTCAATCACAGCTGCCTGATCATGTTTTTCATTAGCAATTTAGCAAAGTTGATGGTGGTGGTGTGTCTGTGTGAGTGAAAGACAGAGAGGGAGAGCGAGCGACAGATTTTCTGTTATAACCTTCATGTTATGGAGGCACAGTGTGAGCACTCAGGTCGCATCAGAGCATCGGGCCGTATAGTGTGAGACCTGCATCGTGACCTATGAACTTCTAACCCCTGCGAGTCAATCGTGCAGTTTGAGCAGGAGCTGAATAACGCGACTGAAAAAAGCTTTAGGTGTACTGTCGTCCGAGACTTGCACCGCAGTGTCGGCGTTTGTTTCCCTGTTGGCCATGCTTCTTGTTGTGGTCATCTGTTGTCTTCCGGTATTTTCTCCCTAAGCGACCTTTCCTCAACCAATGAGATGAGCGGTAATCTGAATTGTCATACTCGAATTGTCATAAGTGTGCTGTCAGCTCATTGGTCACAAAGCAGGAGAGGGGCTGGGAATTATGTTTTCAAACAAAGCGTTAATTCCATTAACATTTATAGACTACTTTTGATTCTCACTGTATTACGGGACAAAGTGCGTCGCTTATTAGCTCAATACGGGACGTGTTCTTTTGTTTCTAAATACGGGACGATTCCGTTTTTTAAGGGACGGTTGGCAACCCTAACTAGAGGACAGCACCAATGTACATTTCATCAGCGCTTATAGTTTTGCATTATTAGGGGCGTGGCCTCTTTGACTGGGAGGCGGCTGGAGCTGCTAGCTATCTGCTAGCTGAGCTGGACGTCTGGGCCGTGTTTGGGCTGTTGGAGAGTTTGTAACGACATCATGTGACCGCTGTGAGGTCACTGTACTAACAGAGCGTGCACTCTGGTTTTGTTGAGTGAAAGTCGAGATGATTGGATGTTGCTGAGCACCAATGAGCAGGTACTCTGTGTCTGCGTGATACGGCGCGCTAACCAAAGCAGCTAACATTACCTGAAGTTTGAGCATGCTAACAGCTGACTAAAACAACAAGTTGTAGAAGCTGAAATGCTTAAGGTGAGACAAAAGGAGCCGTCACACAGCCGAGGACGATGGTGGACATCCTCGATGAGACGGTGCTAATGTAAAGCAACCGTGTGGAGCTGTAGCGCTCCAGCAAACAGCGAGATCGTTTCCACGGTACTAAACACGCTTTTATTTGCCATAATAACTGGCTGTGTTTCAGATGCCCGTCGATGCTTCATCTTTATCTACAGTGAAGCGCTGCTATCTGAACCAACAGCTCTCTGACTGCAGTGATAACGTTGACGCCTCTCCTCTGATCGATAATTGACGGGAGCTCTTTATTGACCCGTGAGCTGCCGTGGCGACTCGGTCGGAGACCTGCAGCACGAAGTCAGAGTTCCTCTAATTACCGACGCAGTCTCCGTCTCATCTGGGTCGTCTCTCTGCGTGACGACGAATCGGCTCGTATCTGATTGATAATCGGAGCAGAGTCATGCGGTGCGATTGCTGTTTGTGGAACGCGGCGCTCGTAATTACTTTCACTGAGGTTTGTTTGCACAGATCAAAGATGAACTCGTTTCCCTCAGATGCAAATGTCCTTCGTGTGTTAGAAGAGCGTCCTCGTGCTCAGGGTGGTGTTCAGGTCAGGAAACAGCTGCTCACAGACAATAAAAACACAAAACCATGAAAATAATCACATCAATCACTGAAGCACAGTATTGTGACTGTACTCTGTGGCTGCAGGACAGCAAACACATTTAAAACCTTTATTTCTGGAGTTTTCTTTAAAATGAAAGTATCGTAAAACAGTGGTTTCCCCCTCTCTACATAGAAACTTTGGAGACTTTGTTTTTATGTGTTCGAGGAAATATCCCAAACAAATCCGGAGTCCCGTGACGTGTACAGACTCTTCTTCACTCCCATCCTCCTCCTCAGGTGAGCTCATTCATTTTTTGGAAACACACGGCGTGTTTTTATGTCTCTCCCATGGTGAACCTTTCCTCGTGTCCCTGACAGCGGCGTGCGTCTGTGCAGAGTAAGAGGACGCAGATCTGTTCCCAGCCTGATTCTCAGCATCGCAGCTGATGTTTCAGCCTCCAGCATCTGTCGCAGGACAAACCGAGCATGCGTTTGACTGCTGACGGTTTGCCATCATGAGCTCAGTCTTTGGATTACCAAAACACTTTCCTGCGGTCCTTTTCATTTCCCGACCACAGAATCAGGAGCCCTGAAAATCTGGTTACAGAGTGGAGTGTTGGAGTGGAACTGAATGAGATTTTCCAGCAGCTGAAGAGAGGAGTGCAGCAGAAAGGAAACATTCACTCACCTGAGATGGTCAGAAACAAACCGTGTGACGCTCTGTCAGTACGCAGGCTTTTCTTGCTACCAGTTAAAAAGCAGTGGTCAGAGAAATGCTTTGCTCAAAGGCAGCTGATCAGTACAAAACTGTGCTGAGAAAAACAGCAACTTTACCTCTTTTCTGAAACTCGTGTGCACACGGCGAGCCTGAAGACACGGTATCGATCCACGCTGTGAGGTAGTCATGTAGGACAGGCTGCCGAGGCTCAGCTGTGGTCTGGGAGCCAGAGAGCGACCAATGAGGCTCCACACCTGCATCTGCAGGTCAAAGGTCAAGGCTTTTGCTGCTTTTACTGAACTCCAGGCCAGAAGGAAACGAGAGCTTCCTTTTGTGTGTGTCAGATATAAGTGTGTGTGCGCATCAGTCAGCTGGTATTAACAGTGACACAGTGAAAGGTGAACCTTTGGTTGCCATGGTAACCTCGGTTTAGGCATCTGCTGGTTTTGTTGAAGCCCCGCGAGATAAAAAAGGAGCAGGGATTTGAACTCGAGGGTGAGAGATGAGCAGGGAGAAAATCCTTATCGGCTGAACTCGCACTTGCAGCTTTAAGTCTCTGCTGTTACTCGAGTTAATCTTCCTCCGCGGGACGAGCAGCGAGGGGTGCTGACAGCAGAGCGGTGCCCGGGCCTCGCCGTGGATCACGGAGACGCTCCCCGATCCAGTTTCCTCTCGGTTTAGTTCTCCCTTACAAATGAAGAAACCCAGGACGGACACGAGGAGATGCGCAGAGCGAGCGGGAACAAAGGGAGGCCTCGAGGGGCTCGTAACAAGACAAACACAGCAAAGGGATCGTGCGAGAGGAATCAAGATGGCAAACAGACGGCGGTGGGAGGCGAGAGGAGAAACGAGAGCAGAGGAGCGCTCACACGGAGGAGATGCTGCTCATCCTTCACCGTGTTCTGTGGAAAGAACGAACACAATGCACGTGCTCGAGTTTCGTTCCCACAGAAAATACCGCTGCTTCATTTCTGTCACTCATGTGTCACACACTGGCTCCCTGCAGTCTGCCAGTATTTCTCTCTGAGCAGACTGCAGCTGCAGTGTTTCCCATTTACAGCTTCTTAAACACGCAAAAATTACCGAGTCACTGAAATGCGAGGTTAAACCTGTCGCAGCGTTTACATCTCGCTCTGTTTGTGGCTCGAGATCAGTGAGCGTGAGCCTGCAAAAGAAAGGTGCACATCACATCCAGCAATAAACACCGATAAGAAGTGAGTGCAGCGAAAGTTCACGATCTTGTTTTCATAACTGAAATCCAAATGTGACTGACCGTCATGAAACCCAGCGTTGATGGTGTGGAGTGGGTGGAGTTCTGTAAATGAACCAGGCTGAACAGTGAAGGTGCAGCGAGCTCACTTTAACTAAGAGCCAATCCCATGCACGTCCTCTCACTTGACGTCCCGCTCGACTCGACGGTGCAAAAACTTTTAGTGTTTGGACGAAAGCTCCTGTTTGGTGGACAGCAGAGAGGAACCTCTGCTTTCACCTGTCAGCAGGTGAAAGCAGAGCCTGACGGTCCTGTTAGAGCAGCTTTGAGCTCCACATGGATCAGAATCAGCTGTGCTGAGCACGTATGGAAGTGCACATGCAAGGAACTTCTTTTCTCTGTGCTTAACAGGACAGACAGCAGTGACAGTAGCAACATGGCACAGACACACACAGCACATTCATACTCATGTGTGTGAAGATGCTGAGATACATTATGGATGAAATAAGGTGATAAATCAGTGACATGCTGGCCTGTATACAGCTGTACGTACAGCACACTCAGACTCAGGCCGGGTGGATGTGTGAGTGCAGACTTTTACGGATCTGTCTGTGGGAGTGTCGGGGTCAGTGCACACCGAGACGGAGCAAGTGGGATTCAAACACGCGTGACGTCACTCACCCATGCGGACGGCAGAGAGGGTGTTGGCCTGGCTGAAGGAGAGCGGCGCCATGGTCAGCAGCGAGGCGACGGTGTAAATCGACAGCAGCAGTGCTGGCAGAGCCGGCATCTTCCACCGCTCCTCATGGAGAATGGTCTGCTGGCTGCCTGTACCGCCACCTGCAGGACAGGAGGACAGGTGAGATCCAACAACTCAGTTCACACGTTTCACACGTTCAGCAGCACAGACTTCAGCAGGAAATCCTGCATGTGACGGTTGCACAGCACATCCACACTGACACAGTTACAGCCCCCTGCACTGCTGTACGGCCCCGAGGACGCTGCTCTTCAACGGGGAGGCAGCAGTTTAGAAATAATCAGAGGAAACAGAGTCAGAGGAAACAGAGTCGGAGGAAACAGAGTCAGAGAAAACAGAGTCGGAGGAAACAGTCAGAGGAAACAGTGTCAGAGGAAACAGAGTCAGAGGAAACAGTCAGAGGAAACAGTGTCAGAGGAAACAGAGTCAGAGGAAATAGTCAGAGGAAACAGTGTCAGAGGAAACAGAGTCAGAGGAAACAGAGTCGGAGGAAACAGAGTCGGAGGAAACAGAGTCAGAGGAAACAGTCAGAGGAAACAGTGTCGGAGGAAACAGAGTCAGAGAAAACAGAGTCGGAGGAAACAGTCAGAGGAAACAGTGTCGGAGGAAACAGAGTCGGAGGAAACAGAGTCGGAGGAAACAGAGTCAGAGGAAACAGTCAGAGGAAACAGAGTCAGAGGAAACAGAGTCAGAGAAAACAGAGTCGGAGGAAACAGTCAGAGGAAACAGAGTCAGAAGAAACAGAGTCGGAGGAAACAGAGTCGGAGGAAACAGAGTCGGAGGAAACAGTCAGAGGAAACAGAGTCAGAAGAATCAGTGTCAGAGGAAACAGAGTCGGAGGAAACAGTCAGAGGAAACAGAGTCAGAGGAAACAGAGTCAGAGGAAACAGAGTCAGAGAAAACAGAGTCGGAGGAAACAGTCAGAGGAAACAGTGTCAGAGGAAACAGAGTCAGAGGAAATAGTCAGAGGAAACAGTGTCAGAAGAAACAGAGTCGGAGGAAACAGAGTCGGAGGAAACAGAGTCGGAGGAAACAGTCAGAGGAAACAGTGTCAGAAGAAACAGAGTCGGAGGAAACAGAGTCGGAGGAAACAGAGTCGGAGGAAACAGAGTCAGAGGAAACAGTCAGAGGAAACAGTGTCAGAGGAAACAGTGTCAGAGGAAACAGTCAGAGGAAACAGTCAGAGGAAACAGTGTCAGAGGAAACAGTCAGAGGAAACAGTGTCAGAGGAAACAGAGTCGGAGGAAACAGTGTCAGAGGAAACGGTCAGAGGAAACAGTGTCAGAGGAAACAGAGTCGGAGGAAACAGTGTCAGAGGAAACAGAGTCGGAGGAAACAGAGTCAGAGGAAACAGATTCGGAGGAAACAGAGTCAGAGGAAAAGAGGAAACAGAGTCGGAGGAAACAGAGTCAGAGGAAAAGAGGAAACAGAGTCGGAGGAAACAGAGTCAGAGGAAACAGAGTCAGAGGAAACAGAGTCGGAGGAAACATAGTCAGAGGAAACAGTGTCAGAGGAAACAGATTCAGAGGAAACAGAGTCAGAGGAAAAGAGGAAACAGAGTCGGAGGAAACAGAGTCAGAGGAAACAGAGTCGGAGGAAACAGTGTCAGAGGAAACAGAGTCAGAGGAAACAGAGTCGGAGGAAACAGTGTCAGAGGAAACAGATTCAGAGGAAACAGAGTCAGAGGAAAAGAGGAAACAGAGTCGGAGGAAACAGAGTCAGAGGAAACAGAGTCGGAGGAAACAGTGTCAGAGGAAACAGAGTCGGAGGAAACAGTGTCAGAGGAAACAGATTCGGAGGAAACAGAGTCAGAGGAAAAGAGGAAACAGAGTCAGAGGAAACAGAGTCAGAGGAAACAGAGTCGGAGGAAACAGAGTCAGAGGAAACAGTCAGAGGAAACAGAGTCGGAGGAAACAAAGTCAGAGGAAACAGAGTCAGAGGAAACAGAGTCAGAGGAAACAGTCAGAGGAAACAGAGTCAGAGGAAACAGAGTCAGAGGAAACAGAGTCAGAGGAAACAGTCAGAGGAAACAGAGTCAGAGGAAACAGAGTCAGAGGAAACAGAGTCGGAGGAAACAGAGTCAGAGGAAACAGTCAGAGGAAACAGAGTCAGAGGAAACAGAGTCAGAGGAAACAGAGTCAGAGGAAACAGAGTCGGAGGAAACAGAGTCAGAGGAAACAGTCAGAGGAAACAGAGTCAGAGGAAACAGAGTCAGAGGAAACAGAGTCAGAGGAAACAGAGTCGGAGGAAACAGAGTCAGAGGAAACAGTGTCAGAGGAAACAGTGTCAGAGGAAACAGAGTCGGAGGAAACAGAGTCAGAGGAAACAGTGTCAGAGGAAACAGAGTCGGAGGAAACAGAGTCAGAGGAAACAGAGTCAGAGGAAACAGAGTCGGAGGAAATAGTCAGAGGAAACAGAGTCGGAGGAAACAGAGTCGGAGGAAACAGAGTCAGAGGAAACAGAGTCGGAGGAAACACACACACACACACACACACACACACACACACACACACACACACACACACACACTCTGTGTTGATGAGTTCAGTTCTGTCTCCCCAGCACCATCAGCACCATCAGCACCATCCGAGCTGCTCACAGGCCAAACATCTACAGACTCGACCCAGAAACACTGAGACTGAACCCGATGTTAAATATCAAACCTGACAACGTTTTAAACACATGCCCTCGTTCTGATGTCGACCTCGTTCTGAGGAGGTCCTGTCCTAAATCCTTTCACCGCTGCCATGATGGGCCACCGCAGTGTAATCAACAGTACATTCATTTCTATATCTCAGTAAATCATGTTCAGCTCTGCGTGACTCACAGTCAAAGTGAGTCACTTTTTAATGCACAGGTAAAATACACAATCTGTACTTTTTATAAATATTCCTAACTCCTTCCAGTACCCTGCTTTGTCTGCACACTACAACCTGGGTTTGACATTTTTATCAGCAATATAAAATATTAATATTAATAATATTATATAATATTAATAACTGTACAGTACTCTGTTTTTCTAACTATCGTCCATGATATAAATATTTATTTCTGTAAAAGTTTCTGTTCTGTTTGTATATGTGTTTTCTTCTTATTCTATTGGCTGGGAAGATCTGCACATGCCGGCCACTAAAGGATTGGTCGCAGGAGCTTCAGCCACGACCACCTTCAGCTTCAGCACCATTTCTGAGCAGTTTATATCCTGTACAAGGATGAGCCAGAAACACACGAGCAGCTGGACTCCCATTCTGACCCTGGTTTGTCGTCGTTCACAGACAGCGCTGTGCTGTCACAGCTCAGTGTGACTGACGGTCACATTAGTTAATAATAAAACAACGGGCTGGCTTTCTTTGTTTCAGCATCTCCAACTAAATCGTACACAGAGGTGAGCAGCGTCTCTGAGCCGCTTCACCTCCTCCGGTCGTTTCGATATTCCCCTTGTGACGCCTGCTGTGGTGGTGGGTGGAGCTCAGACACCATCGCTCAAGCAAGCATTTTAAACAAGGATGATTTCACTGTAGAGCTCCTGCGGCCGCCTGATAAATGATTCCTTTACAGCAGAGAGAGATTTTAAAATGCTAAAAACCATCCCCACCACTGCGTACAGATGTTTAGCAGGCTGTCAGAGTGCAACCACACAACAGGCAACCGTCCACGCTGAAGGGGCGTGTCAGAACCACGCTTTGGTTCTGCTGTGATTCACCGTGGGAGGTTCTGCACCACAGCCCACCCACCTGCTGCTCCAGTGGTTTGTTTGGAAGGGCAACCAATCAAGGTGAAATGTCTTGAAGGGGGCGGAGCTAAAAAAGACAATAACTTGGTGTCAGACACATGGGGATTATTCTGAACAGTGACTCATGCAAAGCTGCTCCAGTAGAGCTGATATGGCGGCTCCTGGAGAGAATCTGACGGAGAACAGGACGAACAGAAGGTTTAAGAAAGGAGCTGAAAGTGTGGAGGAAACAGCAAGGACACGAACAACGAGGGAATATAAGGCGACAGTGTGAGCGACAGTAAACTGGGCAGACGGAGACGTGATGGTGAGATGAGACAGGAAACCAGGAGCAGCCGCAGGCACAAATAAACACATGATGACAACAATTAATTAGGATCTTTCCTACAGGAAGTGCTATCATGTCAGCCGGCGAGCAGAGCCAAGCGGGACCCCGCTGGTACGAGCCGCCACCGCAGTTCACTGCAGCAGCTCGAAGGCTAATCACAGCCGCAACTCTATTAGCTGCCTTCAGTGCCGTCTCATTTCACTGTGGAGGCATTTAGCCGACACTCATTCGAGGCGACTTACAGCGAGTGCAGCAAAGCGCGAGGCTTTAAAGCCCGGCTTCATCGAGTGAAGATGGCGAGGGTCAGAGCGTCGGCAATCACACGCTGGCAAATATTCCCGAGGACGTGTGAGATGAGGTCTGAATGCCCGGCACAAAGCGGCCGAGGATCAGAGGTGACAGGACAGAACGAGGCAGACAGACAGGAAGTGCCAGGTCATGTGATCAGCCTGAGTGAGAGCGTGCCGCCTGCACAAAGTAAGGTTCAAAATTTCGCCGCCAGTGACATCATAACAGGAAATAAACCCACCTGGTAACAGACCCATCAGCCACTCAGCGAGCACAGTTTCATGGATTATCTGCAGCGCTGTCACAGGCAGCGTGTACCGCGCGGGCACTCACAGGGGCAGTGCACACCGAGACGGAGCAATGACGGAGTCGATGACTGGCTGAAGCGCGACCAGCTGTCCAAAGCTGATGAGTCGGGCTTGAGACGGTTTCTGCTGTAGCGTGCTTCATCTGAAGCTGCTGTTAGTGCCGACTCAGCAGATGTTCCAGTTCCTGTTCTCCACTGGGAAATGCCTGTGAGTGCACATTAAATAGTTGAGGAATTAAAGGAGCTGGGAAATATCAGCCTGTTTAGGAAAGGTGGTGTTAATGTGGTAGAACAGCCCGACGCCACACGTCAGCAGCAGCCAGTGCTCTTTGTTCACCGGACAACAGAAAACCTTAAAAACAGCTCCAGAGGTTTAGCTCAGCGGGACCGTTTAGCTCGACGGACCGCTTCCACGACACGAAGCCGCTTTCAAACACAAAAGGTTGGACAAAACACCTTTCTTCAGAAATCCAAACCTCCCCCTCCCCATCCACTGCTCGGACATCACAGCGACGCCTTAAAGGTTAGACTGCACTGTGGCCACTGTTAGCTCAGTGCTAGACCTGTGTACGTAATGTACCACAGCGATGGGGGTGTTTGACACAGCAGAGGGCCTCAGAGGGAGGTGCTTGGGGTGGATGGTGGGCAGGTGGTTAGATATAAATAGCCGTTCTGTTTGCCTCACACTCACATCTGCTCTCACGCTGACGGGCCGCGAGGCTTCCAGATATGAAGGACGGTGCCTCCTCCACCTTTTCTCTGATGCAATAAAAGAGGAAAACCAAGGCCCCCACCCAACAGGAGCGGAGCGTTCCCTGTAAAGCATCCTGTTTGTCTGGTAATGGCCCTTAATGCTCACCTAAATATAGGATATTAGCTTTCTCTGCCTTCAGGGGATAAGGAGATTTTGTTTAGCAGTGGCATCATGAAGAGTGTTGCTGACTCAAAACACTATAATGACATGGTAATCCTCTCATTCAGCCGCTGACACGCGGCACATTTCTGCCTTCAGACGACAGCGGGGAGGTTTGATTCCTGCACGTAAAGCCGTCCTTCTGAAAAGTGGCGCTCTGCAGCGCAGCAGATCCAGCGACAGGAAACGAGGAGACGAGCCGGGCGACACGCTGCGTCTGTTTTTAGCCTGTTTGCCGGCGCAAAGCTCCAATTAGAACTTCAGTAAACATTTTCTATGGTGGTCAGCATGCCGGCTCGGTTTTAATCAAAGCTTTGAAACAGAGAGCAGAGGAAAAAGGAGCTTTTCATTCAGACGCCCAGAGTTACAGGCGGCTGTGTAATGCATGGATTTATTTCTCAGAGCGTTTCAAAGGCCGTCTCCTAACGAGGCAGCTGCTTTGTTAGGAGACGGCCTCTGAAACGCTTCTTGTTCAGCGTTCGATCGAGTCGAGTCTGAAACCTGCAGCCTCTCGCACATTTCGGCGACAGCGTCAGCTTCGTTCCACTGCTGACCGAACAATGGACAAAAACCCCGTCGTGGTAAATGCGATGCTCAGCTTCATCCTACATGGTGGGCGTCATACGGCCAAACCCAACCTCACGTAAAACTGGACTTCCTGTCAGAATCCCTCAGATATCTGCATCAGAGAGGAAGAAGAGCAGCTTCAACGTCTCTGTTATTTTAAAGAAACGCTGCTGAGGTAAGCGTGGCAGCATTTTTACTCATTCAAAGAACTCAACACATATACACACAACTCTGTACTCGCTATACAAGAAGGAGACGAGAAAACATGAACTTAACATCATTATCAACAGGAAAAGCTGTAAAACCTGTAAAAGGTCAATTTCAGCTGGTGCCAATCTGGCTCCTGGATGGTGGTGGTATCATCCTGCTCTCTGGTCAGATTTGAGGGGAGGATTATTCAAAGAGAGGAACTCAAAGAAAACCACGGTTCAGCTTCCAGCAGTGGCTCTGCTTCAGGATCAGCCTGTCAAGCGTGGAAACAGAGGCGAGGCGAGGACAGCGTCACACGACGCTGTCTATTAGCAGGTCCCATTAGTCAACGTGAGCACTGAAGGCAGGATGAAGAGCCTTTAAACTGAGGAAACGCCCTTACAGCTTCAACAGCCTGCTCGCTTCAGCTTCAGCTGCCGCCTGTGCAGACAGAAGCTCCTCCCACTCCAGGAAGTCACATATGAGCAACAATTAGGTAAGAAATGAACTTAATCTATCACATAAATAAATAAAACAGGCCGTCAGAAACTACATTTAGAGTCGAGTCCCGTGCCCTTCCTGCACTGCATCATACTCAGGTTTCATCGTACGTCCACAGGCTCCGCCTCCTCCGGTTTAGACTGGTTGGGTGGTTGGGAGGCTGCGTTGCTCCGGCGTCATCAGTCAGTCAGATGTGCATTTGCATTAAAAGACCCCAACATGGACCCGCACTGATGAATAAACACGAGCAAGTCCAGGGACGGCTCAAGGCCGTATGAGCGCCTCCTCCTCATCTCACACCTCATTGGCTGAGCAGACGCTGAATGAGAGATGATTCGAGACAGGAAGGAGAGCGTGAGTCGGGGCTGATGGGAAGAAGAACAGTGGAGAGTTCAGTTTCCTGGCAGGTGACGGCTCTGCTCCGTTCTCTCATTACCTCAAGCTCATCGCTCAGCCGAAGAACAGAAAGAGGAATCGGTCTTGGTGGTACCGTCACCGACAGACTTATCGACGGCTCGAAGCTTTCAGCACACATTATTCATCAGATAATTTAGAAGCAGCAGTGGGGGGTATCGACCGAGGAAAACAGCGAGTCGGGAGGCGAGGAAAACGTCTCCGCAGACGTTAAAGTTTCAGTAAAGTTTGCCGCTCGTCCTCATCATCAGGCCGTGTTGTTGTACCTGTCAGAGCGTTGCCTCCTGCTCTAGGCCCGTCCCTCGAATGGTCAGAGCACTTCCACAGGTGTTTTGGACCCACTGTGTCCTCTTATTGACTGAAGCAAGGCGGTACGGACGCGTTCATCTGAGCTCCTGCTGCAAACTCAGCATGGTCAAAAACAGATGGACCCTCTCCAAGTTACATCAGGGTAGCTGTGGCGTCTGTGACAGGGAGCAGGGCGGAGCCTGGGAGGGTCACCGTGGTAACATGTGCGAGCTCCTTCACAAAAGCACAACCTGCTCATCACAGCTTCACGTCTTTACTCCAAATCTTGGCCGATCACCCTGTGACCCTCCTGTGTGAAACATCATCAGCTCACTGCATCCAGCTGCTGATGCTGACTGTGCACACGAACGCCTCACCCTTTGCTCGTGTGTTCGTGCAAAACCTCACGCACAGATGAAGAGCTGATCTGCAGGAGAAAACGCTGACTCCACATTCAGTACAGCGTGTGGTCACAGTAAACTCTTTCTCCCACGTCGCCTCCAATAACCTGCAGTCCTCAGCGGGAGGCGAGCGCACCGAGGAGACGCTGGAAACTCTCACTTTAAATGTCAAGCGGAATAAAGCCGATAAACCTGCTGACATTTGTCTCGCCGAGACTCGAGCTCGATCTGTAACTGAGCTCAGACACAAGCTAGTCAAACACAAACAGAACTCCACCGCCTCCACCCGAGGAGCCCAGCACGCCACACGCATTCACCTGTGGACGCCGGCGGCGGGAGTTATAGGTGACGGAGGGGCCGCTTCGCTCGCTGTCACGCTAAAATGATGGTGAGGTAATTTAAAGAGGCTGCGTGTGAGGGGGAAACATATTTCTGAGGAAACAGGACAGGCAGGGCGGTGCTGACGGATGGTGGAGAGATGGAGACGTGAACGAAATACTGCAGCGAGACAAGCTGCTGTAATTCGAGGCTTTTCTCCCCTGCAAAGATAAAGATGTGCACATGTTAGGAACGTGTCAGCTGTTGTGTGGGAACAAATTACTCTTCCACTTGTTTCTCGTCTTGTTTTTGAATGCGACGCAGGATCCGCGAAACCCCGGGGCCTTCGTGATCAGCAGCAGGTACACGAACGTCCTCATTAAAGGGAAAACACATGCAGACAATCCACAAACACCAGTCGAATCTTTGTTTCAGCTGCAAACAGACTCAAACGTCCCCACGGAGCTAAAGAGCATCGAACAGGCGGCCTGTGGCCTGTGCTCGACTCTCACGGGCACAGAGAAGAAGAAAACGTATCGTGTCCTGTAAAAAAGATGTTGTGCACCTGGGTCATCTCTGCACTGTTGAAATGTGCAGTTTGCAGGTCTTGAGTCACATGACCTCAGAGAGGTCACATTAGAGCGCCACTAACATCAAACGTGCAGCTTGCAGTTTATTAACCACAGAAAGTAAATATGTGGTGGTGCTTTTTGCTCACGCTGCTGTTCCTTATGTCTCCTACACGGTTTGGCATACAGAGCAACACAAAGAAACAAAGGACAGATGGATGATAGAGAGATGGATGCTGCTGCAGCAGTGTGAAGGTGACAGCTCGACCCCTTTGCACCTGGGAGAGGCCGACCGGCAGGGCGAAAGCCCCGGAGGCGAGCCAGCGGGGAAAATAAAGTCCACTGTCAGCAAATATAGAGGAGGGAAACGATGGGAGGATGGACGGGACGGAGCCCAGGAGACGAGGGAGAGAGGGTGAATCTGGTGTCAATATGGGAGGGAGAGGTGTGAGAGAGGAGGGAGGGGGTGAGGAGGAAGAGAAACAGTGAGGATTATAAAAGGATGAAAAGAGGAGACGGTGGAAAGACATGAAATGGACGTTAAGTTTAATATGAGCAGAGACGAGCTTTCACAGCAGACCCTGCTCTTTTCTAGCGTTGTCCTCCTGCAGCAGTAATTATTGTAATGACATCATCAAACGCCTGATAGCAAACGCTAACACAGCCGGAGTCTCCTCCACCTCCATCAGGCAGGACGGAGGCTCTGCTGCGAGGCTTCATCAGCAGCGTGCGGCTCGTCATCGTCGTTTAAGCTGAAGGTTAGAAAGGTCACAGTCTGGATTCCTGGAAGTTTCTCAAGGAGTTCCTGGAAAGTTCAGCTTGTTCATGTCTCGTTTCTTTTAAGGTTGCTTGACTGACACGTGTGTGCTCCTGACATTAAAACGTGTTTCCTGTTAGAATCATTCAGAGACTGAGGCTAACCACCTCGTGCTGCTCGTACACCGCAGTGGATGGTTTCAGAGGGGCGGGGCAAACCGCCTGTGCAGTCATTTAGACTGGAGGACCGTCAGGAAGTCACATGACCTCACCACCAGGCCAGTTTCCTGCAAACACACGGGAGGCCGTGCTGTTGTATCTGCTGAAGGCCTCGAACTGCAGCTGACTGACGCCGGTGGAGCGCTCTGGTTTTACTGCATCATCTGAAACATCTGGAAACATCTGCTTCTTCCTGCTGCTCCGCCTGGAGGAAAGAGTGACGCTCTTAATCCACGTTTGGTCCTGAAAATCTGCAGCCTGTGACTGAAACACAGTGAGTAATGCTGGTGCTTTTGTCTCTTCAGTGGATAGGTTCACACAGCACGTCACTGTGGAGCAGAGCTCATGAGTGGGTTTCACCTCAGAATTAAATTCTTACGTAATCTGCCCCGATGGAGAGAGAGGGACGAGCGGGGAGAGCTCCAGAGTCGACGCCTGACCTTCACAATGCAATGTGGCGGCCGGAGGGAGAGCGACGGGGAGGACGACAGGAGAGAGCCGAGAGCGATGCAGCGCAGATATGGACGCAAACAACATAGAGAAGGTGAAGACGGCGCTCAGTGCGACGGAGCTTTGAACAAAGCCGGCGTTAGCAGCATAACAGCTGTTTGTGCTGTACTCTCTGAAGACGCGCCGCCAACGAGCAGCGGTTTGAAGTCAAGCGTGCGTGGTTTCACAAATCCTCCATGAAGAGGCTTCTTCTTCTCTTTTTAAATAACTGTAGATACAAAAGAGTGATGCCTGAAGCCCGATACCGGCCCATAATCTCCACCCCTGCAGCATCCTGCAGGACAGCACCGGGCGGGCGACCCCACAGCCACTCAGGAAACCGGCTGGTATTTAAAGGCAGTGAGCAGGTTCGTTCATTTTAGAGCAACGACAGTAAAGGTGCGATCAGAAGGTTAAACCGTGAAGCGCACAGCCTGCTTTCTGTTTCCTGCTGAACATCAGTGTGTATTCCAGGCTGTTTGAGGGATGCAGGTGTCGGTCAGGTGAGTCTGTGTCCTCACAGTGACATCTGAAGCTGCTGCACGCTGACCGCTCACTCTTCCCAGGACGTGGGTCGAATGCAGAGAACGCGCATCGACACAGGAAGTGCCGCTCTGATGTCAGATGTGATGAAACATCTGGCCAGTTCCTGGGTTGCACAGGAAGCATCCTGCTTACTCTTTCCAACAGGTGGATGCAGCCGTGCAGAAATAATAACTCTGATTTCTTGGATCAGCAGGAACGAGGTGACGCTAACTGTGTGCTGGTCAGGCTCAATAACACCACAGAACACAAATGAGCAGCGTCACACTGAGCTGGAAGTGATTCCCAGGCTGGCACAGACTTGGATGGATGCACTTGGTAACCTTCCACCACTGCAGCAAAGAAAGGATAAAAGGCAGAGACAGACTAAAGCGGCACAGACGGATGAGAGCGAGGAGGAAGATGAGGAGGAGGATGAACAGAAGCTCGGTGTCCTGTGGGATCGTTCACACCTACGAGGTTCAACATCCTCTGTGACTTCAGCTCCTCTGCAGGCTTACGCCGACAGAGAGCTGCGCGCGTGGAGATGAAACGCAGGAAATACCGACAGGTTTCACACGGCCGCGGCCGGAGCGCGCCGGCAGATGGGGGTTATTTTTAGATCTGTTGGTTCAGGCTTTGAAAATCTGGGGATTTCCATCACGACGCGCTCTCGGCTCATTAGCGCAGCATCTTCTGTCTCTGACAGCAGCTTTGTTATTGTTGCAGCGTTCCTGCATTTGACTTTGTCGCATTACGAGTTCTGTGATGTTCAGTCACAGCACTTTTCCAATAAATCAGAGAGAACTTGTATTCTAACGTTTCCACAGACTGAGGCCGGCTCTGAGACGCGTCCCCACAGACCTCCGTGTTCACAGATCCTCCCCCCCGACTAATGTCAAGCTTCATGTTTGGAGTATTTGTGGTGTTGGTGTCCTCTGGAGCACGTTAGCGTGTGTGGACTGGACTCATACTGGCATTAACTGACAGCCCAGTGGGTCATTTGTTGATGCATCACATTTGTACACAGCATATGAAATTTGACATGAAAATAAGGGTTTAAAGTTGAAACAGTGAGACGCCCACCTGATGATCGTTCTGGTTTAATGCACAGAAGGAAAACTGGCCTCTGGTCCTGATCAGTCACTGAATCCTGTTACTGTATCCTCTGTGATCAGACCAACTCGAGCATATGCTCAGCTTCCTGCACAACAACACCAGGCTTCTTTTAAATTCCAGCAGGAATCCAGATGATCCGTCTGCCAACGCGCTCGCTGGTGACTGCGTGCGACAGCAAGCTGCTTTTATTTGTTTTGCTGATGACGCTTGGACTGAAAAGCCGAACAAAGCTGATGAGAAATGATTCTTAAAGAAGCGTTGTTGCCGTTTCTTGATTTGGAGGCGTGCTGTGGATCCTGGCGTGTCCTAACATAGCAGAGTGACTCTGGAATAACAGCTTTGTCCGATGAAACGGCCGTTAACTTCCTGACTGATGCTGATGACAAGATTTATGCTTTTGATGTATAACAAGGAACATTGGTAAATGGCCTGTATTTGTACAGCGCTTTACTCAGTCACTAATGACCCAAAAGCGCTTTACACATCCAGTCATCCACACATTCACACACTGGTGACACTGGCGCCACCGGGCCCTCTGACCACCACCAGTAGGCAACGGGTGGAGTGTGTCGCCCAAGGACACAACGACCGAGACTGTCCGACATTAACAGACTGCTGTACATGTTATTTACAGAAAGTTACCTGGAACTTTAGTCTCCTGATGTGTGTCAGCAGCACTGATCAGGAGTCAGTGATACACCGAGACGTGCGTCACAATGAAACACAACAAAGGAAACATCTGAGACAGCACAGGTGTGATCAGCTGTGTGGTCAGCTGTGTGGTCAGCCGTGTAAGGCACAAAGCACAGTGCGTGTGTCACCGCGCGGTGAGTGTGATTCACACACGTGATGGGACTTCCTGCTTGAGTGAAGCTCTGAGTGAGCGGTCCATCAGACTGATGTCAGCGTCCTGATGTTCGTGAGCAGGGCTCAGTGTGGCAGAGGGACACACGGAGCTCAGGAACATGGAAGGAGCTTGGCTCACAGCTGCTGCTCCATCTAGGGGAAAAATGTCGGAGCATCGGCTGGTTCCTGAGAGACCGCCTCCCTCCCCCGGGGAGATCTCTTAGATCAGGGGTGTCCAACTCCAGGCCTCGAGGGCCGGTGTCCTGCAGGTTTTAGATCTCCCCCTGGGTCAGCACACCTGAATCAGATGATTCGTTCATTACCAGGCCTCTGGAGAACTTCAGGGCATGTTGAGGAGGTAATCTCTGTGTTGGATCAAGCACACATGTAAAACCTGCAGGACACCGGCCCGTGGTTGGTGGGTAAAACGTGTCCCGTGGCGTGGGATGAAGTGTGGATCCTCCAGGAGAAGCTGCTCTGCTGCCACCTTCATCTACACTCACGCTTCCCTCCGTGTGTGTGTGACTCGCTGCAGACTGTAGCATTAAAATGCTGATTGTGTCTTGGCAGATTCATTAGCCGTCTCATAAATATTGATTTAGTGTCTATTATACATTTATAAATCCCCAAATAAATATTGAATTAATGTAAGGTTAAATAAGACGACACATCAGCATGCATCATCGTCTCCCCCTCCGTCGCTCCGCTCTGCCTCCAGCGCCCCTGCAGGAGTGTCATCACTCTTTCTCAGCTCCCATCTTCCTTTTTTAACCCACCGATGATGAAGTGATTGACAGTTTGCCTCCTTCTGCCCTCGGGTCTGTCTGACCTCTGCCGGCCTGTCACTGGGACGGGCTGGAATGGTAAAAAAGGCCAGCGAGCGGGCGGGGCATTAATCAGGCCGCTGCTTAAATTGAAGCACGTCAGGATCATCCCGTCTCTGCGGCAGGAGGCGGACGGCTCCAACCTTCTGTCTGCGCGTGTCAGCGCTGCTC
The DNA here is from genome assembly GCF_057382185.1 of Mchenga conophoros. Lineage (NCBI taxonomy): Eukaryota > Metazoa > Chordata > Actinopteri > Cichliformes > Cichlidae > Mchenga > Mchenga conophoros. Next base: position 1,258,031 of record NC_140546.1, read on the forward strand.
TCCGTCACTGTCAGAGCGTCTGTTTATCTGCCCGTGAGGCTTCCTTCCTTCTTTTTGCTCGTTCCATTCATCTGACCCCGCTCCGGTCTCCTTGTCTCTTTCCTTCCTTCTCCTCCAACACCTCGATTCCTGCTCCCTCTGATGATGACCCTGGAGGTAATGGCCTGAACTTTGAACACTTGGGTAGGAAGGGAAATGTTAGTGTGACGCTGCATCTCAACTTCCACTCTGCTGTCAGGAAGCTGTGGTCCTCTGAGCCTCCTCCTCCTCCTGCACTGCTTTGTTTCCTTGGCAACACAGTGTGGAAGTGACTGGCGGCCAGCGCTGAGGGATGTGCAGAGCTTATTGGTTTGCTGACAAACCGGCAACTTGAATTTTCAGCTGCGTGTGGGGTTCAGCTGCGCACTTTTCCACAGCTGATGTGACTGATAATAACACACAAATCCATCTGTGTTTAGAGAACTGTGTCACAGGAAAGTTCAAACATGAAGATATCACTCTTTACGTGTTTCAGAAACCCTGACTCACCCTGTCTGGTTACTGCTGGGTGTCAAGAAAGGCTGGTTTTATGGAGTCCTTCGATGTGTTGATAGCAGGCGCGTGCACACACCAGGAGCTGCAGGTGTGCAGAACTAACACACAAAGATGAGAATCTGCAGCCTGCCAGGGAAATATGATGCTCATCGGGTAAAACCAGGGAGGAAAAGAAATATGAGCGTAACAATGTGACAGCTGTATATGAAAGATGGACACAGTGACAGCTGTATATAAAAGATGGACACAGTGGCAGCTGTATATAAAAGATGGACACAGTGGCAGCTGTATATGAAAGATGGACACAGTGACAGCTGTATATAAAAGATGGACACAGTGACAGCTGTATATGAAAGATGGACACAGTGGCAGCTGTATATAAAAGATGGACACAGTGACAGCTGTATATAAAAGATGGACACAGTGACAGCTGTATATAAAAGATGGACACAGTGGCAGCTGTATATGAAAGATGGACACAGTGGCAGCTGTATATAAAAGATGGACACAGTGGCAGCTGTATATGAAAGATGGACACAGTGACAGCTGTATATAAAAGATGGACACAGTGGCAGCTGTATATAAAAGATGGACACAGTGACAGCTGTATATAAAAGATGGACACAGTGGCAGCTGTATATGAAAGATGGACACAGTGACAGCTGTATATAAAAGATGGACACAGTGGCAGCTGTATATAAAAGATGGACACAGTGACAGCTGTATATAGAAGATGGACACAGTGACAGCTGTATATGAAAGATGGACACAGTGACAGCTGTATATAAAAGATGGACACAGTGGCAGCTGTATATAAAAGATGGACACAGTGACAGCTGTATATAAAAGATGGACACAGTGGCAGCTGTATATGAAAGATGGACACAGTGACAGCTGTATATGAAAGATGGACACAGTGGCAGCTGTATATGAAAGATGGACACAGTGGCAGCTGTATATAAAAGATGGACACAGTGACAGCTGTATATGAAAGATGGACACAGTGACAGCTGTATATAAAAGATGGACACAGTGACAGCTGTATATAAAAGATGGACACAGTGACAGCTGTATATGAAAGATGGACACAGTGACAGCTGTATATAAAAGATGGACACAGTGACAGCTGTATATAAAAGATGGACACAGTGGCAGCTGTATATGAAAGATGGACACAGTGACAGCTGTATATAAAAGATGGACACAGTGGCAGCTGTATATAAAAGATGGACACAGTGACAGCTGTATATAAAAGATGGACACAGTGGCAGCTGTATATGAAAGATGGACACAGTGGCAGCTGTATATAAAAGATGGACACAGTGACAGCTGTATATAAAAGATGGACACAGTGACAGCTGTATATAAAAGATGGACACAGTGACAGCTGTATATAAAAGATGGACACAGTGACAGCTGTATATGAAAGATGGACACAGTGACAGCTGTATATAAAAGATGGACACAGTGACAGCTGTATATAAAAGATGGACACAGTGACAGCTGTATATAAAAGATGGACACAGTGACAGCTGTATATAAAAGATGGACACAGTGACAGCTGTATATGAAAGATGGACACAGTGGCAGCTGTATATGAAAGATGGACACAGTGGCAGCTGTATATAAAAGATGGACACAGTGACAGCTGTATATGAAAGATGGACACAGTGACAGCTGTATATAAAAGATGGACACAGTGACAGCTGTATATAAAAGATGGACACAGTGACAGCTGTATATGAAAGATGGACACAGTGACAGCTGTATATAAAAGATGGACACAGTGACAGCTGTATATAAAAGATGGACACAGTGGCAGCTGTATATGAAAGATGGACACAGTGACAGCTGTATATAAAAGATGGACACAGTGGCAGCTGTATATAAAAGATGGACACAGTGACAGCTGTATATAAAAGATGGACACAGTGGCAGCTGTATATGAAAGATGGACACAGTGGCAGCTGTATATAAAAGATGGACACAGTGACAGCTGTATATAAAAGATGGACACAGTGACAGCTGTATATAAAAGATGGACACAGTGACAGCTGTATATAAAAGATGGACACAGTGACAGCTGTATATGAAAGATGGACACAGTGACAGCTGTATATAAAAGATGGACACAGTGACAGCTGTATATAAAAGATGGACACAGTGACAGCTGTATATGAAAGATGGACACAGTGACAGCTGTATATAAAAGATGGACACAGTGGCAGCTGTATATAAAAGATGGACACAGTGACAGCTGTATATAAAAGATGGACACAGTGACAGCTGTATATAAAAGATGGACACAGTGACAGCTGTATATAAAAGATGGACACAGTGACAGCTGTATATAAAAGATGGACACAGTGACAGCTGTATATGAAAGATGGACACTGCTGATGCATCAAACCTGTTTTCTTTGGCCAGCAGGGGGGGATATCTGTCGCTACAAGAACACTTCCTGTTTTATACACTTTCCCGAGGACTTTGCCAACACAGTCGTTTTGACTCGTACGGAATAAAAGATGACGTCACTTTATTACAGATAGCAACTGTGAGCACGCAGCAGGGTCACGGTCGGGTCCGCCCTCACATCCACTTTCCAAACACAAACATGGCGACAGCGACATATCCCGGACTCGATGATGTCATCATTTATCTACATTTGTCTGTCTCGCTCAGCCAATGAGGTTCCTGTTTGTTGAGCTGAGGTTTGGATTGCTCTTATTTCCTCCAGTTTTGGCGGTCTCGATGAATCTGCAGCGATGCTGGGTGTGTTAGACGCAGAGTGAAATGTCAGCAAAGACCATCAAAGGTTCAGAGATGAATGGAAAAAGGAAATTTAGGAAAATAAAAGAGGAAACGCAGCCCAGCGAGGCTTTGAACACCTGAGGAACACCTTCCTTTCCTCCTCCTCATTCCTTATGTAGGTAAGCTGAATGAGGGAGGAATCAGTGACAGCAGGAAGGTGAGGAACTGAATCTGGTGCTTCTGCACTCGCTGTCATGGGCTCTGAGGTGATGTCACTTTCACTTTTAATAACAATAAACTGACGACAGTGCTGCTGAGAACAGATCAAGACTGAAACTTCCATAAACTTTATTTTCTTGTTACTCCCTCGTGGGACAGATGTGGGTGTGGGTGAGCCTTCCAGGCCACAGGAGCCCCGGGAGCCATATTTAAAGACTGTCATGTAGTATTTCATAATAGACTCTCCATGTGTCAGTGTGGATTCTCTGTGACAGGAAGCTGCACACAGCGAGCTCCCACAGCTCGAGTCACTAAATGTTTTTAGAGCAGTGAACCCAGGGTGACCAACAGGACGTACGAGAGAGGCTGAGGAACACACACACATGCACAGATGTAAAGTGAACACAATAATAAGCACAATGACCACCTCCACCTTGGATGGTCACTTGCAACATAACATATTATTTGTCAGATAATAAGTTAAGCTCCCGCTGGGCTCAGTCGCCGGGGACTTTTGAAACATCTGTTCATTCACTAATGTGTTTCATTAGCTACAGACACCATCAGCAGTTTCATACATTTAACCCAGGGGTGCTCAATACGTCGATCGCGATCGACCAGTCGATCGCAAAGGTAGTATTGGTAGATCGCATGGCATTAAAAAAAATAGATGCCAGCCTATCATCCATCCCGTCACTTGATTGATACAGGGAAGCCAGTCAGATGACAGCAGATTTTTTCTGACGCTTAGGTCGCTGCGCATGCGCAAACAGCGGCGCGAAGTGTAGTAAAACTGACAAGCTAGTCAGCGAGTTAACTCCAATTTTTAGCTCTCGGTTTTTTCTCTTAAACCTGGCCGTCAGCAGCTACTGTCCGGACTATGCATCCCTGGCTGATTCAATTCAGTGCAAGTCATCAGAGTAAACTCAGGTAATGACAAAAAATTTACATAGTTAATTGTGTTGTGAAATATTGGATATTGCGGTTATGCATGTATATACATTGTAGATATAAAGAATCCTCAATATATTTATAAATAAGTATATGTTTTGGATTTTTGTAGTGGGTAGATCATTTTGACTTGGTCATTTTATAAGTAGCTCACATGCGGAAAAAGTGTGAGCACCCCTGATTTAACCAAACAGCCTGAAAACTGAAGACGACAACAAAGGGAAGGAACGCCTTATAACTCCCAAATATCACAGTTAACTCTCTCACAATATATAAGACTAGTTACATTTGCACATGTATATTTTCATCATTGCTTCTTCCACCACAGCGGTCGCTCCACTCTCACCTCCTCCTCGTCCTCGTCCTCCTCACCTCAAGCCTCATGTACTGAACTAAAGTCAGCACTTAAACATTCACGCGCACAAACATACTCATTTATCCTTGATATAGTTGTAAGTACTTGTTATTAGCAGATTAAACATGTGACCTTCCCATCTCTGCACAGCTGAGAAGAGCTGGCTAAATAACAACATCTGGTTGTACGGCAACATTGTGCCAGCTAATGTTTGGCTCGGAAATCACGCTTTTGATTACGTTCTCACACTGAGTGAACGTTACAAGCTAACAATATCCAACACCGTGAGATCCACTTCAAACACAGTTTCACTAATGTCGGCTAACAGGAGCTAACAAAAGCTAAGAGCAGCTAACAAAATCTAACAGCTGCTAAAATAGGCTAATGGCAGCTAACAGAGGCTCACAGCAGCTAACAAAAGCTAACAGCTGCTAAAATAGGCTAATGGCAGCTAACAGAGGCTCACAGCAGCTAACAAAAGCTAACAGCAGCTAACCGAGGCAAATTGATCTTCAACAGCAGCTAAAAATGCAGTGATATTAACAAAAAAGTTCAGGAACTGAGCAACACTGACTCATCAACTCATCGACCTCGTTTCACTGAGTTTTACATCCAGAGTAAAACTGAGCTGAGGTAAACTGCAAACAGACAGCCTTCAGCTGCAGTCCCACAGCAGAATTATAAACTTAAAGTGAGAGGAGTAAGAAAACAGGACTGCAGTCTGCTGACATGCAGTGGTGATATTTTACACACAGCATGCTCTTTAAACATGTTCAGGCTGAACAGGTGAACAGCTCTGGCTGATAAACCTGTCACATGACTTCTGATGTGCACTTTCTGAAGCACAGGTGGCATCTACCAAAACAGACACAAAATGATCACCATGAACAGCGTGTAAAAAAAACGACACGAGACGCCTGCTTCTCCAGGAAAACGTCCCAAAATAAGATCTGGAAAAAGAAGAGCAGGTGCAGACTACGTTGTGCTGTCGTTCTGTGTTTTTTCCGTCGTGTTGCTTCGTATGACGAGGTGGCCCGCTGCCTCCGTGTTTGCCCCTTGTAAAGTCAGAGGAATGAAAAGCTTTTGAGGGACGTAGGTGTCAGAGGAACGTCCACAGGGAGGAGCCGAGCGGAAACGAGCCGAGGTTTGTTGAGCAGACGGAGACGAGACGTGTTAACAAGTTGTTGTAGCATCCTCTGCTGCTCCGCTGTCGGACATGAAATATTTACAGGCAGAGCTAATTAGAGGAAGTACACACACACACACACACAACCCCGTTCAGCTATCTTAGTGAGGACCTTCATTGACATAATGCTTTCCCTAGCCCCTTACCCTAACCATCAAAAATGAATGCCTAACCCTGACCCTAAACCGAACCATAACCTAATTGTAACCCACATTTTGAGCCTCAAAAAGGCCTTTAAATGCCTTCAAATTTGTGAGGACCGGGTTGTGTGTCCTCACAAGCTACTGTTGGTTCTCACAAAGATAGTAGAATGCAGATTTCGGTCCTCACAAAGATAGCTAGACAGGAACACACACACACTCCTCTGGACACTGAGCCTCTGAATTATTTCCTGTTTGATGAGACCGGCAGTCAGATCCTGTAATCTGGCCCGGCTGGTGAAATAAGTGTGTTGATGGTGGTAACAGTGAGCGAGCTTACAGCTGACGTGCCTTCATCGGAGACAAAAGGAGACTCATCGAGCAGCGCTGTTGTTATAATCATGCAGCTATTAGACAAATGAAGACGCTCACCACAGTGACGACACAAAGTCAGAGAAAAGGCCACTGGGTTCAAACGTGAGCCTCTCGGTGGACCACACCTGCATGGGCAGGTAAAGGTGGGCTGGGTGCTCCCGCTTCCTCCAGCTGGGTAACCACATGCACGTTAATCTAAGGTTAAGGTTAATCTATGATTAAAACATGACCCGCCTGCTGAGAGTTAATATGAATATTCAACACTGTCAGATATGAACAAGGCGTTTTCATATCTACGCCGTCCTACGTGGTAACCTCAGGTTAGGATTCAGGTCGAGGTCACGACTTTAACCTGACAGGATTAAAAGCAAAACTTTTCTTTCAGATTGGTCGATTTACTTGTTATAGAAATAAATAAATCTGGATGTTACTTAACAGTGTTTCGGCTGATATCAGTCTACCAATAATGGGTCATGGTAAGCTAAGGCCATTCTTTGGCCCAGGTGAACCATCAGTTGGTGTTCTCTCTCTGGCATGACGTGCCTGCTGTCGGCCCCTCCACGGTCCGTCCTAATAATCATCCCCACTGTGCTCGCTGATCCTGCCACGGTTACCAGGCAAAGGCCTTCTGGCAGGACTCTGGCAAAAGAAGCTGGGTCCTGTACTATCTAGGATCTGTATATCTAGGCTGCCTTTGTCTTATGTGTATCATCTTATGCTAACTAAGCAGGATAAGAGCTCACCAATTTAACCCATGGAAGGGGTGGAGCTGGCAACCTGTGACCAATCATAACTAAGGATACGTGTAAAGGATAAAAACGACACTGTGAGAGGAAAAAGATCATGTCCGGGAGTTTAGTGTTAAAGGTCTGACATAAACTAAAAACAAATATCCAACATCAATCAAATAGTTTCAGCCAAGAGGCTAAAACACAAGGAACTGATCGGTCACCCGATGACCTCTGACCTGGACCATAACCCAGGCTCGTGAGAGTCCGGTTCTCAGCTCTGTCAGAGCGTTTGTAATGGAAATGCTCGGCGCGCTTGTTCATCGCTTCCTGGAGAGAGGCGTGGGCCTCAACAGGAAGTCTCCCATCACAGGAGCACCGAGCGTCTTCTTTTGTCTTCTTGTCACATTACGCCATCAAACCTCAAACGGATGCATCGTTTTGTGCCTTAATGTTTTCCCGAGTGCGGCGCCATTTGCATTTCGCTGTCTGCCTCGTGTCTGTCAGTGCTGCACGGACGCCGAGAAGCACCTGCGGTTTGCACAGACTGCGTGTGCGCTAGCGTGTGGCTACAGCTGAGAGCGCTCTGGTTAAACGCTGCAGCAGAAAGCAGATTTTGGTTTGCACCACAGAGAAAAGGTTGCAGTCATCATCTGCTGGGGAGCTGGAACTCCCCGAGCTGTCAGCGCATTTACGGTGAAGGAGAAGTGTGTGTGGCGATGCTAATGTTAATGCACGGAGACGGGAAAGATGCAGGAAAACAGTCGTGTGAATCGGGAGAAATCCTTCACTAATCACACGTGTCAGCGAGGAGGACGGCTGCCGTTTTCCCAGACTGTCACCGTGAGCAGCAGCAGCTCCGACGGGAATGCCGTGATTACTGTGTGATTGCCACTCGCAGCGAGTAATGAAGAGTCCAGCTCTTATCTGCTAACAGGCACAGAATAACCCTTTAATTAACCCCTAATGAATAAACCCCGAAGTCACAAACAGAGGAAGCCTTAATCCAGATGTAGCTGCAGAAGAAGCTCAGCTTTCTCTGGCTGAACTGTGTGTGAACTTTAAACTCTGCGGGGATTAAAGCGTCTGGAGCGATGCGCAGAGTGCTGCACTCAAATGCAAACCCGAGGTCCTCCGGCTTCTGCTCTGCTGCTAAAATATTAGGAACAACTGCGCTTTCTACTCCATTACATTTCTGTGTCGACTTACTTCACACATTTGCACATTAAAGGCTTTTTTTATTAGTCAGTTAATTAGTTAATCCACAGAGAGGAAATGAATGTAATAAACCTTTTTGTGGTTCTTAAACCGGCAACGGAGGATCAGAGGATTAATCCATAATGAAAATTATCATCGGCGTACCATTAAGTGACCATTTAAACTGACAAACTTTTACTTATTTGCTTAATTTTGCTTAATTATTGCAGTATTTATGGTGGTTATGCTTTCAACACAGTGTTTGTGCAGTAAAATCATTTGTGCTCATCACAGAGGAGCATTGAATCAGGACAGTGTGAGCTCGGTGATCCCGAGGAGGGTCAGTCAGGGTCAGATCAGAGGACGCTGTCCAAGGACGGTGAGTGGAGAGAGACAGCAGAGCTGCTGCCTCACGCACGTTGCTGTGAGATGCAAACTGCAGAGGAGGCTGCCTACGAATGTAAAGGTTATGATGTCACAGCGGTCCCAGCAAACACTCGAATACAAAGATTTGAATGTTTAATTAAGGCCCATGTGATCACTCTGACCTTCGAGCGAAAAGGAGCAACGAGATAAACGACGGGCTGAGCAGGATCGACAGGTGTAACCGTGACAGAAGCACAAAGACGTGCAAGCAGCTCAAACCTGAGCAATAAAACCTCAAAGAAAGCTCGTCATCATCATAAAGGACTGTAAATATGTCCGTCCGTGTTAGAAAGAACTGCTGAGGCTCTAAAAGCTGCTGCAACTGTGCAAGGGAATAAAAAAGGCCTGAATGTGACCTGGAAAATATTTGACATGTAGTACAGCACTTGTGGTGAGAGCGAGTTCCTCTGTTCCTGCAGCCCTGGCACAAAGACGGGCGTTGCTAGCTACAGCTGACGGAGGCTTCCAGCTGGAAAACTGCTGCAGCGTCCTTTGGAATAACAGCGTGATGTGCACCAATCAAATCTAAGCAGGACAGAAACGACTAATCATCGTCAAAGACCGACTGTCCTCGCCGATGTTTGTGGGGAGGTGAATTTTTATTTCTGTTTGATTTTAATTCAAGGGCGGGAAACGTCTCGCTGCGGCCAATCAGCAGCCGTTTTAAGGAAGATGAACTTGTTTGTCTTCAGGCTTTGATTGTGACAAAAGTTTTTTTCTCTCTTATAGACTTTGAGATTTTCCTTTAATATCTTTGCTTTTATTAAAGCGTTGCTGTCGCAGCTTAATGACTCGATCCAAAATCACCATAAAGCAGAGCTAATTTAGAAATATTGGATTTCGTTTGCTGAAATGTCCCCAGATTGACTGTTGCCTCTGTTTTATCTGCAAACCTCAGTCTTTGGTAACAGTCCCATGAAATGATTGAATTTCATGGTCTGAGTTTCATCACCAGACCAAAAAAACATTCACGCAAATGAAAACTGTGTTTTTCTCTCCTGCTGCTTAATTTAGGTAGAAAAACCTGAACATTTCATTCAGATTGAAAACAGCTGTTTTCATTATTTTTCATTATGAGCAACAGCAGCTTTTTAACTTTACTATGATTTTTTAAAGAGTTTTACCTACTAAGGATTAACATTTAATAATAATTAATAATCCTCCTTCCCTATTGAATGCCTCAGGAGCAGAGATGGGCAGTAACGCGTTACTGTAATCCGATTACTTTTGTCAAGTAACGAGTAAAGTAAGGGATTACTATTGCAAAATCGGTAATTAGATTACCGTTACTTTCCCGTAGGAACGCTGCGTTACTGCGTTACTAAAACCGTGATTTTTTTGCGAGAATGTCTCATAACAGTGACGTAAGCGAGTGCGCCGTTAGTGACAACAGCTGTGTGCAGATCAACAATGGATCACATATCGAGTGCAGAGAGAGTATGAGCGTGCAGCGTTTAAAGCGTGGAAGTACTGACCTTACTTTGAGTTTGATTCCATAAAAAGTGACAAAAACATTAGTGTCCGCTGTGCGTGGGAAGAAAACTTCTTTTTACAGCGAAAAAACCCCTAAACTTCCAAACAAGCACCGAGTAGCTACGACGTAATGGGAAACTCACAGAGACACTCGCGGATTCTTCCACTGACCGCGGCACACCTGCACCAGGGTAAACCTCCGCCTGCCCCACTCCTGCTTTACAGGTGAAAATAGAGCAACAGGACCGCTGAGTCTTTGACTTTATTTATTTTCTGCTGTGTTTTACTTGCATCTATTTGAAAGACTGAGTGTAAACACACAAATATTTTATTTTATGTGCTGGAATGTGCAGAAAATAGGTTTAAATGTTAAACTAATTTCTTCCAGTCAGAGAATGTTGCAGATAATTAAATTTTTGCTTGATGCATAAAGTTAAAAGATTAAAACTAATAAAACAAGTTTTAAAAAGAGACTTTTCCATTTGATTACATTTATATGATGGATTATGCAGAAAAAGTAGAATTGGGCTGAAAGATCTATCGCTTTATCACCTCTTCAGGTTGTTAATTAATTAATTACTTTTGAAAATAAGTAATCAGTAAAGTAACGGGATTACTTTTTGCGGGAAGTAATCAGTAATTAGTTTCTGATTACTTTTTTAAAGTAACTTGGCCAACACTGCTCAGGAGCAGGATGGTTGCCTCACAGGTGAAGCCTTCAGTTTTCAGGCCCCTCTGCTGTGGAACCAGCTTCCAGTTTGGATTCAGGACACAAACACTATCATGTCTAAACTGCTGACAGTAAGTAGTAATTCCAACAATGTGAAGAATAAATGAGGATATTTATGCAGGTCTTCATCTGACTTCAGCTCAGAGATGATGCTCGAGGTAAGGAGGAAGATGAGGGAGGAGAGAGAGCAGCAGCAGAGGATGGGACATAATGAGAAAGAGACAATGAAAATATACATGTTCAAGTGTTCAGAGGTCATGTATAATGTGAAAGAACTTTTTTAAAGAGGCTGGTCTCGAGCCACATACGTAGAATGCAGTTATTCAGAACAGCAACGCAACGGCACCAAACTGGCACTCGCTCGAGAAATTTTAACGGATTGATTCTAAATTTATGGAAATGTTTGTCAGAAGATGTAATTACAGAATAATTCATCTATATTTACAATCACAACATCCTTTTTTTAAATAAATAACCTAAAAAATGACGGACTGTTGCTTTGACACCATGCTACCCCAGCACCTCCTCGTCACCTGTTCCCTTCACCTACCTGCTCCATCACCCCTCTCCCCGGGGACGCTTTCTACCACTTACAGCAGAATTCCTCTGCGTCCTCCACGTGTGGAGGATACACACCGACAATATTCAGCATCACTGTCTGACCCTCTGTTCACCTCCACAACATTATCCCTGCTCCATCGCTCCTCCTACTTACACCATGGAACAACACCCAGTGCTCCTGCCCTGCTCTCCTGCGCACACCACAGATCCATAGATCCACCCTCCTATCTCTGCTCTCTCCCTTTAGCAGTCATAGGCCCTACGGTGGAGCTCAGCTCCACCCTCGTGCCATTCCTTCTCTCTCGCTGCCTCCTAACATGCCTTCCCCGTCTCCTCTTCTTTGTCTTCAGTCAACAGTAGCACAGCTTCCACCAGCACTCTGTTGGTCAACAGCACCGAGGCTATTGTCGTTAACCCCGATCACCCTGACTGATCTGACCCCGCCCAGCTTAAAACTGAAACAGTGTTGTCAGGCACCATGTAGGGCTGCCTTCCTGCAGTGCCTGCCTAAAACTCACTGTGGGAAATGTGTTTTTTCACAGTGTGTAAATAGCAATAACTGCTTTCAGGCTTCCTCTTCACCTCTCTGCTAATCTCCCCTCACTGCAGCTCACACAGTAATAACTTTGGAATAAATTACTGAGGTGAACTTGGCAAATGTTTAAGTGGAGACACAAAAAAGGTTTTAATTTGGAAAAAAGGGGAAAAAATCCCAAAATGCTCCGACTCCCACACAAGCTGAGAAAGTCCTTCTGCTTCTGCGCTGGTGTAATTATCCCAACCAGGCAGATATCACACGACTACATGATGATGATAACTTCCTCAGTAATCACCACACACACACGCACACACACACACACACACGCACACACACACGCACACACACACACACACACACACACACACGCACACACACGCACACACACACACACACACACGCACGCACACGCACACACGCACACACGCACACACACGCACACACACACACACACACACACACACACACACACACACACACACACGCACGCACACGCACACACGCACACACACACATGCGCACACACACACACACACTGCGTCAGCTACAAAAGCCAAATTTGCTATTTTTAATGTTGCAAAGCAGAACAAAACGAATGAAAGATGAAGAACAATCCTCACGTTCATGCTTCCTGATCTCTTTATTCTTCCCTCCATCTTTTCCTCCTCCTCAGCCTCGCGTCTCTTCTACTTTACTGCAGTGTCATGGTGACATTTGCAGTTATGGCTGATGTTGCAAGGCCTCTACAATACAGCGTCTTCACATCCGTCTCTGCTTTATCTCCTCTCCCTGTCCATCTACACACTGCTCGCCCACGCTTTTACCCTCCATTATGAAAAGACCCATTAAGAGGAATCAATCTCTTTGATGTTGTTTGCTTCATCGTGCAGCTCTGACATCAGCGAGCGGGAATACCTGAGAGGACGGTCATTAGAGGGATTATGGGTACGACGCGAGGCCGTGAGGCAACACTCAAAAAGCCATAATGGTGGAGCAGAGCCTGTCACGACTCCATCGTGAAGGATTTATGAATGTGAGTGACAGACTGGTCCTCGTGTGTCTGTAAACACACGTGCAGGAATAATACGTGCTTATGAGATGAGTAGCAAACCAAATGATTACTTTAAATACCAAAATGACTCATACGCTCATGTGAGCACTGAAATCCCAGTTTGCTTTGACAAACTCAGCCGTAGTTTGACGCACAAGGAGGTCATTCTGGCTTCTGTCCAACGGGTCCTGGCTGTAGTGACTTGTGACAAAGACAAGTTCATGCGAGTCACTGAAGACTAAATGACACAGCTGACTGACATGTTGGGGATGGAACATGCTCTACACAGCCGACACTTAAATGTCCAGCAGCAACCAAACATCACACACAAGCAATTACTTTGGATGGGACGCAGGCCTGTGGCTTGGAAGTACTGGCAGAAGAAACTTGAGTTCCTGGAAGACCTAAGAGAGAACATTATGTACCCATCTGCACATCCAGTGTATACAATATGGTGCATAAGGCAGAAGAGCCTCAGTCGGGACAGAGTGAGGACTTGGCCTACAGTCAGAGTAAGATAGACTTTATTTATCCCTAAGGGGCAATCAAGATAGATGATACCTTGCTGACCGTACATACAACACACAAACATCACATTGGGAAGACAGGTCAGGAACGAAACCATGGAAAATGCACAACATGAGGAAAGACGAGGAGAAAACAGAACTCCCCCCAGACTGAGCTCCAACAGGGAGACATGAATCATCACATGAATCATCACAACACAGAAGACATGAGCTTCGAAGGCGTTTGGAGGGGGGGTGAGTGTAGGTCTGCGTCAGTGTACATGTGTGTTTGTTCCATGTTAAGTCAAGAGAAAGTGTCACCCGGATGGGCAAAAGTGAACAATCCTCGGTCGATGCGGGCGACCTTGAATGAGGAGAGAAAGTCACAACAACAGTCTGGTTATCTAAGGGGGGTGCTGTTATTCCCGTCAGCTTTTGCCTTGAGCATGCAGCTGGCGCCGGGGGGGGGGGGGGGGGGGGGGGGCACATGAGATGGAGATGGTAGCTGTTTTGGTTAGTGCGAACAAACTGCTTCCTATTCTACAGTTGGTCTAATGTCCGTCACTGGTCACCAGGTCGTTGTTCTTCTCCACGATCGTCTCCATATTGCGTTCAATAAGCACAGTCTGAGTACTCGCAGCCCTGCCCATCGTCTATCCTGTCGGCCAGCCTGGTGGGATTTTGAACAGCTGTAGCCGCTTCTTGTTCTTCGATAAGCCGAGCCGGCTCCAATCAGCCAGAACTCTGTTATCGTGGTTCTGACTTGGTAGATGTCGTTCAATGTCCTCCATCGAGAGTGTCGCCAGACACACGACGCAACCGACCATCGAGTATCCGGCAGCAGATGTCTCCGCAGGACAGTCGGGCTCTCCCAAGCCCAGGAGTTTGTCAGTTTCGTTAAGGGACCAGTTGATCAAATCCACAATTCTTCTTTAGGTTTTTAGAGAACAAGTCTGGGAGACTCTCTGTGGTCAGAGAATAAGCGAAACTATACAAAGGACATGAGAAGCCAAGCTGCAAAGATGAGGGAGAGGGAGAAAATGCGACTGCCTCCCTCAAGAGCCAAGAGAAACGACTCTTACAGGCTTTGGGAGGCTTAGGCGAGGTGGAGCTTCAACACATGAATCTGTTAATATTCACCACGTCACTAATGAGTCATCAGGTTTAGGTACAGGGTTACACGGTTAAAATATCTCTGAATAGCGTGTGGTGAAAACAAAATCCCAGCCGAACCCAAACTCTACAAGGGCTTCAACCCTCCCAAGCTCACCTGCGCCCATCTCCACTGTGGCCTACCCCCGTATTTAGTCTTTACTCTGATATGTGCTTCCACGTATTCACTGAAAGCTGTGCACATCCAGTTTTTGTCAGTGCTTCCCCGAGTGGAAAAACAATGGACCAATCAGAGCTTCACAGGGACCTCCTGCGGCAGAGCCAGGAAAATGGAGAGAGAAAAATAAGCACGAACAGAGTTCAGACTTGTACGCTTACGCAGCACAAACCTTTTCACCAAATTCACCAAGTGAGCACCTCAGGAACGAGCGTGTGCCATGGCCCTGTAAAGGCGTCCATTATGGCTCTTCAAAGACTTTTGCAAACCCGAAAGGCTTTCACCGACCTTAGCAAGGTGACCTGGTTTAACTACAAGCCATGCTCTTTTTCAGTCCCTCACGCCACTGTTTTTCTCCCCTTATTGTACTTTTTGCTGCGTTATATAAAATATTAGGTTGTACAAACTCTTTTTTTCTCTTGTTCTTTTGGCGACTCGACAAACAGACAGGAATGAATTGACAGAAATGACAGAAAAACAGAAAGGAATTCTTCAATGAAGAATGAATAAATCAGCCGTCTTCCTCTCTCTGCACGTCTCTGCTGACACCGTGTGCAGCCTCCTCTGTTGCATCTATGCACAGCAGATGTATGTACCGTGCCTCAATATGTTGTAGGAAGCGGCGGGGATGGCGCGGCAGGTAATGAAACACAGATTCATCACAACAAAGAGATGTGAGTTTAAAAGAAAGAGACGCAGAGGGAGAGAGAGCCCTGCAGAGATGTTTTATTGAGGGCACGAAGGAGAAAAGGCCTCTTAGACTGAGTGAAAAGCCAGAGAGAGATACGACGTGAAGGCGAGTCAGACAAAAAAGCTGATTTCTGGACGTACAGACCAAATCTGACTGGCTTTTAATGAAGCCAGGCTGAGTTTGTGTCTTATCACTGACATGTTTGATCTGCTGATGGCCGAGACAAAGGATGCTCTGACGCCGGAGTCGTTCAAGACCAAACATTTAGACAAGAGAGAAAAGTCAGAGCACACTTTAGTCTCTGTGAGAGTTTAGCTGCAGAACAAACTTTGAGTTTCAGCTGAGTTTGAGTCTGCAGGTAAGATGAACGTTTTCACTCCGTCCCAGTAAAACCTGGAACTCCTGCACATCTAATAAGTAGTCAGAGAAACAGCAAGCACAGCCTGGCAGAAGATGGCTTGTCTGGCTTAATACATTTCTATGCATCCAAATAGTCATCCTTAAAAAATGCATCCAGAGGGTCTGCGCTGCTTCAGCCTCCCTGCAGCTGCTGCTGCCCCTGCATGCTGCTTTGAAACCCACCTCCACCCGAACTCCATTTGTCATGCTGCTACTCTGCCTGTGTTGTGCTGTCTGTGTATTCAGTTTACTTTCATTTAAGTCATGTGATGATGAACCAGAGACGACTGCAATGATAAGATGATCTTAAAAGTTAAAGATGTGCAGCAGAGGCTCATAAATGCACAAAGAGCAGTGAAGGGCGCCGGCGAGGCTCACTGCGATGTGCCGCATGGCTGAGAGTGGGTATTTACTGCAGAAATCTGTGCCGTCACTGCGTCGTCACTGCAAGCCCCTTTGAAACCCTACGCTGTAGCCCGACGTGCACTTCACATCACAACACAGTCTGCAAAGATTGGGACTGGTCTGTTCGCGCTGAGTCCTCCTGTGCATTAACGTTTATGCTGCGGTGTCTGGATTTATCAGTGAGAGAATAACAACCACAGTCTCAGGATAAGGAATAATACCCACAGCATCAGTATAACAGCTCACAAATATCAGCAAACTCCTGGAGGGAGACGGCTGAAACGATAGACAAAGAAGTGGACAAATATGTGACCACCACAAAGAGCGAGGACGCAGGAGGGAAAACGTGCCAGCATTTGATTTGTTTCTGTCGGCTGGTAGCGCATATAAATCAGGCTCTGCAGCGATTCACCACAGCAGTGTGGACCAGGCCTCGATCTCTGTATGTGAGCGGAGAAAGAAAATGAAATTCATTTTCTGATCAAACAGGAAACCAACAAAGAGTATGTGTGCACAGGTGAGGCCCCAGCAGCTAGAAAATACGGGATCTTCAGTCCTGCTGTGTTATCAGAACAGGTGAGTCCACCTCCTCAGGTGTGGGCAGCAACACCGCGCACCACCCAAAAGACTTAATTACATTACAGGAAGGCTGGAGGTGACGGTGAGGCTGAGAGTCAAACGCTGAAATGAATATCGAGAAGTTTGTCTTCTGTCCAGACAAACTTTCTGGTGGAACATCAGGATTAGAGAGGATTAGACATCATAAGAATCAGCAGCGATGTCCCTGTGACAGCAACAATGATGTGAAACTGCAGCGATTACAGAAAAAAGAGGACAGCTTTGCATTTGTCGATGAAGAGGGGGAAAGGAGGGAGGGCGCTCCTTTTCACTCTGGAGTGAAGCCGCGTTTCAGCGGCGAGATTTCCCTCAGCGTGAAGCAGCAGATAAGCAGAGCTAAAGCGAGCTTACAGCAGCGCAGGAAGCAGATTACAGGTGCGGTGGCAGCGTGGCAGACACAAAGCTGGATTACAGGAAGGTCTGAAACCTGAACAAGAAGACAGATGCGAACACAGCGGGGGGCGGGCCTCGCTCACCTCACTCTGCCCGCCATCATCTCTGTAACTGGTGGGTTTCTGCCCGCCGCTCCCCTTCCTAGGCGGGCTCTTCTTCTTCTCTCTTTGGTCTTTCTCATTGTGTCCCGCTCTGTCCACAGCCTCACACGGCTGTTCTCAGACATCAGTCATAGTCTTGATACGCTGCCATCGTTGTCTTAAATGAAGTATATCTTTGTGCCTGTCATACAGGACATGCACATGGATGCTCAGCCACTTTCTATACTGGGAATCCTGTTCTGACTGGATTCAAAGACCAGCTCCCGAGCAGTTCAGCAGACTTTAAATATGAACCTATAAGTGCCTGTTTGTAAAGTCTGCAAATAAAATGCCAAAATAAAAAATTTGTTTGTGGAATTTTCTTTTGAAGCCTTGTTTTTATGGTTTTTGGTGCTAAAAGAGACCATAGTTAGACCAGCAGGGGGACAGCTTGCTCAGGAAGGTGCATCTGTAAACTGTAGGTAGCATCACACAGACACTGGCTGTGTCCCGATTCAGGGTCTGCAGCCTTAAAGGCCGCATTTCAAGGCCGATTACGTCACAGCGGCGCGACGAAGGCTGTCCCAATTCAAAGGCTGCTTGAAATGCAGCCCTCAAATGCGTCCTTTATTTCCCTGAATTTTAAGGACGTGGCGGTGTAGACTTCGTGGTCCAACATATCCCAGAATGCATAGCGCGGCGGTGGGTGTGGATAAATTTGCAGAAAAAAAAACGGCGGATGAGGGGCGCCCGAAGAGTGAACTTTAAGTACTGAATATAATGTCACTTATTTATGTGCAAATGTTTAATAACGAAGAACATTAAAACATTACTGTTGGCCACATGTCGGCAAAGTTATGTGACATTAGTGACGTTTGTACTAACTTACAGCCTTTACTTTAAAATATACGCTGTTCAATAGCTGAGCTTAATCTTACAGAGAATGATCAAAGCTCATGTAGAAACAAACAAATGAACAAAAGATTTTCTCCTTCATTTCTGTCAAACACAGCTGTATGACACGTTTCCAGCTGTTAGTATCATGGTTGCTAGGCAACCTGGGCAGCGTGACGGAGGCTAGACCGTCCCATTTCACAAGCCTCGCACTTCCGGCCTCAGCGGTCTTTGAGTACGCGGCCCTTGAGGATCGTTGAGGCTGCAGAGCCTGAATTGGGATACAGCCACAGATACCTGCTAACAAGTGCTGTTAGCACAGTGACCTCACAGCAGCCATATTATTGGTCACATGATGTCATTAAAAATGCTCCAACAGCACAGACACGGTCCAGAGATCCAGCTCAGCTGTTAAAATCAGAGATGAAACCGCTGGAAGGTTGGACGGTTTGCTGGCGAGGACCTGCAGGGGAAAGTTTGGTAACACCTGCTGGCAAACATCAGCATGTCTGCACCTCTGCAGCTCTCTCTGAGCTCACCTGCTAAGATCCATCAGCCTACCAAGACATGCGGCATTAATTTCATCAGAATCCAACCGTCTGTCAGGCGGCATCAGCAGATGTAGACGTTTGACTTTGACTTTGTGAGCTTTACCCTCTGCAGCAGGAACAGAAGATGAAGCCATAAGGAGGGATAAGATGCTGGGATACGACTTCCTGCCAGGAGAGCCGTGTCTGCGGCGCAGCTCGCCGAGGCTTCTCTGTCCGGGTGAGGATCGGCGGATAGGCGAGGGCTCAGCTGGTCTGACTGCTGGTGTGGACCGGACAGATGGAGGGATTACGGCGGCTGAGGGAAGAGCGAGGTGGGGAACAGAGGACCAAGAGAGAATAACGGGGGAAACGGAGACAGAGGGTTTACTGACAGGAGCAGGTTGTAGCTCGGCTAGCTAGGGCGCTCCGTGGATGCTGGTTAGCCTGCGTGCCACTCATATCCAGACTCAAGGAGCTGTATAGAGACATGCAGCTTAACGCTCAGAGCTTATCTGTGTTTGACCTGCTGGGCCGGTTTCAGCTTCTTCAGGAACGTACAGCTGTTCTGCTAACAGTAATATTATTGTTGTATAATAATGATAATTTACCCAAAATGTTAAAAAAGCAAGAAGATTGTATCGCTATTTTACCAGGAAGTGAAACTTTCTGCTGGACTCCCCAAATCATGGGCATTTGTGGGCGTCTGTCCTCCAAGCTCGGGTCCTCTACCAGAGGCCTGGTGCTTGAGGGTCCTGGTGGCAATTTTTGACAAAGCAGAGAAAATAGAGTCTGATCGCAGAGTGGTAACTTCAACTTCTTGATGTTTGAGCAGTTGTCTCACACAGAGTCTCCAGTCCTCCCTCACACGTTCTTGTCGTTCCTGCATTTTTGAGGTGTGTTTGAGCTGCACAGGAGTGTGTGTGTAAAGATGAGGATAACCTTTCAGCCGGTACAGAAGCCTTTGAAGTCGACCTGTTTGGTGGAGACGTGTGTTCTGTATCAAAGCGCTCAGCGAGGACGGTGCAGGAAGCCTCCTCCTTCCATCTCTCAATTTCTTATGTAAACGAGCCTCGTCACCGGCACGCTCAGATCTGCTCTGCTTTTGTTTCCCCCCTTCACCTCAGATTTCTGTTGTTTACAACATTTTCTGTCCAAAACTGCCGCCTCCCCCCCTCCTCCCCCTCCTCCCCCTCCTCCCCACCCTCTCCTCGTTGGTCGGTTGACCCTGGGTAACCGAGATGATGACGACAAGGTGTGAAAGGTTTCCCGGGGCTTGGAGTGACAGCAGCAGGCCAAACACTCATCCAGATGGTGACTGCTCTTTGTTTCGCCCAGAGGCTGAAGACTGCACATCACAGCCAGAATAGAATAGAATAGAATAGAATAGAATAGAATAGGCTCTATATAATCCCAGCATGTGCAGATAGATGGTGTAGTGTTTTCAACGAGGATGTTGGTGACACCGAGTTAAACCACAAATGAAGACCCTGGAGTTTAGTTGCAGCTTGTTTAATTGTCTCCATGAACATGTGGTGAAAAACTGAAATGACAGAAAATAAACTCCATCTCAACAGGCAGAAGCATGTTTACATCAATAAAGTGCATTACTCTCACTAAAACATTGATGTTAGCAAATACACATTAATATCCAAAGTTATCTGTACAAACTGTCATATAAAGTAACTTACGGCGTTCCGGCCTGATAATTCGGAGTAGATGGCATTTGATTACATCTCCATACTGCCTTTAACATGAGGAGCCTGTTTCTCAGCAAAACCGAGCGCTTGACCAAAACCGGAAGTGCTTGACCGGAACCGGAAGTGCCCCGCCAGAACAGGAAATACATTTTAGCGATATTTTCCTTTTAACTAAAACGTATATACAACATGAATTATTCATTTTAACAACACATATTAATTTTTAATGGCAAATCTTTTTAGAATTATTTATTTCAAATTTATGAACCTATTTATTCAGAGAAACGCCTTAAGGGCAACACACTCCCCGCCTGGCCTCTCGAGGCCACTATGCTAAACGAACATTATGCATTCAGTCCTTTGGCATGAGGAGGATAACTTCTGTAACTGGTCGCAAAAATGTCTTTATGCACCCTTCAGTACATATCTTTACCTCAATTTTCCTTACTCGATCGTCCTTGCTTGGGAATGTGGCAGTGACCCTGGCCATGGGCCAGCTGTTTCGTGCAACCTGCTTGTCCTTGAGCAGAACCAGGTCACCAACTTGGAGGTTTCTGCGCGACCCGGTCCATTTCTGCCTTTGCTGCAATGTGGGTAGATACTCTCGCCTCCAGCGTGTCCAGAACTGGTTGGAAAGGGCTTGGACCCATCTCCATTGTTTGTTGTAGAGGTCTTTATCCGAAAAGTCTCCAGGTGGGGATAGGAGGCAAGATTTCTGCGTAAGGAGCATTGAAGGGGATAGGACGAAGGGGTTCTCTGGATCAGAGGATACTGGGACGAGCGGCCTTGCATTTATTATGGCTGTAACCTCAGCCATGAGTGTGCATAACACGTCGTGAGTCAGTTGAACCTTATTTTGTAGTAGCATGGAGTCCAGGATTCTGCGGGCGACTCCGATCATGCGGTCCCAAGAGCCTCCCATGTGGGATGCGTGTGGTGGATTAAACTCCCAACTGCAGCCTTGGACAGTTAGGCACTGTTGGAGTGATTTATCCATTCCAAGTTCCTTTGAAGTGCTAATAAAATTGGTGCCACGGTCAGATAGCAGCTGTTTGGCGGGGCCTCTCAGGGCGAAGAAGCGGCGGAGGGCGTTTATGCAGCTGGATGTGTCCAGAGATTCGATTACCTCAATATGCACAGCTCTCGAACTCATGCAGGTAAACATGATGGCCCACCGCTTACTTTCAGCTACTCCGCCCCTGGTACGCCTGGTTGTTATGGACCACGGTCCAAAGACATCAAGGCCGACGTAGGTGAAAGGAGGACAAGTTTTTAGGCGTTCAGGTGGTAGGTCCGCCATGAGTTGTTGTTCTTGTTTTCCACGTAGTTTGCGGCAGGTTAAACATTTGTGGATTACTGAATTGACTAGTTTTTTGCCGCCTAAAACCCACAGCCCAGCAGCTCTGATTGCTCCTTCCGTCAGATGACGACCTTGGTGCCTTGTTAGCTCGTGATAATGGCGAGTGAGCAGAAGGGAGATGTGACTGTTTTTTGGAAGAATTACTGGGCTCTTTTCAACACTCTCAATTTCTGCGTGTTTGAGTCGGCCTCCAACAGAAATGAGACTGTCCTGTAACATTGGGCTGAGCTTCTTGAGGGGGCTCTGTTTTGAGATTGGCTTGCCAGCATCAAGGGCAGAAAGTTCCTTCTCAAAGTATGCCTTCTGTGTCTCTTTGAAGATGACAGTTTTTGCTTGAGCAATCTCCTCTGGAGTTTGAGGCAGATGACATTTGTGCCAGCCTTTGCATTTTTTGTTTGGATTAGTCCCATTGAAGGACTTTGCAATGTGGATAAGATTTGCTATGGCTCTGACTAAAGACTGAAAAGTAGAAAAGTGCTCAAAACGCTTACAGATGAGTACTTGGAGGTGAGTGACGTAAGTTTTTACTTCTGGTCTAATTTCTGAGTCTTTATCTGGTTCAATCAGGTCAAACCTTCCACTCAGTTGTGTTGTCTCTGCGGCAGGACGGTGGATGAAGGGTGGTCCGGTGAACCAGGTGGACTTTTTTAGTTGGAATGCCGACAGTGACCTAGACGCATGGTCTGCTGGATTTTCCTCTGTGCGCACATAATGCCACTGTTCTGGCTTTGATGACTGGCGAATGCGCTGTACTCTGTTGTGAACGTATGTGTAAAACCTTTTTGACTCATTACAGATGTAGCCAAGCACTACTTTACTGTCCGTATAGAAATGCACTGCATCAAAGTCTAAGTCTAACTCATCTTGGATGAGGTCAGCCATTTCTGCTGCCAAGACGGCTGCACATAGTTCAAGTCTTGGTATTGTAGGTTCTGACAGGGGGGCTAGTTTTGCTTTGCCCATTATGAACCCAACCTCGACCTTCCCATCTGTTTGAACTGCCTTTAAGTAGGCCACAGCTCCTATGGCCTTAGTAGATGCATCTGAGAACAAACACAGTTCCTTTCGCTTTGCTCGACTTAGTGAGGTGGATGTGTAGGTTCTGGGAACATGTAGTTCTCTTAGATCCTGAAGGGAATTTCTCCATGTTTCCCATCTGCTTCGTTTGTCCTCTGGAAGGGGTACGTCCCAATCTGAACATTCTGAAGTAAGCTCTCTGAGTAGGGCCCTTCCTTGGATTGTAATGGGTGCCAATAGGCCCAGGGGATCGAAGACGCTATTGACAGAGGACAATACGCCACGGCGAGTGAATGGCTTGCTTGAGGTGGCCACTGAGTAAGTGAATGTGTCTCTTGTTATTTCCCAAATGAGTCCAAGGCTTCGCTGGGATTGTGTCTCTTCACCACTTAAATCTAAGTTTTTAATGACAGGAGCACAATCTTCTGGGCAGAAGGCCTGCATAACTGCCTGAGAGTTGGAAACGAACTTATGCAGGTGTAGGTTGGATTCAGCGAGTGAGGCTTGTGTTCTTTGAAGCAAGTCTATAGCCTCAGCAGGAGAGGGGACAGAGATCAAGCCGTCATCTACGTAAAAGTGCCTCTCCACGAACTTTACTGTATCTGCACCATAGTCTTTCGAACCTGCTCTGATGGCCTTGCGTAGTCCATAAATGGCAACAGCGGGGGATGTTGAGTTGCCAAACACGTGGACTTTCATCCGGTACTCGACAACTTCGTTGTTTGGGTTGTTGTCCCTATGCCACAGAAAACGGAGGAAGTTGCGGTGGTCTTCGCGTACCATAAAACAGTGAAACATTTGCTGTATATCTGCCATGATTGCAACACTTTCTGTCCGGAAGCGGAGAAGAACTCCGACAAGTGTGTTGTTTAAATCAGGGCCAGTAAGGAGGACACTGTTAAGAGAGACACCCAAGTACTGGGCGCTAGAATCGAAGACAACCCTGATCTGATTGGGTTTTTGGGGGTGGTAGACTCCAAATGTTGGAAGATACCAACACTCTTCTCCCTTTTCCAGTGGGGGGGCCACCTCAGCGTGACCATTGGAGAGGATTTTTTCCATGAAGGCCACATAATGCTCCCGCATTTCAGGTTTCCTATTAAGGGTGCGTTTTAAGGAGGAGAACCTCGTGGCTGCCTGCTGTCTGTTGTTTGGTAATTGCTGGCGGGGTTCCTTAAATGGAAGTGGGGCGACCCAACTGTTGTCCACGTCTCTGTACATAGTATTGTCCATCATTTTTAGAAAGAGAGTGTCCTGTATTGAGTGAGCTGGTTTGTTGTCGTTATCTGTCCGGTTAAAAACTGTTTGACCCAGAGTTTGTTCGGGCGCTTTACCTGGCCTGTTTGTGTGTGGCATTTCTTTGAGTTGCAGGAGGCTACTGCATGGTTTGAAAACTGTAGGGCGGCCATTTTCCAGAACGACTGTCTTCAGGGTGCTGACTGTAGGCCTATGGACATTACCCAGACAGACCTCCCCAACTACAACCCACCCTAGGTCTAGGCGCTGGGCGAAGGGGGCATTATGGGGGCCGTTAATTCTCTGCCTGACCTTGTGTGCCTGTAAAATGTCTCTCCCTAGTAGCAGGAGTATTTCGGCTTTAGGGTCTAGCTCTGGGATGTACTTTGCTATGGTACGGAGGTGCGGCTGGTGTAGCACTGCGCTGGGAGTTGGGATTTCATTCCTATTGTTAGGGATGTCCTGACACTCTATGAGCGATGGTAGCGGGATCACCACTGACCTATCCAGTGACTCGATATGGAAGCCTTCAGCTATTTTACCCCATGTTTCTACAACACCAGAGCATGTTCTAAGTTTGTAGGAGAAAGGTTCACTTTTAATGTCAAAAAGTTCGAAGAACTCAGGCTTGGCTAAAGAACGATTGCTCTGATCGTCTAGTATTACATATGCCTTAACAGCTCTGTCTTTGTCACCTTTAGGGTACACCCATGTGAGACATATCTTGGAACATGAACGTCCCCACTGACCTGGACCGCACACGTCTGTGCAGCTTGTTGTGACATCAACCATGTCATGACTGTTTTCTCTCTCCCCGCCATTCTCTTGTGCCGGAGGTGGAGCCTTGTTGGTCTGTGGTGGAGGACCGGGATGCATGGCTGCATCGTGACTTGTGCTGTCACATTCAGAACACTTTACCGAAGATTTGCATTCCTTCGCAAGATGAGTATCTGAAGAACAGCATCTGAAGCACAATCCTTTCTCTTTGAGGAAGGCCTTCCTTTCGTCCAGTGCTTTATTCCTAAATGTTCTGCATCTTTTGAGCGGGTGTGGCTTGTTATGTAGTGGGCAGTTCCGGTTAAAGTCCTTGTTAGGGGGAGAAATCGACTCGGGAGGAAAGGGGCTCGTTATCGCACCGTTAAAGACTTGTCACCCACTGAAGGACTCGTTCAGTGGGTGACGAAATGTGAAGTTCAAGAATCAAGTGTAAAGATAAGCAGATCTAACTGAGGAGACTTTAAGATGGAAGGATTCAGACGTGAGGAGCTTCTTCTGACTCTGCAGCGCTGAGGTTGGTGCTCGCCACGCTGAAGGAACGCTAGAAGGTCAGTGAGACACTCGGCAAAGACCCACTCACACACACACACACACACCCACAACTGCTTTGTCTTTCCTGCCTGCGTCTGAAGACTTTACAGATCTGAATCTCGTGCTTTCTAGAGTCGATCTATCTACTCATCATCTTGTGGCTCATGTGAGGATTTCTGTCCCATTGTGCGCATTTAAATGCATGAAGACCCTCAGACAGGATATCAGACAGACCCACAAATGCATTTCACAGAAAGCCTCTCAGCATGATCCAACAGTCACCTTTTCATTCAAACGCTGCTGCTGATGTGAACAACGTGACGTGATCTCTCACTGTGAACGGGCTCATTCGGACCACAGACTCTGGACTTCACGTGTTTGAGGCTCATACCTGCTCACGCACACTCAGTGAGTGCGCCAAGCACTGCTGCTCCTGATACGTGGAAGCCAAAGACACCGAGGATGAGGAGACGTCGGCTGTTTTCCCTCACGTGTAGCTGTACTGACAGCCTACAGCCAAACACTGTGTGAAGTTACCATGGTTACTGTGACAACGCCCAATCAAAAAAGTACAGTCCTGTGGACTTGAGTAGAGCGGGTCTGTCTTTATCCTTCTGGTCGGGCCGTGGTTCTGGCCGGCCTCCTGCAGTGAACCCGACGGGAGGCTTGTCAGAGCTTCGGGGCCACATGAGCCCGACTGCAGCTTTGAAACACTCACAGCTTCATCTTCGCATGAAAAAACCGTGAACGAATAAATAAGCGGATCACATTTGTATTCTCTGCTCCGCTGATCTTTCTGAAATTACTCACAATCCACTGATGTTACATTCAGAAACGCTTCTCTGCGTAACTAATCAGTGATTTACAACTTGGATATGAAAAGGCCTTTAAAAATAATGAAAACACTCAGCTTTAATTAAATCCATCATTCTTCCATTAACGCCGGTTTGCAAAGATGTGGCCTCGCTTGACTTTTCAATCAGAGACTCGTTCTTTATGTGTTTGCTTTACGTTTAGCTTCACCGTTAATACCTCATTAACACTTCCTGCCTCCTGTCATTACTGCTGCCGGCATGCAGGTCGAGCTCTTTTAGTCCATTCAGGTGCAGAGAAATCACCCGGCAGGGGGCCAACAACACGAGTCTGAGGGAAGAAGACTTTGAAGTGAGCTTTCAGGACGCCTGAGGTCGCGTTCTCCAGGAAAAGCCAGAGAAGCAGCTCTGTGGATGCATTTGTTCCAGTTTTTAGCTCAGAGCAGTGTAACCATCACTTCATACAGCAAAGAGTTTTTCTCCGGTGAAAGATGCACAAAAGAGGACCGTTGTTTGTGTACGGCACTCATTCATGGGCCTTCCTGCATGTGTCAGTGAAAGCTGGCGCGGCGCTACGTCACGCAGCATGAACGGGTGGAGGTGGATTACAGCTGAAGCAGCGTCAACAGCACGCTCCCTGTCAGATCTGCAGGTGGACGTGTGGACAGGTGTCAGCTGAGCCAGATGATGCTGAGGTCAGCTGACTGTGACATCAGATTACTGTCCAGCACCACCTCAGTGCTGGTTTCTAGTACAAACACGTACAAGAAACACACCTTAGTCTTTATTACTTACATGCTTTACAGGCTTCAGTCCGAGGCTGCGTTTAAGGCTTGAGGGGAATAAAAGTTGGAGATGGTTTGATCATTTCAGCAACATCTTTTTATAAAACAATGCCTGGTCATTCACTCATCTGATGAAATCAGCAGTGTTTCACCATCTGTGACAGATTCAGTGAGTCATAGAAAGACTTAGTGAAACAAAAGACACGGAGCTGAGTCTTTGGTCTGTGATAAGATCGCACAGAAGTGCACCATCAAATCAGTGCCGAATCAGTGAAGATGACGCTCTGCATGTACCGAGCTCAGTGGTGTGCCTACATCCATCGTCTTGGACATGGAAAAACTGGATGGATGCATGTATGGATGCATGGACCGCACTATCATCGAGGTTTTAACTGTCGTATAACGGGCTGATGTCGTGCAGCTCTGCTGTCTGAGGACCCGGCGGGCGTCCCCAGTGGAGAACCTCTGATGCTCAGTGGAAGAAGTCGTCTGCTGCTAACATAATCAGCTGTTGCCTCTCTTCACTGACACCAGCTCTACTCTCACTCGTTCACGTTTCTGTGGTCAGGTAAGTGTGCAGGTGTTTATTATTCTGTGCAGTCTAACACTGACTCATTAACTCTGATTAGGATGTAATGATTGGAAAAGTTCTGTGTTGAGCGCTGCTGACTGTGTCGCTGCTCCTTTAATGATCACTACGGGGCATTTGTAAGGCTGGTTCAGACTGTGGTCTGTGTTGATAGTGGCTGCGTCAGTAAAATGTTCACTGGCATTCCCCCAGGACGCTGGGTGCTCCTTTAAATAGACAGGTCCATGTGAGCTGCAGCTGGAGTCTGAATAGCTCCGCTGTGCCGGGCTCCAGAGGAACGCCGGCTCTGATTTGATTTAATTTGCAGATTCAGCCTCTCGCCTCGGCTCTGCAGCAGAACCTCTGCGGGTCTCTGAGCCCGCGTTTGCATTTCCACCTCAGCAGGAACCGTCAACTGTGAAGTGCAGTGGGTGTGAATGTTAAGTTGTAGACAATGGGCTAGTTTGTGTGTCCAGAGTAAAGCTTAAGGAAGCGCTATGATGAGGCAGGAGGCAGGAGAGGAAGTGAGGGAGCCTGTTCACACTTGGAAACCTGACGGGATGAGTTAGCGATGACATCCAGCTTACTAGCTAAACCTAAGAGCAGCCGAGTGCAGAGCTAAATGTTAAAAAGTGTTGGTGTGAGCGAGCTTCTCCTGCACAGCAACTCATTGTTTTTGTGCTGCAGCCTTCATCAGGGAATCGTGGACTGTGCTATTTTACTAGGTGCACGTTAACCCTGCAGCACTGATCGGTTAGCTTTGGTGCTCTCACAAAGGGAAGACAGAGGATCAGACTGCTGGGACAATGAGCTCTGAAGCTCATGTCACATAATCAAAATTTACCTTCAGTTTCTTTCAAAGGAAATGACATCACCTCCAGATTACAGTGACACTTTAGATATTTACTAAAGGTGTTCTAAACTCTCCAACACTTTCCAGTCTGCTAACGCTAATGCTAACGCTAAATGATGCTGTGGTAATCAGGGCTGCTCTGAATCAGCTGATGAGGTTTTATATTTGCACATTTCTTTGCAGAGAAAAGTCTCAGACTCCTTGTTACTTTTTAACAGCTCACTATAAAACACACGCACATACACAACCTGTGTTAAGAAATATATTCTAAAACACTTCTTCAGTAAAGACTCAGAGAAGAGAAACACACAGAACACACAGCCTCCAGACTGAGAGACTCGCGCTGAGAAACTGCCCCGGTCTTTATTTATACTTCAGTTAGCGTTTGTTCCTTACGTGTGTGTGTGTGTGTGTGTGTGTGTGGTCCCATAAATGACTTCCCTTAACCTGCTGGTCTGGAAAATCCAACAGTTCATCTATATGTAAAGAAGCACTTAAACTAAAACTGACATAGCTACGTTAATCCTACCGTAAAACAATAAGACAAGGTACGAGCTCTCTCATGCTCCTAGGATGTGGGGGTGAACACCCTAGAATGTTACAGACCTCCTAGGATGAGACATTCTTTCAATATGCCACCAACTAAACACTAATGATTACATGCAGTATTCTACCATATACAAACTTATATAATTAAAAGATTATACTGACTACTAAGTACAATTTCCTATTGACAACCTGTCATCATACCACAACACAGCACACATACGAACAACAAAACCGCTCCTTACAACACTACTTATGTCTCAGGGCAAACAATGACAACATGTACATAACATCTGATTAACATTACTGCAGCACACAAACACAAATCCAGGTTCGTGTTCACAGCTGTTGACTTTCTAACAAGTCAGACTAAAAACATGTTTTCAAAGTTTTCTGAATCCAGTTTCAGTCGTTTCTGTGTCGTCAGGTGTGTCTGCTGCACGTGAATACAGGAAGAAGCTTCAGTGTTCTGGACTGTTGGAGAACATGGAGAGCTCACAGTGGTAGCCCAAAACATCCCAGAATACAAAGCATGTGTGGCCATGGGGACGCATTTAGTTTAAACTGGCAGAGCACGCCTGGTCGCTGGGTCAGATGGAGATCGGCTCGACGGAGCACACCGAGAGTCTCAGGACACCTGCTACACCTGATCCATCTGTGGCTGTCACAGGACGGTGCTGGAGGTGGAGCCTCTTAAAGCCGTGTGTGATGCGGTAAAGTTAAATCAGATTTCATTGGTGGTTAGTTACCAGTGGTTTTTGTGTCTCTGTGACCCGGAAATGAAGCTTGTTTGCTAAAGTTTCAAAATAAGAGTCTGGACATGAACTAAAATCAGGCCCGATTACACCACTTCTGTCGCCCCTCCTTCCTCCACCCCCTCCCACCACCAGACTGATCAGAGGTGACATCCGCCTCTAAGCCTCACAGAGGCTGAAGAGGCCTGACACCACCCTCTCTGCTCCGCTCGGCCTCGTCTCTCTCCTCTGACACGAGTTAATAATCTTATTTGTAGGGCTCCGCCGCTCTCCTCGGGTTTGTTCCTCTCGCTGTTTAAAGCGCTTCATGCTCGTTTTCGTCTGTGCCAGAAACCACAAACACAGATATGATTAATAAATGGCACAGACCCATCCAGATAAAAGCGCTCTCACGGGTACCATTTCATATTCAGTCATTTCATTGAGGTTTAATGCTGTAGTGACATAATATGCATAAGTGAAATATTAAATAAATAAAAGCGTTTAATGTGAGGAGTCTGCAGGTCTGCAGCGAACCCAGAAATTTAAATAAACACAAACTGTGTGAAGGTCCTGAGACACACACACACACACACACACACACACATGAAAGTGTGTTGTTGTTGCTACAGAGCAGCTGAAAGGTCATCCTGGGGATTTTCTTTAAGGCTCTTTTTTTTGCATTTCCTCTGACCCGTCACCATCACAGACCCCGCACCATCATCACCCTCACAGCTCTTCATCGTGCTCTGATTTATAGAGGAAAACAAGCTGCCTCTGAATACAGATGGGTACCTCCCCCCTCCACCTTCATCTCCATGCCGCTGGAGTCCTCCTCCAGTAAGAAGACACAGCACCAGACACTTAAAGTTAGCAGTGAGTGAGTGCCAGCAGTAAGAGTTTCCCATCTGTGAGCACAAACCATTGTGTATAGAGCTTTAGGAGGTAAAATGATGCCTCGCTGAGAGCTGCTTGAGTCTGAGAGAAAATACAGTGTCCACACAAACTGACGTGGAGTCTTTGCCCACTGCAGACACACACATTTACTGGGGCGTGGCCTGATACCTGCTGTCCACACCGATCAGCACACCTGTAAATATAATCCAGACAGTAGCACTTCCTGGTTACCGGGCGAAATAACTTCAGGCTCGTCAGACTGTCTTGGTTTCATTTTCTCCCCAGCAAACAATTTAACGGCTCCGACACGAGAGAGGCGGCGAAGCGTTAGAACAGAGAACCGTCTACACAAAGCGACACCCTGAGAGCAGCACCAGCTGTTCCCACCTCTGCCTCACCTGAAACACCTGCAGGGTGTGAGGAGGAAGCAGACGAGCACGAGAACACTGAAGCTTTTCAA
Source organism: Mchenga conophoros (assembly GCF_057382185.1). Lineage (NCBI taxonomy): Eukaryota > Metazoa > Chordata > Actinopteri > Cichliformes > Cichlidae > Mchenga > Mchenga conophoros. The sequence continues at coordinate 1,289,365 of NC_140546.1, forward strand.
AGGTTCAGCTGAACAGCTCAGGAGGTGAAACACACACACACACACAAACGGTATGGCCACACCCACAACTATGGCCCCACACCCACCATAGACTCCTATGTTAAACATTTCCAGCAGAATGAAGATCCAAAGCTGTGTGAGTCTGTGTGTGAGTCTGTGTGTGAGCCTGCGTGTGAGTCTGTGTGAGTCTGTGTGTGAGTCTGTGTGTGAGCCTGCCTGTGAGTCTGTGTGAGTCTGTGTGTGAGTCTGTGTGTGAGTCTGTGTGAGTCTGTGTGTGAGTCTGTGTGAGTCTGTGTGTGAGTCTGTGTGTGAGCCTGTGTGTGAGCCTGTGTGTGAGCCTGTGTGTGAGCCTGCGTGTGAGTCTGTGTGAGTCTGTGTGTGAGTCTGTGTGTGAGCCTGCCTGTGAGCCTGCGTGTGAGTCTGCGTGTGAGTCTGTGTGTGAGCCTGTGTGTGAGTCTGTGTGTGAGCCTGCGTGTGAGTCTGCGTGTGAGCCTGTGTGTGAGCCTGTGTGTGAGTCTGTGTGTGAGCCTGCCTGTGAGCCTGCGTGTGAGTCTGTGTGTGAGCCTGCCTGTGAGCCTGCGTGTGAGTCTGTGTGTGAGCCTGTGTGTGAGTCTGTGTGTGAGCCTGCGTGTGAGTCTGCGTGTGAGTCTGCGTGTGAGCCTGTGTGTGAGTCTGCGTGTGAGTCTGTGTGTGAGTCTGTGTGTGAGTCTGTGTGTGAGCCTGCCTGTGAGCCTGCGTGTGAGCCTGCCTGTGAGCCTGTGTGTGAGTCTGTGTGTGAGCCTGCCTGTGAGCCTGCGTGTGAGTCTGTGTGTGAGCCTGTGTGTGAGCCTGTGTGTGAGTCTGTGTGTGAGCCTGTGTGTGAGTCTGTGTGTGAGCCTGCCTGTGAGCCTGTGTGTGAGTCTGTGTGTGAGCCTGTGTGTGAGTCTGTGTGTGAGCCTGCGTGTGAGCCTGCCTGTGAGCCTGTGTGTGAGTCTGCCTGTGAGCCTGCGTGTGAGCCTGCCTGTGAGCCTGTGTGTGAGTCTGTGTGTGAGCCTGCGTGTGAGTCTGCGTGTGAGCCTGTGTGTGAGTCTGCGTGTGAGTCAGTGTGTGAGCCTGTGTGTGAGCCTGCGTGTGAGTCTGTGTGTGAGCCTGTGTGTGAGTCTGCGTGTGAGTCTGTGTGTGAGTCTGTGTGTGAGCCTGTGTGTGAGTCTGTGTGTGAGTCTGCGTGTGAGTCAGTGTGTGAGCCTGTGTGTGAGCCTGCGTGTGAGTCTGTGTGTGAGTCTGTGTGTGAGTCTGTGTGTGAGTCTGCGTGTGAGCCTGTGTGTGGGTCAGTGTGTGAGCCTGTGTGTGAGCCTGCGTGTGAGTCTGTGTGTGAGCCTGTGTGTGAGTCTGCGTGTGAGTCTGTGTGTGAGTCTGTGTGTGAGCCTGCCTGTGAGTCTGTGTGTGAGCCTGTGTGTGAGTCTGCGTGTGAGTCTGTGTGTGAGTCTGTGTGTGAGCCTGCCTGTGAGCCTGCCTGTGAGTCTGTGTGTGAGTCTGTGTGTGAGCCTGCGTGTGAGTCTGCCTGTGAGTCAGTGTGTGAGCCTGTGTGTGAGCCTGCGTGTGAGTCTGTGTGTGAGCCTGTGTGTGAGTCTGCGTGTGAGTCTGTGTGTGAGTCTGTGTGTGAGCCTGCCTGTGAGCCTGCGTGTGAGTCTGTGTGTGAGCCTGTGTGTGAGTCTGCGTGTGAGTCTGTGTGTGAGCCTGCCTGTGAGTCTGCGTGTGAGTCTGTGTGTGAGTCTGTGTGTGAGCCTGCCTATGAGCCTGCGTGTGAGTCTGTGTGTGAGTCTGTGTGTGAGCCTGCCTGTGAGTCTGTGTGTGAGTCTGTGTGTGAGCCTGTGTGTGAGTCTGTGTGTGAGCCTGCGTGTGAGTCTGCGTGTGAGCCTGTGTGTGAGTCTGTGTGTGAGCCTGCCTGTGAGCCTGCGTGTGAGTCTGTGTGTGAGCCTGTGTGTGAGTCTGTGTGTGAGTCTGTGTGTGAGCCTGCCTGTGAGCCTGCGTGTGAGTCTGTGTGTGAGCCTGTGTGTGAGTCTGCGTGTGAGTCTGTGTGTGAGTCTGTGTGTGAGCCTGCCTGTGAGTCTGCGTGTGAGTCTGTGTGTGAGTCTGTGTGTGAGCCTGCCTGTGAGCCTGCGTGTGAGTCTGTGTGTGAGCCTGTGTGTGAGTCTGCGTGTGAGTCTGTGTGTGAGTCTGTGTGTGAGTCTGCGTGTGAGTCTGTGTGTGAGTCTGTGTGTGAGCCTGCCTGTGAGTCTGCGTGTGAGTCTGTGTGTGAGTCTGTGTGTGAGCCTGCCTGTGAGCCTGCGTGTGAGTCTGTGTGTGAGCCTGTGTGTGAGTCTGCGTGTGAGTCTGTGTGTGAGTCTGTGTGTGAGCCTGCCTGTGAGCCTGCGTGTGAGCCTGCGTGTGAGTCTGTGTGTGAGTCTGTGTGTGAGCCTGCCTATGAGCCTGCGTGTGAGTCTGTGTGTGAGCCTGTGTGTGAGTCTGCGTGTGAGTCTGTGTGTGAGTCTGTGTGTGAGTCTGCGTGTGAGTCTGTGTGTGAGTCTGTGTGTGAGCCTGTGTGTGAGTCTGCGTGTGAGTCTGTGTGTGAGCCTGTGTGTGAGTCTGCGTGTGAGTCTGTGTGTGAGTCTGTGTGTGAGCCTGCCTGTGAGCCTGCGTGTGAGCCTGTGTGTGAGTCTGCGTGTGAGTCTGTGTGTGAGTCTGCGTGTGAGTCTGTGTGTGAGCCTGTGTGTGAGCCTGCCTGTGAGCCTGTGTGTGAGTCTGCGTGTGAGCCTGTGTGTGAGTCTGTGTGTGAGTCTGTGTGTGAGCCTGCCTGTGAGCCTGTGTGTGAGCCTGCCTGTGAGTCTGCGTGTGAGTCTGCGTGTGAGTCTGTGTGTGAGTCTGTGTGTGAGCCTGCCTGTGAGCCTGTGTGTGAGCCTGCCTGTGAGCCTGTGTGTGAGTCTGCGTGTGAGCCTGTGTGTGAGTCTGTGTGTGAGTCTGTGTGTGAGCCTGCCTGTGAGCCTGTGTGTGAGCCTGCCTGTGAGCCTGTGTGTGAGTCTGCGTGTGAGCCTGTGTGTGAGTCTGTGTGTGAGTCTGTGTGTGAGCCTGCCTGTGAGCCTGTGTGTGAGCCTGCCTGTGAGTCTGCGTGTGAGTCTGCGTGTGAGTCTGTGTGTGAGCCTGCCTGTGAGCCTGCGTGTGAGTCTGCGTGTGAGCCTGTGTGTGAGTCTGTGTGTGAGTCTGTGTGTGAGCCTGCCTGTGAGCCTGTGTGTGAGTCTGTGTGTGAGCCTGTGTGTGAGTCTGTGTGTGAGTCTGTGTGTGAGCCTGCGTGTGAGTCTGTGTGTGAGTCTGTGTGTGAGCCTGCCTGTGAGCCTGCGTGTGAGTCTGTGTGTGAGTCTGTGTGTGAGCCTGCGTGTGAGTCTGTGTGTGAGTCTGTGTGTGAGTCTGCGTGTGAGCCTGTGTGTGAGTCTGTGTGTGAGTCTGTGTGTGAGCCTGCGTGTGAGTCTGCGTGTGAGCCTGTGTGTGAGTCTGTGTGTGAGTCTGCGTGTGAGTCTGTGTGTGAGTCTGTGTGTGAGTCTGCGTGTGAGCCTGCGTGTGAGTCTGTGTGTGAGTCTGTGTGTGAGCCTGCCTGTGAGCCTGCGTGTGAGTCTGTGTGTGAGCCTGCGTGTGAGTCTGTGTGTGAGTCTGTGTGTGAGTCTGCGTGTGAGCCTGTGTGTGAGTCTGTGTGTGAGTCTGTGTGTGAGCCTGCGTGTGAGTCTGCGTGTGAGCCTGTGTGTGAGTCTGTGTGTGAGTCTGTGTGTGAGCCTGCCTGTGAGCCTGCGTGTGAGTCTGTGTGTGAGTCTGTGTGTGAGCCTGCGTGTGAGTCTGTGTGTGAGTCTGTGTGTGAGTCTGTGTGTGAGCCTGCGTGTGAGTCTGCGTGTGAGCCTGTGTGTGAGTCTGTGTGTGAGTCTGTGTGTGAGCCTGCCTGTGAGCCTGTGTGTGAGTCTGTGTGTGAGTCTGTGTGTGAGCCTGCGTGTGAGTCTGTGTGAGTCTGTGTGCGAGTCTGTGTGTGAGTCTGTGTGTGAGCCTGCGTGTGAGTCTGTGTGTGAGTCTGTGTGTGAGCCTGCCTGTGAGTCTGTGTGTGAGCCTGTGTGTGAGTCTGTGTGTGAGCCTGTGTGAGTCTGTGTGTGAGTCTGTGTGAGTCTGTGTGTGAGTCTGTGTGTGAGCCTGCCTGTGAGTCTGTGTGTGAGCCTGTGTGTGAGCCTGTGTGTGAGTCTGTGTGTGAGTCTGTGTGTGTCTGTGTGTGAGTCTGTGTGTGAGCCTGTGTGTGAGTCTGTGTGTGAGTCTGTGTGTGTCTGTGTGTGAGTCTGTGTGTGAGCCTGCCTGTGAGCCTGTGTGTGAGTCTGTGTGTGAGTCTGTGTGTGAGCCTGTGTGTGAGCCTGCGTGTGAGTCTGTGTGTGAGTCTGTGTGTGACTCTGCCTGTGAGCCTGCGTGTGAGCCTGTGTGTGAGCCTGCGTGTGAGTCTGCGTGTGAGTCTGTGTGTGAGTCTGTGTGTGAGCCTGACTGTGAGCCTGCGTGTGAGTCTGTGTGTGAGTCTGTGTGTGTCTGTGTGTGAGTCTGTGTGTGAGCCTGCCTGTGAGCCTGTGTGTGAGTCTGTGTGAGTCTGTGTGTGAGTCTGTGTGTGAGTCTGCCTGTGAGCCTGCCTGTGAGCCTGTGTGTGAGCCTGTGTGTGAGTCTGTGTGTGAGCCTGTGTGTGAGTCTGCCTGTGAGCCTGCCTGTGAGCCTGTGTGTGAGTCTGTGTGTGAGTCTGTGTGTGTCTGTGTGTGTCTGTGTGTGAGTCTGTGTGTGAGCCTGCGTGTGAGCCTGCCTGTGAGCCTGTGTGTGAGTCTGTGTGTGAGTCTGTGTGTGTCTGTGTGAGTCTGTGTGTGAGTCTGTGTGAGTCTGTGTGTGAGTCTGTGTGTGAGCCTGCCTGTGAGTCTGTGTGTGAGCCTGTGTGTGAGCCTGTGTGTGAGTCTGTGTGTGAGTCTGTGTGTGTCTGTGTGTGAGTCTGTGTGTGAGCCTGTGTGTGAGTCTGTGTGTGAGTCTGTGTGTGTCTGTGTGTGAGTCTGTGTGTGAGCCTGTGTGTGAGTCTGCCTGTGAGCCTGCCTGTGAGCCTGTGTGTGAGTCTGTGTGTGAGTCTGTGTGTGTCTGTGTGAGTCTGTGTGTGAGTCTGTGTGAGTCTGTGTGTGAGTCTGTGTGTGAGCCTGCCTGTGAGTCTGTGTGTGAGCCTGTGTGTGAGCCTGTGTGTGAGTCTGTGTGTGAGTCTGTGTGTGTCTGTGTGTGAGTCTGTGTGTGAGCCTGTGTGTGAGTCTGTGTGTGAGTCTGTGTGTGTCTGTGTGTGAGTCTGTGTGTGAGCCTGCCTGTGAGCCTGTGTGTGAGTCTGTGTGTGAGTCTGTGTGTGAGCCTGTGTGTGAGCCTGCGTGTGAGTCTGTGTGTGAGTCTGTGTGTGACTCTGCCTGTGAGCCTGCGTGTGAGCCTGTGTGTGAGCCTGCGTGTGAGTCTGCGTGTGAGTCTGTGTGTGAGTCTGTGTGTGAGCCTGACTGTGAGCCTGCGTGTGAGTCTGTGTGTGAGTCTGTGTGTGAGTCTGTGTGTGTCTGTGTGTGAGTCTGTGTGTGAGCCTGCCTGTGAGCCTGTGTGTGAGTCTGTGTGTGAGTCTGTGTGTGAGTCTGCCTGTGAGCCTGCCTGTGAGCCTGTGTGTGAGTCTGTGTGTGAGTCTGTGTGTGTCTGTGTGTGAGTCTGTGTGTGAGCCTGCGTGTGAGCCTGCGTGTGAGTCTGCGTGTGAGTCTGTGTGTGTCTGTGTGTGAGCCTGTGTGTGAGTCTGTGTGTGAGTCTGTGTGTGTCTGTGTGTGAGTCTGTGTGTGAGCCTGCGTGTGAGTCTGCGTGTGAGTCTGTGTGTGAGTCTGCGTGTGAGTCTGTGTGTGAGTCTGTGTGTGAGCCTGCCTATGAGCCTGCGTGTGAGTCTGTGTGTGAGCCTGCCTGTGAGTCTGTGTGTGAGTCTGCGTGTGAGTCTGTGTGTGAGTCTGCGTGTGAGTCTGCGTGTGAGTCTGCCTGTGAGCCTGCGTGTGAGTCTGTGTGTGAGCCTGCGTGTGAGTCTGCGTGTGAGCCTGCGTGTGAGTCTGCGTGTGAGCCTGTGTGTGAGCCTGTGTGTGAGTCTGCGTGTGAGTCAGTGTGTGAGCCTGTGTGTGAGCCTGCGTGTGAGTCTGTGTGTGAGCCTGTGTGTGAGTCTGCGTGTGAGTCTGTGTGTGAGTCTGTGTGTGAGCCTGCCTGTGAGTCTGCGTGTGAGTCTGTGTGTGAGTCTGTGTGTGAGCCTGCCTGTGAGTCTGTGTGTGAGTCTGTGTGTGAGCCTGCCTGTGAGCCTGCCTGTGAGTCTGTGTGTGAGTCTGTGTGTGAGTCTGTGTGTGAGCCTGTGTGTGAGTCTGCGTGTGAGCCTGTGTGTGAGTCTGTGTGTGAGCCTGCCTGTGAGTCTGCGTGTGAGTCTGTGTGTGAGTCTGTGTGTGAGCCTGTGTGTGAGTCTGCGTGTGAGCCTGTGTGTGAGCCTGCCTGTGAGCCTGCGTGTGAGCCTGTGTGTGAGTCTGTGTGTGAGCCTGCGTGTGAGTCTGCGTGTGAGCCTGCGTGTGAGCCTGTGTGTGAGTCTGCGTGTGAGTCTGTGTGTGAGCCTGCCTGTGAGCCTGCGTGTGAGCCTGCGTGTGAGTCTGCGTGTGAGTCTGCGTGTGAGTCTGTGTGTGAGTCTGCCTGTGAGTCTGCGTGTGAGTCTGTGTGTGAGCCTGCCTGTGAGCCTGCGTGTGAGTCTGTGTGTGAGCCTGTGTGTGAGTCTGCGTGTGAGTCTGTGTGTGAGTCTGTGTGTGAGCCTGCCTGTGAGCCTGCGTGTGAGTCTGTGTGTGAGCCTGCGTGTGAGTCTGCGTGTGAGCCTGTGTGTGAGTCTGTGTGTGAGTCTGTGTGTGAGCCTGCCTGTGAGCCTGCGTGTGAGTCTGTGTGTGAGCCTGTGTGTGAGTCTGTGTGTGAGTCTGTGTGTGAGCCTGCCTGTGAGCCTGTGTGTGAGCCTGCGTGTGAGTCTGTGTGTGAGCCTGTGTGTGAGCCTGCCTGTGAGCCTGTGTGTGAGCCTGCGTGTGAGTCTGTGTGTGAGCCTGTGTGTGAGTCTGTGTGTGAGTCTGTGTGTGAGCCTGCCTGTGAGCCTGTGTGTGAGCCTGCGTGTGAGTCTGTGTGTGAGCCTGTGTGTGAGCCTGCCTGTGAGCCTGTGTGTGAGCCTGCGTGTGAGTCTGTGTGTGAGCCTGTGTGTGAGTCTGTGTGTGAGTCTGTGTGTGAGCCTGCCTGTGAGCCTGTGTGTGAGTCTGTGTGTGAGTCTGTGTGTGAGCCTGCGTGTGAGTCTGTGTGTGAGCCTGCCTGTGAGCCTGTGTGTGAGTCTGTGTGTGAGCCTGTGTGTGAGTCTGTGTGTGAGTCTGTGTGTGAGCCTGCCTGTGAGCCTGTGTGTGAGCCTGTGTGTGAGCCTGCCTGTGAGCCTGCGTGTGAGTCTGTGTGTGAGCCTGCCTGTGAGCCTGTGTGTGAGCCTGTGTGTGAGTCTGTGTGTGAGCCTGTGTGTGAGCCTGCCTGTGAGCCTGCGTGTGAGTCTGTGTGTGAGCCTGCCTGTGAGCCTGCGTGTGAGTCTGTGTGTGAGTCTGTGTGTGAGCCTGTGTCTGAGTCTGTGTGTGAGTCTGTGTGTGAGCCTGCCTGTGAGCCTGCGTGTGAGTCTGTGTGTGAGTCTGTGTGTGAGCCTGTGTGTGAGTCTGTGTGTGAGTCTGTGTGTGAGCCTGCCTGTGAGCCTGCCTGTGAGTCTGTGTGTGAGTCTGTGTGTGAGCCTGCGTGTGAGTCTGTGTGTGAGCCTGTGTGTGAGCCTGCCTGTGAGTCTGTGTGTGAGTCTGTGTGTGAGCCTGCGTGTGAGTCTGTGTGTGAGTCTGTGTGTGAGCCTGCCTGTGAGCCTGCGTGTGAGCCTACGTGTGAGTCTGTGTGAGAGTCTGTGTGTGAGTCTGTGTGAGTCTGTGTGTGAGTCTGTGTGAGTCTGTGTGTGAGTCTGTGTGTGAGTCTGTGTGTGTCTGTGTGTGAGTCTGTGTGTGAGCCTGTGTGTGAGTCTGTGTGTGTCTGTGTGTGAGTCTGTTTGTGAGCCTGCCTGTGAGCCTGTGTGTGAGTCTGTGTGTGAGCCTGACTGTGAGCCTGCGTGTGAGTCTGTGTGTGAGCCTGCGTGTGAGTCTGTGTGTGAGTCTGTGTGTGAGTCTGCCTGTGAGCCTGCGTGTGAGCCTGCGTGTGAGTCTGTGTGTGAGCCTGTGTGTGAGCCTGACTGTGAGCCTGCGTGTGAGTCTGTGTGTGAGCCTGCGTGTGAGTCTGTGTGTGAGTCTGTGTGTGAGTCTGCCTGTGAGTCTGTGTGTGAGCCTGCGTGTGAGTCTGTGTGTGAGCCTGCGTGTGAGTCTGTGTGTGAGTCTGTGTGTGAGTCTGCCTGTGAGCCTGCGTGTGAGCCTGTGTGTGAGTCTGTGTGTGAGTCTGCCTGTGAGTCTGCCTGTGAGCCTGCGTGTGAGCCTGTGTGTGAGCCTGTGTGTGAGTCTGCCTGTGAGCCTGCCTGTGAGTCTGTGTGTGAGTCTGTGTGTGAGTCTGTGTGTGTCTGTGTGTGAGTCTGTGTGTGAGTCTGCCTGTGAGCCTGCGTGTGAGCCTGTGTGTGAGCCTGTGTGTGAGTCTGCCTGTGAGCCTGCCTGTGAGTCTGTGTGTGAGTCTGTGTGTGTCTGTGTGTGAGCCTGCCTGTGAGCCTGTGTGTGAGTCTGTGTGTGAGTCTGTGTGTGTCTGTGTGTGAGTCTGTGTGTGAGCCTGCCTGTGAGCCTGTGTGAGTCTGTGTGTGAGTCTGTGTGTGAGCCTGACTGTGAGCCTGCGTGTGAGTCTGTGTGTGAGCCTGCGTGTGAGTCTGTGTGAGTCTGTGTGTGAGTCTGTGTGTGAGCCTGACTGTGAGCCTGCGTGTGAGTCTGTGTGTGAGCCTGCGTGTGAGTCTGTGTGTGAGCCTGCGTGTGAGCCTGTGTGTGAGCCTGCGTGTGAGTCTGTGTGTGAGTCTGCCTGTGAGCCTGTGTGTGTCTGTGTGTGAGTCTGTGTGTGAGTCTGCCTGTGAGCCTGCGTGTGAGCCTGTGTGTGAGCCTGTGTGTGAGTCTGTGTGTGAGTCTGTGTGTGTCTGCCTGTGAGTCTGTGTGTGAGTCTGTGAGTGAGTCTGCCTGTGAGCCTGCGTGTGAGTCTGTGTGTGAGTCTGCCTGTGAGCCTGTGTGTGAGTCTGTGTGTGAGTCTGTGTGTGAGTCTGCCTGTGAGTCTGTGTGTGAGTCTGTGTGTGAGTCTGCCTGTGAGTCTGCCTGTGAGTCTGTGTGTGAGTCTGTGTGTGAGTCTGCCTGTGAGTCTGTGTGTGAGTCTGCCTGTGAGTCTGTGTGTGAGTCTGTGTGTGAGTCTGCCTGTGAGTCTGTGTGTGAGTCTGTGTGTGAGTCTGCCTGTGAGTCTGTGTGTGAGTCTGTGTGTGAGCCTGCCTGTGAGTCTGTGTGTGAGTCTGCGTGTGAGCCTGTGTGTGAGTCTGTGTGTGAGTCTGTGTGTGAGTCTGCCTGTGAGTCTGTGTGTGAGTCTGTGTGTGAGCCTGCCTGTGAGTCTGTGTGTGAGTCTGTGTGTGAGTCTGCCTGTGAGTCTGTGTGTGAGTCTGTGTGTGAGCCTGCCTGTGAGTCTGTGTGTGAGTCTGTGTGTGAGCCTGCCTGTGAGTCTGTGTGTGAGTCTGTGTGTGAGCCTGCCTGTGAGTTTGTGTGTGAGTCTGTGTGTGAGTCTGTGTGTGAGTCTGTGTGTGAGCCTGCCTGTGAGTCTGTGTGTGAGTCTGTGTGTGAGTCTGCGTGTGAGCCTGCCTGTGAGTCTGTGTGTGAGCCTGCCTGTGAGTCTGTGTGTGAGTCTGTGTGTGAGCCTGCCTGTGAGTCTGTGTGTGAGTCTGTGTGTGAGCCTGCCTGTGAGCCTGCCTGTGAGTCTGTGTGTGAGTCTGTGTGTGAGTCTGCCTGTGAGCCTGTGTGTGAGTCTGTGCGTGAGCCTGCCTGTGAGTCTGTGTGTGAGCCTGTGTGTGAGTCTGTGTGTGAGTCTGCGTGTGAGCCTGCCTGTGAGTCTGTGTGTGAGTCTGTGTGTGAGTCTGCGTGTGAGCCTGCCTGTGAGTCTGTGTGTGAGCCTGCCTGTGAGTCTGTGTGTGAGTCTGTGTGTGAGTCTGTGTGTGAGTCTGCCTGTGAGCCTGCCTGTGAGTCTGTGTGTGAGTCTGTGTGTGAGTCTGCCTGTGAGCCTGTGTGTGAGTCTGTGCGTGAGCCTGCCTGTGAGCCTGCCTGTGAGTCTGTGTGTGAGTCTGTGTGTGAGCCTGCCTGTGAGCCTGCCTGTGAGTCTGTGTGTGAGTCTGTGTGTGAGTCTGCCTGTGAGTCTGTGTGTGAGTCTGTGTGTGAGTCTGCCTGTGAGCCTGTGTGTGAGTCTGTGCGTGAGCCTGCCTGTGAGCCTGTGTGTGAGTCTGTGTGTGAGCCTGCCTGTGAGCCTGCCTGTGAGTCTGTGTGTGAGTCTGTGTGTGAGTCTGCCTGTGAGTCTGTGTGTGAGTCTGTGTGTGAGCCTGCCTGTGAGCCTGTGTGTGAGTCTGTGTGTGAGTCTGCCTGTGAGTCTGTGTGTGAGTCTGCCTGTGAGCCTGTGTGTGAGCCTGTGTGTGAGTCTGCGTGTGAGTCTGCCTGTGAGTCTGTGTGTGAGTCTGTGTGTGAGCCTGTGTGTGAGCCTGCCTGTGAGTCTGTGTGTGAGCCTGTGTGTGAGTCCGTGTGTGAGTCTGCCTGTGAGTCTGTGTGTGAGTCTGTGTGTGAGTCTGCCTGTGAGTCTGTGTGTGAGCCTGTGTGTGAGTCTGTGTGTGAGTCTGCCTGTGAGCCTGTGTGTGAGCCTGCCTGTGAGTCTGTGTGTGAGTCTGCGTGTGAGTCTGTGTGTGAGTCTGTGTGTGAGTCTGCCTGTGAGCCTGTGTGTGAGCCTGTGTGTGAGTCTGCCTGTGAGTCTGTGTGTGAGTCTGTGTGTGAGCCTGCGTGTGAGTCTGTGTGTGAGCCTGCGTGTGAGTCTGTGTGTGAGTCTGTGTGTATAGCTGAATATGTCCATGATGATAATTTGACTAAATGTGATAAATGTGTCGATCGCCTCATTTAATGACTGAAAACAAACTGAGGATCAAACAAAAGTTCTTCACTTGCCTTTTCTGATGTAGGCGGAGCTTCAGCTTGTGTCTTTTGGGGCTTGAACCCCCCCCCCCCCCCCCCAATTTTAATATGACCTTCACACTAATGAGCTTCTGTAACTACATTTCCCAGAAGACACCACACAAAGGCTCTGCAATCTCTGCAGTGAGAGCATGTAAAGGAGACCCGCTGCATTGTTCAGGAAGAGGAGAGAGTGGTGTTTGAAACAGAGTCGCTGGTTTGATTCCCAACAGGAACTTCCCATTTCCTCCTCTGATATCTGTGAAGCTACCATCTGTATATCAGAATGGCGACACAGCACTTCTCACGGCTGAGTACGGATGGGTTCTGACATAAACGGTAGTAACCAGACCGAAAAGCAGCGCACATTTCGGTGCTTTTTTTTTTCCTGAGCTGTGATACACTTCAGATTCTAGCCAATCGTTTTACCTTTCCGAGGATAGTAGGCGGGTCCAGGTACGTACGTTCTTTTAGAGCAGAGCTACAGATTAAAAATGCCCAAGGTGAAGCGGTCAAAGCGGTCAGCTCTTTTATAGATGCTGCGCTTTCCCCACAACGTCTCCAGAGATTCGTTCCGTCACTAAACATGTCATCATGAAAAAAGATTTACACAACATGTTACACAACATGTTACAGAATATGTCAGAATACAAGCACACCCACTGTAATGATGGCTTTGAGCTTTCTAGCATCCAGAGTCCTGACGAGCCCGTCCACCGACCGCAGACTCTCATTATTCTGAGTAATTGGACTCTTGTGACTCAGACGAATGCAGCCACCTGCTATCTACGCTACTGCGCAACATATAACATCTCATGTTGTAATAGGCACAAAGCAGACGTTACACATCGAGTATCACAAACGCACAACGTGAATGTCTATTTATGCATCTACTGAGTACAGGAGATTGCATTTCGGTCAAAAGTCTGGCTGTACTTCACAGCAAAATATGCAAACTCAGCAGCAACAAGTGCTTTAAGCTGATACTGTGATACTGTCAAAGGAGGTAACACCTCAAATCTGATGAAACACCTGGCGACGCATAGCGTATTTTTAAAAGCCGAGAAATGCGCCGTATTTGATAGCTTGCTGCGAGACCTCACAGCGAGCACATCTACTGCAGGTGTGGTGCCTGTTATCTGACCCGGAGTTAGCAACATCCCCCAAGAACCCGAAGAGGAGAGTCCTGGCCCCTAGCCCTGCCAGTGTAGCAGAAATGATGAGGATGATGATGCAGCAGCAGCCGTTCTTCTCTGCGTGAGTAGCTTCATGTTGTTCGTGTGTAATTTACGTTGAGTAGGCTAACCACGTTATTACATTAATGCATGTAAGGTGAACTAGCAAACATCATCATAGCTACATGTGGCTGTCTTCTTGTTTGATGGCAGATGCTCCCTTCACCCTGGACAAAAAGGCTAAAATGGCCAAAGAAAAAGTGGGAAACAGCTGAACATGAGAGGTCTTTGGACAAAGTTTGTGTTTTTTCCATTGTTTAAGCACCGGCACCGTTTCAAACGTACCGGTTTGGCACCGGTATTGGATAAAACCTAAACGATACCCATCCCTACAGCTGAGTGATTTTAAACTATGCAGCATTAATAAAAGTCATGGTTACAAGCGTCCCCTTCAATACCTAACCAGTCACAGATGGCTCCTCCTCCCTGAGTGTTTCCTCCCCACAGTCTCCAGGTGCAGACTCAGAGACAGTCTGATTATTGGGGTTCATCCTTTATTACTGTATCTTTACAGTCCAAAGGTACAAGGTTCAAGTCGCCTGCATCTAAAGCTGGAAGACAACAGTGAGGCATGCACACAAACACACAAATCATCAGGGTGTCACCTGATCCAGTCCATCAGGACAAACACTGAGGACATCACTGTGGTCTGTGCCTTTGGTTGCTTCTCCACCGAGTCTCTGCAGAGTGTAAACGTCCTGCAACATGCAGAACACACAAAGACACGCTCACAGCGCCGACACTGTAACACAACCCTCTGTTCCAACCACCTGCTCTATACGAAGAGCTGACATTTACGACACACCTGAGTGTACCTGCTCTGACGCACACACTGATTTACAGTTTAGTTTCTGAACACACACACACACACACACACACACACACACACACACACACACACACACACACACTCTTCTGTGTGTGTAATGATGTTACACACAAACGTTTCACACGATTCTTTCTGTTGTCACGAAACTGGATTTTTAGCTCTGACCAGTGAATGAAGTGGGATTATGCAACCACACACACACACACACACACACACACACACACACACACAGCAGCGCTCTCACACCGCCTCTGGACCCAGACTCCAATCTCATCTTCACCAATCTTCTCCTCTTTATTTCGGTCTCTCCCTCTCCCTCCGTCACTGTCTCTTTCTCCTCGCCTCCTCCCTTTCCCGCCTCGCTCCCCGTTCTCTGTTGCCACGGCAGCAGTGTGAAGAGGAGCAATGGAGGGAGAAGGAGGGGGAGGGAGTGCAGTGAAGGGGGGCTTGGAGGTGGTGGAGGGCAGAAAGCATCATCTCAGTCATGCTGATGAGATGAAAGAGAGACTCTGATATCTGCTGTTCTTCAGTTTGGTGTCGATAAAGTTTCTTTTAAAGGGGGAGGAGAAACAGGTGGAGGGAGGGGAGGGAGCAGCTGCACATATAGCTTCTTTCACACACACACACACACACACACACACACACACACACACACACACACACACACACACAGAGGTTTCAATGTTAAGTGTGAAGTATGTTGGGTGGGATGTTCTGCCGTTAGCACTGGAAGAACAAGTAAAGAACACGACTCAAAGGAAACAGGTTTGGGAGCGTGCGGGTTCTCTCCGACGTAACCCGGCTGTAAGTGCGCAGGGCGGAGCTTCTGCTGACGAGGATGGCGACGCCGGCGGACTCGCTCCTGTAGGACTTTGTGTTTGAGGACGGCTCGTGCCCGGGTCCTGTACTGACGGAGTTCAGACGGAGGACAGGAGCCGCCCGCGGAGCTCTGTCAGAGAAGTGCAGCTTCACACGTCTTTTGTTTCCTCGATCGCTGCTCACGGCCACTGAGATTAGTCAGAAAGGTTCTTCCTTCCCTGTAATCCTGAGCTCATCTAATATGAGCTGGAAACAATTATTACTGCGTCATTCGAATAATTATTTTCCTCACCGAGGAGGTTAAGTTTGAGGATACGATTCTGACGAACCTTTGTGTAGAACCTTTGGTCTTCAGGGTCAGCGCCATGGTTTATTGGTGGAAAACTGACAAAAGGTTACAGAACTCTTTAAAATGTCATCACACAGCTGACCTCTGCTTCAAGAGCAATAATAATGCTTTTTAGGAGGTTACAGCCACTGTTTGCACTGAGAACATGTAGGAAATGATGCTGTGGGGATTCTAACCATCACATTACAGCATCCAAATATCATTTGACCTCTGACCTCACGGTTTACATTTCACATCAGGCTACGTTCAGTTATTCACAGTGTAGCAGTAAAACACGCCTTCCATGCAACGAGCACATCGTCACATTTCAGCGACTTCCAGGTAGATGGTGAAGATGGAGGAAGACTTCCCGAGTCTGGGAAGTCTGACAGCCTCCTGGCGTCGCAGCAGGAAGTGGCAGAGAGGAAATCAGAGGAAGACCACAAAGCAGCCCATAGCAGCTGAAAGGCTCACCTCACATCCTCGCAGCAAATATGGACTTTCACATTTGGACTTTTGGGGGGTGAAGTCACGTATGGGGGGGTCTCCTCCTCACCTCCTCCTCCCTCAGTGAACAAGCTGCAGCTTTAACATGATTCTCTGCAGGTTTCTCTTCCAGGACCTGACGGCAGCGTCCTGACGAGTGTTTACGTGGAGTCATTATCCCGACTCCGGCCCTCTGAGCCGTCTCCCCTCTTATTTCCCTGCTTCCCGCCTTCTTGTCTCCAGCTGTCATCTGAACCCTCTCATCCACCACAGATGCGTCTTTGCTTGTCAGCTTAGCTTTCTCCTGTTACTTCTTCAGTGTCACTTTTCTGTTTTGCTCTGAAGTAAAAATGTTTTTTGATGTGAATAAAGCCAAAGTGAATCTAAAAAGCAAAAACTTTGCTGAAGCGTTGGATGTCTGTTCGATTCAATCACAATCTGACTTTTCTCTTTCTGTTGTCTCTTAAATCTCTCATTTGGCTGCTCCACACCACTGTGAGCAGTGTGAGGCACGAATGCATTAAGAGCTGGAAATGGGACTCAGAGTGCATTAGTGTTTGTCTCCCTGGCTTGTCTGCTTTGTTTAAACTGCAGGAGGAGGATTTGTCTTGGCACAGACTGTTCTAAATAACTGTGGCCCGTGTGTTTCTGATTCCAGGGAACGACACTTGGTTGTCGCACTGCCACAGTTGTCCACTGGGGGAAATTAGCGGCAGCCACTTCCTGAAGACAAACATAAAGTTGACAGATGGTTGGGGGACAGGCTGGAGGAGATGGGCTGTAACGGGACTCTCCAGCTGCACTGAGAACACCCCAGAGGTGCACCAGACGATCCTCGTGAGTCGGAGATCAGCCAGATTTAAATCATGTGAGGTGTACTCAGGGTTTTCTTTTTAGTCTCACTGCTGGAACGTCCAGCACACACCTGGTATGGGAGAAAGGACAGCTGATGACAGCCGTTTGGTGGGCTGAACGCACACGAGCATGCCAGGAGCGCAGGATGTTTGTGGCGCTCTTCAGATAATGAAGGGAACGCTCACAGTTCAAACACACTGTTCATTTTTCCCTGACAAGCGTTTGTGAAATGAAAAGAGCCGGATGCACCGGCCCCTCCCTGCTGCTCGCACTCTGCTGCGCCTGGATTGGTCCCAGATGCTGTCGTCACCCTCGGTGCTGCAAACGGTCCATATTCAATAATCCCTGCGGCACCTGGGTGCTGGACACCAGGAGCCGGTGGCTTGTGAAGTGTTGCTGTGCTCAGCTCTTCTATCCTTGGACCTGTCTCAGTAAAAGCTAAAATAAAAATATCTTCACCCCCCCTCTCTCCCAACAACCCCCAGCGGTGACCTGCCATTGGCCGCCCTCCCGTTTAGCCTCCTCTCTGCTGTTTAACGTTGGCTGGACGCCGGCGTGCGGCGTTCCAAGAAACACTCCATTCCAGCACTCACCTTGGTCCAAGGCTCACATTTAATTATGGCTCTGATTCATGGCCTCTTTGTTATTACTGTCAGCTCCACTTCCCACCTTCAGACCAAACAAATGGCCATTTCCTCCACAAAAAACCTTCTTCCTCAACCTTTCCTTCTCATCACCTCTTCCCTGCCCAGCCTTCTCTCTTGGGTGCCAGTTTCAGGTGCAGCTGCCTGAACATCCAACCACGGTTGCTTCTAAACTTTGATCCAACTTTCTTCTTCTTTTAGTTTTTCAACAGCAGCCGCCGAGAGCTTAAATCCACTCGCAGAATGAACGAGATGCAGGATGACTACAGGCACAGATGCTACCACACAAAACTGCACAAAAGAGAAAGCCAAGAAATGATGACAAATCAAACTGACAACCGTTGTTTCCATTCTTACAACAAGACTGAACCGACCACAGAATCACCTTGGTGCTGCAACAACACTAATGTATGACACAAATGTCAAAGATAACAAAGAGCCTGAGCTTACAAAGTAGAAACAGCTTTTACTAAGTTGTCTGTGATGTGCAGACACAACACTGGTTCATCCTTCGGTCAGTGTCAATCGGTCGGGGCAGGCGGCCGCCACTCCCTGAGCCCGGCTCTGCCGAAGTTTTCTTCCTGTTGTAAGGCAGCTTTTCCTTCCCACTGTCGCCAAGCGCTTGCTCACAGGGCTCATGATGTCTCAGTTTTGGGGTTTCCTCTGTATGACTGCACAGTCTTCACCTTACAGTATAAAGCACAAAACAGTCAGCTACAAAGACTGAACTGACAATGTCCAAAGAAAAGCTTTGACAGACCTTCATGAAGCTGGAGAACTGTTGCTCAAGATACACGGAAACCAATCAGCACATCTCAGTGTTAGATAGCAGCTCTTTTATAGATGCTGCACTTTCCCCACAACGTCTCCAGAGATTCGTTCCGTCACTAAACATGTCATCATGAAAAAAGGTAAAAGATTTACACAACATGTTACAGAATATGTTACAGAATATGTCAGAATACAAGCACACCCACTGTAATGATGGCTTTGAGCTTTCTAGCATCCAGAGTCCTGACGAGCCCGTCCACCGACCGCAGACTCTCATTATTCTGAGTAATTGGACTCTTGTGACTCAGACGAATGCAGCCACCTGCTATCTACGCTACTGCGCAACATATAACATCTCATGTTGTAATAGGCACAAAGCAGACGTTACACATCGAGTATCACAAACGCACAACGTGAATGTCTATTTATGCATCTACTGAGTACAGGAGATTGCATTTCTGTGTTAGTGTAATCTACTCTTTCATTGAGGCAGTGAGTGATACGGTTGCATCGATCCTAATTTACAGTCGTTACAAACACAGTTTTCACAGGTTTCTGTGCAGTTTTATGGAAATCCAAGCTTACTGCTCCATAGAAATGAACGGGGTAGGCAGCAGGCAGGTGGTGCTAATCAAATGCACTGATTGGCTGATTATCAGTCAAGCGTGAGCACCTCTATAAAAGCAGCCTGGAGCATTCAGACGTTAACACAATGCCACAGTCTTCGGGGGAGTGGACGTCACGTCTGTGGTGTGACCGTGGAGTCGTGCTGAAGGTTAAAGTTCATGACAGTACAATTAGAGAAAGACTGAACAAGTATGGCAGTTTGGGACGGGCTCATGGAGGCACTTCAATATAATTTTATTTATGTAACGTCTCATAATATCCATTTTATGTATATTCAGTTTATATATAATTACAACAATGGCACAGTTACAATTACAATGCAGCCCTATCCCCTCCTGGTAGATAAACCTTTGGTATCAATTCTTTATTCTCAAGTTATCACCTCTACAAACGTGGGTGTCCACACTGCCCACTCACCTCCCTGCAGAGTGACAACCACCCACGGGCAAGCACTCGGTGACAGTAGGAAGAAAAACCCCCTTTAAACAGGAAGAGAGCTCCAGCTGATTCGGCTCTAACTGTATGCTTCATCAGAAATGATACAGAGTATGATGTACGATGATCCCAGCACAGCAGCAAATCTGCAGCGAACGGCTGGAAAAGACAAGACTCGAGAGTCCAGACCTCAGAGAGCGGCCCACGAATGACCAGAACAATGACCGACATCTTTTTAAAGTGATTTCTGCTGAAGGACTAAATCATGAGGTGTGATTTCGTGCTTTTATTTAAATATTTTATTTGTATATTTCATGATTAAGCCTGACGCTGGTGTGTAGGTGTGTAAGCTTAAAAACAGGAAACCCACGTCTGCAAACAGAAACCTTTCCTGAGATCCGTTCAGATTACAGATCAAGCTACGATACGATTGGCTGTGAGTCGATGTTTCAGAGCAGATCCCATGATGCACTGGGTAGCCTCCACGCTAACTGTGGAACCGATTCAACTGCACTTGATGTGATGATGGGTTCTTTCCTGATGATTGTTGCTGCGGTCCAAACTTTAAGAAGAAGCGAGTGGTTCACATGCACTAAATATCTGGAGGAGACCTCCCCCTCGTTTTCCTCTTCAGTAATTTAGGTCTGATTTTGCATCCTGCCACAGAGGCAGCTCGGTCTGTGGTTAAGCAGCACCGACGCTGACACCAGCAGCCCCGCTTACACCACGTTTGTTAGTTTTTCTTGTTGCTGCTTTTCTCATAAAGAAGCAGCCGGAGAGTCTGCCGAGCCTCGGGGATGAAAACATTTGGAAGGAGGGGACTCCATCTCTCTCATTGATTCCTGCTTTGATTTGTTTCTGTACTTTATTACCTCCACCCACGCTCTCTTCCCCTGCAGTTTTCATCTTTTCCCAACATGATTGAATGCCGATAAACTCATGAATTTATGTTGCTCCGTGCTCTGCTCAGAGCACAGATTCAACATTCGTGCTGATTTTTCACAGATACAGTCACGCATGAATTTCTTTCACACACATAGAAGATTAACAGTTTCAGTTTCAGCGCTGGGATGATGGATGGTTGTATGTTTACGATCTGTGACCACGGCCCGCATCCTTCGTCTTTCTTCCGCTCTGCCGTCTCCGAGCACTGTTCATTTTGCTGAACTCCAGTTTTGCTCGAGTTTCTAAACTCGTGTAGCAGACTCACGGTTTTAGGTGCTGCTCAGCATGAGCCTTGGTTTCACTCTCATATTTAAAATCAGTGAATCTGCCACCACTGGCTGAACAATCAGACCTGTGTGTGCACACTTAATACTCTGAATAACAGTAACTGTGTCGCAAATCAGGCACAAAGATTCAGCTTTACCAACAGCAATCCTGCGTCTGTTGCACACTGTAAGAAATGTGTGTAACAATTACCCTAAATAACTGTAACATGGCAACGGTAAATTACCATTAAATCAAAAAGAGTAAATGAGTGTAAAATCTATATTAAATTTCTGTATATTGACAAACGGTGATTTGCTTTTATTTATATTAATTTACAGTAATATGGAACGTTGTCTTCAAAAACAACAGGAAGACTCTGTAACTCTCCAAAAGTTGACTCTCGTCATCATCAGCTGACTGCAGGTTTCAATCTTATAAACAGGACATTTGCATAATGACTGAAACCAGCCCACTGAAGGAACAATGGGCTGGGAGGTCAGTTCCTTAATCATAATTATGCAAATTCTCATGACCATTGATCAACAACCACTGATCAAAGACCACTGATCAATGGCCACGAGTACCATCCATTGTTCCCTCAGTGGGCTGGTGTCTACACTAGAATTACACTGATTATTAAAGGATGAGACAAGAGAGTCCAAATCATTGTAAGTCATTTCAGCGTCAAACATGGCAGAGAACCTTTTGCCGGCGTTCTGGTTTATGATTCGCCTTTCAATCGTTATTTTGGGAGCCGGGGGATCCAAATAAAACGACAAGTTTTTGACAAATATATGCAGCTATGGTCACTCACATGGACATTTTCCACACAAATGTCATTTATATTTAAACCCAAGGAGAAAACAAGGTCCAGTGTGTGACCCTTTACATGTGTAGGGCCAGAAACATGCTGCATAAAATTAACAGACTCTGTGATAGTCATGACGTCAGCAGCCATATTACAGGATGCATCATCATTATGAAGGTTAAAATCTCCCAACATTACCACCTTCTCTAATTTAATAATGGATGACAGGAGGTCGTTAAATTCAGTTAAAAAGACTCCGGCAGGGCCAGGAGGTCGGTAGATTAAAATACAATAAACGGTGTGCAAAGAGCCGAGCTTGATCATCTGCACTTCAAATGAGGTAAAAGAATCAGAGTTCATCAGTCTGCATGTGAATCTGTCCTGGTGCACAACAGCGAGACCTCCGCCACGTCCCGAAAGACGTGGAGCTCCGATGACGGAGCAGCCAGTCGAACAAATGTCCTTCAGATGTATATAATCCACGTTTGGTTGCCACGTCTCAGTTAAACACATGACGTTGAGAGATTCCTTTATAACAAGATCGTTTAAAATAAACGATTTGTTTGTGATTGAGCGAGTGTTGAGCAGGGCAAACCTGATTGAAGACGTTTGGTTGGTGCACTCAACAGCTGACTGCAGTGGCACTCGAATTAAACACCTGTGCGCACCTCTACACCTGTTACGCCGGCCGGGGACTTCAGGGCTAGCTGAAGCTAGTATCCATAGTGGTACATCACCTCTGCCATCAAAGCGGCGGTCGAAGGAGGGACGCCCAGTGAACATGGCGCCATCAGACCATAGATTGCGGGCTGGGAACTGAAGTGTAGCGTCGGCACCAGGTGACAGTAGATGAATTGGTCGTAGGCACCGGGATTCTTCCCACATCCAAGAAGCGAGTCTTCGGTACCTTCTCAGTCGCACCTGGACACCGGCCCTGGTTCCCCTCCTTCTTTTCTTCGTGTTAGATCCCACCGATATGTTCGGTAACATGCACTCAGGTGAGGAACACACAAAGAGTGGAAGTTTCCTGTAACTGTCCCAGCTGTCAGTAGCTCTCCATTGAATCTTTGATATACGACATCATACCCCGATCATAAGTAGTGGTGGCAGAGACAAAATCCAAACACAGGACGGTAAAAATAATATTGCAAGTGACAATAGCGGCCAGTATAAAACTATACCAGCGAGCTGTACTAGCGGCACAAGCGGCAAAGTGATTGACTGCCACTTAAGTACAGAAGGTCTGACCACCAGTGGGTGGGGCTTCTGGGGCTGAGATATCCACTCTGTACGACATCATACAGATCCAAGATTAGCTCAGGCAGGAAATCCTCTCCACAGAAAAGAATCCAGAAAGTGGAGTTTCCACGGACTCAGAAAGAGAGCCCCTGACCCCCAACGCCCCCATCCCCAACCCTCAGCGCAGTCGGCTCATAAACCAGCTGACAGTAAATTAAACCCAGGTTGGTTCATCTTAAACCAAACCTGCTTCAGTGAATAAAATAAGCCATCAGTGTATGAACGTGTAAAAGGTGCATACTGCGTATGAGAGCTCTGCTAAGTGTTGCATTCAAAGACTTTCTGCAGGAGCTGATGAACATTTTCTGCTCTTTCAGCAGAGAACACTTTCTGTTCTGCCGTTTTAGATTCCACCTCAGATGTTTCAAGGCCGAACAAGGTGCTCTTTGAATTGTTTTGGCTCCTGCGCTTTAAAACTCAAGGGCACCCGAATCAAATATTTATCAAGCTTATACGTCTGCCTGTCAAAAGAAATTCTTAGGGAGGCAAACTGAACATCAAAAAAGCCTTTCAGCTGCTGAAGGAAATGTCAGACAGAAACAACCCAAGCTTACACAGCTCGGCACAGGCTGTGTGTGCGTGTGTATTCGTGCCTTTCATCCGATGAAAGCTGGCCTTAGATTTGTAGACATACGCAATAATGCTCTCAGGATACAAAAACCTCCCCCTGCGCCCCTCCCTCCAAATGTTTTATCATATTGTTGATTTCAAGCGCGCTCAGTGTGTCCACAGCCCAGGAATGACCAACAATGAGTCTTTTTAATCCTCAGTCATCGTATCTGTGCATCTGTGTGTATCTGTGACACGCAGCTCATCGTCCAGAACTCGAGGAATGTTGCTGACCACCAAACCAGGGCGGACTCATTTCCTGCAGGCAGACCGTGAGCTCAGGAGCTGCAGACGGCTGTTGTTCCTGTTCCAGGATTGGAGGAGTGGGAGGGAGGTTGCTCAGTGCAGACTTCCTGGGCTGTAGTACATCACTGTGCCTCAAACTCCTTAAACTTGCAGTTTTACATGAAGGACACTATGATTTTACAATGCTTTCACTGATCCTTCTTTACTTTGTGCTGCACATTTGATGTCATTATGAAACATCTGCTGTTCTTTGAACAGCCAGCCGGCAGATTTCCTCGTCTCGTCTGCTTTCTGTGCGTTTCTTCGTTACGGCGCTAACGAGCACGACACCATTAGCAGGAAGGTGCATCTTGTTTAATGTGATGTCTGCTACTCGATGACGTGATTTTAAGCAAACGTCCTGCTCATCAAACCTCTGGAGGGCTGAAATCCCAGCGGTGCAACAGAACAGAGGAATCCTCCGCATCACAACATAAAGTGGGAATGTCACACTTCCTGTTTTAGATCTCCATACATGTTGACTGAGCTTTCCTTTCCATGCCAGGCCACACAAACGGCTTGCAATCCTATGCAAAGATTTCTGAAAACCAAGATGGCCCAAGGTACAGAATGACCAGGTTCCATGACTTTGTGTCTTAGTGCCCGTGGTAACGCTATAGCTTCAGTCTTGCCTTTACACTCATAAAAGACACCATTTCTCAGCACATAGGTTGCATCTGCCAACACATCTACTTCTGCTTGCACCTGTCCATCAACCTCAGACACCTTATCAAACCACGATTTTAATGTTGGATCTGCCCGCTGGAGTGAAGAGATATCTGTGGGATATCAAGTTCTAGCAGGAGGTTGGGATTCTGGTCTACAACCTCTAACCTGGATCAACCCCTAAATTTATCTCTGTGTCTTTGTGCTCGAGATTTAGCTGGTTTTGCTGGGCTTACTTCTAATTCTTCATCATAGAAAGGTAGCTCTTTCAACGGGTCATTTGCACTCTGAGCTCTTGTGGTTATCAAACTGGGGATTGCACTTCCTGGCTGCGCCTGCAGAATAATGTCTTGCTTCTGTAAGTTGTGGTCCTGATCTACATGAAATGCATGCAAATGTCCAGGAACTTCATTAGACACCAAATGTAGCAGCGTAGGTATATCTAAGCCCAATATGACTGCATATGGTAGTCTGGGTGCTAAAGCCACTGGCAGGGGAAACGTCAAATACACCTCAGCCATGGGATAATCCTCCTCGTCTTCATGTACACAGCTTATTTTAGTCCTTGTGTCACTCCATAGCTCTCTTGGTACTAGACTAGCCAAAACCACTGACTGAAAGCTCCCTGTGTCTAAGAGTGCTTCTTCACGCTGACCATTAACAAGTACAGGTGCTGTTCTTACTGCTTCATGATCAGGACCTGGCGATGTGGGTCTGGGGGCTGAGCACAAAAGGGATGGCCGACTTTGTGTTGTTGCTGGGCAGGTATACTGAGTGTGGCCGATCTGGCTACAGTGATAACATCTAACATCTGATTTTGAACCTGAATGTGACTTTTTAGTGTTGTTACTTTTACCAGAAACAAAATGTCTGCTTGCAGGATAACTTCTACTCTGGTCTATACCACCACTCCTTACACCCCCATCAGACTTTGTCCAGTCACGAAGCTGTCCCGGCCAAAGGCGGTTCCTCTCGATCCTGTTCTCGCAGAGATGAAGATTTCCGCTAGCTGTGAAGCCTCCTCTGCAGATTTGGGGGCACGTTCCCTGATCCACACCTCCAGATCTGGGTGGACCAGAAACTGCTCCAAGATCATCAGTTCAGAAATGTCTTTCACTGTAGATTTTTCATTTGTAAAACATATCTTTTAATCGCACATAAAGTTCTCTTGGAGTTTCACCGGGGTGAATATCCAGGGCTCGAAACCTTCTTCTGTATGTGTCAGCAGTTATTTCATATTGAGCAAGAATGGCATCCTTTACTTTATCATAGACTTCTGAATCAGCAATGTCCATAAGCACATAAGCACTGCGTCACCAGTTCTCTTTTTATACCAACGTTTAGTTTACAGGCAAATATTAAACGTAAGCAGCTCTGACTGCGGCTCTTTTCTGACAGGTAGGATGGCAGTCCCCTTATCTCTTCACTTTTACAAGCTGACAATTTAATCCTACATCAAATAAACCGAATAACGAATTCATAAGAACTAACGTGTGTTTTCCCTTTGTTATACTTTTAAATTCCCAATCAATGAATTAATAAAAATACAAACAAGGTAATGGAGCTCCTCCATTACACCCAGGCGCTCGTGTCTGAACCTCATGTAATCTGGCTCGTGAGATTCCTTTTTAATCTTTACTTGTGGACTTTGATCTGCCTTCAGCTGAGTGTCATCCCTGTGGATGATACCGTCATCGGGCCGTGTCGGAGCGCGCAGTCGTTCTGCAGGCGTCCCTGAAGGATCAACCTGCCAGCTAAAATAACACGTCTGCCAATTTAACTGTCAAAGGTGCACGACTGCTCCTGAGTCGCTGCTGGAAGCAGTCAAACGGTTTGACTTTCTCTTTTGTTCTACCACACAAAAGTGGATTTTCTTCATATTGTTCTGGAGCCTGAAGGTGAGCCGTCCTCAGTGGAGCTGTTAGCTTCCCTGATTCAGACATTGAGTGCTGAGTTTATCAGAGACTGGATGCTCATTAAGTCGGAGCTTTGTTTTCTGTAAAGTTTAATCAAACTGCAGGTGAATCACTCATTTTCAGAGCACTACGGGCGAATCGGTGAGGGTCGCTCCTCTTGATGGGAGCTTTTTTCTTTTAGACTGGGACCCGAGGCCTTCGAGCATTTTCAGGCCAAGGAGAGAGTCTGTAACTCTGCAAAATACAGTATATAATGACCAATGTTGGGCAATTAATTATAAACCGTAAATCCCAGACTACAGAGCGCACCTGATTAAAAGCCGCATGCTCTAATTTTAGAAAGAAAATCTATTTTGTACACAGCAAAATCTCCAGTGTTAAATTAACACTAGAGAGTGTCTATATGGGTCCACACCTCTGAGTGTTAAATACAACACTGTTGAGTGTTAAATTAACACTTTTGACAGTGTTATATGTAGGGATGGGTACCGGTGTCCGGTGCCATGATGGCACCGGTTCTGACATAAACGGTAGTAACCAGACCGAAAAGCAGCACACATTTTGGTGCTTTATTTCGGTGCTTTTTTTTCCTGAGCTGTGATACACTTCTAGCCAATCATTTTACGTTTCCAAGGATAGTAGGCGGGCCCAGGTACGTCGGTTCTTTTAGAGCAGAGCTACAGATTAAAAATGCCCAAGGTGAAGCGGTCAAAAGTCTGGCTGTACTTCACAGCAAAATATGCAAACTCAGCAGCAACAAGTGCTTTAAGCTGATACTGTGATACTGTCAAAGGAGGTAACACCTCGAATCCGATGAAACAGCTGGCGACGCATAGCGTTTTTTTTAAAAGCCCAGAAATGCGCCGTATTTGATAGCTTGCTGCGAGACCTCACACCGAGCACATCTACTGCGGGTGGGTTGCCTGTTATCAGACCCGGAGTTAGCAACATCCCCCAAAAACCTGAAGAGGAGAGTTCTGGCCCCTAGCCCTGCCAGTGTAGCAGAAATGATGAGGATGATGATGCAGCAGCAGCCGTTCTTCTCTGCGTGAGTAGCTTAATGTTCGTGTGTAATTTACGTTGAGTAGGCTAACCACGTTATTACATTAATGCATGTAAGGTGAACTAGCAAACATCATCATAGCTACATGCGGCTGTCTTCTTGTTTGATGGCAGATGCTCCCTTCACCCTGGCCAAAAAGGCTAAAATGACCAAAGAAAAAGTGGAAAACAGCTGAACATGAGAGGTTTAGGACAAAGTTTGTGTTTTTTCCATTGTTTAAGCACTGCTTCCAGCCAAGAGTGATGCCATATATGCCCCATAGCTGCAGAAAAGGCTAACATTGTTATCTTTTTACAAAAAAACAGCTGAACATGAGAGGTTTAGGACAAAGTTTGTGTTTTTTCCATTGTTTAAGCACTGCTTCCAGCCAAGAGTGATGCCATATATGCCCCATAGCTGCAGAAAAGGCTAACATTGTTATCTTTTTACAAAAAACCAGCTGAACATGAGAGGTTTTTGGACAAAGTTTGTGTGTTCTCCATTCTTTAAGCACCGGTTCGAGCACCGTTTGAGCACCGGCACCGTTTCAAAAGTACCGATTTGGCACCGGTATCGGATAAAACCTAAACGATACCCATCCCTAGTTATATGTTTAAAAGTAACCTAGTCAGTTTTGAAGATTAACAAAGACTAACACTGAGCAGTGCTGATTTTCTAACACTGGAAAATAACTCAAAATGTTAGAAATATTCCAGTGTTAGAAAACCAGCACTGCTCAGTGTTAGCCATTGTTAATCTGCAAAACTGACTAGAGTATGAACAACCGTGGTCCAGAAGAGCTTGGTGAAACAATTGATTTTAATGAAATACACGCGTGGGGGGACCAGCTCCGTTCGCAGACAGCGCTGATCTCCGACTAATCAAAGTATAAGCAGATATTTTATACCATCAGGGCTTGAATTTAATGACGCCCCGTCAGCGTCAGATACATTTCATACATAGGTTCCCAGAGCAGAGGCGGAGCCAGACATTTGAAACACCCAGGGCTCAGCCCTAAAGGGTAGTATGCATGTGGGATTTTTTTTTTTTTTTTTGGGGGAGGGGGGGGGGGGGGGGGTAGAAATGACTGAAAGATTAATTGGCTCTGTTTTGAGTTTTGTTCAAAAAAGAATGACTTCATATAAGGAAAAATATATATCACATGTGCAGGACATCTTAAACTAGTTTTTTAATTAAGCAGCGAGGCAGAACAAAGTCTGGCTGTATCAAGACACGAGGACTAAACCCCAGTTCAACCAGACCCAGAACTGATCCAGAACTAAAACAGGACTACAACAGTTCAAAATCAGGACTACTGAGGACTTAACCAAGACAGAACCAGAATCAGAACTAGATGATAGTAGCACTAAAATCATCATAGACCTGCACTACACTTGTTTTTTAATAATACCAAAGTCCAATATTTAGATTGAGAAAAGTTTATATAATTATTTAGCCTTGTTGTGCAAACAAGCTGCAGAACTTAATAAATATAGAATTTGAAAAATAACAAACCTAAAAAGAAACACTAGGTACGAGATACATGAGGACCTGTGATACGGTGATACTTTTAGTAAGCAACCATTTGACTAACATGTGTGTCTCACCTGCTCTTGTTCATCTCTGTTCTGTCCTCATTCTCATCTCTCTTCCTCTCTCTCTCTTTGTGCTGACAATCATCAAATCTACAGTTGAAACCAGATATTTACAAACTCTTCAGATAAAAACACTTTTTTAATTGTAACATCAAATCAGACTAAATGTTTATTTTTTAGATAAATATAAAAACATATTTGTTAATTTTAAGAGTAAAGAGAGAAACTGTCTGTATTTCTTAATTGTAAATGGCACCAAATTGTATTCAAACTGAGCCACACTTATGGAGCTCCACAGTTCTGTTCCTGGTGTTTTGTTGACATCTCTTGATGTTCCCATGTCACAGAAACAGCCTCTGTGTTTTGTCTTATATGCGTCCACAGCTGTGCCACCAGTTTACTCACATGGACTCTACGAACCAATCAGAAGCTTCTTCAGCTCAGAATGGAATCGTCTGCAGTTTCTTATTAATTAACAATAAACTTAGTGTACATGTACTCCTACATTTGATGAAAGTGATAAAAATAGAAGCTCTGTCTCTCTTTATTCTGACATTTAACTGATTCAAAAGATGTTTCAATATTTATCTAAAACTAAAGTTTACTCTAAATTGATGTTGTACAGTAAAAATGTTTTATGTTTTCTCCCTAAAGTGTAAATATCTGGTTACAAATGTGAATATCCTGCTGTGTACTGAAATCCCTCTTGTTTTGCATAGAAATATACTGAACAACATACAAAGCATAATATATAAAATAACATTTACCTGAGTTTTTTCTTTGAAAGAAGCCTCTAATGTCCATTCTTATATTTCAGTACATAACTGAAACCGATTTAGTCGGGAGGGTAAGAACTGAGAATATGAAATAAACACACATAAGCTAAGACTCTCTAAAAAAAAGAGCATTTGTTCGGCTTTTCATTTCGCCAGTTGTTGATTCACTTGAAGAGCGAGTAACATAATATTGGTCAAGTGATCAGTTTGATATCAATCTTTCGTGATGCACCGTCATATTTACATTATTTGTACAGTACGAATGATTTGCTTTGGTACCTGCTCAAACTTAAGCTCTCCTTAGTATGGCTGGCTCCGTTTCTCCAACAGCGCACACAGGCGGCAGCTGCCCCGCCCCCTCACTCAGTCGCTTAGTGCCTGAGCTCGGATCATACCAATATCAGGGGGGATTCACGCACAGTCGTAAATTCCCACAGTGTGCACTATGTGCTTCGAATATTGTGTGTATAGAATATAAATGAAATAAAAGATAACAATGAATAACCTGGTTATTCAAATAGCATCATCCAAACAGCTCCTCAGGATAACCTGCACTTAGACTCTGCTTTCGGTTTCACTTCTGCAAAAGACACGCTCTGCAAACATGCAGTTTCCTGTCAGCCTGCAACTTAGTCTTTCTGAAAGACACACACACTGTTTAACCATCTGAATGCACTATCAATGCTGTAGATTATATTATTAATGCAATGGTAATGATGATGATTATTAACAATAGCAGCAAAATAATTTCCCTGCTCTCCACAAGATTTTGCTGTGTACTTGTACGGGCCGCACCGGATTTTAAGCCGTACAGAAACATTACACGTGAGGATTTTTAACGTTTAATTTAATCCGTAAGGTAACGTAAACGTTATGGTAACATACAAAAATACATACTGCAAATGCTTTTTTTCCTCGGACAGCGCCTGTAACACGGCTACCTGTAAGTACACGTGCGTATCAGTAACACACAAAAAACGTTGCTTATGGGTTTTTTACGGAACAGCGCACAAACTATATATCGTATATATACTACTTATCAATTTGATTGGTCTACTGTTACCAGGCAAAATGATGTTGGCCTGGTAACTTACCACAGCAGCTAGCATTCCCGGTTTTCCTAGCTGCTATCACAGCACTACATTAGAATCCCCAACTCACTATGCTTCATTATATATACACGAGACCTGGGACTCATTTGAAAACGTGACGGGGTCTATGACCCGCTGCAGGCGATCACATACATGTGTTTGGAGTCACACTGAGCCCTGCATCCGGGTATCAGCCCAGAGTGTCGTCCGACTCCAGCGACAGTGCGTGCCAGATTCTGACATTTCCAGACAGACATAAAAATAAGAACATCAGCGTGTCCTCGGCTGGAATCAAGGACGCTCTGACAGGACGAACGCTGCAGTCCGCTCTCCACAGCGCCTGACCTTTCAGCCCGGCGCCTGACCTTTCAGCCCGGCGCCTTCCTTTCTGTGGAGTTTGGGGCTTTAACAGCTCTGAGGGGACGAGCTGCCAAAGAAGTGATAACATTTAGATTTGTCATGAATGAGGCTCAAAGTCACCCTGTTACATTTCCCTCCACCTTCCTCTCACACGCAGCACGAGAGTCCTTCTCCCAAAACATCACCGTGGTCAACTGATGAAATCTGGTAATAACTGAAGGGGGCCACTGACCTTTTAACGTTAGAGAGCTGAAGCCTCTCGGACCCTCGTGACACTTTCGTGTTTTTGCTCAAAGCCACAGAACGAGGTCAACTGCACAACCGCCGGCCCACAGAGGCGTACGACGGATTTTCCTGCCCTGTCTTTAGTCTTGCTTTGCCATCAGGGATCATTGGCAGCGTTTCACCTGCAGCTGATCGCACAGCTGGAGGTGCTTTTCAAGCAGGAAGCTCAGAAAGGCCCTGGGGGCTTAACAGGTTAGAAATGTCTGCAGTACTCAAACAGATAATACCTACTCAAACAGACCTTGGCTCCACCTCCTCACAGCAGGAGGGTTTGAGATCGTACTTCCACCTGTGCCAGGCGGCGGCTCACGTGAGAGGCTCAGCTAAAGCAGGAAGCCGCCAGCACTGCAGTCAGAACGTGGCTGCTCCAAAGCGGACTTCACCATCACACTGAATCATTTATGATTTGTAGAAATCAAAAGTTCAGAAATATTATTTTACAAGAAATCAAAGATTCCTCCCTGGATTCGTGCTTTGTGTCGATTTTCTGGCCCAAACCATTCGTTCTCCTCTCACAGCTAATGAAGCAGGGAGATTTTATGCTTTTCGCTTTGACAATAGCAGCTCCTGAGGCAGCCACATCAGTGCCAGGGCTCACTGTCAGAGAGCTGCCAGATAGCACACGCACATGCACACGCACACACGCACGCACAAAGCCGGTAATTAAACTGTAGAACGTGAGCCAAAACGTATGTGCTTGAAATAAAGACACACAAACAGCGAGAGAGTGCCACATGCATATTAATGATACACAGTTAACCGTGCAGAGGACAGCGGTGCACAGAATAATACGACACAGCTGTGACTGTTGCAGAGCGGCGTCCTCGTCCTGATACCAGCTTAGTGCAGACTTTGTGAGACCAATCACTGTGTGCACATGACTCTGAGCGCACAACGGGCAGACGTGGTCAGAGACATCAGCCGGCTCTGGACTCTCTTTGTCTTCCTCCCTCTCTGCTCGCTCTCTCGTCTATTCACAGCAGCACTTGTCTTCCATTAGCCTCTCCGTACTCCGGCAGTGTGCAGCGAGCGCCAGTGCGTCCACGTGTCCGGTTTCATCTGAACATCCAGACTGTTGCTAGGAAACCACAAACCTACTCGGACCGATCTGGTTGGCTGCGGCCTCGGTGCAGTTTTAACGGTGAGCTGCGCTCACTGACACCGTCGACGGTCACACCGCAAATACCTGCCGACCTTCAGTCCTGAAAATGCAGTTCAGAGGTGGAGGAGAAGGCCGGCAGCACGAGTGGAGCGAGGCAGCAGGCGGTGCTCAGGCTCTGCTTCCTGACCGTGATGCGCTTTGACAGCCAAAGTCAAATACGATAAAGACGGCGACACCCTGAGACTGTGATGCTCTCTGCAGCATTTACAGTCGCTCTGCTGTCCTCGCAGACTTCACAGTAAGTCAGCTCCTGCCCGCTGACGCGTGTCATTCTCGCCGGCTGAACGTTTTCACCTTCGCCGTCTTTGCTTCTTGAAACCAGTAAGAACGAGCGTGGGAGGGTCTCCTCGAGGAACCGAGGGACAGACGCCGCCGCTCAACGTGGATTCAAACAAGCTGACGGCTCTGCGCTTTAACATGAAACCAAACAACCCACAATGCAACAGTCTTTCCCTCGCTATTAATAACACTCTGCACAGGTCATTTAAATTCAGTGGCCTTCGAAGTGAAGGTCAGAGGCTGCTCTAATGTTAACATTTAAATGCAACCAACACGTCCGTGACTGAAACCATCGCCGGCCCCGTCCTGGAGCTCCAGCAGAAGAGCCGGGGTCGCCTAAGCTCGGCGTCAGGAGCAGCGAGCTGCTTCCGAGTGGATTTATTATCTCGTGTTGCTCTGCTGGGTTTGATTGTGTGGAAACGGAGGTCATTTCACAGTGTTAGTTACCTGAGGGTACCTGACATTTAAATAGCCTTCTCGTTATCGCTCGCTCGCCTTCGCTGCAGATCTTTCTCTCTTGTCCTTGCTCGCTCGCTTTTCTCCTTTATATCCTCTCGTCGTTTTTTTCCTACTCATTCTCAGGCCACCGCTCTCTGTGCTTCGCTCATCGCCTAAAAGTCATTCTCACCCCTCTCTCTCCTGAGTTCAGTCGACTGGAGGAACCCAGAGAAGCTGCAGATCAAACACGTGCACTGAGCTACCGGGCGTGTGATGGACGAGGTGACAAACAGGTAAATTCATGGAAGGAGGGTTAAAGAGCTGCTTTGATCTGAACGATGACGCTGGCAGCCGGCAAAACAGACAACGAGCCTCTGGGATACGCGGCAGCTTCATTAATTAAGGTAATCAGTGTGATACAAATATTTCAATGTCAACATGTTTTTATATGAACTCTGTTCCCTGAGGCTTGAAAGAGTTTAGTGGTTTCCAGTGTGCACCATAATTTTTCATTAATATGTAAATGTAGGCACCAGAGTGCTCCCGTGGTCCGAGGAGTTCCTTTGTTTCAGGTATTTTCTGCACCGCCCGACACACAATCCACAGAATCAGAGCAGCAGAGTGACGGCAAACCCCGCAGCTCTGCGGTCACGTGACGATCCACAAATCCCTCTCTGCATGCACATTAGCTACGAAAGAAAAGAGCGACGTGGGCTTCTGATCACCCCAAAACGATGTGACTTGTTCAGCACAGCTAAAAAACAGAGAGCCAAAAAAAGAGGAAAAATCTGCACGCCAGGTTCTGCCAATGGAGCTTCTCCCTCTCGTTTCCATTTAAAACCAAACTCGTCACTAATTAAAGCTCCGCGCCACCTGTTTCCAACAAGTCCTCCAATCAAAACAACAAAATCTGTCATTTGTTTCCTCCTAGAACAGCAGAGACCCAGCTCTGCTCCCACCACGAACAATACACGCCGCTGACGCAAACGCCACTTTGTCAGCTTTGGTTCTCAGCGAGGCCGGCCTGGTGGTAGGGAGCACGGGTCTGCCGTCACAGGAAGTGGAGGATGCTGGGCAACGTGACATACTGTAGGTGAGTTTAAATACAGCATAAAAGAAAATCCATCATGCACATCAACAGGATGAATGTTAAACAATGAGGCAAAATAAAGGTGAAATCCCTCCATAATACGACCCGAGTCCAAAACTACAGCCTGACTTAAAACAGTTTACTTACAGTGCGACTGTTTCTTTGTTTCCTGCTCTACTGCAAGAGTCTGCATTATAAAGTGTTACTGGATGCTGAGACCAAAGCATCTGTAGCTAAGAGGTGACAAAGTATCTGTCATGTTTCCCAAAACAGCCTTTTGATCCATAATCTGCGAGTGAGTTTGTGGTCTCATTATCCAAGGTCAAAGCTAGCGTGTCATTTATAGCACGGCTACGCTGAAATCCTCCAGCCAAGACTTCAAGGCAGGGATTTACAGCTGATGGGTGACATCACAGCAGCCACACCTGAACTTGAATTTAAAGTTCGGGTTTGACTCGTCGGCTAATAAGTGAGTGTTCAAGGGTATTTTAGAGCCTGGAGGTGCTTTGATTTACACAACGGGGAAATCTTTTCTCTCGTCGGTCCTCTCAGACGATCCAGGAAACGTCGAATCAAAGCTTTTATCTTTCCACAACGGCCGCGCAGATGTTTCTCAGCTCAACAAACAAAATTTTCCAGAACAGAACAGGTTACATCAGCTGCTGTAAATCCTGGAGAGAAAAGTGACTTTTTAATGTGGTGATCTGGACCGCTTACAGAGAACAGATCAAAAATGTAGGAAAGCTTCACGGCGCAAAGAGATTCGACGTGCCGTGAATCTATACGCCGAACGCTAATCTCCAGTTTCTAAAGAGAGGCGTCAGAAGAGTAACGCTCTAATGAGAACAGCTGGATCTGACGCTCCAGCTGTGCTGTGGAACTTGTCATCAGACGTCCCCGTGCCTTATCGCCGTTCTTTCGCTTCTTTTATTTTCTGTGAAAGGATCAAAGATGAGCTCTTTTCAACACCAGCTTATCTGACGATCCAGCCCACAGTAAAACGAAGTGTTTTAATTAAAAGAAAATGCCCACGCAGCAAAACCCAAATGTGTTCAATGAAACCGTGAGAGTGGGCAGAACTGGTCTGACTGGAAATCAGCATTACAGTCGGTACTTGGAGCTGCACGGACGCCTGCTAATCCATGAAATTACACACAGAAGTTTATTTATAGACCTGTAAAGCAGCTACAGAAGGTGTCCCACAGTCCACAGCTTCAACATCTACATCAGAGTCTTTCAGAGACGGCTCGACACGAGATCCCGGTCGAGGGTCACGACGTGCATCATTACGAAACAACCGGAGACACCAAACGTGTTAAAAAAGTGAGAAAAGACATTTGTCCTGAAAACTGCTGGTTTGACCAATCACGTCTGAGCAGGTATAAACTCAAAGTGTGGTGCTGAAGAGAGACGGCGGCTGTGGTTCAAGGTGGATTCTGACAAACGGGACAGGAAGTCCTGACCAGACACCGCTCGGTATGACCTGTCAGGTACAGTTTAGTGTTAATGCGTGGCATTCACGTGTATGAGAATAAATGACAAAATGATGGTAGAGTAGTTATTCAAATGAAGCCGGAGCTGTCGGTAATCGCTCTTCTGCTCTGCGTTCACCAACTCCCTGCCTCCTGGAGAGTCGTCAGGACAGCAGCTCAGGAAACCTCGCTGACAACGACGTCGCTCAAAGAAAAGCACAGATTCAGCTGTCACAAGTAAAATCCCCAGAAAATAACCAAGACCCTGAATGCATCTCAGGGTCCAGCTACATGAAAGACGTTCCTGTTGACACCACGTGTGGAGAACAGCTCCATGCCGGCAGACTACAGTCAATCAGAGCACCAATAAAACTCACAGGTCGCCTCACTCAGAGCTTAGTGCTTTCACTAATATTGGACTGTTACATCTGCAATACATAAATAAAATTTTACAAACCATAATCATAATTACTTCAGGCCACAGCTGAGCCCAGATCAGAGCGGCTTCATTCGATGATTTCATTTTCGTGCACTAGGCCAAATCAAAAGTCCCAAAAACAGCAATGTTAGTAAAAATCTGCCTGTTTATTGATCTGTCAATGCCTACAGTGCTCTGAAAATCAGACTCAAATCTCACCAATGATGGCATTTTTCTGTGGTAGAGATCCAGCTGCAGCGCAGTGCTAAGAAACTGCTTAACTGAGGACACAGCTGGAGACCCGAACATGCAGCTGGCAGTGCTGAACTGTCCTCGGACAAAATCAGTGTATTCCTGTCTCACAGGAACCACAGAGTAAATAAAGGGTCACCATATGTCCCGTCGCTCCACGGCGTCCTTGAGGAAAACTGAATTCACCTCAGCGCAGGAAATACAAATGCATGCACTCTGTGCAAAGTGCAACCCAGACTGAACTTAAATGATACCACATGTCGCTCCAGAGAAAGCTGCGTCTGCGTTACTGTTAAATCACGAGCTGCTCTGAACTGCCTTCAGCTTCTTGAAATGTGAGTGGATGCCCTAAACTCCCATCTTACAGCTTTAGAGCTCTACGTCCGTACTTTCAAATGAGCATAAACGACTCAAAGTAAAGACCGAGTCCAGCTGCAGATTGAACAAAAACCTGCAGAAAGATGATGAAGACCCCGTGCTCCAGGGCCCACTCCTGCCCACCACAACCCTGAGCTGATGAACTCTGCAGTCACGTTTTTATAAATATTAACATCACTTGAGTCATTCCTGTGCACCATCGATCAGACTACCATTGATCACTGCGTTCCTGCAGTTGTGATGAAATCTGCAGATGAAAGCCTCACCTCCCGTCTCCAGCTCCAAGTAAACCCGAGTCTTCACATCGACACCGACGGCTTCAGCTCGTCAGTGTAAAAATGCATTTTGATCCCCCGCACCTCGCTTTGAATTCATTAAAACTTTCAAACATCAGAGAAAACATCAGCTGAAAAGCTGCTGTGGCACATCTCACGGGGAAACGACCTCACGGAGATGCAGCCGGGTCCAGACGAAAGGCCCCGACGACCACGAGGAGACGCAGGAAACACCTCGAGCACGCAGCTGAAACTGTGCGGAAAACCTCACCGAAGAGACGAGAAGACGGACACCGAGCACGCGCTCGCTGTGCGTGTGTCGGTGGGACTGGTGCATGCTGGTGCACAGTCTCTCCTGTGCTTTGTGTTTAGTGGTGTTGGGATTTCAGTGAAAACAAACATCTAACTGGTTGCAGATGTTCTCTTCTTGTTCAAACAGAGTTCTTCC
This sequence comes from Mchenga conophoros, assembly GCF_057382185.1. Taxonomy (NCBI): domain Eukaryota; kingdom Metazoa; phylum Chordata; class Actinopteri; order Cichliformes; family Cichlidae; genus Mchenga; species Mchenga conophoros. The sequence goes on from NC_140546.1 coordinate 1,325,766, forward strand.
TCCCCACTGTCACCGAGTGCTTACTGCTACAGGTTGGTCTCAGGTGTGGCTTTTCTCCCTCCTGTTGAAGGATCTTCATCTTAACCCTTTATCACGTGATCAGAGAGGCCGCCTTCTTTTGTTATTTTGTTCTCATCTTTCAGGAAACGTTGAGCCTTGTAACAGGAAGTTCACCTTCCCTTCTCCCTGAAAACATTTGAAATCTAGCCCGAGCGCTAACGTCATTTAAAGAGCTCGTGTAAAAACTTTGAGTAGCGCATCGTTGCAGCTACGCTCGAGTATTAATATCTTTTTAATCATTTCACAGAAGCACCCGCCCGCTGAGGCAGAGAAATAAAAAGAAAACACAGCTCTCTCTTTAATTCCTTCTCGTCTCCTTTTCGTTTCCATTTGGAGCGCTTCGACCTTGAGCTCCTCGGAGTGAAGAAATAACAGCGGCGCAGAGGTCTTTTGTCATGTAGCAGCCGCGGCTGTCAGCTCTGCAGGAAGCCTGCGTTTCCCGTAGCCTCGAGCACGGCCGACGTGTAACGCAGACCTATGGCGTGCTCGTGACAAGCGTCGCTGAAGTGGATCATCTTTTGATATTACGGTCTCCTTCTCTGCCTCGAGGACACGTGCCGTGTTTCTCTGCTCGTTCAGGTGCGCTGCAGCGCGAATGCAGCACAGGTGAAATGTCCCAACCCCCATTTAAAAGGATCACGTCATTTACAGTCGTGTAATTAGTCAGCTGACCTGCACTGGCTGCATTTAATGAAACGCACTGAGTGAAATCTTCTCTCAGTGTTGCAGTGAATGCAGTGTTCAGCTCACACGAGATCAGCCTGATCCACGGAGCTTTGAACGTGTGGATAATAATCTGTGTTGATGTTGAAAGTGAATTACAGCAGCTGATCACTTTAACAGAGAGGCCCTGCACCCCGTGGAGATGCGCGCTCATGGGAAACTCCTAGATATGACCTTGAATCAGCTGATTTGCTGACACGTTGCTGAAGGTGACCCAGAGTCACCGCTGCAGATATTACTGATGAGCTCAAGCCGGCGTCCGAGGTGACGTAAAGAACGCAGGCTGATGAAGGTTAAAGAGGCGTTCCTAACACCTGAAGTGGAACGGCGACCCACGGACACGCAGTGAAACGAGTCCTGGGATCTGAAGCGCTGCCGACACGCTGGTTGCAGAAACACGGCGTTCTGCTCTTAAGACGCACCCGTTTGAATCGTGTTTCTACTCATGTTTAATTGTCCTTTATTGAGTTTAAGCTCTTATTTTGTTTTGTCATTTTAATTCTATTCATTTATTTATTTAAATTTGACTCACATTGTATTTATGTTGCTATGGTAACCACTTTGGTCAGTTGTTGTTTTTAAAATTCTTATGAATAAAATTGGCTTGGAAAGTGACCAAATAAATATCATATGGAAGCAAATGGAGCTTATGAGTTCCTTTACTGCAACCTCAGTACTCAATACTGACATGTTACTCTTGTCCAATCGGCTTCCGCCCGCCTTCTTTGAGCCAGTCAGCGTTCGCTTTGCACGGTTTAAGTCTCTGCTCTCCATCATTCTCCCTTCAGACTCTCTTTCATGCAGCCCACCTCCTCCCCGTCTCCTCCTCACGGAGCCAGAGCTCCGTTCAAGCCTCAGTCTTCTTCTTTGCCACCAGCGTCTGGACTCCAGGAGGTCCTGTCTGTTAAAAGCTCAGGATAATGAGACACTGAAGTCACTTCTCTGGGAGACTTCCGGTACTGTAGAGGGGGACGTGTGTGCGAGGGCTCCCGGTTCACATCTTAAAACTATATTTTTATAATGAACTGATTGTGTACACTGCGACACATCTGTATGTCTGAGTCAATTTAACTAACTTTGAAAATATTGAGTATGTCTAAACAAGCGAAGCCAATTAATGCACAAACTAACTCCGGCTACACGTGCTGCAAACAAGCTAGCATCCTTTGCAGCTAACAATGTGTCGACATTAACAGACGACCCTCCAGCACCTGAAAACCCTACAGCTGTAATGGTGTCTATGGACCAACCAAAGCCGAATTTGCCAAACAAAGAATGATGTTTCCGCCCTGATTCGAGACGCCATCAGACCGATTCCAGACTCACTGGACTCGTTACAAACAACGGTGAGCTCATTCCAGAAACGTCTTAGCTCTGTGGAGTCTGTTGCTGAGGATAACTTTGAACGGCTAACAGTAGCAGAAACATCCATCAAGATGCTTCAGAACCAGTCGCTGGCAGATCGGTGCGACGACCTGGAGAACCGCTCATGGAGAGCTAATTTCCGTATACTGAATATTCCTGAAGGCAGCGAAGATGGTAAAGATCCCATAAAGTTCATCTCAGACGTCCTGATGGACATGATGGGAAGTTTTCCCTGTTTCTCCTGACCTGGAGAGAGCTCACCGAACCCCGATTTCCAAAACCAGCCAGGGATCCCCCCCCTGCGCGTTCCTGGTCTGCTTCTCCAGATTCCAGCAGAAAGAAGCCGCTTTGCGCTGGGCCAGGAACCATCAGCTCCGGTACCAAGGTGCCACTATTAGGATCTATCAGGATGTCAGCGTTTTGCTCTCCAAAAAGAGAGCCGCGTTTAACAGCATCAAGCAATCGCTGCACCAGAAGAACGTCAGATTTCACCTGTTGTATCCAGCCCGGCTGCGAGTGATGCACGGAGACAATAGGCTCACCTTTGACTCACCTGATGAAGCCCAGCAGTTCATCGACTGGGCTTTCGGTAAGGATTAGGACAATGAGCCGCGGTTTGAACTTGGTGACCCAGCAATGAAAATACTCCTGTGTAACATGTAAGTCAACTTGCGGTCCGCGGACTCGAAGTACTGTGAGTATAAGAACTCTATTCATATATGTGTGTATGCACCTGTTTAAGAGCAACTGTACTGTTCAATCATAATCATGCTTTTTTGTAGGAACTGGGAGCCTTCCTGTATAGAAGTGTTAAAAATGTGTTCCTGGAAGTTGTTAGTAATAGTGGTTAGCCTGCAGCTTGCCTCAGAGAGAGCGACAAGTACAGGTTTAGTTCTAGTTTTGTTTTCATCCTTGTTTATGGACAAGAGTAAGGGAAAGGACACTATCGGATCTTTGCAATGTTTGTTCACCTCTGTGTACACAAGGGTTGAAATTTTCCAATCGTGCACTTAAATATGCTCATTGCTTACCTTTTGTTCTGGTTATTCTTATGGTGTAATCGCCTTAGTTAAACATGGTGAATGGTACTGATGTGGGGGCGGCTGCTGTGCGATTCATTAGCTGGAATGTGAAGGGTTTGAATGGGCCTGTCAAAAGAGCCAGGATTTTTAATCATCTTAAGTATCTAAAATGTGACATTGCATTTCTCCAGGAAACCCACCTGTTGGTAAAAGATCACATCAGACTTAAGAAAGGATGGGTAGGAAAAACGTTCCATTCGAGCCTCAACTCAAAAACATGTGGAACAGCCACACTAATCCATAAAAGCACTCAATTTAAAGCATCCACTGTTATTTCAGACCCGCAGGGGCGATTTGTGATGGTTTCAGGACTCCTGTACCATAAGCCTGTGGTTCTGATAAATATTTATGCCCCGAACTGGGATGATGAGAAGTTTATTAGCAAAATAATATCATTAATTCCAGATATGAACTCAAAACAGCTGATTTTTGGTGGAGACTTGAATGTGATGAACGTAGCACTTGACCGCTCCAGCTGTAAACCTACAAATCTCTCCAAAAAAGCAAAGTTATTATCCGTTTTTATGGCCACTGGCGGTTTTTATTTCCACAGTAAATCATTTCTTTTTCTCTAATGTACATCACTCAAATAGTAGAATAGACTATTTCTTCATTGACCAGAATCTCCTCCCCTTAGTCAAGAAAACTGAATATTTAACCATAGTAGAGTCAGATCACGCTCCTGTACGTTTAGATCTTGCGTTTCCTTTTTACCAATCAGAACATCCACCCTGTAAATTAGACAGGACTCTCCTGGCAGAGGAGGGTTTCTGTGAAACGATATAAAAAAATAGATGGCTTTCTAATTTTCAACCAGAAAGATAATGTTTCACTTTCCCTCTTGTGGGAAACATTAAAGGTTGTAATCAGGGGAGAAATCATCTCATATTTGTCTAGAAAAAACAAAATGAATCGAATTAGGCACGAGGAGCTAATTAAAACCATCTCTATGTTAGATGCTCAGTACTCTGCTTCTCCTTCTCCTGAGCTTTATAAAAGGAAGCTGGACCTCCAAACACAAAACAATTTGATGCCAACTGAAAAAACTGAACGTCTTCTGTTAAAGTCACGAGGTTATGTACACGAGCACGGCGACAAAGCCGGACGTTTATTAGCACACCAACTAAAATGCCGCTCAGCCGCACAACAAATCACACAAATACGAAAAGATGATGGTGAGCTAACAATTGACCCTGAAGAAATTAAAGAAACTTTCACTATGTTCTACTCAAATCTTTATACATCTGAGACTACAAGTGACTGCTCTGATATGGAGCATTGCTTTAACAATCTGCAGGCTGCTCTAACAGTGGCCCACAGGACTGAAGCTGAACTTCCACTCAAATAATAAGTGCTGCAATAAAGGCGATGCAGAACGGCAAGGGCCCTGATGGGTATCCCACTGAGTTTTATGAAAACATTTCTGACAAGCTAACAACAATTTTACTTGATGTCTTTAATGATTCTTTGCCTCGTGGGTCACTTCCACAGACAATGACTGAAGCATCTATTTTCCTCCTGCTGAAATCAGGTAACGACAGCACAGAGCCTGGTTCATACCGTCCTATCTCACTCCTAAACTGTGATGTAAAAATCTTGGCCTACGCCTAGAAACCACAATCCATGACGTAATATCTGCTGACCAAACTGGCTTTATCCCAGGCCGTCACTCCTTTACGAATGTCCGTCGGCTCCTAAATGTCATCCACTCTCCTGCATCCAGCGAGGTGCCTGAGGTGGTTATCACGCTGGATGCAGAGAAAGCATTTGAATGGGGTTATTTATTCGCTTGTTTACAAAAATTTGGTTACGGCCCAGATTTTATTTCATGGATAAGACTTTTATATGCATCACCCAAAGCCTCTATAATCATAAATGGTAAACGTTCACGTTATTTTAAGTTGACAAGAGGTACCTGTCAGGGCTGTCCAATCAGCCCATTGTTATTCGCCCTGGCCATAGAGCCCCTCTCAATCACTCCAAACCTTGCCATCAATTGCAGGTATCCATAGGATGGATGAAGAGCATAGAGTCCCTCTATGCAGGTGATCTGTTAATGTACGCATCTGACCCTGTTTCAAGTGTCCCCCATATTATCCACTCCCTAAGCAGCTTTGGCTCCTTCTCTGGGTACAAACTGAACGTCAGTAAAAGTGAATGTTATCCTGCTAATGACCTGGCTCTTCAAATACAGAGCAGTACTAAACCTTTCAAAACAGCCAAGAATGGCTTCAAATACCCAGGCATAAATATAACAAGAGATCTGCATGATCTCCATGAAGAAAACTTCTGCCCGTTATTTGAAAAGGTCAAATCAGACTTAAAGAAATGGAAGCCACTTCATTTATCGTTGGCAGGGAAGGTAAATTGTATATAAATGAATATACTCCCCAAGTTTCTTCATCTTTTTCAGTGTATCCCACTTTATCTTCCAAAATCATTTTTAAATCTGTTGATAAAGCTCTGATCTCATTTATATGGGATGGGAAAAAACCTAGAATACGCCTGGATCTGTTACAGAGGCCTAAAAACCAAGGCGGCTTAGCACTTCCAAATTTCCACCATTACTATTGGGCCTCAAATGTTCAAAAAATCATATACTGGCTCAATACCCCTGATGAAGACTGGTGCCAAATTGAAGCGGCGTCTTGCATCTCCACTTCTCTTAGAGCCTTGGTCACCTCCAGCCTTCCAATCTCCTCACGGCAGCACACCAACAGTCTTATAGTTATTAACACCCTCAGAATATGGGCTCAATTTCGAACGAACTTTGGGTTTGAAAATCTTCTCTATTTAACCGTTATACACAATAATCACCTTTTCCTTCCAGATTAGACTCAGAATTTGCTCTGTTTTTTGTGTAAAGTATTCCCCTTTAAGTGCACATCTTCAAATATGGTGAACTGCCTTGTACCTCATTTAAATTCACTTATTTATTTTAATTTCTTTCCCTTCTGGATCGGTGTCCAATATGTTCTTGAGGTGGGGTAAATATATAAAAAGGAGCGTTGTGGCCTTGCTGTGTCTTTGTACTACATTGTTGATGCTCGATAAAAAAAAAAAGCTGAGGACAATGATGCTCGGAGCCTTTATCAGGACTTTTAATGACCACTTTCTGAGACGTCAACAGTTAGCTACATCACACACAGGAGCCCATCACAACATGCAGCGCCCCCAAACACATTAACTCTAACACGCTCTAAAAACACATCCTAAATCCTCTCACCGCTGGGAGGCCACGATGGGTCGTTGCAGTATAATCACAATTGCATTCATTTCTATATCTCAGTAAATCATGTCCAGTGATCTCTCCTTATTGAAACAATAGCCGTGTCACATAAAGCATGCAGGGTACCAGCGGGAAAGCCAGTCTTACATTTAAACTGTAGCAGCGAGTGTGAGCACCCATCACGTCACGTGACCACAGATGGTTTCTGTGATCCGTCCACGCTGACAGGACTTTAATGTGCACCCTCACCAAACCAAACCCCAATCCGATATCCAGCTCTCGCTGACTCATCATTCCCCCCCCCCAATGTATGTGATGTGTGTGATTTGTCCAAACTGAGACTCTTGGGGGTGGTGGGGGCTTTCCACGGCTGGTCCCTAAAATCCAGCGTGATCCAGCTGATCTGAGCACAGCTTGTTCAAACGTGTAAGAAGTGAGCCGCAGGGGGCTTCTGTAGCGCTACAGATGGAGATAAATGTCAGCAATATTGGTGGAAAACGTTTCAGCAGCAGAGAAAAGATGCTCTCAATCAGCGGCTCTGTGCGCAGAAGCTGTAATGAAGCTCTTATTGCTATGAAGCACAATAAAGGCTGATTAGAGGGCAAACTAGCAGCACCTCTTATCCAGAAATATCCAGTGAGGTCTTTTCATTTTCTGCCACATTAACAGCCGTAACCTGAGCTTTGAGCTGTGGCAGCTCCAATCCTGCTTTAATGATCCCACCCTGACAAACATCGCTCAGTCAGAACACAAACAGGAAGTGGGCGGTGACCTCAGAGCCTTTGACCTTAGCTCGTTTGGTGCCTTAACGAAAACAGGCCTCTGTCAGTGCGCCCCAGGGTGGCTGTGGCTAAAATGTAGCTGCCATCACCAGTGTGTGAATGTGTGTGTGAAGGATGACTGGTTGTGTAAAGCGCTTTGGGGTCCTAGTAAAGCGCTACACAAATAAAGGCCATTTACCGTTTAACTGTGCTAAGAATCTTCCATTTAGAGAATCAATTCCTCACGCTCAGGTCTCTGTAGATCTATTGATCTTCACATCACATGGGCTGGCATTAAGTGTGGAGCATCAGATCTGAAGGCCGTCATGCTCTCGTACTGCATTGATTGGGGGCAAGCTGGTGTTATGTGATTACAAGACTCCAACTCTCGGAGGTGAGCACCAGAAAACGAGCAGTAATTCCCTGTGTCCGTCAGGCTTGTCCAGGAGAAACACTCATCGAGGTCTGCTGATGAAACTCAAACACACGTCTGCTTCGGAGATGTCACCAAATCCCAGACTTGTAGGATCGTTTATAAAATGAAAGCCGACAGCAAACTCCGCTTTGTTCTTGACTTTTTCCGCTTTAGTCGCAGGGGAGAAATCTGCTCCGAGGCCAGCGGAGATGGACAGTCTGCTCCACCGTTTATTAAGGGAGGACAATTTGCTGTCGGCTGGGAGGAAAAATCACTCAAGTTGGTTTCAAATCTGAAGAAATCATCTGAGAGTGAGCGATGGGTTTAAGTCTGTCTTTGTGTGAAAGCAAACAGGAACAAATGTGCTGCAACAGAAATATTTCTTAAATCTGTGACATAAAAAGGAAGAATTTTCTCATTTTAATCTGACAGTAGCATTGCAAACACAGCTGTGCTTCCTGTTAATGACAGACACCAGTATCAGTAACTAGTCGGTTAAACCTCTGGGATATTGATCTGGACAGCGAAATAGCAGCGTGCACTGTTTCAGCAGGGCAACAATGAGACACCACCCAAAACAGGAATGGTTTTACAGCTGGAGGCCAATGACATGTTGGGGGAGGAGACCGGGCTATAGACGGCCATTAACCCTGCAGGAGTGCTGCTCCGTGGTTTAAGGAGGAGCAGGATGAGCACTGCCAGAGCTACAAAACGACCTCCAGGAGGTCACAGCTGTGAACATCTGGGACCAAACAATCAGACACAGACTTCATGAGGTCGTCCTGAGGGTCCCAAGTCCTCTAGTGGGCCCTGTGCTCACTGCCCGGCACCGTGGAGCCCGACTGGCATTTACCATAGAATACCAGAACAGGCAGACGTCTGTCTCCTGAATCCAAACAGAAGAGGGGCCTGAAAACTGAAGGCTCTGCCTCCCATTCTACTTTTAAATACTCTGGGAACAACAAGTAGGCCTGCAGACGTTATCCAAAACAGAAGCAAGAAGAAAACACGGGGACATGAGTTTGTGTTGTGGCGTAGAGATGTTTTTTTGATCCTCGGTGTCTGTAAAGATCCAGCTTTATCAGTCACAAGTTTATCAGGTTTCTCGCTTTGCATTCTGGGCCATGAGTTTGTGTGTTTGTGACAGCACGAATAAGAAACAGCACAGTGAGGTGCACACGTGCTGCCTGACCCCAGCAGAGGTCGGCACAGGAAGTGGCCATAAGCATCCAGAACAACAAAACTGTCTGAGAGTTTTTCACTGCGACACCGACGAGTATGATTACCTCTGAATCGAGAGCGATTGGTGTCTATTAGCAAACCTGCTGTGCTTTGAATATTGAGTTACACTCCTGCAGCTGCACAATGCCACTGCTTCCAAAGGCAAACTCCTCCAATTGTCTACAGTTTAATATCCATTTTATCATTCGTGAAGCCTCCCAGTGATCCTGGATCAGCAGCCATTTCCCCGCCACGGCCCTCAAAGAGCGAGCGCTTCATTCCATAGGCGGCGTGTAACGAACAGTATCAAACGTCTTCCTGTTTTACGGCGACCTTGTCGGGCAGACACTGGCCCTCGTCCATCCTCACCGCCTTTAAATATTTATGATCATGCAGAACGATGGCCGCTCACAGCCTTAAATCCTTAAGGTGGAACCTATGACTCTGACTTTAGGCACTTTTTGCACCCTATATATTTTTTCATTAACTCCGGATCACACCGAGGCAGATGAGGTCGGGAGAAGGAGCCGAGGAGGAGGGCAGCGAGTCCAAATGAATTCACGTCATTTTGGACACCTGTGAAGATCTCACCTGTGGGTGAAACCCACCACACAGTGCGTGAACCTGTGTGAGACACATTAGGAGTCCAATTTAAATAACGTCCATCATCCCCTCGCTCTTCTGTTCACGCCACCGTGATCCACGCTCACCTTATGAGCTCCTCCGAGCTTTCACGATATCTAATCGATTTAGAGATGTTTTCTTTTCTTAATTAATTACAAGGAGATCAAAGAGTCGAGATTCAACTGCTGCGCGACGATTTCAGTGGCTCTTTTTAAATCAGCGCGAGACATTCACACACACGCCGGGCCTCCTGCTCTCCAAACTTATGCTTAGCCTTATGTTTATTTATGATATGCGATATCGAGCACTTCAAAGAATCGTCCAGCCCTGCAAAAACCAGAAGCCCCGTCCCTGAGGTCTCCTCCCAGCGCCTCTGAAACACGCCCACGATGTTCTCGGAGCCCTTCAAACTGAAGTGGACGTGCGGCCGTCGCCACGCTGCTCACGATTCAAGCCTGATGACAGCTGCGTCTGGAGCTTTGACTCGGGATTCACCCGCAGGGAACGAGACCACGCGCAGCGCTGGAACAGCGACGCGCCAACGCACAGAACAGTGTTTGGGCAGCAGCTCCCTCAGCTGAAGGGGGAAGAAACGTACGCCTCACTGTGGGGTCGTCAGCCACGTCGCTGAGGATTCGTGTACAATTCATGACTGTTGACTAAATGATTCAAAGTTTACAGAAGCGAGTGGATGTGTGAGACAGATCGTGTGAAAGAAGGAAGACGAACTGTACTACTGTAAAAACACCAACATAGTGTGTACGCATTTCTCTGTGAGGATAGAGTGCTGCTCACACCCATCACCAGAACCTGGAGCAAAGTCAGAGCAATGAACCCCAGAACCAGAGCCTGTTTGGGTCTAACGAAGTGGACTCTGGACGTACGTCTTCCCAACAAATCTTCCAGTTTCTGAAATTCTTGGTTAACAAGCTAAAATCTTGTTAACCTAATCATACAGCTGAGTTTTGCTGAAGGGAAAACTCAGACTTCTCAAGCTATAATTAAGATTATTAATAAAATGTCACATAAAACACTTTTAAGAGATTCCAGAAGATTAACTGACTCTGACGGCCTTGCCTGTACCCTTAATGGCGAGTTTGGACACCTCAGTGTAAATCAATGGAGACGTGCTTTGACCTCCACTGGAGTAGTTTCGGGGTTTTTCCACGTGTAGCTGCACAGGCAGAGACCACCGTCACTACCACCTGATGCACACCCAGTCATGTTGTTCCATAATCCTGAAACATGGCAGAAAGCCCCGCAGGCAGAGAAGACCTTCGAGGGTCACTCCGACTGGGCTTTCCAGAGTTAAAGCACGAGCTATGTGCAGACTTCTTTGGGGCACGTCTGGTGCTGACTCACAGCATCAACTCAGGCTGAGTGGGGCAGCGGCAGCTCAGCCACAGGTCCGGCTGTTAGGTGTGCGACAAGCTGCAACCTTTGTCGTCCCCGCGTCGTGACTTCTGGCCCGCCTTTGCCGCAGCTGTAAGCGGGCCGTACTGTAAATACCCGGATCATCCCGAGCATGTGTGCTTTCTGGGAATAAACTCCAAGTCTTTAAACTGCGGCTGCATTTGTGTCTGCTGCAGATCAACAGCAGCAGCAGGTTTGAGCTGTTTGCTGGAGGCGTTAACCCAGAACGTCTGACAGCAGAGACATTTATAGCAAGAGCCCCCCAGTGGGAATCCAGACGCCACATCAGCTCCCTGTCAGCAGCTCGCCTCGTCTACGCCTTCCTCGTGATCACAGCCGCTAAAAACCCCCGAGAGCAGCTGCCGCCGTGATCGTCGAACCTCAACTGTTTGTTCTTTCATTTAGCTCCCTGCATTCTGCCTGTGGGGGCGGGGTCTCTGACAGCGGCAGATCACACAGTCACAGACCGCTTCGCCCCGCGGCCCACCACATTTGCATTATGGCCTCAGTACACGCCGCTATCAGCACGAATCAGCTCCCCCGACCGAAAGAAGCGCCTGAAAATAAGCTCAGGTGTAAAGTTCAGAGCGGCTGATTCGCCCTGACACGCTTAAACAATTTACATTCGTGATCCCGAGGGACTCCACGTCGGAACGTTTGCATGACTGTACTTTGCTTGAAGGAGGTGGTGGTTGTTAGAGCATTTAAAAGAAATGGACTTGCTCAATTACACGATTCAGGGCTGGTTAGCCGTTCTTAACAACTCAACCTGTGCAGCTTCAAAAAAACCCACGTTAACCCCAAAATACAATATATGAAAAATTTATAGTCATTTCTGCAGTCTGACCTCATTCTGTCATCAAGCCGAGGAGTCTGGAATCAGCCGAGAAACACACTTCCCAAACCTCTGAAAGGGACGAGCTCCACAGCCGAGACTCGTTTTCCAAATGTTTATGAAAGACGAGCCAAGATTCCAATAAATATCACTTCAAAATCATTAACTGGATCCACCTCAAGTCACAAATTTCAACCATTTGCATCTCAGTCACAGGTGTAACGGACACTAGGTCTAAAAATGCAAATAACCAGGAGCTTCATCCCAAAGAAATGTGCTGGCGAGCGTTTCCTGGAGGCCTCTCGGGCTGCAGCCGGCCGTTTGGACAGAAAGCATTCGGAGGAGGAATTCGTTCACTTTCCCCACTCACGAGGAAGTTTTAATTTCTTTTCCTGCTCTTCTCTCAGTCCATGACCAAACTGGAGCCAAACTTTAACCAGCACTCAGTGTGTGATGAAGGAAGCTCATCCTCGCCAGCTCAGGGAGATGAGGACGAGCGCGGCGCTTTGGTCCTGATGGCTGAACGAATACATGCATTTTAATCAGTCGCAGCTTTGACAGCTGGATTTTAGTTTAAAAAACATCAAATGAAACATTAGAACTCCGACACGCTGAGCTGATATCGATGTTCACAGGTTTCACCAGGCAGAAGTCAAAAGTAACCTCGCGTGTTTTCACGAGAGTGAAAATCAGTGATGTTAGTGTTTGGCGCCTCACAGCTCGAGCACACCGACGAGCTGACCGATCACAGCTCATTCCCTGCATGTTTGGTCACAGTCCCTGTCTTGGTTAGCTCACACCACGAGCCCGTTTCTCTCCAGGGTGTGTCACGGGCTCAGTCGTTCAGTTTCTCACAGTTAATGATGTCTACATATGTAAAAAGTTGATCTAATAACAACTTTAAAGTTGATTTTTAACATAGTTCTCTGAATTCTCCAACTCTGAATGTCACTGATTCTTATTTTGTCTTTCGCCTTCGTCCTGACTCCTCCCCTCATCCCAACCAATCACAGCAGATGGCCCCGCCCATCCCTGAGCCTGGTTCTGTTGGAGGTTTCTTCCTGTTAAAAGGGAGTTTTTCCTTCCCACTGTCGCCAAAGTGCTGCTCACAGGGGGTCATATGATTGTTCTTTGTATTATTGTGGGGTCTGTGCAGTATAAAGTACCTCGAGGTGACTGCTGTTGATATTTGGTGCATTATTAATAAAGTTGAAGTGAACTGAAAATATAAAATATGTTGTTTGACAAACAAAAACATGAAAATCAAACTCAGCAGCTGACTCCAGTACGCACGTATTCATTAGTGTGTCTGTGTGTGTCTGTGTGTGTGTGAGTGTGTGTCTGAGGGGAAGATGCTGACAGATAATCAATGCCGTGTGATTGGCTGGTGACCCGGTGGCTGCAGGCAGCGCAGGCTCGTTGTCGTGACGACCTGACTTACAAAGGATGCTCGCTCTCTAGAAAATTGGTTTGTGGCTGAAGAGCCTTTTATTTGCAGCGCGTGTGTGCGCACACTGTGTGTTTTGTGAAAGCCGGGCCACTCGAGCAAAGTGAGGATGTTTGCTGTGAAGGACGTTTGAGGGCCTCGCGCTCGCTGTAAACGTCTTTGTGGTCACGCTTTTCGACACTGCGTGCAGGAACAGGGCTGCTCTCAGCCCTCTTACCCTGGAGGACGGGGAGGTGGGAGCATGGAGCTGGTTCGTGGAAAGACCACTCACCTGCGTGTTTACCACAGGTAGTTGCTGTATGTGTGCTAGCATGCAGCATACTGGCTTATCTGTGTCCTGGTTCAGCTGCTGATTGGCTCTTTGGCAGTGGGGGTGGGGCAGCCAGCCTCTGCTCTCTAATGCCTGCCTTTTGTACTGGCTCCAAATTTCAGACACAGCTGATGAGAAGAACAAACTGCAGTTTATTCTGCATATTAGGTTCACCTCAGTCACAAACATTACTATTTTACTTTTTCTTTATTTGTTCCATAAAAAAAGAAAAAATCTGCCATTAATTAAAATCATTTAATTTAATTTGTTTGAATGTTCAGAGATTAAAGCAAATTACTTTTGTGTCACATCTGTTTGCTATGAAGCAGAAAAACATGTTCTGGGTGGAGATTAGCTGCTTGTTTTCATTCAGAGCCTGTGTAGCTCTGCAGCACACACACTTCCTACCGGCTGGTGATAGCGGTTACACCTGTACACACCTGTACCTGTGTGCTGTGATGTCACCAGCAGCTGCTTTTGTTGCAGGAATCTGAAAGTTGGAAGAAAACACCCATCCTTACAGATGAAGTGCCTCCTGTTTAGCTTCAGTTTGGCTGCCGTGTGCTGCTCTGCAGTCAGACGGACACAAACCCCGAGTGGGTCTGTGCAGACTCACAGTAAAGATTTGTGGACGACGCGCTGACAGCGAGCTCCTCACGTGTGCTCCTGTTTGTCTGTGAGGACACAGCATCGTTCATCACGAGTTGAATAAATCGTAAAGGACTCGGGGTGATATTTGAAATCTATGATTAAATCTAATCTGTGAGCGATACTTTTATTTTGTAAGACGGTTTTATCTTGTGATCTTAAACGCTGTGAATGCGGATGAAATAAAGGATGAAGAACAGTTTACAGAGAGGCTCATCCTCTGCTGATGCCTTGTTCAAGGGCACAGCAACAGAAGAATTAACCCGGGACATGAGGAGTTCCACAGGAACGCCAGGAGTAAGGATGCGGCCCGTGCGTGTGAAACGCACATAAATGTGGGTGTGATGTATGAGCACGTGCTCTCGTTCACGTCGCCCTGCACCAACATGTGTGGGCAGCTGTCACAGATTTTAAATACTTGTACTGATTTAATGCATTTCTTCACTGTTAATTGATTTCTACAAACTTTTTTAAGCCCCTCCCCCCAAAATATTTGCTAAAAATAAAGAAATTATGCAAACTGATAAAACGTCAGATGGATGCACTCGACATTCACACAGTTTACACTCGTTCCAGCTCAGGACACAAAAGAGCTGCGGTTAAAGAAAAAGAAATTACATTTACAAAAATAAAATATACAATTTATTTTCTAAATGTGCCATTTTGGAAAGCTGTGGGAGGAGCAGTGCTGTCATGGATACAGCAAACACAATGTTGTCCACGTGTGACGCTCTGAGCACCTTTCACATCCTCGACGATTAAAACCTTAACGAGGAATTTCAAAGAAACAATCAAAGAATACGCCCATTATTATGTAGTTGGAATAAAACAGTCACTGATTTGATGAGGCTGATGGTGGGCGGGGCCCGCTCATGCAGATACATGCACTCTCACGTGCATGTGCATTTCATGTGAACCAGCAGAGGGATGCGACATCCATCAAAACCACGGAGACACGCAGGGAGAAGTGATGCAGTTATTAACTCTATTTAGTGTCAGCTGGAACAAAAGCACGAAAGAGCACTTTTATAAACGCAGCTCGTACGTGCTGAGCAGTGTTCAGTCCTTTGTCAGGGACCCCTGACAAAGTGCTACGTGCACTTTTTTGCCCTTTGAAAAAGGCTCGTGCACGTTTGTCCCGGCTGCAGCTCTTTGGGGAACCTCTGAGCTGGACCAGCTGATTAAGTTGCATTTTTCTCGACCAATGGAGTGCAGCGACACACAATTAGGACGCGGGCGTGCCGCTCGGTGCGGTTGTTATTTCTCAGGCCCAAAATGACCTCCGGGAACGGCTCGTGGAGGAGGGGAGGGGGGCTGCCCGCCATGCTGCTCATCTCGGCGCGTTTGATCTATTGCCTGCCACCTCCCCCCCACCATCCCTCCCTCCCCTCATGCCCAGGCTCACTCTCTCATACTCTGGCTGTGAGAGTGCCACAAGCCACCCATACATTAACCACCAGCATCCACTGGATGATATTCAGGACAGCAAAAATAGGCACCCTCCTCCACCTTCTTCAGCCCTCTCCATCTGTCCATCCACACACCTCCTCCTCCCCCCGGTCTTCCCGCCATCTGCACACCTGCATCTCTGAGGCTGAGAGGACGCTGCTGCTGTTTCCTGCTGCACAGCTGCAGTCAGCCTCGGGGACCAACGTGACGCTTAACTGACAGCTGACATTTTATCACCGGCATGTTTTCCAATGACTCATTAATGAGCTTTTTTTGTTTCAGCTTCTCAAATATGAGAATGTTTATTTTGGATAATTACGACACGTGGAACTCAACATTTTAGGACTTTTACATGTTGGTCTGACAAAACAAGAAAATTCAAATAAATTTTATCAAAAAGAAAAGTTTCACATTGTTCTGACAATTTACTGAGTAACGAAATGCAGCAGCTTCACAGATCCCTGTGAGCTCAACAACTGTTCACACCAGCTCAAACAAAACTACAGTCACACACACACACACACACACACACACACACACACACACACACACACACACACACACAGACACAGTCACACACACACACAGACACACACACACAGACAGACACACAGACACACACACACACACACACACGCAGACAGACACACAGACACACACACACACACACACACACAGACACAGACACACAGACACACAGACACACACACACAGACACACACACACACAGACACACACATAGACACACAGACACACACACACACACACACACACAGACACGGTCACACACACACACACACACACACAGACAGACACAGTCACAGACACACACACACACACACACACACACACAGACACGGTCACACACACACACACACACAGACACACACACACACACACACACACACACACACACACACACAGTGGTGTCGTGTGCTGCTCTCTGCTGCATTTCTTGCACTGCTTTGTTTTTTACCCTTCAGGCTGATTTGGTTTCTCACTGGCTGCTGCCTCCATGTACAAACATCTAGCAGCTAAAAGAAAGAAGCGAAGATTCTTTCACATCTTTAAACACCAGTTTTCTTCCACCTGTGATCATTTTTGTCACCTGAACCCTTCCAGCACCAGTCGAGACCCAGGCCTGTTTGGAGGACTGGGCCCAGTCCCAGAGTGAGCGAATAACGGACGAGTCGTTCTGCCGTGTGGCGCCGAGCTCCTCAGCCTGAAGAGGACTGAGAAGAAGCTCCGTCACCTGAAAGCATTCAGTCGGTTCAGACTGGGTTTCCTCCAGAAGTCTTGCTATAACTCCGTCTCTCATCTCTCACATGGCAGGAAGAGGAAAGTCTAGTGTGAAAAAAAAATGAGGAAAACAGCTGCCAACACATTTCAGCCTTCATCAGAGCTTCACAGCCCCACCAGACTGCACTCTCTCTGCACTGATTTCCTCCAACACACATTTGCACTTGAAAAGGGATCCAAATATTCAAAGCAGCTCCTCGAGGGTGCTCCTGATTCAGTGCGTGACGGAGGCTTTACTCAAATATTGTCCTGTGGCCTGATTTAGCATCTCTTGAAAGTTGCACAGAGGATGGCCGGGTGTATTTTTGACATTTACAATTTCTCCACGCTCCAGCTTTGTTCCTGGTTGATTACACATTTTCTGTCTAATCTTCTTAAGTAAGCAATTTTAGTTTGAATATGGTGGAGTACTTTACTGCAGGAGAACAAACAGGACGCTCGGAGCTGCCTGCTCTCTGCTCCAGTCCAAACCCCATGAGAGCTGCAGAAGCCCATAACATATTAAGCAAATCCAACATGTAAAGACTGTGTTGTTAATAACAACAGCTGATGATGTAACGACAGCATGTTTGTGTTTTCATCTTAATACATTAATCCAGGCCGGTTTCTTATGGATTAAAAAACAAACAAGCAATTTGAAACTGGACTTTTCTTCACTTTATAAAAGAGTAAAAAACAAACACTTTGGGATTTAGACTTACAGCGGCTATACAGTGTTTTTAAACTCAGGTCCAATCTGTTTATTAAACGCAGAACGTATGACGTGCTGTTTCCAAGATGACCTATTGCTGGCTGTGTGTCAGAAACCTCTACCAGCTCATTACCCCAACCATCCATCCCCGAGGGTCACGTCTGAACAGAAAACCTTTACATCAAAGTGAACTCCAACTCAAACAGCGGGACCTGTTGATGCCACAGGTGAAAGTTATTTATGCACGAGCATAATCCCAGCTCTGACACAGCTACAGCTTTCAACCTTCCCGTCCTGCACAGGTTTCCCCTCCCAGAGCTAAGGTACATGTGCTGGATATTTCATGTCTTATTGCTGCTCCCTCCAGTACAAACCAACCAGCCTGAGAGGATGAATACACCGGTGAGCAGGTCAGCCAGCAGGCATCCCTGGTTGGAGCTCCCTAATGCAGTTAGCACAATGGCTAATTTGTGCGTTTACTGTCAGTCAGGCTCAAACGATTATTTATGAAAAGCACAAAGAGGAGAGTGCACAGATGTCCCATGCATGTGTCCTGTTTTGGTCCCATGCATGTGTCCAAAACAGGACACATGCATGGGACCAGAACTTGAAGAACTTGAAGAACTCGTCAGCTGGAAAGCTGTTTCAGATCAGTCATATCTTTTTGGCATGAGGGAACAAACCACTGAAGGCTCTGGGTTAAAATAAAAGAAAACAAACCTCTGCAGTACAAAATAAAAAACATGCACAAGGGTTAGGGTTAAATTTAAAAACTGTACTTTTGAGTTAAAATATATATTTATAATTTTAATAAATGATAAATTAAAAAGGCATGAACATTTTTTTTGTATTGAAAAAATATCGAACCGCGACACCAAAGTATCGAACCAAACCGTGAATTTTGTGTATCATTGCACCCCTAATATATATCTTTAAGTGGTCATGTGATTGGCTTACCCCGACTACTTTATTCTTCCTCAGTTAAACAGCAGCACTCGTGCGATTGTTTTGCCCCCTGAGCTCCAGGTGTTGTGCCAGACAGTGCTCGTGATCACCGTCCGCGGGAGCGCGCAGCTGCTTAAAGCTGCAGCGTCCAGATTACTTACAGCTGCTTCCGTGCTGATATAAGATGCTGTAAGCTGAAGACAGCTTCACCCGTCTGTTTGTTGAAAAGTAGTAATGCGACAGCATTTTCTTGTTGGTAACGGTAACGGCGTTGTAACGATAGGAATAGTAATTGGTTAGATTACTCGTTACTGAAAACAGTAACGCTGTTAGTAACGGCGTTACTTGTAAAGCTGTTATTCCCATCACTGCCTCTGGTCTGGGTATTGTCTTGGTCTTGGTTTAGGCGGTCTTGACTACAAGTCTAAGAGATACCAGTGTTGACCTCTGCAGACGAAACTCACTAATCTAGCAACTTTCTTCACAGCTGACACATTTTACTATAACTTAAACGACAATGATAAAATGTTTAAGCCAAACTGTGTCTCTGAAGAATAATTATGGCGAGTTGAGTTGGAGCAGACCGACAAAGGTCAAACGATGCAACTAAATAAAACTCCCATCATAATTAGCCAGATGGCACAATACGGCATTTAATAACACAGTTTTTAAGGTGGAACAGATCTGAACATCTTTAGGATGAATCCAGAGGAAACATCTCCCTGACAACGAGATAAATCTCTAATGAGATCTAAGTCTGCTGAAAAGGCAAACAGTTCAACTGGTGTTTAATGTAACTGAAGAAGAGTCTGTGCTTTATGGACTCCTCATCATCAGCCTCGACAGTCGCACCAGCTCAGCTGCCGGGTTTCCTTCCAAACGTGACAGAAACTATGAATGGTGACAAAAAAACGTGGATTAATTCCCTGCTTTCTTGGCCACTGTTGTTGTTTCATCCCTTTAAATAAAAACTGAATTCTGTTGTGAAAGGTCAAAAAAAATATCTGGGATCCTTTTTTGTGCAACTTGGGATCTTTGAATATGTGACAAGCTTCAGTGCATGACATCATCATCAGTGCATGACATCATCATCAGTGCATGGAAGGTTAATGAAAGTATAAACCAGTGTGACCAATCTGCAAATGGCAGGGGAGCGACGAGCCACTGTGTAGGTCACACCGGACAGTGCTGTCCAACTTTGGACGTGAAAGGGTTCAGAAAGTTCAGAATTGGGTCATGACTGGGTCATTTTCCCATACACTTAGATATAATATGTGGCTTCTCTCAGGGTTAATAAAAAGACTATGATCCAAAAGCTGAACCAAACTGAAGAAACCCAACACTGCACTCAAATTCACTTCTACACACTAAACAGGGAAAATTCAGCACAAAAACTAACAGCCGTGTGTTTTCATCTCATTTAAATTTTATTTCTGTCTTTAAGAAGAAATTAGGAATCAGTTGTATGGAGGACATCATGTAAAGACCTGGACCTTCTCTATGAAAATGGCTTTATATGTCGAACACATCTTAAAATAGCAGACATGTCACTTCAGAGTCCCGCTCCTGAATCTCAGAGCTGACGCCTTTTCGATTATAAATACGAAGGAGAACGCTGGATCAAACTGTACACCCACTTCCTCCCCTCCCAGCGGAGCGATGACCCACCCGCTGACGTGGCTCTAATCTCCTCCACATGTCTGACTCCTCCATACTGTGTCAGCTCTAATTGGCCATTACAGCAGCCATGTGTCGTGGCCCACACTGTAGCCTGGGCTGAACTTTTAGCCTAGCTGATTAGCCGACGTTAGCCTTGCCACTGAGATCAGCAGACAGATCCTTCTGTGATACGATAAAGGTCCCCGCGTGTCATCGCCACAACGTGGCACCAACGTAATGACGCCGCTCCTAATTAGGTGGTTACAAGGCGTGGCGATAAGTGCTGCAGCAACACGTGGCAGATAATCCTGCTAACCTGCAGTTTACCTGGGGGAGGCTGACGTGTGCTTGTTACCCACGAAGAGTCAGATACATACAAACATTGATGTCACACCTTCTACAAAGCCCGAGCTCAGAATGTTGGTCACAAAGCTTAAAGCAAGAAAGTTTCAACAAGATCTTCAGCCTAAGACGATAAATATTTATGTCCTGGAGGCCGATACAGACCAACAAACCGAGCAAACGACTGAATAACAGGGACTGAAATCCTAACAAGCACAATGTTAAACTACTCTTTAGGAATGTTACTGATCTTCATCTGCGCCAGCAGGTGGCAGCAGCGTGCACAAACCTGTTCTCAAATAATGAGCGCTAATAATCGTAATTATATTTTCACAGTAAAGCAGCAATTAAATAAACATGAATCTGTAACAAATTAACGTTTTTTCTAACCTTAAACTTAACTGGCCCCATGACCAGAAGGTTGGGGGTTCAAACCCACTGAACGGCTACCCTGAGGTGCCCCTGAGCAAGGTACTGTCCCTACACACTGCCCCCCAGCTGTACACGTACTACTGTGTAGTCTAATGCAATGCTGTAAGAGAAAGAAAGCATTTAAATAGAATCGTAGAGATCCAGAGTCAAAGCCTGTATTAGTGACGTAATAGGAGTTAGTGTCATATGGTCGCAGCAGGGTACTGTAAAAACACGAC
Source organism: Mchenga conophoros (assembly GCF_057382185.1). NCBI lineage: Eukaryota > Metazoa > Chordata > Actinopteri > Cichliformes > Cichlidae > Mchenga > Mchenga conophoros. The sequence goes on from NC_140546.1 coordinate 1,346,934, forward strand.
AACAGACTGCGTCCTGAATAAGCTCCTGATGATCTTTAATAGAATTTAAAAAGAAACCCTTCACACTGTTTCCACATTGCCTTCCATTGAATGTGTCCCAAAACAAATTAAGCTGTCGGTCTGTGACAGAAACAGCAGTGAGAAGTCAAACGTATCAAATGTATTCACTGTACAATAACGCTGCCAGAGACCTACTGAGACACGACTCGTGGTTCTGCATCCAAAATCCTGAAAGTCAGGAGCGGAGTTAGAACGGCCGTGGCTCGGCTGAGTGAAAGGATAGGCGCCGGCTGCGGTGCGCAGACTCCCAGTCAGGCTTGTGGGCGCTCTCTTCGATGTGATTGAGAATCTGGTATATCTGGCTGCAGTTGGCAAACTCTGGCCCTGTGTCAGGTTGAGTTTGAGGATGATGCCTAGTTGATGAAGAAATCTTAAACTGTTTCGCCCATTTCTGTCCATCCATCCACTTTTCAGGGTTTGCACTTCGCAGCTCTCTGCTTATTTCCACCTCCATTTGCTTCTTCTTGCACTTCATAGACTAGCTTTGCATGATCCGCCATCCAAACTAATCTGTTCTAGGCCTTGGTTCAGACACCACGTTTTAGCTTCTGCTTCTTTAAGACCATCCGCCCAACTTTCCTCTGATCGGCTTAAGTCTCCACTCATCTTGAAACTTTCTCCATCACCTGGATGCTCTGTTCCTTGTCAACGCTGATTTGAACATTTCCTTGGCCGTACAGAGATCTGTGGAAACAGACACGAGGAGGCTTCACCTTTAATTGATGCTCTGGCTTTTTGTGTTTGCAGCTGTACCCAGACCGCCACGCACCGCCTGCTTATTTCGTGTCGATATCGCCGAGGGGACTGAACACAAACAACAACAACAACCTGTCCCTGAATTCACTCTATTAGCTTTGAACAGAGCTGTGACTCAGATCGCCTGATTTGCGATCTACCAGTAGCTGAGGGGCTAACAGCAGCTCCAGTCATTAACAGCAGCGCCAGCGCACAGCAAATACACACCGCAGGCTTCTCTGGAAGCCTAGCAACAATGTACCTGATTGGGCTAATTACACACTCTTATGCTGTTGTGTTCAGACCACCAGTCCTGAATTAATAACCTCAATCACTTTCTTTGGCTTTGACAGAATCAGACATCAGCAGGTTCAGCTGAGTGAAGCTTTAACAGCCTCTGACACCAGCTAAATGATCTCATTTATGATTTAGATATTTTGATCAGCTCCACATCAAAGGGCTGATTTCAGCACCGCAAACAGAGAGTAAACAAACCTGCACGACTTTCTCTCACCGCGTTTGAGTATCGAACGTCGTGTCAGCCAGCGACTCATCCAATGTTGATGCAGCTCAACAGCCAGCGAACGCTTTGGTCAGTTTCACATCGTGACTTCTTTCAGCTGTTGGCCTTTACGTGCACGTAACGATGTCCTGACGCGGTGCAACACTTAGCTCAGCTTGAAACGTGACGAAGAGCAAAGCAGGTAAACAAGCTTTTTCTCCAGCTCATTTGAAATCCTGAGCAGCTGCGAGCCAAACAGGTCTGAGCGAACTCTCAGCAGAGCTGTAAACAACTAAGCTGCTGGCCGCCTGTCCTCTGATGCATGCTGGGAAACAGACAAACAAAGAAAAGCGGCTGTATTTGAACGCTAGCGTCACACTGCCAAAGCCCAGCAGCCTGACAGAACGAGGTGTGGCGAGAAGCTGGGCTTTCTGGGCTGAGGAGGCTTGAAAGTAGGACTGTGTCTGTGCTGACGGGCCTACGCTGAACGGAATGAGGGCGGCTGCACCGCGACGCCTGCTGTCAGACTGTTTCAGCACCAACCTGAAGAAGTGCTTCAGAAAACCGAAGGATGGATGGGAGGAACAAATGGTGCTCGAGTGACAGCTTTTTGTGTGCTTACGTGATGCTCCGTCATGCTCCGGTCAGCTGTGCTGTGGGGCTACAGCCGCCCCACAGCAACAGGCTGGAAACCTGCGCACCCACAGCGCTACCAGCTAAGCGAGGTCAAATTGGAAAAAAATGGGAATATTCCTTTTCCCGAACAAATCCAGTGATCCTCCCCTTCGCTGCACTCACAGAGAAAACAAAGCCAAGCGGCAGAGATGCGTCTTCCGAGGCCGCTCGCTCCTGCCGAGCCGCCGTGGGACGATCGGCGCAGAGATGGAGATCCATAATGATGCCTCCCAGTGAGGAGCAGCACTCCTGTGCTCAGCGTGTGCCGGTGAAACATAAGAGAGGTGCATGTTGTCTCTCCCTCTCTGTTAACATGCCGTTTCCCCCTCGGCCTCCTCCTGGGAGCAGCCGGTACCAGAATAACAGACGTTCACGCCGCGTCTCCTTCAATGGGAAGAAAATGCAATAAAGTCGGTGCAGAAACCAATCAGCGATTCATTAACTCGACTCTTGCTTTTTAGAATATTAATGAAATTTTCTGAGGTTAAATTAAATCTAAGATTTTTTAAACCTTTTTCATTCCACATGAAATGGAATTTAAACCAGTTTATCCAGTAAACTGTTTAAAGTGTCACTGAAAACCAGCAGAGGCGCCACTTTCTCCTCTGGGAGTAAAGTAGTAGTCAGTAAGCTAAGCTGAAGATGTGCAGTTTTAATAACTGCTCTCAGTCATTTATTTAGGAAGAAAACAACAGAGACCATATTCTGACTGTGACTGACGGAGGCTACCATCAGTGTGATGCTGTTAGTCTTACAGGCTCCGTCTCTGCACAGCGTCCCATGTGTCAGTCTTTCTGACTCTTTGACCTTCTGTACTGGAGCGCCGACCCCCCCCGTGCATCCACACGACGCAGACCCCAGCGAGCTACCGTCACCCTGCGTTTGGTTTTAGAGCTTTTCTGCTGCTCTGCTGTTTCCAAACTTTAAGTTAGATGACGTGGAGGTCGGGTGATGAGCGGGAACACCTGTGTTTGTCGGTCCAGGGTCTCACTCACACAAACCACGACTCCTTTTTCTCAGTAACACTGCTGCTGTTTGACACACACACACACACACACACACACACCTGAAGATTAATTCAGCTCTGAATTCTGTAAACACAGAAACAGACAATATTTCCCGTCCAGGACCGTCGACAGTCTCGATTGGCTTCAGACAGCAGACTCACACTTGATTTATCAGAGGCAGTGTGTGTGTGTGTGTGTGTGTGTGTGTGTGTGTGTGTGTGCGCGCGCTGACCTGCAGATGTATTAAGCAGGAGTTTGTTTCCTGACGCTGCTCTGATCACGACTCGTGTGAGAGCGTGTGAGGGGTGGTGAACACAGAAGCTACAGGTGAGCTGCTCCTCTGAAAACCTGGCAGAAACACAGATTCAATCTGACAGGAGACACACACACACACACACACACACACACACACACACACACACACACACACACACACACACACGGTCACACACAAGCCAGAACACGACAAACTCCAGCAGCTTTGACCCCAAACATCCATCCTCCGCCTGCAGCACAGCCAGGAGATGAGTGTGTGTGTGTGTTGCAGAGCTGGTTCCTCCATGTGTTGCAGCAAAGCAGCCAGCAGTGCTGCGATGCTCCACCGAGCAATGTTGACTAAACAGCTCAGTGTGTGTGTGTGTGTGTGTGTGTGTGTGTGTGTGTGTTCATGCATTCAAATCATTGCTCTCCTACAGAGACTCACACAGCAGCACTTCAGTGTCTTTATTATTGGATATTATTGGAGGTGAGCAGATTGATGATGAGACTCAAACTACCAACCTCCAGTCTTGCTCCGGAGCTGTGGAAGTATTCTGGGATGTCAAGCTGGAGGGATTTCTTTGATGACTGGAGCTCAGCAGACGTCGTATCGTCTCATACTTGTGCCTCTACTTTGTGTGCGGCACTTCCTCCAAAGCCTTTGGTTGGATTTTATTTTGGGGAAGTAGACGATGGGGTAGATAAAGCCAAATATGGAGAAGATGGTGTGTTTTTAATACCGTGCACACGGTTCAGGCTGTGTCTGGTGAGAAAACAAGCCGAGGGAAAAATAAGATGAAAGGTTCCTGGTCTCCCTCCTCGGCCGACGTGTTGCCTGCAGCCGCAGCAGCGATGCACGCCTGTGAAATGCAGGTCGGTTGAATACAGACGTTTGCTTTCTGCAGGGGTTTAAGGTCAGCGGGGAAGTGTTCACAAAGCAGCTCGCTCTGAAAATAGCAGCCACTCTGCAAACTGTTAAAAACCCAACAAGCTGATCTTCAAACACACATCGCCCATGTGAGGTTTCTGTTTGTGGGGACGATTTGACCTTTGGGTCAGAGACGCAGCACCGAGGGCTCACAGGGCTGCAAACCATTTCAGGGCCTTTCAAACTCCGCTTTGTAAATTCTTTGTCACGTCAGAGAGACAAAGGAGAAAATACTGATGTCACAGTGATGTCAGGAAGCGATCTGCGAGTTATCAGCGAATCCACAGCTGCTTGAAAAGCTCTCGGTCCCGTTCGTTAACACACTTTCCCGTCAAAACTTACCCACAATCCCCCGAGAGCCCAATTCACAATCTGCTGTTCCTTTCCACGAGGTGAAGCTGGCGATAGCTGACCCGTATCATGTGACTTTCCTAGTTTTGGTGGGACTGCAGGCCACAGATTTGAAGCATCAGCAGGACTCTAATTGATTTCTTTAAATCATTGCTGTTGGTTACGAGAACGTACCCGGGGCCCGCAGCACGAACATCTGCGGCGCCTCTGCGGCGTCTGAATAATCGCAGCTCATTCCTCACTGCTCGTTAGCATCGATTGCTGTGAAACAATTATCTGAAAAGTTGGAGGAACTCTAAGACTTTCTTGTCTGCTTAAGCTTTTAAAGCACCGTCCCGCAGCCCCCCCACATGAAGACCCATTAATTATCATCCCATCACCGTTAGATAGACTTCACATTATTTTGCTGCCTCTTTCTAAGCGTTTTACTGGAAGCAGGAAACGGTACGAATATGCCGGTTTTGGTGGTGTCGTGAAAGCTACGGCACAAAGCAGCACTGATGGAGGCGTAAGCATCAGCTACCTCAGAACAAAGCTGTGGAGACACCTGATAGAGGAACGAGTGGAGACACCTGGGCAGGAAGGAGCACACGTCTGCTTGGTGGATAAAGAAAAGCAGAAATCCTCTCTCACTTCACCGTATGGCCTCATCTGGTTCTGCAGTCTGTGCTGCGAAGGAACAGAGTGCATTGGCTTTGTGTGTGTGTGTGTGTGTGTGTGTGTGTGTGTGTGTGTGTGTGGACGGAGAGATGTGCATAACTGAGTGTCGCTGCCGTCTTCTTGGGAAACACACAAACACCAATGCTGTTTTAGTAGAAGCACCACAAACTATCACAGTACCACCAACTTATGGCCGATAACTACAGTATGTGTAACCAGCGCGTGGACTAGTGAATTTCCAAATCTTAACACACAAAGTCGTTCGTGTATCTCAGCATCATGTGTTTGCCAGTAAAAGTGGAAACAAACAAACAGATCTGATGCTCCCAGTTTTCAGTGTTTTGCAGAGGTTCCTATTGGGGGTCGAGCGGGGCCAGGAAGTGCTCCGCGTATCGAGCTGGAGCTGCTTTTTGTTGCACTTCATATTCTGAAGCCTTTCATCTTCATTTCCTGCCTGAAGTAAAGCTAAGAGGCAGGATCGATGAGAGATCAGAGCCTCCGGGAGGAATTAGTGTTTCATGGAAAGGTCGCAGCGTCCATATTTAGTTATGTATATATTTATCAGTATAAAAACTATACTGAAATCATTTCAGGCTAATGTAACCAGGTCATACTGTTATAATTACCCAAACCGATCCTGGTATACCTGCCTGACCGCACCTGAGCTAGCGTCATTATCGGTTAGAGCAGCGGCGCCTTTTTTGTGCCACGGACCGGTTTTCACAGAGCGGCCTTTAAGGCGTCGCGGACAAACAAATACGGTAAAGACCGTCCAATAATAATGTTGCTGTTAGGGCCAGAAGCTCAACGATGACTCATGACATCTTTACCACCAGGCGTCTATCGTGGCAAACAGGTCCGGTGGGGATTCATGCTGCCTGCTGGGGGCTGCTGCACTGCATGATACTGGGACCACTGGGACCACCACTGTGTGCTTGCACTGATGGTAACCAGTCACTGTGTTGGTTTGGGAGGATCACTGCTGGAGACCAGCTGCTGGTCACTGTCACATGACTACTCTGGGACAACCAGCAAAAACACACCAACAACAAACCAAGAAATAGTTTTTACTACAGTTTGGATTAAGCTGATGGCACTAATGTAGTAACTGCTCATACACACGGCTTTAATAATGGAAACCTGGTTCTTGTGACTCGAGGTTATGACTTCAACATAAAACTGCTGAGACCAGCAGGTACTGACAGATACTACCAGGTACTGCAGTACCCAGGGGCCACTGGGTACTGCGCTGAACTGCAGAATTCAGTGCAGTTGAAAAATGCACTGAATTTAAAAAAACGTACGCAAACATTATAGATTTGACACTGAAGCTCCAGATTTAATGACTGCTGATGTGTAAGCTGCGTATAAACTTCTTTACTAAATAAAGCCTGCAGTGAAAGAAGTAAAGCTGTAGTACATAAATGCCACAGTTAGCCTCGGTGAAAACCAACAGCCCCATTAAAAGGTGCTTTTCTCTGGAAGGAACTGAAGGAGCGCAGTGCACAATTACACTGATGCAGGAATATTAATATAATAATGAAAGAAGAAAGCAGACAGAGGGATCCTCCTGCAGCTGCGCTGCTGCAGCTCGACTGAAGCGATCAGTCAGCGCACGTCTCCTTCCAACAGCAGACAACAAACGTTGCGGCCCCTTCACATTTATATGAATCTCTATGAATAATTCAACCCTGGTTATAACTGAGACACTTTCACAGCGGAACATGAATCCACATCCACGTCAGATCTCTTTCCTGGCACGAGCTCTGAAGCTGACCTTTTTAAAACATCGACCCAGGAGCACAAAATCAAACGTCTCTGTAACGTCATTACAGCGATCCACAGGCCCCGCGCCGCCCACCGCAATATTTCACACGGCAGTTACACCGCTGGTTACTCTCATCTACGTCAGCCTCCATCATCCCCACCTTCATTCTTCTGGTTTCTCAAATGTTGTAGAACAGAAGAGCTTGTTGGCTAAAAGTGAGACATTAATAACTGAATCAATAACCAAGCATTCGGTGTGGAAGCACAAAATGTTTGTCATGCCAGTAATAAATGTGTCTTTATTACCCAGGGAGAAATTATCATCAGGGATGAGGTCTGACGTAAAGCCAGGACACAATTATTCCCTCATAAAGTTCGTCTTATAAACATAAAAACTTTTCTCTGATCACACATCCAGGAAAGCTGCACGCTCAGAAACAGGCCAGGCTTTCACAGGACACCACCTCAACCCCACTCTGTGACGGTTAATCCACCAGTGGGCACCACCTCTGGGATCTAAATGATCAGTTACAGGACGGGTGTTTCTGAACTGATGGATTCGTTTTGAATATTGAAGGTGCTTCTCAGAGAAGTCCAGTGTCCATGAAAAATGAAATGTATATATGTGCAGGATGACTTCAGATTTATTTTTTCAGTTGAGTCCGATTTGAAATAGAGATGGCACGATACCACTTTTTTATGTCCGATACCGATATCATAAATTTGGATATCTGCCGATACCGATATGAATCCGATATAGTGTTTTTTAATCAACAAAACTGTTTTTTTAAATATTTTGCTGCATTTTGTATAAGTTCATACTCAAGTTTAAAACAACAACTACACTAAAGCTATTCTGTTATACCTGTATGCAAAAAAAATGTTTCATAGTTCAGCAATACTGATCAATCTAATAAACTTAAACCTACACCATCCTCACTATTCTGGTATTTTAAAGAGTACTTAGCATAAATATTAAGCAACCTAACTAATAGGGTTCCAACTCCCAGCAACAACAAAAATAAATAAATAAAAAATAGGGAACCACCCCTCACGCTCCACCTCATGATGCTTAATCGACGTAATCAACCTTAATTTGATGCAGTGTGAAAAAAAATGCACAGAAATCAATTGTTTTTCAAGAAATATTAAATAGATTCAACATCTTTCTTCAACAAAATTGCAGACTGCACAGATGGTACCTTCCCAAAGGAAAAAGTACTATAGCTTACTAGGGTATATATTAGACTTAATAGTCACTATATACAGTAATTGACTTCTATTCATTTTACATCAAATTAAAACTTTGGGTGTCAGATAATTATTTATTAAAAGCTCGACATTTTAAATGAGAATAAGAAAGAAAAGTATGTCTTTGTGCCCCCTTTTCCCTGTTAATGCCCTATCGGCCCCCCTGGCTAAACTTTGCTAGATCCGCCCCTGCACAGTTACAGCCGTCAGCTAGAAAAAGATCCTCGAGTAGAAAGTAATATTAAATACATTCTAACAACAGCTGATCAAGCTTAAACGTGCTGCTGTTGTTCAGCCGCTGGTTTCCTCTTTCTGGTGCAAAGTGGGCCAAAAACAAACGAGAGACAGACTCGCGACAGAAAAGCCGATCAGCTGATCATTGATCAGTTTCATGATTGAAGTAGAAGCCGGCGAGAGAGAGAGAGAGAGGCAGTCGCTTGTTAAGCTTAACGCAGGAATGCTTTACAAACATTCAGAGATGGACTTACACACTTGCTTTACTTCTCTCGGGGATAACTTTGTCGGAGATGAAATGCCGGGTTGCTAGCGAAGCTCCACATGCTATCCAGACCACCGACAGGTCCCGCATGCCACAGCCGCTCTATCACGTGATGCATACTGCTCCGACGTGCTAACGTTCTGAGGTGAGTTACGGCACGTTGCAAGTTTTGTGAGGTGCTTTCGTGATATTTAATGGATCGGATTACATTTTTTATTTTTCTCCGATATCCGATCCAGTAATTTAGGTCAGTATCGGACCGATACCGATACGTAATATCGGATCGGTCCATCTCTAATTTGTAATGAGCGAACTGTAAGAAAGGCCACATGCGTGTCGGCCTGCTGGTCAGCTGTGTGAGAGCGGGAACAGCTGCTGGCAGAGCAAACAATGGAAACAGTTTCCAGTTGAAATGCTGAGAGTGTCTGCAGGTCTAAGCCAAGAGTCAAATAGCTCAATGCAGTGGGGTTGAATTAAGAACAGCGCACAAATAAATGAAGTGAATGTTCGATGGCAGCCTGCAGAGTTTGATCATCATCATCGTCACGGGAGGATAAAGTCGATCCTCCTGCGGACAGCGGCGAGTGAGTTCAGCTGGAGCAAAGCAGCTTTAGCCGACCAACTTTCATGTGCGTTTCCATTGTTTGCTTTTGGGCTCATTTGTACAATGAACTCTCCCTGAAGCTCTTCTGTTTCCTGCTCGGCGTTAACGGTGTGCATCTCCCAAAGCCATTAACGGTAAACAGAGGTGATTTTCCTCCATTGCGGTGAAGCAGGATATCAATACAGCTGCCTCAATTATCCACTGCGTGCAGCCCAGACAGTGACGGAGGAGGTTTGACCCCCTTAAAGCTTCCATCAGCTGAGCTCACTCCACCTGTGGTATGTGCGGGAAAGGAGAGGAGGAAAAATGATGGAGGCTCCATAATCGTTATCTCCCTCCGCCATTACTTACTGCAGGTAATAGCATTCCCAGACAGAAGCTCTTTAGGAGCCGCGGCTGATTGTGGCATCTAATAGAGCGGGGATGGATGTGACCGGGTTTAAAGGCGGAGACGTTCCAAGTCAAAGTCGCTCCATGATAGCGAGTTTAATAGGCGAAGGAAACGTCCCCATTTCAACCAGACTTGGTTTGAATATATTCCTGCAGAGCTTCAGCTGTTTATGAGTCCTCATGCGCACGAGTCTCCAGGTGAGTTAAGGTGAGCTGCGCTGCACAGAGTAATGATTAATACTTATAATAACTGTTTGCTGAAGTCTTCTCCTGTGGAGGTTCGGCTTTGCCAGCAGACATGAATCCTTAGATTGTGGAACCGTGGCATGTGTGTGATCGGTATCATGTTGTGTTTAAGTGCCAGTGTGTTCATTTCAGCCTTCGTCTCCCTCGCCTACTTACTTTGGACAGAAACAAAGATTTGTGGCGACAACAGTAAAACTAGAAAACTTGAAAAGCTGAAATGATGCAGATGTTCTGACTGCACTTCAGACAAAACATTTGATCCTGCGTGCACTGCTGCTGCAGTCCTTCAGTCTGAGAGCCGAAGAAGAAGAAGAGGAATAAGAGCGACGGGCCACGCGGCACACCGTCCTTATACAGAGTCCGTGCGCAGCAGGAGCAGTGTTGGTCATGTTACTTGAAAAAAGTAATCAGAAACTAATTACTGATTACTTCCCCAAAAAGGTAATCCCGTTACTTTACTGATTACTTATTTTCAAAAGTAATTAGTTACTTAGTTACTTTTTAAAAACACGATTTACAACCTGAGTAGGTGATAAAGCGATAGATCTTTCAGCCCAATTCTACTTTTTCTGCATAATCCATCATACAAAATGTAATCAAATGGAAAAGTCTCTTTTTAAAACTTGTTTTATTAGTTTTAATCTTTTAACTTTATGCATCAAGCAAACATTAAATTATATGCAACATTCTCTGACTGGAAGAAATTAGTTTAACATTTAAACCTATTTTCTGCACATTCCAGCACATAAAATAAAATATTTTGTGTGTTTACACTCAGTCTTTCAAATAGATGCAAGTAAAACACAGCAGAAAATAAATAAAGTCAAAGACTCAGCGGTCCTGTTGCTCTATTTTCACCTGTAAAGCAGGAGTGGGGTAGGCGGAGGTTTACCCTGGTGCAGGTGTGCCGCGGTCAGTGGAAGAATACGGCAGTGTCTCTGTGAACGTCACATTCCCGTCATAGCGCACTCAGTGCTTCCTTGGAAGTTTAGGGGGTTTTTTCGCTGTAAAAAGAAGTTTTCTTCCCACGCACAGCGGACACTAATGTTTTTGTCACTTTTTATGGAATCAAACTCAAAGTAAGGTCAGTACTTCCACGCTTTAAACGCTGCACGCTCATACTCTCTCCTGCACTCGATATGTGATCCATTGTTGATCTGCACACAGCTGTTGTCACGAACGGCGCACTCGCTTACGTCACTGTCATGAGACATTCTCGCAAAAAAATCACGGTTTTAGTAACGCAGTAACGCAGCGTTCCTACGGGAAAGTAACGGTAATCTAATTACCATTTTTGCAATAGTAATCCCTTACTTTACTCGTTACTTGAAAAAAGTAATTGGATTACAGTATCAGGAGATATTAGCAGGAAGTCGTTTTCACTTCAGACCTATTTATAATCTCATCTTCATAATCATATTAGAAAGTGATTCACATTTAAAGTACTGAAATATATTAAAAAAACAAGCTGTTTTTCTGTCAGGACCCAAATGCAGAAACAAGGAAGTCACCTGGGACTCTGTGAGGAAACACAGGACAGAGTGGAGACATCTGGTCACACAGCTGAACAGAATCTGCTGACCAACCAAGGGAAGCAAAGAAGAACACCACACGAGACGAAGGACCTTCAAACTAAAACAGGAAACACAACCTGAGACCGACACATGCAACCCTGACAGCACAGAGACACAACACGGGGAGATGAACAATGAAGATGAAATATCACAACAACCCAGGAAATAAACACCAAAGGGAAACTGTGACCATGGTAACACCAGTGATCGTAAAATCGAAGAAGCCCAGGACCGCGGCATTTTCTGCAGCGCAGATTTAACGCGAGTTTTATTCTGGGCCACGGTGTAACGTAACCAACGACCCAGTGATCACCGCCATGAGCCGGCCGAAAGGAAAAACATCATCTCTGTTTTATTGTTGGTGTTTTTCTTCAGGTGGGAACAAAGAAAATGCGGCGTGTAAAAGAACGAGGGAGATCTTGGATGGTATTTCACTCACGTGGGACTAAGAGGATGATCATGATTTACCTGAAATACTCCGCGTGAATAAAATATCAGTCATGAACTCAATTTTATTCACAAAAAAGAACATATCAGGTGTTTAACCTGACATTTCTTCGATGGCAGCAGCAGGTCTCATTTTGCAGCTAATGAGGTCATGAGCTCGCTTGTTGCTCCTATGACTCCCATGATGCACTGGGTGTTTCTTCTTCACTCACTACGTGTTAATAGACCTCTCTGCACTGAATCCTACTTGTTATCGGTCGCAGCAGATGGCTCCGCCCCTCCCTGAGCCCGGTTCTGCCTGAGTGGGAGTTTTTCCTTCCAACTGTCGCCAAAGTGCTGCTCATAGGGGTCATATGATTGATAGAAAGCATCTTCGAGAGGCAGAGGATCACCAAAACTGGAACAATTTCAGAATAATGTTTATTCTGAAAGCATCAGTGGACCTGGCAGCTGGCACATCTGGAAAGGCTCCATCACCAACACGTGCTCCACGCACACGTGTTTTCCAGGGGCCGCCTCCACATTTAAACAGCACACCGGACCCACAGACGACCCACAGATTAAGACTTTACTGCATCATTACAACACCTCCAGGTTATTATCACGCCTCTGAACTAAAGCACCCGCAGTTAACTGTCCAATAGAATCTGATAAACACGAAGAAGCTGTGAGAGCGTTCGGGAAGCGCAGTCCTCCATAATCAGCCAATCAAGTCGTGCAGGAGCTCATCTCAGAACGCACCTCTCCTCCATTATTTCAGATCAAAAATTCAAATCACAGTCTCAGCCCGTCACTGCGCCTCACACACACACACACACACAGACACACACACACACACACACGCACACGCACACACACACACACACACACACACACACAGAGACACACACACACACACACAGAGACACACACGCACACACAGACACACACACACACACACACACACACACACATAGAGACACACACACACAGAGACACACACACACACAGACACACACGCACACAGAGACACACACACACACACACGCACACACACACACACACACACACACACACACACGCACACACACACACACACACAGAGACACACACGCACACAGAGACACACACACGCACACACACACACAGAGACACACACGCACACAGAGACACACACACGCACACACACACACAGAGACACACACGCACACAGAGACACACACACACACACACACACACACACAGAGACACACACACACACACGCACACACACACACACACACACACACACACACACACACACACACACACGGGGGTTCACCAGCTGAATAAAGACTCATTGATCTGCTCTTCCTACGTGGGACCATGACTCCTGAGTCTTGTGTACTATTATCGCACGTAAAAAGAAGGATTGAATGCAGGGCGCATGGAGCCTGACCGCCGAACGCCTACGATGACGCAGTCCAACACATGCAGAGGAGAGGAAGAGGAGGAGGAGGCACATTTAGGATGCAGGCTATATCCAGCACAGAGATTTAGAAAAGATGGACAGAGAGGGAGAGGAGGAGCAGAGGAGGGAAGACACACAGGATGGTATAAGTTAATCCCCCAGAGGAAGTGGATCTGTGTCTGGATGAGGCGTGGCGTTTAAATATGTAGCCAAAGCTCCACAGTAATAATTATGGCCTATTTTCCAGCAAAGGGGTTTCACCTGTAATTTCACTTCGTCCTTGGACTTTAGAGTCGGAGGGAGGAAATAGAAAGTTTTGGCTCATCTAACAGGAACACACAGCTGTGATTAACAAACGATCATTTTAACATTAAAATGATGCAGAATTGGCCATTAGCATCTCTGTTGGACAGTCACCAGATTACTGCCAGACTCGAGACGACGCTCATCTCTGAAATGTCCTTTATTGGTGGATTTCTGCGTACACCTTCAAGGAGCAGAGATAATGGTGTTAGCACAGGATGTGTGTGTGTTCAACAATGCAGCGACATGTATGCTGAGAGGCGTCCAAACTCTGCGTCTGAGTAAATCCAGCTTTGCTCTCGTGTTTTCTCCGTTTCATCCATAACCTTTGAAGCTGCTGGTAGTTCACACGACAGCAAAGACCTTTCAAAGCGCTCCAGCAATTTCATCCACTTATGAGAAGAGCTGCATTTCTTTTACTCGCTGTACTTTTCATCAAACTCTGCATAGCTCACACCTAGCTGTGCACGGAGGAGAACACGCTGCCATGCAGGAGCCCACCATAGCGGACTTTGGGGGCTTTCTGTTAGCGGAGATTTCCAAAAACAAGAGTGAGTCTCAGCTCATATTAGCAGGAAGCATAAGTGATACTGGATGTAAAATCCAGGCAACTATTCTTAACCTCCTAGGACCTGCGTCCACGTATGTGGACATCACATTTTGGGTTATTTAGACCAAAATACTCAATTTTACAATGACCTGATATCCACTTACGAGGACGTTATCCTGCTACTGTTCTATCAACATTTTAAACGAATGTCCTCATATGTGGCTCTGATCTTCCTTAGAAACAAAAATCAGGTAAAAAGAAAATTGGTAATTTTTGTTTTTACCTTCATCAGGTCCCAATCAGCCCAAATATCAAAGTGAAATTAAAAATACTGCTGTGGAAGAGTTCGGGTCTTAGGAGGTTAATGCCGGCTCAAATCAGCTGATAACCAGTTAGTAAACGTCACAGCGATGCTGCAAGCCACTTTGCAACCAGCCCCTACCTGTCTCTACCATTCATGCTGTATCTGACACCAGATCTGTTGTCTTTGGTGCCGAATCTGTTCAATAAAAGGGGCAAAAAAGCGCAGCTACTACTCACATCATATGTTTGCCATCATTAAACTTTTATCCCTCTAAAGTTTTGCCTATAACTAAAGCAGCACAGCAAATATCAGGCGACCTGATCGATTCAAAGCACCAAGAGTAAAAATGTGTGCTGCGTCGCAGTCGTGTGCAGCAGCGGTTAAGACGACGGCAGGAAGTCACAAACCTGCACGCCGCCCACAGGGTCACGCATGAGCTAAATGCTTTGTCTCTGCATGCAGCACAGCAGCCGACACGGCACTCTCACCTGCACCAGCAGAAGGATCAAAGTGGAAAGAAACAAGATCTTCACTGAACAAATGCCCAGGAAGTTTATATCCACTGATGAGCCACCGGGAATATCACCGTCAACTGTTCCCTTCAAAATAAGAGTCTTCAACAAAATGTAGCACAACAACATCTCAGCATTTAACCACAGCCTGTACATAAACGATGGACATCACCACCGCTCTGTCATTAATGGGTTTCTGGATTCTTGGGGAAAAGATAACACAGCTTCCTGCTGATGCTAACACCATATTACATAGAGATGTCGATCAATGGTGCGAGCAGCTCACCCTGACAGGTGCAGTCGTGAATGGTGTGAATATTGAATATTGTTGGTGCAGTGAAGTGAAAATTACAGTTCTTATGTGTTAGCAGTGTTAGCATGTTCCTCTTGTCACATGAATGAGTCCAACATGTTCAATCCAAGCAACAGCCCCCGAATTCAGGAGAAGAAGCCAGAACCTGTTTCAGTCTCAACAAACCTCAGCCTAGCAAACCTTTGTGTGATACTGCGACTGCCTGTATCATCCATCACATCATCTTGGAACAAAACTGGGAGGGACAGGAAGGAGAGAGGGAGAGGAGGCAGGAAAACTGAAGTACTCACGGAATGAAGATGAGGACACGAGGAGCCGATATCAAAGGATTGCTTCGGATGACGGAGGTCGGTTAAGTCTGGGAAAAGTCCGGGTCGGACGGTCACTGCAGAGAGTACGATCCACAGAGGAGAGCTTGGAAAAGCTCCAGGGGAGAGGAGGGAGTTTAAGAAGAGGAACTGAAGCTTCGGGGACGGTCGATGGGAGGAAATAAAGTCTGTGCTCCGTCCTCTGCAGATTCAGCCTCTCGCTGCTTTCTGCCCTCTCCTCTATAATACTTTTATCTCACTCTTGATATGGAGATTGTGAAAACTGCAGGGAGACTGGACATGTCCATACTGGGACTGTGAGTCTGGAAGGTGGGATGAAAAGGGACTTGGAAAAGGTGAGGGAGATGGGGAATGTCTCTGAAGGGAGATCCGAGTGAAAGTGTTTGCAGAAGGTAAAGAAAGAGCATTTACGGCAGGAGACAGAGGGCCTTGCCTTTATTTCTCTGTTCTGTTTTTCTCTCGAGAAAAACTCTTGAAGACAGATTTCTTTTGTAGAGGAGATGAGGCGAGCACCCGGCGAGGGCAGCAACAAACTCAATTAGAGATGGACGGAGATAATGGTGTGTATCGGTGGCACCTGCTCTGCCTCCTCTTTCTCTTCTGTCTGCTTTTTCCACCTGACTGCCAAGATTAAGGCATATAATCAAATTCTCTTAATTGGCCCTGATTGTGGAGACGAGCCAGGAGTCTCTCCTCGTGCTCTGCCGCTCCGTGCAGGGAATGACAAAGAGTCCCGGGCGGCCGGAGCTCCTGTCAGTCACGACTCTGGGCACCGACAATCGACTCCACCTGCTGACTCACACCTGGCTGTTGCGTCTGCTGAGGGTTGCCTCCCCAATCCGGCCGTATCCATATCTACTCCTCCCTTCTATCGATCACCTAGAATGGACGGCGGGCCCCTCCCTAACCCCGCCTCCGGCTTTGTTCTCAGGCTCTCTTCTTCTGTCGTTGTGTTTGTGTCTAATCGCGGCTGCTCCCCCCGTGTCTAATCCCCATCTAGATCTGCTGTTGCTAATTGGTTTCAGGTGGCACCGGGAGAAAAGGAGGGCGGTGGGGAAGATTTCATGCCGCCGTCACCATTAATTAAAAAGATGATTACTCAGAATACAAAGATTAAAGATGAAAATAGGAAGCGCCGTGGCTGATAATGAGCCGGTAGCACTTTATGAACCCTCGCTCAGCGTCTCAGTTTGTGTTTTGTGGGAGTGAGCGTTCACTCATCCGGCAGCGATCGGCCTGTTTGAAGGAAAGTTTGTGGGAGGGCTCTTCAGGTCGTCCTGGCTACATGTTAGGAGGAGCCACACGTCACCTCCTGCGAGGCGACATCGCGAAGAATTGTGTCGAGAAAAGAGCGGCGTGGTTTCTTTTACATCCACCGTGTCCAGGCTGCAGATCGGCGTCAGTGTGGAAACAGGAAATGACAGAAACAAAGAGCATCCAGATCAGCCGAGACGTCTTCTGTCTTTGGTGTCCTCAGAGTCCCGGCCTCCGGCGGGGCTGCTGATTAGCAGGCAGGTCAGTAAAGCCGCCAGGAAGGCTCAGGCCTGCGGCTTTTTTGGTAACGATGGATTCGATGAGGTCGAGGAGATTCTGATGATACCTGCAGTGAAAAGAAAAACAGCATTTGGTTTCAGCAGATTCGTATTAATGCAGGTTAATTCTTTCCAAACGGGAAAAACTCAGACTCCAGTTTTAGAGCGTTTCAGATTTAATATGAGCTTCACTGGAGATCTGGAGGAGGTTTAATATAAAACCCATGTTTTCCTCTTTATCACATCTGCTTTGCTGAAAAGCCTCACAGATCGTAATTAAGTGAAGAGGGTATTATGACAGAGACAAATGCTGCAGAGCCTGTTTTCTAAAACCTGTGGTCTCATTCAGCTGTGTTATATACTCAGTTATATTAGTCTAAGGAGCCTTATGGTGGAGGATGCATATACCAAACTGCAGCCAAGGAGGTTTAACTGGAACGTGTCACACGAGTCCATCAGTCGGCTTTGGTTGAGCTTTGACACCAAAGTTTTGTGATGCACAAACATGCATTTTTTTTTCTAACTGACCACCAGGGCGTCTTGGATCCTGGTGCCCAGGTGTTGCAGAACAACCCCCCCCCCCTTAGCTGGAGGTTTCTTCCTTTTCCAATGTTGCCAGACACTTAATCATAAGGGTTCATCTGACTGTAGATTTTCCCTGTATCATTGTAGGGCTCTCACCTTACAATACAAGGCGCCGTGATTTGGTGCTATATAAACAGAATAAGATAGAATTGAATTGAAGGGAACATAAGTCATGATCTTTTCCTGAGCGTAACCCAGTAACTTTAGGGCCTAAATTACAGTTAAAATGAAACCAGGCTGGGCCCGAGTCTACTGGTCTAACGTCGTGTGTTTGGAGGCTTTCTAAACTCCTCAGAAAGCCTCCAATTCAGCATTTTCACCTGCAGCCAGTAACAGACACAGGTTTCACATAAACACAACGCAGTCACACAAGTAAGGACTTACACGTTATATTGTTTTAGAGATTATGGAAAGAAGCTATTTGTAAATACAAGACTTTCACCTCACCTTCTTTGTCTATAAATGTCTTCTCATCTTTATTTCCACACAAGAAAAAACTAACAAAAAAAAAAAAACTGAAGAGAAAATTCAGTCGAGATGAAAACAACAAACACGATTATTGAAAACTTCCTTCAGCCAAAAACACAGAAACAACAGAAGTCGATGAGTGAGAGGAGCCAATAAAAACATTGAAATGACGGCAGAGTGGGAGGAGCAATGAGGTTTACACGTTCATCGTGTCCACACAGGGAAAAGGACCAGAAGGAGAAAAGGCAAAGGGCTGATGTAGCATCATCTAACTCAGACCTTCCCAAAGTGTGGGGCCCGCCCCCTAGGGGCGGAGAGCCATTGCAGGGGGGGTGGTGCGGTATGAAAAGGAAAAAAACAAAACAAAAAACAACAACGCTTGGACACTGCTAGCACGGCGCCCGCACAAACACAAAGCAGGAGATGAAGCATCGCTGAATGTTTCCAAACCAACTTTATTCTAAGCCAAAGACTAGAAAACATGGTGAAGCAAATCTTCCCTTTGGCTTCACCTGCACAGGTGCGGAGGTAGGTCTCCCTGCAGGGTTGGTTTTCCCTTCGTGGAGAGCAGCTAACAATTTATTTTCACTTTCTGTATATTTCAGTTAGAAATAAGAAACAGCAAAGAGAAGCCTTGAGCGAGGAAAGGCTTAAAAAGATCTTCAGTAAAATCAAGAAAAGCCAGCCTTGTGTGGAGATCTCGTCTATTTTGTTCGCTGCAGGCTAGCTTCACATGGTCACGTGTCGTGAGGGCAGCGCACCCCTGTGGTGAAAACAACACTTTGTAATGGCAGGGGTGTGATGGCATACAGCCAGTGAGTCTGTGTGTTGGAAAACTGGACAGCTGCCCTTGTAATGATGTTGTTATCTCACTGTGTCTTTTGCGCTGTCTCCAGATGCAGAATGGATTGTGTCATTCTGCCACGGCCTTCTGGAAATATGGCTGAAACTTTCCTGATGCCTAATTTAGAGAACAAGTACAAGGCCACTAAGCAGCATCAGCTTGGATAACGCTGCAAACAAACTTATGAATCTGATTTTAGCACCAGAATCAGGGTTGGTTGGAGCCTTTCCCAGCTTTCTCAGAGGAAGAGGTCACCGGTCTCATCCGGCTATCCACGCTTACGCTAACATCTACAGTCAGTTTAAATCAGCGGTTAATCTAACAAGCAGGCACGTGGATAAACTGAAAACACAACTTTAATTGGAAGCTGGAGAAAAATGTCCATTAGCAGTCCAAAACTGAGTAAGGGTACCAGAATCCAAAATACTGGAACAGGAGCAGGAGACCACGAAGAAGATGAACCGACCGAGAAGACAGCCAGAGAAACGTGGCACAGGTGGACAGAATCAAACCAACGAGACGAAAAAGTCGAGGGGAAGAAGACACAGAGTACCAAAATAAAGCAGGAAGTAACAAGAGAGAAAAACACTAGGCGAGGTCAAACAAACTGAAACCTCAAGGACTTAAATAATGATGGCGGTCAAAGACCTACAGAAGATCCAGGACCAAAGCCCACACAGAGAGGGTGGATTCAAACCCAGGAGCTTCTGGCTGTGATCATATTCTTACAGACCATCGTTTCACAGCTATGAGCTACAACACCAGAACTGGATTTGTTCACAACTGCAGCAGACACTCTTCAAACAGCAGGATCAGCCGCCATGTCTGACATCATCATCACGGAGACCTGAGCGCTCACAGCACTCTGAAACAGCCGGCAGCACGGTGTGTTTGCGAGGGCAGGAAGTTCAGGTGACAACCAGAGCTTTGTTTAGACCTCCTGCACTGAGCCGATAACACGTTTTTCTTTTTTCTGGCATCTTCTTTTTGGCCAAGTGTTCGTCTTTGATGCTTCTGAGCGAGAGAAAGGACGAAGCTTTTCACAATCTTTTTAGCTGATGGGAGAATTTGTGTTTCAGGGTCGAAATCAGCTCGAGGTGACAGCAGGCACAAAAAGCATCCGGCCTGTGAGGGAAAATGTCTCAGAAGCCACTTTATCTGAAGAGTCTTTGACGTCAAACTTAATGTTTCTTTTACTTCTGAAAGATAAAACTAACGGAGCAAACTTTCAACACTTTTTTTCCACCTTGAAAACTTTACTCTGCCGAGGCGGGAGAGTAAAAGACGGGAAAGAAAACACGTCTGGCTTTAAACCTTTTCATATTGTATGTTTGGGGGTTATAATGTCTCTCTTATAATGTTTAGGACTTGGTAAAAATATAATTTAAGCACCAAACTGTGTAAAAGAATAAACGCAGAGTAGAGCTGGGCGATATGAGATTTTTTCATAACACGATATGTTTTTTTCATTTCAGGCGATAACGATATCTATCACAATATAAGCCAAATAACTATATTTGTAAGATTTAAATGTGCCGTTGCTCACAAGTAAAATGTGAACTAATCAGCAGCTTGTTTTTATTTAAATATTTATTTCCCATAATAAGTTCAACAGGGTAGATGTACTTAAGGAACATGAGACTTTTTCAGATAAATAAAGGCAAATATTGCAAACTACACAAAAGGCAGCCGCTAAAGCGTTTAAGTTTCAAAATAGAACAAACGAAACAGACTAAATTGTCAATTCCACTTAGAAACAAAATATTAATTCTAAAAATAAATCTTAGTTTGTTTTACAGAAGAACAGACAACTTTTGTCAATATCAAATAAACTGAGAACTAAAAGGAAATTCTCAATCTCTCCTTGTTGTATAGCTGAGCTTTTCAAACAGCTGTAACAGTTACTTTAGTCTGACAAAAGCCGAATGACGAATTAGCGCTTCCAGTCAGAGACTGAGCTGCACCGCTTTATTGTATTTCCAGACTTGCTTTCGGCACATTTACAGTGCAGCTACTCTGTTTTTTGTCAGACTTGAAATAGCAGAAATACCTTCACACTACGGAGCTTCTCTGGCTCTTCCGTTCGACAATCTCTCCGGCGTTGGAACCATCATCTGTTTTCTCTTCGGTAACCTTCGGTCACGCCCGGTTGATGTTTCTCTAGTCGGCACACATTTCCTCCATTACCGGGCGGCACGGCGGCTGGCTGCTTCCCAAATACACATGTGCGGCTTGGCACTTGTGCTGTACGTAACAAGTCACCTGACGTGACGCTGCGGCTGTGATTGGTTCGGCTCTGCGCTACTTAATTTGGATTGGCTGTTCTTCTTCTTCTTCTTCTTTTTTTTTTTTTTTTAAGAGGACAGGAGAGATGAGGTCTATCGCAATAGTTTAACTTTTCTATCGAGAAAAAGTTATTTCGCAATACATATCGTTATCGTTCTATCGCCCAGCTCTAATGCAGAGTAGTTTTTCCATGTTTCTCCAGCATTTTACACAGAAGGCAGTGATGCGTGACGCGTCAGTGTGGTTCGCGTCCAGCTGAAGTAGCAGCCGTTTAGCTCAAACTTTTCTTTTAGTTGAAATTCAGGCAGGTGAAGAGGAAGCCTGCAGGTTCTGGTGACTTCAGCTCTTAACTACTTGACTGCTCTTCATGTGTAGAGGCAGAGAGCACCACGGATCCCTGCTGGGCTCCATTACATCCATCCATTAGACCCCCTCTGACAGGCTGTACAGCGCACTAGTGTGCTGAAGGAGGATCGCTTTCACGGTTCTGTAAATATGATTGTTCCCATGACATTAGTAAAACAACAGCATCCTATGGGGTGCAGCTGTGAGGGCTGTGTCTCTGCTGACTCACCCCGGCAGAGACGAGGAGATGCGCCGCTCTATAGCTGCAGAGCAACTTATTGCATAACATCACCTGTAGTGTGTGCTGTGCTGTATGACAGCCACAGAGCATCAGTGGAAACATCCGGCTGAGTGTTGCTTTTCAGGATTCGGCCCGAGGACAAACCTGAGGACAGCTCGGGTTAGAGCAGCGCCTGCTCTAACCCGGCTTCCCAGCATTGCAGTGCACAAACATGCAGAGACAGCACGTTCACACCAGGGGTCAGAACCTATACGTCCTCAAAGTAACACCTCAAATGTTGCGTTGGTGCCAAACTGGAACCCAGGTCACAGATGGAGCAGAAGCAGCAAGGAGGCCCACAGCTGCAGCTGTAACCCCAGCATGAGGAAACAGTGACTGCAAGCATGCTTCTAAACTTCCCCATTCACCTGCCAGTCCTCACAGTGGGTTTCATCAGTGTGGGCTTAAACAGGTCCAAAGGCCAGCAGGAGAAGAAGGGCAGAGGAGAGGCTGAGGCCGCATGTTAGTCACCTCGGAAATTCCTGTTGGGGCTGGAAGTGACATCACAGCTGAGCTTACCATGAGAAGCACAGCCGTGCATGCCAGTCCTTCAGTTTTGCTAAGGCTGAGATATTTCAGGCTGGTTCTTCCCCGTGAGGAGCCGAATCTGAGCATTAAGTGTCACAGCGAGCAGCATCGGTTAGCTGTGCATGTCCGCTGCAGACACAGATACATATAAATACCACAACCATGCAAAAAGCAAACGCAGAGCAGGTCATCTACTAATCGGCAGGTTGGTGGTTCGATCCCTGGCTGCTCCAATCTGTATGCCAAATACTCAAGATCCTAACCCCAGGTTGCTCTGCGATTGGAGTATGAACGTGTGAATGTTAGCTAACAGCAAAAACTGCTTGTATGAATGATGAGGTTGCATCCCTGCTGAACTCTACAACACAATCAATAGGAACTGCAAATAATCCTTGATTTTATTACTCATCAAAGCTGGAGCACTGACTTTTTGGACGGTGCGTTAGAACAATTAGCCGCACAGCAGCAGGTTATTTATCAGGTAACAGCACTAAAACTAAATAAATAAGATGGCGCCGGTGAGGTCGGCTGCCGTCACGACTGCTCCGACCACTTTTTCTTTGTCTTTGTTTTTTAAGTTAGTTTTCAGCGTTTCTAAATCGGCAAAATCATCACCATTGGGTACATTAGGTATGACAGTGACACTCTTGTTTCTATTGGTTTACAATGTACTCACAATTCGAAGTTTTTAACTCCGGATCCGAGCTGGCCGAGTGAGATCTCGAGGGAGAACAAAGGGAAGCGGCGGCGGCCTAGAGGGAAGCGAGCCGGCGTCAGGAACAGGCTGAGAGCTCGTGCACACCGCACACCTCTGCCTAGCATCCTGCTCGCCAACGTCCAGTCACTGGAGAACAAGCTTGACGACCTCAGGGCCAGGATAAAGTTCCAGAGAGACATTCGGGACTGCAATCTCCTCTGCTTCACCGAGACATGGCTGAACCCAGCGGTGCCGGACCACGCCATCCAGCCGGCCGAGTTCTTCTCGGTTCACCGCATGGACAGGACACGGGACTCGGGGAAGTCAAGGGGAGGCGGCGTGTGTTTAATGGTGAACAACAACTGGTGCAACAGTGCGAACGTTGTTCCTCTCACAAGCTCCTGCACACCAAATCTGGAACTACTGTCCATCATGTGTCGTCCTTTTTATCTACCTCGGGAATTTACATCGGTCATTGTAAGTGCCGTTTATATTCCACCACAAGCGGACACGGTCACCGCCTTATGCGAGCTGCATGAGGCACTCACACAGCACCAGACACAACACCGGGACGCTGCGCTTATTGTGACGGGGGACTTTAATAGCGCCAACCTCAAACGCGCAGCGCCGAACTTTTATCAACACATCACCTGCCCCACCAGGGGTGAAAGGACACTGGACCACTGCTACACTACGGTCAAGGACGGCTACAAGGCACAATCCCGCCCCCCATTTGGCAAATCTGATCACGCCGCCATCTTCCTCATGCCAAAATACAAACAAAGGCTGAAACAGGAAGTTCCGGTTCAGAGGAAGGTCGCGCGCTGGACGGATCAATCGGTGGCCGCGTTACAGGACGCACTCGATGACGCAGACTGGGGCATGTTCAGAAACAGCTCCGACGATGACGTCAACGTGTTTACGGAAGCGGTTGTGGGATTCATCGGGAAACTAGCGGATGATACCGTGGAGACAAAGACTATCACAACGTTTCCCAACCAGAAGCCGTGGGTGGATAAAACCATCCGCGACGCTCTGAGATCCCGCACCGCTGCCTACAACACGGGACTCATGACGGGGGACATGGACCCATACAAAGCCGCGTCATATAACGTGCGGAGGGCGGTGAAAGAGGCGAAGCAGCGCTACGGGAGGAAACTAGAGTCACAACTCCAACAGAGTGACTCTAGGAGCCTGTGGCGGGGACTAAGGACAATAACGGACTATAAAGCACCAACAACCGGTATGACGAACGCGGCCGTGACTCTGGCAGACGAGCTGAACACTTTCTATGCTCGCTTCGAGGCTGCAGCTAAGGACTCCAACGATGCTAGTGTTAGCGGCGCTAACGGCTGCAGACAGGAAGATACTGCCAGCACCGGAAACGTGCTCGTCATCTCCGAGCATGAAGTAAGGAGAGCCTTCAAGAGAGTGAACACCAGGAAAGCAGCAGGACCAGGCGGCATCCCAGGTCGTATCCTAAGAGACTGCGCATACCAGCTAGCTCCTGTGTTCACTGAGATATTCAACATCTCTTTATCTCAGTCGGTGATCCCCACATGCTTCAAAGAGTCCATCATTGTTCCTGTCCCGAAGAAACCCCACCCTGCTTCTCTCAATGACTATCGCCCTGTAGCCCTCACCTCAGTAGTGATGAAGTGCTTTGAACGCCTGGTCAGAGACTTCATCATTTCTTCACTACCAGACACACTGGACCCACTACAGTTCGCTTACCGTCCAAATCGTTCCACAGACGATGCCATCTCTCATCTCCTCCACACATCACTCACTCACTTGGACACTAGAAGGGGGAATTATGTTAAAATGCTCTTCATAGACTACAGCTCTGCATTTAATACCATAATTCCCTCCACACTCACCACCAAGCTGGAGCATCTGGGACTCAGCTCATCTATGTGTCAGTGGATCTCCAACTTCCTAACTGGCAGACCACAGGCAGTAAGGATGGGCGGACATGTCTCAGCCTCCACCACTCTCAGCACTGGAGCCCCCCAGGGGTGTGTTCTGAGCCCCCTGCTGTACTCTTTGTACACATATGACTGCGTGGCCACTACCAGCTCCACCACCATCATCAAGTTTGCTGACGACACCGTCGTGGTGGGCCTGATCTCTGATAACAACGAGACGGCCTACCTGAAGGAGATTAGGAATCTGGAGAACTGGTGCCAGAGGAACAACCTCCTTCTAAACGTCAGTAAGACAAAGGAGCTGATAGTGGACTTCAGCACTAAGCAGGAGAGGAACTACCAGACCCCCGTCATCAACGAGTGCCCAGTGGAGAGAGTGGACAGCTTCAAATACCTCGGAGTTCACATCACGCAGGACCTGTCATGGTCCTGTCACATCAACACCGTGGTGAAAAAGGCCCGTCAGCGTCTCTACCACCTCAGACGCTTGAGAGACTTCCAACTGCCCTCCAAGGTGCTCAGGAACTTTTACTCGTGCACCATAGAGAGCATCCTGGCGGGAAACATCTTAACCTGGTTCGGGAACAGCACCATGCAGGACAGACGAGCTCTACAGAGGGTTGTGCGGTCAGCTGAGCGCACCATCCGCTCCGAGCTCCCTGACCTGCACTCAATCTACAGCAGGCGGTGCTGCACCAAGGCCAGGAAGATCGTGAAGGACCTCAGCCATCCCAACAACAGACTGTTCTCTCTGTTGAGGTCAGGAAAGCGATTCCGCTCCCTGAAGACCAACACAGAGAGACTGAGGAGGAGCTTCTTCCTGCAGGCGATACGGTCTCTCAATCACACCACCACACAGTACTGACCCACACATATGGTTCTTACACACACACTGGACCCTCACTGCTCTTATTTTGAAAGTTCAGTTTGCTGCTAGCCAGCAAACTCAGCACTTCCAGCTCACTCACTGCTGGTTGCTCATTCATGCTGTGATGGTCCTTGATGGTACCTGGCTGTATCTGCAAGTAAGACCTTCTCCTGTGGTCAGTGCACTGCAGTGGCACCAGCTGCAGCTGCTGGGGCCTGCCAGCGGCTGCAGCTGGGGGAAACCTGCCTCATGAGCACGTGTGCTGAGCTCTCTGAGGCTTCAGAGCAGAGCGAGATGGTGGAGCTGGAGTTTACCTGCAGGAGGAGAGGCTCTGCAGAAGAGCACCTCATAAAAGGAATCATCTGGTGACTCACTGAACCCCCACACTGTGAGTTAGAAACACTGAGCAGGTTGGAGTTTGGAGAAGCAGAAGAACAGTGTGGGCCATCTTCTCAGGGTGGCTGCCTCTCTGCTCTGAACCTCAGCTTGGTTAAATCATCACGTGTAATTAGGACCGCAGCACTGACGGAAAGAATTTGCTTTTCACACCATTATTCTTGTCAGCTTCTTACAGAAGTCTGGTCTCAATGTTATTGTAGTTCGAGCACACGTGGGAGTGTTGTGACATACAGCGTGTGCAGAAAATTCAATTTCAGAGGTGAACCGAGCAGAAAGCAACCCTGCAGTTACAAATATTGTATTCAGGAATGACTTTATGGTCCGGCTTTGTTCATGTAACCTACAACTTTAAAGACTCTTTTGAAGCTTTTATGGCTGCAACTGAAACGGCACTCTGTATCCGTGTATGTTTTTAATGAGTGCAGACCGTGTAACCAATCACAGAGCACAGGCACCCAAGCCAAACCCGAGTCTTTAATCTGAAGCTCGAGTCGTACGTCAAGTGTCCACGCTGTTCACATGAGGTGTGAACCGGATGTGCGTAAATATATTTACATTTCATGAATATTCTTCAAAGCTGTCATCAGATGTTCATCTTTCATTTCCCGTCACTCAGATCAACCTGCTGTGTGTCTGTTTATTCACGGCTTCACTCAGTAAAGAGCAGATGAAGGAACCTCTGAAAGAGACGTGTTTGTTACTCGCTCGAACAAAGAGGAAGACGTTTCTGTGATACGTTACGGTGGTGGCACATTTACAGCCCGCAGCCTTTCTGTCATTCATCATGTGAGCGTGAGACAGACGTCCTCCCGACCGGCTGACATTACTTCACGATCTCTCACACGTCGTGAGGACTGTAGTTTTACTCTCATCTCGTTGTGACAAAGCGCATGCTTCATGCTACAATCCAAACAGCTGTGCACGAGTCCTCCACGTCGTCCTTGTTAGGCACTTGTAGGTATTGACTGAATTGTCCAAGAGGCAGTGAATCATGAACACAGCAACAAAAAGCACATTCACAGAGTGATATACTTCATCTCTCCCTGATATGAGTTTGTGTTACTACAGACAATCAGAAAATGCATCTTCACACAATATTTACCCACAGTGTCCACTAGCACACAGACTGTATATAAAAGATGGAAAAACGAGATGGTCAGTAATGGTAAAGCTCACACGCGCACACAAACGCACGCACGCACACACACACACACACGCACGCGCGCACACACGCACGCACACAAACGCACGCACGCAAACGCACGCACACAAACGCACACACGCGCACACACACACGCACGCGCGCACACGCGCGCACACACACGCACGCGCGCACACACACGTACGCCACACACACGCACACACACACACACGCACGCGCGCACACGCGCGCACACACACGTACGCCACACACACACACGCGCGCACACAAAAGATGTCTGACTAATAAATTAGGGGGATTTTCTCAATGTCTTGAAGATGTTTCTCCTCTCATCAGAGAAGCTTCTCCGATGAGAGGAGATGTGTTAACAGACCTCTCTGCATTGAATCATATCTGTTATTAACCTCTGTCTCTCTTCCACAGCATGTCTTCATCCTGTCTTCCTTCTCTCACCCCAACCAATCACAGCAGATGGCCCCGCCCCTCCCTGAGCCTGGTTCTGCCGAAGGTTTCTTCCTGTTAAAAGGGAGTTTTTCCTTCCCACTGTCACCAAAGTGCTGCTCATAGGGGCTCATATGATTGTTGGGTTTTTCTCTGTATTATTGTAGGGTCTATCTTACAGTATAAAGCGCCTTGAGGCGACTGTAGTTGTGATTTGGTGTATAAATAAAACTGAATCGAATCCAAGAAGCTTCTTCAGTTCTAAAACCAAACGATGGAGAGTCCCAGGTGTTTGGACTCCCACCACTATCTGCAACACAACACAAAGTAATCAGGACCCTGCAGCACCGGGCAGAAAATGTTCCCTCTAAACCTAGGGAAAGAAAAGAAACACATGTAAAGGAAGCTCTTAAAACATGTGGTTATCCCAACTGGGCTTTCATCAAATCAGCAGAGAGGCACAGAAAAGAAGAGCAGGCAACAACGAGAGAGGATCAGGAGGACAAACAGAACAATACTGTCATCCCTGATGCAGCAGCTTTATTAGAGAAGCTCAGGAGAGTCTTCAAGACTCGGCTGCCTAGCTGGATCTAAAGGTCGAAGGTCACTCTTTGAGGATACCAGTGGACAGAGAAGACATGGTTTGAAAGAAACATCTATGTCTGCTGTGAACGACCATCTTTGAACAGAGGGCGGGGCTTAAGACACCAACTGTTTGCCATCTATAATCGAGTTCCCAGACGCCTTAACGCCCACTCACATCCTGGGCCATCTGACCTCAGGAAATCACATGATAAGGTGGGGCCAGGTTTCACAATGAGCTCACCTGAAACCCTGGCTGATTGTGACCCACACCCGCTTTCACGCTTCGACTCATGTGATTAGAGGATCATCAGGGGTCAACGTCCCTCTTAGGGACACTCCCACAGGGCTTAAATCTCTCCACCATTTGGTTTTAGACCTGAAGAAGCTTCTCAGATGAAACGTCTTCAAGAAACTTGGAGAAGTCCAGACGCTTTTCTTTCCAAGCTGCTTTGATTATGTCTTTAGTTGTTCACGTTTTCAATGTAATTTTATTTATATACCGTCAAACCACAGCAGTCACGTCAAGGTGTTTCATACTGTAAGATCAAAAGCTTTGTTTGAAACGATGATGTTCATTTAGTAAGTTATTGTTCTATTAGAGTCAATAAGAGTGTCGGTGCAGGTGACAAACGGCTTAGACGACAGCTCGATCCTCCCACATATGTACTGTATGCCTGCAGCATATGTGCTGTAATGTTTGCAGCCAGCAGAGCAGACAGTGTTTTCTTCATCTAAGTGAACAGGACGTGACGAAACGAAGGTGCAAATATGATGCAGATATCATCACAGAGATGTGAACTACCTCTAACCTCCGGACTCATTCTGACAGACCTGTGAGCATCGGGCGCTAAAGT
Organism: Mchenga conophoros; assembly: GCF_057382185.1. Taxonomy (NCBI): domain Eukaryota; kingdom Metazoa; phylum Chordata; class Actinopteri; order Cichliformes; family Cichlidae; genus Mchenga; species Mchenga conophoros. Next base: position 1,376,430 of record NC_140546.1, read on the forward strand.
GAAAAATGTAGTTTCATTTTTTCCATCGCCACTTGTTTAATCTTCAACATCTAAGTTTTTCATTTCCTGGGCCGCTCACGTCTCGTCGCTGTGCAACATCAGGATGGTGCCAGCTGTGCTTTTATAATGAATTTCTTGTACATAAACCCTCCTTCTGTTCTTTCCCTTCATCCAGCCGCTTTGACTGAAGTGAGACAGCCTCCAATTAAAACCCAGCATTTCATCTCGCTGTGCGCCACACATCACGTCTCTGGCACATTGGCTTTGTAAAAAGGATGCCCACGCATGCTTTAATTACATTATAAAAGTGCGGGGCCTGACATCTCCGCCACCCCGCCCAGCATAAACTGTGACGGCTCGTTCTCGCTCGCTGACAGCACCCATATTTGTTGAGCGAATGGCTTTTCAAACGGCGGCGATTAAGCTTCTAGCTGATGTCACTTGGCGTGTAAGACGTGATGAATGAGGCGAGCAGAGGACGGGCTGAAGGTTGAAGGGTGATGTACGGCTGCTGGCACAGTGTAGGTTCATAAAGTGAAAGTCACGCAGAGAGAGGTGACACGGGGCTGAGGTCCTGACGCCGTCTGGGCGTCACTCAGCACTAGAGGTGGGAATCACCATACATCCCACGATACGATATTATTGCAATTTTTAAAAATATTTTGCGATATTCAGATTCTGTACATAAAGTTAAACTTTATCAATATTCATTTTATCTAATATCAAAGTCTCACACTCAGTCTTTCTCTCATTTCAGTCAGTTTTATTGTTGACGAACTGAACGGTTTGTATTACAGTCTAGTCCAACTTAACTGAATGCATCTGGTACAATTATAGCTATTTATGAAAACTATGCAGCCCATTCAGCATCTGAAGAATTTGAAAGTAAATTAAAACAAAATATAATTTTACAATAAATGAAAAAGGTTTTAAACATAATTAAAATAAAACATGTCTTAAATTAAAATAAGTAAACTGTCGTGTTTATTGCTGCCAAAATAAAGTTAAACACATTTGGACAGTGTCAGGACTCTTGCTCAGAAAAAGGATCAACATGCTCTGAAGTCAGAGCACAAAAACCTTTTTTGTAACAAAATATCGATTTGTGCTGTCCCTGCATCGATACATTATTAGCAAACAAAATATCACGATGCTACACAGTATCGATTTTTTCCCCCACCCCTACTCATCACGCTCTTAAATTTGTCGAGGGGTGCATCACCTTCTTTTCCCGCTTCCTTCCCCTCAAGGACACGTGATCGCCTCCCTCTGCCGCTCAGACTCCTTCTCATTTTACCTTTCGCTGTCTCTTTATGTCTTTGTGTCGCAGGTCATCAGAACATCTTAATCCAACAGAAATGAAATGAGCTGTCGGAGTATCCCAGGTGTGAATACCTGCCTGGCTGTAACTGCTTTAATTTTATTCTTTTGATCAATTATCGTTAACCAAATTATGCTGGAAACGATGGCTGCTGTCAGGAGTTCAAACAAAGGCTTGTTGGCGTGAAAATGACACAAGAACTGGTCTGAAGATCAGAGGACCAGGTCTGATGGAGAGCTGGATCCACAGTCTGAAGGTCCTCACAGAGACGACGGAGAGCTGCTCCGAGTTCAGAGCCGAGGATGAAGCTGCTCACACCAAATATTCACTTCAAATACTTTCACCTCACTGTGTTCAGCTGATATCCATCCACTGCTCGGTCTGCTAGCACCACCCGCAGCACCACCCGCAGCTCCAGCAAAGCCTGAACTTGCGCCACGCAGTCATCTGACCCATGGTGTGCGTCGCTGAGTGGGGCGCCTTAACAAGTAATGGCTTTGCTTGCAGAGTCGGGGACAGAGCTGCTTTTCCACAGTTAATGTTCCTGACAGAAAAATTAAATGTGTTTTTGTTGAAAGGCCTAATTATTGCATATAGCTTTCAGGAAATAGCCACAGCCTTTTACTCTGCATCATAACTCGTCCTGGCTCCGAGCTGCTCAGCTGCGTGCCTGTACGTCAGCACTCACCGGCTCAGCACCGGACCGCTGAGTTTAGGCGCCAGTCTTCAGTCACCGTTCGTCTGCGTGATCGCTCCGCGTCCTTGGACTCACGTTCCTCGCCGAGGACATTTGGTTGTTGCGGTGCTCTGTCGGTGTCAGTGCTGGTGAAGCGGCCCGTGTTCACAGACCTGGAGAATCTGTCATAATACAGCATCATGGCCGAGCGCACAGAGGCAGCAAGCGGTTCAGTTAAAGCTGAACAACAGTACACCCGGTCACTATTACAAAGTAAATGTGACGAATGTTGTCAGAGTTTCTCTCATGTTGTCAAAGCTGCTTGAAGCTCCATCGAGCTGCAAGCTGCCCGAGCTCGAATGACAGGAAGCCGCCATTTTACCAGCGTTTCCGGTGAATGAGCTCAGTGACCCTGAACAGCTGATCATGGGAGTCATGACCCTGATTGAGGAGAACGTGAACGAGAATAATCGATTATCTCAGAGGCGTCCTGTCACAGGTGTGTGTGTGTGTGGGCTGCTACAGCTCCCACTGGAGCACCATGAAACAGACTGAATATATTCCTCTGTGCATTACCTGCACGCTTTCACTGAACACCGCCATGAATAAGAACAGACACACACAGGGCTGCATAATGTCATGTAAAAGCTGAAACTGAGCGCACACACACACCTGCAGCTCCAGTCGCTGCTGACGCTCGTGCGGAACAAACTCCATCACCCTGCGCCGTCACCCAAAGTGACAACAGCAGGTTGACGCACCCGGCGCGCATACATTAAACCTCGAGACGCTCGCCGTTCCACTCGACGCGCTCACGTCTGATTGCTCACATTCTCGTAATGACACGCTCCGTCTCATCGCTCACACGCTGCGCTGCACCTGACACGGAAGCGGCGTCACGTGTAGGTCGGTTGACGCTGTCGCAGATCAGGGCCGAGCGACAGGAACTGCAAATCACCTCCACTCGTGGTTTTACCGTTGGGCGGTGACGAAATACCAAACGTGAGCGAGTTTATTTGAGGAGCTGCTCGGCTCAGCGGCCTCAGCTCTGGTGGCCTTCTTGAAGTAAGCGAGCGTAAGCGCCCGCTGTCCAAACAGTGAATTATCCCCATCCGCAGCGCGGTTTAGTGGCGACACGCTGCCGGAGAGGCTGTTCGCTGAAGAGTGCCGCCGGCAGCAATTAAGAGCACCTAATCAGGAACATCCCTGAGGGAGGGCCGTCCCGGCGCTCACACGGCACACGCTGGCACAGAGCTGGATCGAGTCGTGCGTGTGAAGAAGAAAAAGGGGATCTTCCAGAGGTCCTTTCAGTGGTACTGACGATCGTTTGTTCTGGTAAACAGCAGCGATTACAGCCACGTTTCATCCAGCTTATCTAAACCAATTAGGACGATCTTTTTGCCTTTGAAGTTTGCTCCTCTGCAGCTGTAGTCTCCATGAATTTAAAGCCATTACAGTGGATTACAAAAGCACTCCTGCAGCTTAATCCACTCTCCAGCTACTGTATATGCTTAGCTTGTTAACAACACACAAAGGGCAGCACGTGGCTAAATAAGGCTACATGCTCGACTCCATCTGACACCACTCTGGTTCTTATGTCTCATCTTCAGTATTTAATATTCTTTCAAACTGAGATACAACATTTGGAAAGACATCCTAGAGCGTCAGTGATCCCGCTGCGTAGCAGTAACGAGCTCTTCTCCTAAGCAAACCAATCTCAGCACATGTGTGCGTGTGATTAAAGGCTTTGCTTCATGAAAACAACGTGCAGTTAAACATTTATTTATTTAACGTTATTCTACACACAGTGTCTTCAAGGCTTTTTGCACGTCCCCAGTAACGCTGATGCTTTTACATCAAACAGTGCAAACTGCAGCGTGCATGCTTGGGTTGCAGCAGAAGCAAACAGAGCTGTCAGGCAGCGGTGACTCTGACCCCAGTTAGTGTTAGAGCCTTTCTTCTGGGTTCATCAAATACTTGCAGTTAGGTGAGGTTACCTGCAGGAGCATTTCCACAGCATGCCTAATCCTTACTGAGCACCTAAACTGAAGCAGACTGCACGGAAATGTCAAAGGAAACAGCAAGTGGACATGAAGACAGCCTAAGTAGGAATGCAAAGCTTCCAGATGGGACATGAACTGAGGTCAAAAATGAAACAGTGACCCTTGGAGGACATTATCCTAAAGAGAACTGCTAGTTCTTTGCAGTTTTCACTAAATGGTTCTTACAGAGCTTTTCTACAACATGTGTCAACCTGCCATTCACAGCATCCGTGCGAGTATTTTCACTGATGTATGGGATCACATTCACACTCAGGTTCCAGCGTATTGCTTGAAGACACTTTAGCATGCACGCTGGCTCAGACCACCAACCCTCTAATTGGCTACCTCGGCCACCCATGGAATGAGAATAAGTGGCTGCTTCAGTTCGAGCAATGCAACATTTTGTATTTGGAGCATGTTTTAATGTTTGCACTTTGTTCTGTTGCCTGTTAAAGAAAAACTGAAGCCAGTTTCTGCATTAGCTTCAGTTAGCAACAAGCTAACTACTCACATATGGCTGATGAACGGATGGAGTTGTTATATCGTCGACCTATTTCCCTTCCTGCCTCCACCTGGGTTTATTTGGGTTGGACCTGTGGGTTATGACATCCGTCTGGTTCCTGCTGGATTCCTCAGATGGCACGTTTATGCAGCTAATCTGCTAATCTCCTCTGCAGAGAGTTTACTCTCCACCTGTCTGTCAGCGGGCTTTGCTGGACCCCACCTGCCACTCATTTCTCCATCTTCCTCCTCACCCTGGGATTTCTACAGAGCCATCTTTTCTGCAAACATGGTTTAATGAAGCCTTTACCTCTGTGTCCATGTCTGCTGTGCTGCTCAGGAGTCTGTGGAAATCCTGACAGCTGGACTTCATGTGCTGTGAGGAAAAGTCCATCTCAAGCTGTTGAGATGTTTCAGTTACTGAAGCTGAAGGCGCTGCAGTAAAAGTCTGCAGAGCATCTCAAAGAGGAAACCCAGCATCTGCTGATGTCCACGAGTTCTTCATCCAGTCAGTGGCTGCAGACCATTTTTATCCAAAACACTAAATCCAAATAAAACAAAAATAATGTTGTGCAATTAGTCCCAGCAGGTGGGCTTCATCTTAGGACCGCCCCTCACACCCTGAGCAGTCGGCGTGGGAGCGGAGGTCACCTTGCTGAATCAAAGCTGACGTCAGCTGCGCCGTGACTGCTTGATTTAAAATCCGCGGTGGCACCATCCAAAGGTTAAACTCCAAAAACTCCACCGTCGTCCCGACATTTATGGATCCAAGTTTGAAAAGCTCTTCACTCTGAGGGTGAATGCTGATCTTTGCCCATGTGACCGCCACTTACCACAGGACGGAGGTTTGTCCTGCGAGGACGTGACTGACAGTGGAGCAGCTGAAGTGGACTCCGAGTCACAGTTATCCTGCCAAACTGAAGTCTGAAGATGCTCGAGGACTTTAACGACCTGCACAAAACCTGAAAGCTTTGCATTTACGATCAGTACTGTGTTTACACCGACGACATCAGCAGGTTCGACTCAGCGGTCGGCCGTCAGTCTCTGATCGGCTCTTTCACTGGCGCTCAACAATTAACCGAGCAGCGATGATGAAGGCAAACACGAGCTGATGAAAGATTTGCTCACAATCAGGCTCCACCAAACAATTAATAAACATTTCAGCTGCAAATTGGACCACATGGGACGTTTTAGGATGAGAGTACTTTTCATCAGATGAATAATTTATCACTCGAATGAAACAATTTCCTTCATGCTCGTGTGTGTGTGTAAGCTCAGCTACACGCTGATGTTCAGTTTCTAACAGCAGGCTAACTTGGAACTTGACTGTTATTCACCGGCTGATGCAAACAGCCTGATGCTGTGTGCATGAATGCATATTCAGCTCACTCGTATATATTTATACATATTAATGTGCACCTGTGTGTGTGTGTGTGTGTGTGTGTGTGTGTGTGTGAGAGAGAGATGGGGGAGGTGTGGAGTTGGTGGAGAGTGTGAGGAGGCCGGGGAGTGATGGATGAAGAGAAAGATGGAGGGATTATTGGGGTTCAACCCCACACTGTCGATTTTATGTCAGGCCCTCTGCCTCTCAGCTTCAGGCGCCGGACTGTGATGACTTCCAGGTTACAGAACGTGGATGTGTGTGTGTGTGTGTGTGTGTGTGTTTTACCCGATGGTGTAAATGAGCGATCGCTGCAGGAAAGGAGGAATGAGAAGATGGGAAAGGAAAGCGAGGAAAGTGTGAGAGAATAAAAATGAGGGGTGCAAACGTCTGATGGATGGGTCGTTCAAAAGTGATGGATGGAGGTGACGGAGGGGCAAAAGTGGTGATGGATGGAGATGATGGCAGTAAGAAGAAGTCCAAATGAGGTGGAGTGAAAGAGACGGCAGCGAGAAAATGCAGAAAAAGCAGCGGGCTGAAGGAAAAGAGCAACACACCCCGTACCCCTGCACACACACACTTACCCGGCTGTCTCTCCCCGGCACAGTTACGGCAAAGAAGCCGGCTGAAGGTGGAGACGAAGGAGGGAGGAAAAGACGGAGAGAGCGAGCGAGGGGACGACGCACGGCGGCAGTCGCTCGCCCGCGCGTGCAGCACAGACGTCTCAGGAAGAGGAAAAAGGAGCAACAGACACAACAGCAGCAACTCCTCGTGACCAGCGAGCGAAGCTTCACTTCAGCCTCACACACACACACTCAGCTCCCTGTCGCAGTGACACCGTCAGCTCTCCTCAGGCTCAGCGTGTGAGGTGACAAACGCACACACGGACCTCCAACACCTCCTCTTGCTTCCTCAGCTGTGCCTCCTGCAGCTGTGTGCCTGTTTATCCAGTAACACAGCAGGAACGCGGCTCTTCTTCTTCTGCGTCTTTATTCCAGTTAATTATGCTCCGGTGTGCTGCGGGGAAGGCTCTGGCGGCTCCGCGTCCTTCACTGTCGGACTAACTGGCTGCCGCTTCACAGCGCAGAGGCTGGACTGCACTCAGCTCTCCCCCCTTTCTCTCTCTGACTCCAGCCCCCTCCTACCTCCCTCTCCCCTCCTACCTCCCTCTCCCCTCTGCTGCTGAATGTGTCTCCATCCCTCCTTCAGCTCCCTCTCTGACTTTTCCACTCTGAGAGCTGAGGGTTGGAGTTTGACTCACTGATAGCAGCTGCACAGGTACCCGACCGCATCACACCCTTTTCTCTGTCTCAGAGTGTGTTTGTGCCTGAATAAAATAGAGCCACTGCGCTACAACGATGCGTTTTAGCCAGTTAATTCACGGCCAGCAACTTCTGCTGAACCTCAGATGAGTTCATGCACTTCATATGAAAGATTCACAGACTCAGAGCCTCTGGGTCTGAAAATGAAGCCAGAAGCATCGTAAACCTGTGGTCGTTCTCGTGGACAGCAGGGGGCGACTCCTCTGTATTGTAAGGCCGCAGTCAACACTTGATGAGTCTCAGCCAGGTCTCAGTATTTACCTGATGCTTGTGCTGATGGTTGGCATGTTGATGCTGTAACTGAAGCTGGTGTTTTGAACATAGGTGCACGAGGTCATTTACCATAAAGAGTGATGAAGGAAACACCAGGAGTCTGATACATGTTTGCTAGTTTACTTTAAAACTGTCAAAGCAACGACTGATTGCACCACCTCAGGGTGGAGGTGGTGGTGTCAGGGTCAGCTGAGTTGAATCCATCCATCCATCCATCCATCTTCATCCGCTTATCCGAGGTCGGGTCGCGGGGGTAGCAGCCTAAGCAAAGAGGTCCAGACCTCCCTCTCCCCAGCCACCTCCTCCAGCTTGTCCGGGGGAATACCAAGGCGTTCCCAGGCCAGCCGAGAGATATAATCTCTCCAGCGTGTCCTGGGTCTGCCCCGGGGCCTCCTCCCGGTGGGACATGCCTGGAACACCTCGCCCAGGAGGCGCCCAGGGGGCATCCTTGCCAGATGCCCGAACCACCTCAGCTGGCTCCTTTCGATGTGGAGCAGCAGCTGCTCTACTCTAAGCCCCTCCCGGATGGCCGAACTTCTCACCCTATCTCTAAGGGAGAGGCCAGCCACCCTTCGGAGGAAGCTCATTTCCGCCGCTTGTATCCGCGATCTCGTTCTTTCGGTCACTACCCACAGCTCGTGGCCATAGGTGAGGGTAGGGACGTAGATCGACCGGTAAATTGAGAGCTTCGCTTTTACACTCAGCTCCCTCTTCACCACGACTGACCGGTGCAGCGTCCGCATTACTGCAGCCGCAGCCCCAATCCGTCTGTCGATCTCCAGCTCCCTTCTCCCATCACTCGCGAACAAGACCCCGAGATACTTGAACTCCTCCACTTGGGGCAGGAACTCATCCCCGACCCGGAGTGGGCACTCCACCCTTTTCCGGCTGAGAACCATGGCCTCAGATTTGGAGGTGCTGATCCTCATTCCCGCTGCGTTACACTCGGCTGCGAACCGCTCCAGTGCGAGCTGGAGGCCCTCACCCGATGAAGCCAACAGAACCACATCATCCGCAAAAATCAGAGATGAGATTCTGAGGCCACCAAAGCGAAAGCCCTCCGCCACTTGGCTGCGCCTAGAAATCCTGTCCATAAAAATTATGAACAGAACCGGAGACAAAGGGCAGCCTTGGCGGAGCCCATCACCCACCAGGAACGAGTCCGACTTATTGCCGGCAATGCGAACCAAGCTCTTGCAACGGTTGTATAGGGATTGAATGGCCCGTAGCAATGGGCCAGACACCCCATACTCGCGCAACACCTCCCACAGGACGCCCCGAGGGACACGGTCGAATGCCTTCTCCAAGTCCACAAAACACATGTAGACTGGTTGGGCAAACTCCCATGCACCCTCAAGTATCCTCGAGAGGACAAAGAGCTGGTCCAGTGTTCCGCGACCAGGACGAAAACCGCATTGTTCCTCCTGTATCCGAGGTTCGACTAGCGGACGAACCCTCCTCTCCAGCACCCTGGCATAGACTTTCCCGGGGAGGCTGAGGAGTGTGATCCCCCTGTAGTTGGAACACACCCTCCGGTCCCCCTTCTTGAAGATGGGGACCACCACCCCGGTCTGCCAGTCCACAGGTACTGCCCCTGATCTCCACGCAACATTGCAGAGACGTGTCAACCAAGACAGCCCTACAACGTCCAGAGCCTTCAGGAACTCGGGGCGGACCTCATCGACACCAGGGGCTCTGCCACCAAGGAGTTGTTTAACTGCCTCAGTGACCTCGCCCCCGGAAATCGGTGGGTCACACCCCTCATCCCCAGACTCTGCTTCCTCCCCGGAAGACGTGTCAGTGGGATTAAGGAGGTCCTCGAAGTATTCCTTCCACCGCCCGACAATTTTCTCAGTCGACGTCAACAGCGCTCCGCCAGCACTATACACAGTGCAGGTAGAGCACCGCTTTCCCCTCCTGAGACGCCTGACGGTTTGCCAGAATCTCTTCGAGGCAGTCCGAAAGTCTTTTTCCATGGCCTCTCCGAACTCCTCCCACACCCGAGTTTTTGCTTCAGCCACTGCCCGAGCCGCATTCCGCTTGGCCTGTCGATACCTGTCGGCTGCCTCCGGAGTCCCACAGGCTAACCAAGCCCGATAGGCCTCCTTCTTCAGCCTGGTGGCTCCCTTCACCTCTGGTGTCCACCATTTGGTTCGGGGATTACCACCACGGCAGGCACCAACCACCTTGCGGCCGCAGCTCAATGCAGCAGCTTCGGCAATGGAGACGCTGAACATGGTCCATTCGGACTCAATGTCCCCAGTCTCCCTCGGAATGCTGTTGAAGCTCTGCCGGAGGTGTGCGTTGAAGATCTCGCGGACTGGGGCCTCTGCTAGACGTTCCCAGCACACCCTCACTACGCGTTTAGGTGCACCAGGTCTGTCCAGCGTCCTCCCCCCGCCACCTGATCCAACTCACCACCAGGTGAGTTGAATCCACTGATTGTTTTTTGGTTCAGGCACCGACACCAGCCTTAGAGGAGATCACAGACTGGACTGAAATAAAGAAGTAATCTATTACACAGTTACTTTTCCTACAGTAATGCAATCTGCTACAAGATGACTTTCATTACCTTCAGTAAGTCACAATGTCATCGACCTTATGGCCAAAATGTTTGAGGCACATCATCTACCCTGCACTTTGAGCTTCATGTTGATAAACCCGATGAGTCCAGCCGTTCTGACTCCACGAGACCTCCGAATGCTTGACATGTGCTGTTAAGCGTCGTGCGTCGCAGAGGAATGGTCTTAATGGCAAAGGTGGGACCAAGTCATTGTTTTGCAAGTCTCAAGTAAGTCTCAAGTCTTTATCCTCAAGTCTCAAGTCAAGTCTTAAGTAATGTCAGGCCAGTCAGAGTCGAGTCTCAAGTCACTGGTGTAAAAGTCCAAGTAAAGTCACAAGTCTGAAACTTTGAATTTCAAGTCCTTTCGAGTCTTTAAAAAAAAAAAAGAAAAAATAATGTTGCAGTTATGCTAAATGTAAATATTAGACCATGTAATTTTAAAAGCTGTGTTTTTCTCAACACATGACAAAATAGTGAACTTAGAAAATATACACAAATTGTGAAATTGCACCTCTTTAAAATGCAGCTCAATTAAACCTAGCTCCAAGAATAATTTTCACCGACAGTTCTGAGATAAGCTGCATGTTATTCTTGGATGCGGTTGTAGGACCAGCTTTAAAATCGCATGACAAAAATATCATACATATTAAAAAAAACTGTATCACCAACGTAGCCTGGAAAACATTTGCTAGTTAGATGAAGTCAGCTATCTCATCTTAGCATATTTATATGCATATTTATAATCATACGGTTCTTGGAGTGAGTGCACACACTCATGAAGTTTAGTAACTTCCGGTCACTGCAACAAGCCCAGGTACAGTTTACCGACGGATGGGTGCAGGACCTTGAAATGCACCGTGTAGAAAGTAAAGACCATCGTACGTATCATAAGTTTACCAGTCTCACAAATCGTCTTCATAAATACACATTCCTTAACCGTTTATTAATAGGACCTTTGAGCTCAACGGTAATTAATTAGTAGTGGAAATAATTTCTGGTAGCATCACAGAAATGTAGCAGTGACAATAATACTGTATGCTGTAATCGTACTGGGCAATTAGTGATACAAAAAACCTGTTTTATCCTGTGAATAAAAGTATGTGTTTTTGTCAGTGTACCATAATAACAGAAGCGAAACGCAATATTGTGTCAGGACAATTCACTATTTATGCACAATAAACAAAGGAGCATAGCGCCACAATTTCTGTTCAGCGCCAGACTTGCTTGTAACCTATATCACTAATTATGTTATGAAAATGACGTATTAACTACTAAAAAACACTGACCTTCGTGTAAATGCTTGGAGCAGACTAACCTGTGAGCTGGAGTGTTCTGGGACGTTATATTTGGTCTTTGAATGGCTGCAATCCAGGCCACCCGTCGCGTCTTTGTTACTTCGGAAACATGGCTCGAACAATTTCTCTTCAACGACGTAATCCGATAACAACCGATCTCTTTACCCGTCAGCTTCCCGTGGCTGTCATGCGACCGGCTATTGCAGTTAATGATACAACAGCTTCTTGACATTTTTGTGTTTCTTTTTATCGCTGTATAACTGATTTTAATTGAAAGCCTGCGTGCGCTAGTACCGCTTGCCACGAGTTCCCAGAATCCTTTGCGGTTCTACCCGTGAATGACGTCACATTTTCAATCTCTATATAATATGCATGTTAAATTTTATATTTGGGGTAAAATATCAAGTCTTTTCAAGTAAACCGGTTCAAGTCCAATTCAAGTCCCAAGTCATTGGTGTAAAAGTCCAAGTCAAGTCACAAGTCTTAGAACATTTTTTCAAGTCAAGTCTAAAGTCATAAAATTAATGACTCGAGTCTGACTCGAGTCCAAGTCATGTGACTCGAGTCCACACCTCTGCTTAATGGTTTGGCCTAACTGTATTTGCTCCCCCAGGTGAACCCGCACTGGACGAAACTGAGAGACCGTCTCTGCCACATGAAAATGCTGCACAGAAACAGATCACCTGATGTGCTGCACAAAGCTCCGAGAAAATCTGTCTGTTGCATTCCCAAATGAGCCAAAGCGTACAGTTACACACTCTGCTGCGCTCACACAAACACACACCCACATACGGCCAATGAAACAAAGTCTACAGCTTCGAAGGTAAACAGTCCAGGACTGACAGTGGAAGAGCCTCAGGGCGAGATCCCTCAGCGGGGACTAGCTGTGTGTGTGTGTGCTGCTATGAGTCACTGCATAAAATCTCCATCTTAACTCATTTCTTCTGTTTCTGAGGACAAAAATCGTATTTTCTTGAAGCTGCATTTTATGCCTGGAGGCAGAAAAATGTGATTTGGTGAGAGCAGAGCTCACAGTTACTCAGAGGCCGGCTAATGCTGGGAATAAGGAAAAGAACTACAAATCCAGCTGTGCTCTCAGTTTCCACATCACATCGTGCACATACGTATGTTTGTATGCACGTACCTGCATGCACCCCATCTCCTCCTTAGCAGGTGGGCCCGTCTGAACAAAACACACGTTTACATGCTTAGATTGACATTTATCACAATTCCACTTCTCCTGGTTTTGCTCTATATCCGGTCGTTAAGTGATGACGCGACGAATCCTACTTCCGGGCCTAAAGTAGTCTGCGTTTAATATGGCTTTTGTGTTGTTAACATGTTTAATGTTTTGTATTTTCTTCTATTTGATCTCAAAAAGCTCCTAAAACAGTCAGTGATCACTGTTGACCTCCCTCGGCTTTTATTACCACTAATCATTTATTTAAGCTCAGTTTTTAAAACCTTAGGATGTAACTACAGCCCAGCCCATGCAGCAGTATATGAATGACTAACCTCGTATTGTGGATGGATTATCTCAGTTGTTCTCCTGGCTGAAGTTTGGTCCTTTTACAGCATCCTGCCATGCGATTACATTTGTTCCTGACCACCGAGAACACTCACGTTAACTTTTATCGAGTGGAAAAAAAGTTAGCTTGTTTATATTATGCTAACATAGCTGTGTCGCTAGCGGTCACGTAGCACATCATTATATACCAGCTAGCCCAACTTCAGTAACCCTACAAACGTCACTGCTGTTTAGTTTTCTGTCTTCATTTATGTTGGAAGTGATAGCAGAGCTGTACATTTTAATTTGTTTCCAAAACCCCGCAGTCAGGACATGCTATATTGTATTTAGATAGAAGCTAGCGAGCTAACTCCCTGCTAACTTCTAACTCCGTTAAATGTCATAAATTCTGTTTTCATCGATGCCTGTTACTCTGTCACCAAAATTCGGATCTGTGACAGAATTTAGTTGAAGTTGCTGTTAAGTACAGAATAATTTGAAAAAGCTCCAGAGGTCACAGGTCAGAGATAGATGCAGCTGTGTTTAAAGCTGTGTGTGATGTCAGCACAGTTGTTCCTCTGCTTGCAGGAGAAGTCTGTGGCGCCCCCTATCTGTGAGCTTGTTGCTGATGAGCGTGTGGGTCCACCTGTAGTAAACCACGCTGCTTATTAGAGCCAGAAAGAAGGGGGTAAGCTCATTGGCTTACAACGTGTGACTGACACATCCTGAGCCAATGAGACAAAAGCTGCAATGGCTACTGGGGAAACGCCCACATGAAGGCGTCATGATGATTGGTGTGTTGTCGAGGATTTGTGCCTTGGCGGGAACGCTGTAGCTACATCTTGCCTTTGAAACATCAGCGCCGCCTGCAGCTCCTGTGATTGGCCTGTTCAGCATCAATGTAAGGGCTCGTAAATATCAGCAAATTCCTGCAGGGAGATGAAACGATCAGAACGGACAAAGCCATGGAGAAACCTAGACGGGAGCCAGGACCCTGAGGGAGAACGTCCCAGCGTGTTATTGCATCTGTCAGCTGGCACCGCCCACAGGAATGACTGAGGTCGTCTCTACACAGACTCCTGCAGACGTCAGCGTTTTCTCAGAGTCTCCAGGCAAGTATACTTTATTTTCATTCAGATGGACAAATGAATGAATTGTGGTAGTAAAGAAACAGGCCTGTAATTTGTGAAGTGGCGTCTATCCCCGGTTTTATACAGCGGCACAACTTTAGCTATTTTCATGTTGTTTGGCACTTTTCCCGTCTGAAATGATAAGTTGCAAATATATGTTAGAGGTCCTACAATTCCTTCAATGACCTTCTTGACGATTTTCATGTCAATATCATTACAATCGGTAGATGTTTTATATTTACACATGTGTACAGTGTCAATTATTTCTTTTTCCTCCGCTGCTGTGAGGAACATTGAGTTCCTATCAATCAGGTTTTCTCTACAGTCCACTGATGGCAGTGACTCAGGACTTTGTTCTGCCAGATTTGGTCCAATATTTACAAAATAATGATAATCATTATTTTTAATGATACTATTTAAAACATCCCATATTCCCTTCATATTATGTTCATTGTTGATCAATGTTTTACTATAATGCTCCTTTCTACATACACGTATAATATTGGTCAACTTATTTTTGTATTTTCTGTATTTATTTTCAGCATCTTTTGTTCAGGAACAGAGTGTATTTTTCTTTTTACATGCGTTTTGTAAACCCTCAGTGATCCATGCTCCGTCTGAATATTTGTGCTTCCTGTTGTATTTTATTGTTGGACAGTTTTTATCGTACAACTCCATGAACATTCTTAAAAATATGCCATATGCAATATCAATATCAGCTTCTTTGTACACATTGTGCCAGTCCTGATTTAATAGATCGTTCTTAAATGCACTCATAGTTTCTTCTGTCCTTACATGTCTGTATCTCAGTTGTTCTTCATGCTGATTTCTCTCATAATTAGTGTAAACTGCAAAAACTGGTGGCGAGGAGCAGAGCAGGAGACGCAGGGGGGTGAATGTGATGGGAGCTGGCACACAGGTTCAGGAAAAAGGAACCATGAGCAGCAAATGAATGGGAACAAATTGAGTAGAGCTGTTTTAAAATGGCATCAGTGGCAGTCAGGTGGAGAGCATGATGAGGCGTGACGAGGGGGACGAAGAGGCCGGGCGGTGCAGGACAGATCGCCTCTGATTACACAGAAAACCAGGATCTATTTATTCTACGGCTCAGACTTTCCCAACGTCTCTCTGAGACCAAACTACAGATCAGTATGAGCTGACAGAAGCCCAGCCAAGTGTCAGCTCTGCATTTTCATGCTTAAACAACTGTGAAAGCATTGAGCTTCTTTCAGTAGCTTTTGATTTTTAACGTGCTTTAACACGGCTGCGTTAGGTGGTCACCTGCTTGCTTCCATGGCGTCCTATGAGTCCATGGAGCATGCTCATTAGCATCTGTATCAGTCCTGCTGACTTGAATTCTTGAATTTGAATTCACTCTAATTGTTTAAATTTTGTGCAGAACCTTCAGAAAATGAGAAATGATTTCCACAGTCTTGAGGCACAATGGGTTCAGGTTTGAGATCCTTCCCAGGTGCATTAACATCCAATCACATGTTGCGTCAGGTGATCTCAGCAGGTCACATGATAGGGTGAGGTCTCCCCAATCCTCTGCTGACAGTGCCCCGCCCCCGTTTTCACACATTCACTGACTCTGAGCTCAGAAACTGGACTGTTCAGCTCAAAGTGAAAGCTGCTCGGACGCCTCTCCATCACTTTCAAACAGCAGCTGATGTTCCAAGTGTTTGGACTGGTGAAGTCGGAGAGATGGAGGAGCTGGTCACAGCGTTTCAGCTGTAAACAGGCGGATGCTGTCCAGGCGTCGGGTGTCTCCCATCACAGTAACAAACTGATTTCACTCCCAGAGCACACAAACAGGAAAACCTCGGGATGGCAAGAAGTCTTCTTGCAGGTTTGTACGTCTACATGAAGGAAAAGTAAGCGTTGTGGAAAAGACCTTGAACTTTAGTCCAAGGTACAAACTGCTTGAATTAAATCCTCCATCTTTCTGCCCGCGCCGGCCGTTCAGGCAGATCTATGACTTTGTTTGCTTCCTCTTGCTTCCGTCCCACCAAGCCACCGTTAACGCCACGTGGGAACAAATGTCCTCTGAGCGTCTTCGGTCACAGAGACACGCCATCTCTGACTGCTGATCAGTTTGGGAGGTTAAAAACACGCTTTGTTGTCGTCTTAGCGTCTAAGTGACGGAACAATTTACCTGTTAAAGTTTGCGCTTTGATCGAAATGTCAAAGAACTCGGAGGCTCGGTTTCACTCGATCGGAAATATGCAGTTGGTGAAATGTGACTGTTCCTCATCATCACAGGCCAAGCGTAAACCCATGGAGAGAGACAGATGGCCAGAAATGCACCGCGGCAGCCCCTAAACTGTTCATACAGCAAAGTGCGTCACACATGTGCGAGAGTGAACGTAACAAAGGTGCAAGGCTCAGCTCGAAGGTGATGCAAAGAGCTGACCAGGAGACCCGGTCCAACACGAGAGAACACACACAGCAAGTCAGTTTAATGAGCTGATCGATTAACAAGCGGGGCAAACAGAAGCTTGACAACAGTAAAAAGATTTATTTACATGTTCGAAAGTCCCGTAAAGACAGTTAAAGAAAGGAAGCTGGACGTGGATCGATCTAATTCAGGTCCCAGAGCTGCGTGCAGACGCACTCGTTTCCCATTCACAGACTCTGGCGCTGCACCGTCTCTGAGGGTCTCAGCGGCGGTCTGCTCTGATGCTTTCATCATCCTCATCATCGCTGTCGTCCTCTCGCCACACGATCCTGGCGTTCACAGAGAGAGAGAGAGATGGCGGTAAACCGACGCGCCACCCTGACTCCTGCAGCTCGCCGGCAGAATAACGATGAGCCGCTCGGCATGCCGGTCACATCGCCTCCACTATCAATGAGCGAGCGAGCAGGGGAGTGACAGAGGAGAGAGAGAGAGAAGCAACAAGGTGAATTATAGAGAGGAAAGGGCAGAAGAGAGCACAGAGTGAATGAGCAATGTGGAGGGAAAAGAAGGGCGAGCCAGGCAGAGATTAAATGAAAGATGAGGAAGCGAGGCGAATGAAGAGGAACGAAGCAACAAGGTGAATAATGGCGGAGAGGGTGAAGGAGAGGAAAGATGGAAACAAGATGACGAAGATTCATGGGAGTGCACATTCATTCATACAGTAAACACGCAGCAGCAGGCCAGCTGAGCGGGATCAACTCTTCCTCTTTGTTTCCATCCCAGAATAGAAACGTGCGGCTGACACCTACGCGTGTGGAGGATACAGAGGAGCGGCTGGTTATAGAAGCACCATGTGACACCTGAATGCAGAGGAAGCAGGTGAACTGACACGCCAAGCAGCGGCGATGGCGGCTGATAAAAACAGCCGACGTCCTTCAACTTGGAACTTGCTGAACTCTGTAGGAAACCAACACTGTCTGTAAAATACAGCAACAGTCACATGACAGCATGGCAAAAACAACGCTGACGTCACATCGGCGAGCTGCCGTTTCTGCGGGGCGTGCATCTCCCGACCGCCTCTGCTGTGTTGGAGACAGGCGAGCACGAAGGTGGCGCTTTTTACCGCTCAGAGAGTCACAGGTCACACGGAAGGAGATGATGCGATAGTTTGACTCCTCCTCCTGTACCCGCATCGACTCGGCGGTGACACATATTTGTATTTGTGCTGTGACAGCGAGCGTGAACACGTGGACGTGTGTGCAGCAGGTGTAATGGGAGCCTTACAGTAGACGACCGCCTATGAGCAGCATGTGGCGACCGTGGGGAGGAAGAACTCCCTTTAAACAGAATCAGCTGATATAATTACACACGTTAAATGTTTGGACCAATCAGGATGCAGACGTTCGAGGCCAGAGGAGTATCAGACAGATCTGATCTACGGGCCACATGTGAATCATGTAGAATGAAAACAATTGTTTTAAACATGCGCTATTTTTAAAAAGGGGGGAAAAGCTCAAATTAAAAAAAACAAGCAAGCAAAAAAACACGCACACACACGGGTGGTGACATCATCGCGCCGTAACCACGGAGGTGGGCACTGAGAAGCACTCTCACACTGAGAGCAATAAAACCATCTCCCGCCCTTGTTTCAGCAGTTATTACCTGCTAACAAAGCCTCAGGTATCAGTGTTTTCGCCATGGTTACCTGCTGTTTAACATACCTTGAGCAATGACTGGAAATTTTTTTGTCTTACGTAAGGAATAATTGGCCTCTTTCACACTTCTGACATGTCACAGTGAACAGAGTCTGTGTTAATGGAGGTTTCCTGCAGCGATAAGTCAAAGGCCAGGGACTGCACTGCATCCCACTACAGACACAGAACGCACATATGGACAAATAACGCAGACGTTATCAGACAGAAACAATGATGGCAGTCATGCTGTTGTTGTATCTTTAAACCTTTTCTCAGATCATGTTGAAACGACACACTCAACAGCTCAAAAATAAGCGCATGCCATAAACTGCAGTTCCTCTAACAGCCAGCAGAGGCGCCAGCAGTGAGTCAGTCTGCACAGTCCCCTGTGCTGACGTGCTGCTAAAGTGCAGCTTGGTACAAAGAGGTTTTAGCTAATATGCCCAGAGGTGGGACCAAGTCATTGTTTTGCAAGTCTCAAGTAAGTCTCAAGTCTTTATCCTCAAGTCTCAAGTCAAGTCTCAAGTAATGTCAGGCAAGTCAGAGTCGAGTCTCAAGTCACTGGTGTAAAAGTCCGAGTAAAGTCACAAGTCTGAAACTTTGAATTTCAAGTCCTTTCGAGTCTTAAAAAAAAAAAAAAAGAAAAAATAATGTTGCAGTTATGCTAAATGTAAATATTAGACCATGTAATTTTAAAATCTGTGTTTTTCTCAACACATGACAAAATAGTGAACTTAGAAAATATACACAAATTGTGAAATTGCACCTCTTTAAAATGCAGCTCAATTAAACCTAGCTCCAAGAATAATTTTCACCGACAGTTCTGAGATAAGCTGCATGTTATTCTTGGATGCGGTTGTAGGACCGGCTTTAAAATCGCATGACAAAAATATCACACACATTAAAAAAAACTGCATCACCAACGTAGCCTGGACAACATTTGCTAGTTAGATGAAGTCAGCTATCTCATCGTAGCATATTTATATGCATATTTATAATCATACGGTTCTTGGAGTGAGTGCACACACTCATGAAGTTTAGTAACTTCAGGTCACTGCAACAAGCCCAGGTACAGTTTACCGACGGATGGGTGCAGGACCTTGAACTGCACCGTGTAGAACGAAAGACCATCGTACGTATCATAAGTTTACCAGTCTCACAAATCGTCGTCATAAATACACATTCCTTAACCGTTTATTAATAGGACCTTTGAGCTCAACGGTAATTAATTAGTAGTGGAAATAATTTCTGGTAGCATCACAGAAATGTAGCAGTGACAATAATATTGTATGCTGTAATCGTACTGGGCAATTAGTGATACAAAACAACTGTTTTATCCTGTGAATAAAAGTATATGTTTTTGTCAGTGTACCATAATAACAGAAGCGAAACGCAATATTGTGTCAGGACAATTCACTATTTATGCACAATAAACAAAGGAGCATAGCGCGACAATTTCTGTTCAGCGCCAGACTTGCTTGTAACCTATATCACCAATTATGTTATGAAAATGACGTATTAACTACTAAAAAACACTGACCTTTGTGTAAATGCTTGGAGCAGACTAACCTGTGAGCTGGAGGGTTCTGGGACGTTATATTTGGTCTTTGAATGGCTGCAATCCAGGCCACCCGTCACCTGTTTGTCACTTCGGAAACATGGCTCGAACAATTTCTCTTCAACGATGTAATCCGATAAAAACGATCTCTTTACCCGTCGGCTTCCCGTGGCTGTCATGCGACCGGCTATTGCAGTTAATAATACAACAGCTTCTTGACAATTTTGTGTTTCTTTTTATCGCTGTGTGACTGATTTTAATTGAAAGCCTGCGTGCGCTAGTACCGCTTGCCACGAGTTCCCAGAATCCTTTGCGGTTCTACCCGTGAATGACGTCACATTTTCAATCTCTATATAATATGCATGTTAAATTTTATATTTGGGGTAAAATATCAAGTCTTTTCAAGTAAACCGGTTCAAGTCCAATTCAAGTCCCAAGTCATTGGTGTAAAAGTCCAAGTCAAGTCACAAGTCTTAGAACATTTTTTCAAGTCAAGTCTAAAGTCATAAAATTAATGACTCGAGTCTGACTCGAGTCCAAGTCATGTGACTCGAGTCCACACCTCTGAATATGCCCTCCTCAGGCTTTCACCCCTGTGGATTTAGGTATGGTAAAGTTTCACTGACAGGTGGTGGGTGGGTGGAGCCCAAAGCCAACAGGTGTTACTGCTGTGCAGTCAGCTGATTGTGACATCATCAGTGGGAGTGGCTTCTCACACATCATCTGTTAGATGTAAGATGCTAAACGGTTACCAAGAAACAAAAATCTCAATTTCACATATTTACATTTTCTGTTGAACAAAGCTTTTCCTGCTCTATTTCTATTTGAAGTTTCACGTATTCATCAGTTTATAAGACATAAAATTATTGCCTACGTATGTCATGCACATTGTATGTATCAGAGATGAAAGAAGTTTCCAGGAAACCGACAGTGAAAAATTCATTAACAGGTGCTTTAACTGAACTGCAGCTCACAGACCGAACACACACAGGCATTCGCACATGTGTGTCAGATGCCCATCAGGCAGCAATAATCACATGTGACCAATGTTCCCTCTAAGCTGCGCGTGGCAGGTCTCTGCGCACAAAAAAAATCTAACCTGAACTGAAATTAACATTAAAACTTGAACAATTCTGTTCTGCTGTGTGAGTCAGTGACTTGCTGCTCCCGTATGGGATCAGAACGATGCCGCCTTATCCCACAGTCCAGCCGATGATGCGATTCACATTCGTATATACGCAGCTAATCAACGGCTGCATTTTTAGATAAACAGCTGCAAAAAACTTTGTTGTTTGCATAACTCAGTTACTTTTATGAAGAAGTAACTATATAATTAATTGCCCAGCATTGGTCATTATATGTTGTATTTGCAGACAGAGTTACAGACTCTCTCCCAGACCACAGACTCAGAATACAGTCAGAGCTTTATTTAAAAAAAAGAAAGTTGTGTTTTCAAAATTGGAGTTGAAGTTATTTTTACTTCCAATAGTGTTAACATGCTGCAGGTCATGAACAAGATTTTTGTTTAAATTTTCATTGTAAGTGGGCTGAAGCAGGTAATTAAAAGTCGTCTAACATAAATGCTGTAATTTGATTACTTTAATAAACATGTAACTTGGATGGATTAGATGCTGGCGTGACCACAGTGCACACGTCTGCTGTTGCTCACAGTGGTCCAAGGGACGCTCAGGGAGTTTGTGTGTTCGCTCACACACATGAAACATTAGAGGGAACATTGCATGTCAGAGTCATAGTGTGTCGCCGACCACGAGCACCAGCAGGAGGAAGTGGCAGCGCAGGAGTCTGACGTAAACAGTTAGCATACAGTAATGAAACTGTGGATCGTTGTTGCTGCGTCACTGACTCTGAGTAGAAAAGCGTTGTATACAACATGCCACATTCATCAAGTACTTTGTACTTAGTGCTTTCTAACAACATTCACACTCTGATGGATGCATCGGAGAGCAACTTGGGGTTAGTATCTTGCCCAAGGATACTCGGCATGCAGACTGGAGGAGCCAGGGATCGAACCACCAACCTTCTCATCAGCAGGTGACCAGCTCTACCTCCTGAGCTACAGCCACCCTGTGGAACGATGTCACAGGGAAAAGGCAGCAGAGTTTGCTCCACTGGCTCCATCAGGAAACAAACGCGGATCTACGGAGAAGCTACAGACATCGCTATTAAGGGAGGTCGTCATCGTGTTTCCCCAAATAAAGTTTCACACGACGGGCACAGATAATCCTGACAAAATCACCTCATTCGGGTTATTTTCCCCTTATTTAAGCCCCGTGTTTTCATCTGTCCGTTGTCCGTCTTCCCACATTGTCGTGTGTCACGTCGGTGGTCCTTGGGTTCCCCAGGCTTCTTAGTTTCCTCTTTCTAGTTTCTCTGTTTATCGTTTTCTTCCAGGTTCTTAGGTTTCAGCTTAGGTTATGTTCACAGCATAACCTAAAGTTTTCCACAGGAAGTAAAAGCTGCCTGTCTCAGTTACCCCTCTCGTTCGAGCCCTACATTTGGGTCCAGCTTCATCCTGCCTCCCACACAGCCTCACATGACCATTATGGAAATCAGACAAGCAGCAGTATCAGATAAACTTCTGCTAGACCGCAGACACCCACCAAACACACCTGTTAACAGAGGGAAAGCGGCCCTCACATCCTCTACGTCTGTTGGCCTGAGTGAAAGCAGTAGATCTCGGCCTTAATCCAAGAACACGTTGAAAATGAGCCACACGAAAAACCGACGTACAGGAAGGTCTGTGGGATAAACCCAAGTCAGTTCTCCATCTGTGTTCTCCGTGTGGAACAACAGTAAAGTTTCCTTAAAGTAGGAGCATCAGTCGCTCGTTTCCTCGTGTACAACGAGCAGAACGGGGAGCCTTTGTGATATCCACCGTTTCATTGAGCCGCCAGTGGACAGAAAAGCCTCGTTATGTTTAATTGAGCTTGAAGGTTTGTTTTGTGTGATGCGCGTGGCTGCACACGGCACATCTGAGAGGCGGCCGACGGACACAGATAAACAGATAAATAATCCCAGCCCAATTTAGGAGGCACACGGAGGCCTACAAACCGCCCTGTGGTAGGGGAGGAAGTGCAGGAGGCTCCATGCTCAACAATCATCCAAGTTACACGATCACAGGCTAAAATCTGTTCTTGTGTCCACGAAGAACGAAGAGTGTTAATTATATAAATCTTAAACTCGAGTATTTCCCTCCCGTCTCCGCCTGCTGTCAGCGGCGTGCTGAAATACAGCCGCTCTTGGCTTTAAAAGCCAGGAAAAAGCATGAAATATGGCTTCAATATGTCCCCCTGTTTTATTCTGCCCTTGTAAACATAAATCACACGTTGTTATAGTGTCCCGGATTGTAGAGGAGCCCTTCATAACAGCATCAGTTAAACAGCGGCGGCGTGATGCAAATGTAATGTCACAAAAGAACGATTACATTTCACCTGCAAAATTCAATGTGATAGGAGCTAAAAGAGTGCAGCATCATTAATGCAGGTCATTTGGCAGCGCTTAGCACCAGGAGGAGGGAGCGGGCCACTCCTTCACTGAGCGAGGCCGGGATGGAAACGGGACGAAGAACAAGACGATGCTCAGCCCTCCAACACATCCTGTGTTAATTGTGTGATGGAAGGGTCAGGGGTCACGCTGCCTGACGGGACACGGATGAAGCTTCAAACAATGCAGCTCTTCTTTTACAGCAGAATGTCCCAAGAGGCCCAGAGAGGCCCTCTCACGTACGGCATGACGACAGCAACCGTGTCACTGTGTGGCCATTTACGTGAAAAGGGAAAGACCATCTCTGAATGGAGGAGGGGCCTAAGGGCACATCTGTCACCATCTTACATGCTGTGATTGCAGCCATTCCCCAACTCTCTGTGACTCATGGTCAATGGTTGTTGATCAGTGGTCATGACAACCATAAACTGACCTCACAGCCCATTGTTCCCTCAGTGGGCTGTTATTGTGCAAATGTCCTGTTTGTAAGGTTAGAAACCTGCAGTCAGCTGAGACTGAAGACGTCACCTGATGATGACGAAACGTTTCCCACTGAGAACGTCCAGATGAACAGACTCAACCTTTGGCTTTAGGAGCAGAGTGCGTTCGGTTAATGTGCAGTTTTTTTACAGAATTTCCTTCAGGGGGTCAAAACCGAACAGAAAACAAAAAGCATGAAGCTTTGTTTTGTGTTTGCTTTGTTTCTGACGAGCTGCTGTTAGCATGTGGGTGAGAGGCAAAGAGAGCATCTGTGACTGTAGATGGATCCCAGCTTCCTGTACCACTCGCTGGCTTCACCCTCACACAGCAGGAGGCCACACGAAGATCATCGCGCTGGGTTCAGCCCGGCTGCAACTTCACACCAGGCGTCAAATAGACAACTTTAAAAATATTTTTTCCCTTAGCAAAAACAAATAAATGATAATAATCTGTGATGCTATTTCCAGGTGTTGTTGAGTTCCACGGGGTTAACGTGCACTTCATCCCATCCACCGTGTCGGCTGAACTTTGACCTCTGGCTGCTGTGGCTGCTGTGTGTGCGTCACCTCCTCCTGCTGGCCTTCATTCAGTAAAGCAGAAAACTGAACACAACGATGTAACTTGGCAGAGTGCTGCTGTTTTACTGCACGAGGCGCTGCTCGGTCCGTACAGCGATAACTGTTCGAGTTCAGCATTTAATTGGCTTTAATGGACTTTGGCTGGCGTGAGTCGATATGTACTTGTGTTTGGAGGCCCCCAGTGGAGTTTCATAGTTGTAATTGCAGCCTGGATGTTGACGTGTGAACTGTTTACAGGGGGCAAAATGATCATTACTGTAGCATGACGCGATGTGAAGATGGCTAAAGAGGAAAAGCAGTCCTTAATCTTTTGCTGAGTTGACACCACTGCTTATCAAAAGAATAGCTAAACAGATGCAGAGAGCAGCAGAAAGCAGGCAGAGGCTGGAAAACCAGACTCAACTGTATTCAGTGGTAATGTTACACTCCTGCTGTGCGCATTAGCAAACACTCTGCCTATGGTGTTTCTGATGTCATCGGCCTCACACACTCGGCTAACGACACTTTGAACGATCTGGCGAGTGAAGCGCCTCATTGGCTGTCCAGACTTACTCATCATCAGAGGCATTAGAAGAGACAGACGCCCCACTGGGAGATTCCTGGAGTTTTCACAGTAATAAAGGACCGAGTGGTGAGACAGTGATCATAGACTGTAATGAAAGGATGGTAGCTTGCTTTCTCGGTGTCTTAAAACTTGTTATAAGCAATGTAATAAGCAGCAGGTGGCCATCACATGCTCCTATTGCAGCAGCTTCAATCCCAGCATATGTGCGGCCTAACGCTTAATCACGGATGTTTTTAGAACGAGCACGGTGAAGGCCTCGTGGGTTAAAGTTGTTCTGTATACCTGAGGTGCTGCTGGAGCTTTAACTACTGCTTTTATATTTATTTATCATTCTGTTGTAACGGCTCACCTTTCAGCACACTCACTTCACCAGATGCACCTCGTTTCAAATTCAAATTCAAATTTTATTTGTCACGTACACAGTCATACACAGTACGATATGTAGTGAAATGCTTGGACAACTGCTCGTGACCTAAAGAAAACAAAAAAAGGAAAAGGCTATGAATAAGATAGGAAATAAATATGAAAAATTAAAAAGGGTAAATTTAACTAGGAAGGAATAAAATATAAATTAAGGTTAAAAATGAAATAACTGTACAACACAAATTAGAATGAAGGGTAAATTTAACTGGGAAGAATAAGATAAAATATATAAATTAAAGTTGAAAATAAAATAACTGTACAACAAAATACACAATATAGAACTATATAAGAATGTATGAAGAATTATAAATATATATATATACACAATAACAGCAGCTGTACAAGTATTAACCGGAAATGAAGAATATAGTGACCAGTGTTGTGCAAAACCAAAGTCCAGAAAGTCCAGTGTGTGTGTAAGAACCATATGTGTGGGTCAGTACTGTGTGGTGGTGTGATTGAGAGACCGTATCGCCTGCGGGAAGAAGCTCCTCCTCAGTCTCTCTGTGTTGGTCTTCAGGGAGCGGAATCGCTTTCCTGACCTCAGCAGAGAGAACAGTCTGTTGTTGGGATGGCTGAGGTCCTTCACCATCTTCCTGGCCTTGGTCCAGCACCGCCTGCTGTAGATTGAGTGCAGGTCAGGGAGCTCGGAGCGGATGGTGCGCTCAGCTGACCGCACAACCCTCTGTAGAGCTCGTCTGTCCTGCATGGTGCTGTTCCCGAACCAGGTTAAGATGTTTCCCGCCAGGATGCTCTCTATGGTGCACGAGTAAAAGTTCCTGAGCACCTTGGAGGGCAGTTGGAAGTCTCTCAAGCGTCTGAGGTGGTAGAGACGCTGTCGGGCCTTTTTCACCACGGTGTTGATGTGACAGGACCATGACAGGTCCTGCGTGATGTGAACTCCGAGGTATTTGAAGCTGTCCACTCTCTCCACTGGAGATCCACTGACACATAGATGAGCTGAGTCCCAGATGCTCCAGCTTGGTGGTGAGTGTGGAGGGAATTATGGTGTTAAATGCAGAGCTGTAGTCTATGAAGAGCATTTTAACATAATTCCCCCTTCTAGTGTCCAAGTGAGTGAGTGATGTGTGGAGGAGATGAGAGATGGCATCGTCTGTGGAACGATTTGGACGGTAAGCGAACTGTAGTGGGTCCAGTGTGTCTGGTAGTGAAGAAATGATGAAGTCTCTGACCAGGCGTTCAAAGCACTTCATCACTACTGAGGTGAGGGCTACAGGGCGATAGTCATTGAGAGAAGCAGGGTGGGGTTTCTTCGGGACAGGAACAATGATGGACTCTTTGAAGCATGTGGGGATCACCGACTGAGATAAAGAGATGTTGAATATCTCAGTGAACACAGGAGCTAGCTGGTATGCGCAGTCTCTGAGGATACGACCTGGGATGCCGTCTGGTCCTGCTGCTTTCCTGGTGTTCACTCTCTTGAAGGCTCTCCTTACTTCATGCTCGGAGATGACGAGCACGTTTCCGGTGCTGGCAGTATCTTCCTGTCTGCAGCCGTTAGCACCGCTAGCACTAGCATCGTTGGAGTCCTTAGCTGCAGCCTCGAAGCGAGCATAGAAAGCGTTCAGCTCGTCTGCCAGAGTCACGGCCGCGTTCGTCATACCGGTTGTTGGTGCTTTATAGTCCGTTATTGTCCTTAGTCCCCGCCACAGGCTCCTAGAGTCACTCTGTTGGAGTTGTGACTCTAGTTTCCTCCCGTAGCGCTGCTTCGCCTCTTTCACCGCCCTCCGCACGTTATATGACGCGGCTTTGTACGGGTCCATGTCCCCCGTCGTGAGTCCCGTGTTGTAGGCAGCGGTGCGGGATCTCAGAGCGTCGCGGATGGTTTTATCCACCCACGGCTTCTGGTTGGGAAACGTTGTGATAGTCTTTGTCTCCACGGTATCATCCGCTAGTTTCCCGATGAATCCCACAACCGCTTCCGTAAACACGTTGACGTCATCGTCGGAGCTGTTTCTGAACATGCCCCAGTCTGCGTCATCGAGTGCGTCCTGTAACGCGGCCACCGATTGATCCGTCCAGCGCGCGACCTTCCTCTGAACCGGAACTTCCTGTTTCAGCCTTTGTTTGTATTTTGGCATGTGGAAGATGGAACATGTGGCTCCATGTTTAGCTCCCTGATCATGTTTAAATGTGCGGGCGGAGCGTCACAGCTCTGTGAGCGAATACAGTAAACATCAGCGGCGTTCCCCTCAGCTCGCGGCGGTCGACTCCTCGAATGTGCATCAAGGGTCTGGTTGGATCATCTGTTCAATGATGATGACGTTTGTTGCTTAGGGGGAAAGTCCAGGTGTGCGTTCATATAACCAAAGCTACAAGGAACTGTTTGTGAGGGGCAACCAATCAGAAGAGAGATGACTGAAGGTTCATCATACAATAGGGAACATTGTGAACTACGACTCATGTAAAGCCAGTCTAGTCGAGTACAGAATAAAACCAGTGAAGATGAGCGTCGAGTCTGAACTGAACGTCTGTGGAAGCTGTCACTGTGACGTGTTCCCACCGTGATGCTGATTCCAGAGGCAGCGCTGGAAATCTTGCGATGACTGATTTTGCATTTTAATTGTTTGTGATTATTTAATGCATGTTGTAATAAATGTAATTTTTTGTCGTTGTTGAACATGATATCAAACGGTGAGTCTGCAGGTGTGCCGATCAGCCTCTAGCATCCACTTAAAGGCAGCACTGCACACTGCCGGGTTGCTGCAGCGTCCGCGGCTCGTGTGGACCCGACAGGAGTCGGACCCCCATATATCACTTCCTCTCAGCCTCAGGTCCTCGCAGGATGTGACCATCAATTAATATGCATCGTCTTCCTCTTTGTCTTGGCTGTCACAGGAATCACTGACACAACGCCCACATCATCACTGTTGCTTTTGTCAGCGCCGGCGTTCCCTCTGAGACAAAATACGGTTAGGAGGAAGCTGTGTTGTGCGGCGAGCGTGCAGCCCGACTTATATCAAAGGCTACTTTATGTAACATGAAATCAAACAATGGGTCACTGCTGGCTGAGATGCCGGTTTGCTGACCGCCTGTTGACTCATTCGCTCTTTGATTAATGCAGTGATTCATCACCTAGCGAGCTGATTGGGTCAGCACTTCCTGCTGCAGGTTCAGGGGCATCTGGGGACCCTCAGCAGGCTTCCTGGGCTTCCACTAAATTACACAAAGGTTAATTTGACTTTAATGAAATCCACTTCAATTAGCCCACACACACAACACAAACTGACTTCAGTAATCATAGGTGTCACTCTTACTGATTAGCTCTGATTGCATCTGTGAGACGGTCTGCAGCCTTAAAGAAACCCTGCAGTCATGGTAACAACAGACGATTAATGATGACCCTCGCTGAGCTCTGGTTTGAATCCCCCTGTAGTTCAGTTGCTGACACAGTGAGCCTTTTATTCACTGTATGGATAAATAGAAAGAACTGCACTGAGCTTTTTACCAAGTATATCAGTTATTAAAGGGAATAAAATAATTATTTAGTGACAAACCAAAAATATCTGCTTTATGTGGAGATATCATCTGAATTTCAGGAGCAGGACCTCTCCTCCTTCACGCCCCTTTGGCCTCAGGCTATAAAAACCCCCCTCCTCCAATACCTGCTGTTCTCATGTTCATGCCCCCCCCCCCCATTTCCCCTCTCTCCTCCTCTTCTCTTCTCTTCTCCTCTCTTCCTTTCCTTCATTCATTTCTCGTACATGGGGATCTGCCCGGCCCAAGAGCCGTCGCCAGTCCCCTTCGAGGCCTTCCCCAAAGCGCAGCACCATTTCACACTTCCTCATCGTTACCAAGGATGTGGTCCCAGCTAGTGAAATTGTCGGGTAAAGACAACGAGCAAGAACGGGAAGGAAAAGCTCCCTTTAAACAGGAAGAGCCCTGCAGCAGAGACCAGCTGGGGGATGAAGACCACAGTGACATCACCAGTGTTTTAAAGCTGGAGGCGGCCTGCTGTTCGCGTGTTATTTGGCACATTTTGCCATGACCAGAGGGGCCGATGGTGAGATATGGCAGCCTGGCTTCTGTCAGTCTGCCCCAGGGCAGCTGTGGCTACAACTGTAGCTGCCTCCACCAGTGTGTGAATGCGAGAGTGAATGAATAGTGGAACTGTAAAGCGCTTTGAGGGCCTTGAAAAGCGCTATATAAATGCAATGCATTATTATTTTTATGTTTACATTGGAGCTCTGTGTTCATCGATCACAGCAGAGAGTTTGTGCTAAAGCGTGAATAAAGTCTTTCTCGCCGTTCGATTTCCCCACATTTCTGTTTGTTTGCATCAGTCGCCCGCATTGATCCGAACACGACCCGAGTACCTCTGAAACACATTTCCATCAGTTCGTTTTCCCGCTCTAATCAATACTTTGCATTGACACTACTGGGTCAAATGATGGCTTTTAGAACAGAAGCTGTCATTTCTGCAGGCACGTACACAAACTTGATAAAAGATGCTTTTAGCTGCACATGCTGGCAGTGACACTCAGAGGGATGAATGGCGTCTGCTGGTGCAATCTAATGCAATCCAATAGCAGAGCTCTGTTACTGACACGTACAGTAGGACGAGTCGGGCCGACACGCAGCTCCACAGTCATTATTTAACTAACCGATCCTTTAAGCAGCGCCTCGGCTCTTTGTGTGTTTAAGCCGTTTTAGCGCCTGCCTGCAATCACGCTCTCCTCTGATTAGCTGCGCCTCACGTGGCTTCTGTAAACAGGATCTGCCACTCGTGAGCTCCACCTTCTCCACCTGCCTGTGCAGAGGTCCACTTACTCATTGTTGCTTGCAGACAGCAGCTAATCCGATCCGGAGAGTGGAAAGCACAAACATGAGCCGTGTACTGCTAATTATTAGTGACTTTAGGCTTTCGTTAGACACGAGCTGTATTTATGCACAAACATGGCAGGAAATACCTGCTGTCACTGAGTGTACGGCGTCTCCCTGCACTCACACTTGCAGCTGCTTTCATACCTGCATACAGCTCGGTCACATTTCCTGTCCACACTCTTTTAAAGCCGTCGCTCCGATCATCAGTGTCTGTTTGTTGCTCCTCATGCAGCTCTGTGCACATCAGTCTGTACGCTCTATTTTGTTTGTAGTAAATTCATTCCTCAGATTAACCACGATGCCGTTTACAGCTTCTCGCAGCAAAAACCTTTGTGCACATCTGCAAACTGGTTGTGCTTCCACCACACATCAGACCTCAACACGTGGAACATGTGCGATGTCTGAGCAACAGTTAGCTTGATATTAGCTACATAGTGCTGGTGACACGGTTTATGAGGCTGTAGGTCAGGCTCTACTAACCGGAACGTTGGTGGTTTGATCGCCGTCTGCTCCGGTCGGGAAGACGCTGACCCCGTGTTGCTCTTCGCACTAACGTGGTGTGTGAATGTGTGTGAAAGTTAGAAAGAAAAAGTGCTTGTGTGGATGAGTGAGCGAGGCAAGTTGTGTAAAGCACTTTATAAGAAGCAGTCCATTTACCGTAAACAAGGCTCACCACAGGTGACTCCGCCCACCAGTTTGACCTGCTGCCCTGTTGTCGGTGCCTCAGGTCGATCAGGTCCCAAACCTCCAGACTCACTAACAGCTTCTTCCTCTGGGGCCGTTCAGGCTACGTCTACACTAACCCGGATAAATTTGAAAATGGCGTTTTCCAGAAACGCTCTGCGTCCACTCTGCCGTTTCCAGTTGTTTTTGAACAGCTGTGTCGAGGAAAAGCACCGAGTTTTTAAAAGTTGCAAAAGCGAGTGAGAATGAAAGAATTTGAAGAAAAGCTCTCTGGAGCATGTACACGACTGATATTAATCTGTAATACGGCTCTCAAACAAAACTCTGTGTAATGCCCTCCACTGTCTCAGTTTAGTTGGTCACATGACTAAAGTCTGACATCGGATCCCCTTTGGAGAGCGTTTTCAAAACGCTGCGTTTTGAAAACGCTGCGTTTTGAAAACGCTGCGTTTTCCTTGACCGAAAACGCCGTCTCACTGTGGACATGGCGGAAGACTGTTAACAAACACTACCCCTCCACTCCACACCCCACCCCTGCCCACCCACCTCACCAATCTGAGCCGTGGTCTGAGTGACCCTCGTCACTCAGGACACTCCCACACAGACTGTCCTCACACCTTAGGCTCTTTAAACTTCCAGGCACCAAGGAACTTCTTTCTTCTTTTGTATTCTGTTGTTTATTTCTGTGTCTACTATTTGTTTTTAACACTGTAGGTGTGGAGCACCCCCAGTTTCATTGTACATGTACACTGACAGTAAAGGGTTTCTATTTTTTTCTGCTAATTATTTATTTTTTGTTTTACAGTTTACACACTACCATGTGCCAAATGGCTCCAATCGAGGCCCTGCAGTGAGCGCCGTCATCTGTTTGACTGTTTATTAACAAGAACAAGCAACAAACATAACATCTCGTTTACATCTGCTGGTATTTGAACAGTTTTCTGTAAAATAGTCTGTTATTGTCTTTAAGCATCTTTATAACAAATGATCCCACTCAGCTGCACATTTCTGTGAAACCGAGCATGTTATTTGTAATAACTGAACAGCCTTTCTTATGTGGAATTTGCTACAGTCTCTTGTTTCCTGTGTGTGTGCTCCATCTGCCTTTGTCACTTTGCTGCTGGATCATTTATCCAGTGAGGGCATTTCTATTATATTCATCCAGGTAAGGATTCAGTTCATCAAGACGCAACCCTAACTTTTGGGACGTCCACATTAAGGTCCCGGTGTGCAGTATGATGATTGCCTACCTGGGTAATCGGAGGAGGATTCACTGGAGTCACTCTGAGTCTCAGGAGGGTGAGCAGGATGGTGATTTGATGCACAGAGGGAGGACAGCTCGGTGGGGACAAGCGCAGGAGGAGTCTAACTGGGAACAGACAAACACAGAGGTTACACTGGAACTCATGAAGGGGCTCTTTATTGTATTGTTGTAAAGCACTTTGTAATTCTTATCCTGTGAAGACTACTACTACAACAACAACAAACAATCTGGATGAGAGGTGCTTAAATCCTGGCTGAGGATGAGCTCAGCGGGAACCCGGCACTCCGACCTTCATCTCTCGACTAAAAACCCAAAACAGCAGAGCGGCGCAGGACTGTGACACACCCACACACCGACCCATCCCACTGCACTTTGCACTGATTAGCTGGGAAAGAAGTAACAAGTCGTCAAAAATCAACAGTAATCAGGTAGATTTGCCTTTAATGGCCTTTATGGCTGCACAGCACTGCTGGGATATTAGCAGAGGAGGAACCTGAAGTCACGTCAAGTGTTTTATGACGGCTGTCTGGCATGATACTTGGCAGGATGTCTGCTGTTGTAAAAACGTAATGTGCACATCTATTAAAGAAGACATTGAGTCAACAGTTTGGATGATGTTTTATTACAAACCCAACAGAAGCTTGGACCAAAATCAGAGTCGGTGCTGGCTCGCCTGATGACTGCTGCTTCACGTTTCATGTTCGTGCAGTTTAAGCTTACATGAATATCTGAGACATGTAAGGTTAGCAGTGGATGACAAGCAGACGAGTCAGTAACAGGACAAAAGGCTTAAATACACAGAGGGATAACGAGCGAATGAGACACAGCTGGAGAAATCACACACAACGAGAGCAGGAGGAGGTAAAACTGTGACTCACACGGCTGCTATGGTGGTTTTTATGGTTCAGCATGTGGCCCAGTTACAAATGCAACAAGTTCAGTGCTGCACGGTGCAGGTGCGTTGGTTTTCACCATGGGGTTATTCAGATTTTGGACTGAATTCTTTACCAACCTCTACACTGCAGC
The DNA here is from genome assembly GCF_057382185.1 of Mchenga conophoros. Lineage (NCBI taxonomy): Eukaryota > Metazoa > Chordata > Actinopteri > Cichliformes > Cichlidae > Mchenga > Mchenga conophoros. Next base: position 1,409,460 of record NC_140546.1, read on the forward strand.
CCAGTCTTCTACTTCCCGTGTGCAGCTTCATCTTCTCCCACGCTGTAGCTGTGACTGTGGGGGAAAGCAGTGGGATCACCGTGGACTCGGATTTAGGGACAGATTACATCAAAATGATCCTGTGAGGTGCCGATAAAAGCGGGGAATTGTTGGAGCAAGCAGAGCTGGATTACAGCCTGACTCCTGGAAGTGTTTTTAGTTCGTATTTTTAAAAAGACGGCAGCTGTTCCAGATGTTAAAGGACACCCTGCTCATTTCAAGCAGGAACATCTCCTGACACTGAGCATCTCTGCTTCTGAGGGATGAAGGCAGGATTTCACTTACCTGAACAAACTAACTGCACAGCCATGTTTGTCAGACTGTATTAGAGACGCTCCAAAGGCCCCGACAGCTCAGACATGGCTGAGCTGAGCTGACGTCATAAAGAAGTTGGTTATTCCACCATAGTCGCTGTGATGGCTGCAGTGACAGCCACACAAGATCGACCACACATGAGTGTTAGAGGCTTACACACAACGCTACACGTATATTTTTCTTTCTTAACTTATAAAGAACTTTACTTATACGATCACATAACACTGGGCTCTAAAATAAGTGCACATTCAGTTTACACTGTATGACTTCAGTGGCAGCTGCAGTCCCATGGCTGATGAGCTAAAAAGTGGAGAAGGGGCGGAGCAAGCCTATGTGGAGACCTGCAGGTAGGGTGATGTCATGGCTCTGGGCCATTGGCGCGTTAGTTTCCGTTAGTAAAATGGGTAGAACACACAGAAACCTGTTTTTGTGAGCTGATCAGCCACTGTTCAAGTCTCCCTTTGTCTCGTTTAGCGAGGTCAGTTTGAGGTAGTAGGGTTGGTTGTTGTCAGCTACACTGGAAAAAAAGGGACTGGCCATCTCTTGGATTTATGTAAGCATCTTGCATGTATTTAACACAATTGCCTCATGTTTTAAAGATAAATGTAACTATATAGTGTAAAAACTACATGATATGCAGAAAGGGTGTATTAAATTGTTCATATCATGTTCAGGTGAAGTAAGTCAATAAGATAGCAACGTTAAATCTCGTGAAACCACGCGTGATTTCATCTCGCGGGCTTTGGATCGTGGTTTAAAAAATGCATCCATCTCAGTTAAGTCGAGCAGCCAACTCTACGTTTTTGGTATGTCTTGATTTTTTGAATTAATGTTTACCATATTTCAGCCAAATGTAGTTAAACGTCTAGAGTGTCGCCATGTAACATGCTAAAAAAGAGCCGTTAGCTTATTTGCTGTTTTATCTGTTATCAAAGAATTGGCGCTTTTTCATTTGAATTTATCTTTGGCACAAGAGCCGTAATATCACATTAAACCTAATTACGAGGCACTCATAACATAATTTGGTTTTCTGTGTGAATAGATTTGTCAACTGACTCTTCAGTTACATTGTGTATTTACTGCACCGTGGTGTTAGTGAGATTTTGAACATTGAACAGCTTTAGCTAATATCATCAGCGGCATTATGCTAGCTTACATCCCTACCCCTCCTGCCCTCACCTGCTGTCCTTTTGTTTTTGTTTTTTTTGCTGCACATTGAGAGACGACCTCTATTCTGCATTTCACCAGGAGTCAGCTGATGGATTGTGGGTTCAAGGTGTTATGGTAAGAAAGTATATTCTATTTTCGTTTCTGTAACTTAATTATAATAGGTTTTGTATAATTATTAGGTGCATGCATACACAAATAGACCACCCTATTAAAACAACTGAGAAATCCAAAATCTGCCATAGGTTTAACTTATACCTGTATGTATTGTCAGAAAGGTGATTACTGGACTCACATTAATGCACACTTGAACTAAAATGAGGTTGTAACTTGTGGGTTCTTGGGTTGCAAATCAGAAACAAACATCTTTGGATTTTTTTAATCCCATAAGATCTGGAAACACAGTTTTTATTCAACAAAACATTACTGATTAACCAAGCACAGTGCCTGCTGTTATTTCAAAATAATTTTATGTCATTTTAGATGAAATGCAGCATTCCAGTGCATCCCAACCATGCCTTTACAGGTTTCTGACGGAGCTGAGTTTCTCTCTGACAGTCTGCTGAAAGTGTTTGCAAAGTGATCGGGGGAACAGGGCACAAAGCTAAAGGATGTAGCTGCCATAATGACAGTAAGAACTTTAAAATTCTTTAACTACAAAGTGTATATGTATTGCATTAGGTCAGTAAAAGATTTTTATGCTGCATCCATTGAAACAGTCAACTATTACCTGTGAGTACTGATTCCACTGAAAGGATGCCATTCTTTTTTGTCATGCATTTACTGGCCCACTGAGAAAAAATTATCTTTTTTTAAAAATATATGTTCTGGAAACTATATATCCATAAAGTTGATGTCAAACAGGAACTTTTGATATTGCTTTGTAGATGCTGGTGTTGCATGTTGACTGGTTTAAAAAGTCAGGTTTTTGTCTGGGTTCATTTTCTTCTGTGCTACTGAAAAGTTCACAAATCTCTGTTTTCTTTGTTATAATACTTTAGGATGACATTAATGCTCAAAGGGAGTCTCATCAAAGTGCTCCGCATCTGTGTGAAAGACAATTGCAACATCTTGGTGCAGGAGTTCATGGTGAGTGTTTTATGAGTAGATTGTGGCTTTGCAACATTTAAAAATGCATTTAGTTATCCACTTGATCCTCATTGGACTGGTTAGGACCAGTAGTCCTCTTTAATAATTTGAAGTTCACATGAGGCCTGGTAGTGAACTCGGCCGCCGGCCCTTGAGGCCCCACCCCTGTATTAGGGGTCACATCAGTGTGAAAAAACTTTAAATTTGTCATTCTAGTGAACAAAGGAAAATCCCCCCAATATTTACATTAGCTTTTGTTTGAAAAAAAAAAAGACCAACAGCTAACCAAATTGTGGGGCTGAAAGTCTAAATTCTAACATCTTCTGAGTGACAAAACCTGGATTTCTGATGGGCCAGTGTCTTTCTAACAAAAACTAATGTAAAGCATTTGAAATTATTATGTTTTTCACCCTCTCTTAGAAACTCTGTTAGACCATGAATGGCAGCATGGCAGGCCACTCTTTGGCTATAGCTATTTACTATGTTGCTTGCATTGGTTTAAATTACTCTAACATTAGAACTGGTAGATTCAAAAGAGATGAGTTTAAAAAGGAATCTTAAAGAAATGTTTTGTGTTTAACCAGGACTTGACTGAGGCCACTGCACAGATTGAGAAAACCACAATGAACATCTGTCTCTAGAGGATGCACCAGGCAATGACTTTTCTGACGTTGGCATCATCATCGAGGGTATAGTAGTTCTTCAAGATCTGGATAACGTGACCTTTGCAGTAGCCATGCTGTTTGGACCTTTTTTATTCCTTCAACATGAGTTACCCATCACAACTCTGCTACACTTTTGAGGTGATTCAAAGGGTGGTAATGGAGTTGGATGCAACTCAGCTCTCAAGAAAAGCTCACAACTAAGACAAAACTGCTCCTGCAAGGAAAGCTCACTGTTATGCATGTGAGGTGATCAGCTCTAGGTGAGAAGACATTTAAATCTCACACTTGTTCTGCTGCATTTTTGAAGCTCAATTCCAGGAGCAGATCGCAGGGTTCATTTTTATATACTCTGCAACTGCCATGAGGACGAGCCGTTTTTTTGTTGTTGTTGTTGTTTGTTTTTCCTTTTGCTCTGTACAAGTTCTCTGTTTGTCTGTTTGGCAGCATTTTTCAATTTCTGTTTGTATTTTTTCTTTCTTTTACTAGTGAAGAGATGTAGCGTGAACAGTTATACAGTCTAAATATCCCATATGGGCCGTGTGAAATGGTGTTTTCAGTTTCATTCAGTTGAAGTAAGGAACGTTGAATATTTCTAAGTGTGCTGTTTTGAACCAAGATGTCACAGTATGATCAGTGCTGTAATTTTTGACAGTCACTGTATCAATGTTATTTTTGCATCTCTTGAATAAAGGTTTTGACCTGCAAGTGCTAATTTCTTTAGTTATTGGGGTAAAATGGGTAATGTTAATAGGAAGGTGTTTGGCAATTCAGTAACCTAATTTAATGTTAATGGAAACTAACATTACCTCAAATTGTTTAGTTATAATTGTTGTTTAACTGAATCTTGATGTCAGAGGCCTTAAATAGAATGTTTTGTATTGTTCTTTCCCAACATTTTTCAAAAGAAACAGTCTAATTTCTTTGCTGTGATTGATTCCAGAGAACACGGAAGAACTGACATTATTTAACTGTTGATTTATATAGATTCAGTAGAGGAGTAATGTCAGTTTAATTCTTTACCTACTGCAGTGAAATTAGACATTTTGTTTTTAAAGGTTACTGGTGGATGCCAGCAACCATCTTGGAAGAGAACAATACAATCTGTTATAAGGCCTCCATTTGAAAATTGTGTATTTGATACTAGAATATAATAACAAAATGTAATTTGAAGATAACATGTAGTATTTAAGTGACCAAGTAGTATTGGGTAAAAGTTATTGAATCGTGTTGGGATAACGTGAGAAAATTGTGAAGGATTAAAATATTCCAAGAGCTCAAATTACTTCATCAAAACATGTTTAAGTCACATTTTATCAACACAAATTGCACAGATTTATTGAACATGAATAAATTGTGTTAATTTAACTCAATTGTTTAAGTTGCTGCCAAAGCAAAACATCTGTGTGCAACAAATGTCCACCATTGAATTAAGTAAATCCAACAACATATTTTTTTCAGTGTATGGAGTAGAGTTCTGAGACTCTATTATGGACCCAAGATTGAGATTTTACTGTATAATTCAACCACTTTGTTTTGGGGTTAAATAAAAACCCTCTTTTCAGAATCAGAATCAGAATCAGAATACTTTATTGATCCCTGGGGGAAATTATTTTTTGTTACAGTGCTCCATTTTAAACCAACATTAAGACAAGACAGACAATATGCTAACTAAGAATAGTACAATATATACATATATATACATACATACATACATAAGTCACTCATAAATAAATAGTTGGAAAAGAAACATGTGTAGTTGTAGCAGCAAACAGTGTGTTAAGTGGATGCGTTGTACAGGGAGATGGCCACAGGCAGGAAAGATTTCCTGTGTCGTTCAGTGGTGCATCATGGGTAATCTCAGTCTCTCACTGAACGAGCTCCTGTGACTGACCAGCATGTCATGGAGTGGGTGGGAGGTGTTATCCAACATTGTCTTTATCTTGGACAGCATCCGCCTCTCCGACACCACCTTGAGGGAGTCCAGCTCCATCCCCACAACATTGCTGGCCTTACGGATCAGTTTATTAAGTCTGTTGGCATCTGCGACCCTCAGCCTGCTCCCCCAGCATGCAACAGCATAGAGGATCGCACTGGCCACCACAGACTCATAGAAAATCCTGAGCATTTTCTGGCAGATGTTGAAGGACCTCAGTCGCCTCAAAAAATAGAGACGACTCTGGCCCTTCCTGTAAAGTGCTGTGGTGTTTTTAGCCCAGTCCAGTTTATTGTCAATGTGTACTCCAAGGTATTTATAGTCCTCCACAATGTCAACACTGACCCCCTGGATTGAAACAGGGGTCAAGTGTTTCCTGGTCTTCCTGAAGTCCACGATCAGTTCCTTGGTCTTTGCCACGTTGAGCTGCAGATGATTCTGCTCACACCACGTGACAAAGGAGTCGACCACAGCCCGGTACTCTGTCTCATCATCCCTGCTGATGCATCCAACCACCGCAGAGTCATCAGAAAACTTCTGAAGATGGAGGTCTCTGTGCAGTGGCTGAAGTCTGTGGTGTAGAGGGTGAAGAGGAAGGGGGAGAGGACAGTCCCCTGTGGTGCCCCTGTGTTGCTAATCACCTTGTCAGACACACACTGTGGGAGACGTACATATTGTGGTCTTCCTGTCAGGTAATCAACAATCCAGGACACCAGAGAAGCATCCACTTTGGACTTTAACCTGCGCCTGACTTTCTGTCGGTCATGTTGATTATGATGGTTATAATCAACACGACTTGATTATGATGTGAAGATGTGATTAAACATGATCATTGCCTCCAGGTGTACGAAGTGGAGCCAACGCTGAAGTCCTAATGGCCAGCAGGGGGCGACGTTGGTTCAAAAGGATTTTGATGTCATTTCCTGTTTCAGCTACAACTGCTTTTCCTGTCAAAGCTGCGTCCAGTATATATTAAGCTTTCTCTGAAATGTGTCACATCATAAAGAGCGCTGCAGAACATTCTCACACACAGGTGAATAAAGACCAGAGTAAAGGTTCAGATAGTAAAACGCAGCTTTCGATTGGACGATACAATGGCTGGTTTAATTGAGACTTATTTAGATGCACAGATAAATAAACTTACATAAGCAGATCGAGTCTCATACGAAGCACACAAGCGCACTTGGCCGTGTGCCGGATGGATGGGGCGATGGAGTTAATGTCTCGACTGTATGTGGCCATAAAATTGGATGAATCTTTACGGCTGTGTCATCCCATCACATAATAGTCCTTCAAGCTCCATTTTTCTCCTCTGAGCTGAACCGCAGCTATTTCAATTTAGGCCATTCAGTCATTTCAATCCCCTCTCCGAGATGATTCAGCGGTGAAAGAGAGCGACCCTGCCCGTCCCTCACCTCGCTCAGCTCTTAATATTTGTGTTTACCCTCGATGGCTTCATTTATTAGAGCAGCTGGGACCAAAGGGAGCATGTAATGTAAAATTAAAAACTTACAACTGAGACCTCATTTATAATACATTTAGTAAGTCAGATCGGATATGGGGGAGGCTCACACTGATGCATCAGTTCAGCTGTGGTTCTCTTTCTGCATGTTTAGGGGACAGAGCTGCACCAGGTTTCCTGCTCACATCTCTTTGGGAATCACCTTGTTCTCAGTCTTTCCATGTTCTGTGCAATATTTTTGGTCCCAGTCTGTTTCAATGTTTCCTACACATACACCATGTATATAGTTCCACTCACTCTCGCACTCTTGCTCCGCTCTCGTACTCCAACACGCTCCACACAGAACTAAACACACTGCTCAGGTAAACACACATCAGTGTTAGAGGAGTCCAGGAACGGCTCAAGAGCCGGGTCCAGGGAAATGCCAGCCTGTACATCGGTCCAGCAACAAGAAGCCACCTGAAGTAGTGGCCAGGAAACTGCTGGCTAAACATTGCATCACTGTTAGCACGCAAGTGACCCGGTGTCAGGTTTGTCAGTAGGCAGGTGTTGCACCCTCAGAGAGACATGACTCCATTCTCCTTTTGGCAACTTTATTCTCCTCAGTTCAGGTTTGGAGTTTACAGGCAGCAGCGTATCATCAGCAAAACGTTGCTCTCACGTCTCAGACACTGTTTTCTTTTTCTGCGCTTACTGATGACATCACACATCTAAACTCTGACCTCCTGAAGCAAGCGAGCTACAAAAATGTGTCCAAAAAAACCCACAATGAAATAAGAATAGTCTTTAAAGATTTTCCCAACATTCAGAAAATGTAAGTTTTACACAGGGCAGAAAAATGATGCAGCAAATATCATCAAAATCATAGCGACTGTAACTGACAGTGAAGTATTTTATTGTTTTCATTTTGTATTTGTTAGAAACTTTTTTTTTAAATGTCTTTTTAATTGCAGGACTTTGTTTTAAAACCTGGTGGAGCGCTCCGCACGGACCGTTGTGCGTAAAGTTGGTGCACTGCGCGTTTGACGCATCTTGCCACCGCCTTTAAGCTAGACTCGAGTATATAAAGAACACGTGTGAAAGTACTGTGGTTCAGTTAAATCCAATTTATTAACCTACCTCTGAGGTGAAGTGCAGCTGCAGCAATGAGGTGCGTTTAATGTGACTCTGTTAATTTGAGTGTTCATGAAATGAACGTCTCATTTTATTCTTACTTTATTTTGCAAATTTAATTAAGATAGATTTTATGTTGTTGGCTGTGAAGATCTGATAGATATTTTATTTTATTCTGTGTTTCTATTTTTCAATTTTATTTTTCAGGACCTGGTGAATTGTTTAATCTGGACTGGTCCCTTCACTTTATTGTTATTGATATTTATATTTAAAAGTGCAATACTGTAATTTCCTGCTGCTCATTCCTGTGCAATGTCGCATCTGCCCTCCCGCCATATTTCTTTTCAAGTTTTTCTTATTTAATCACTAGTGTACATATATTTATATTTATAGATACTGTTAGATTATAATATTATTTTATGCCATGTTATACCCCTAACTAAAGATTGTGAATTATTATGTAGTTTTAGTTTGCATTATTCTCCTGAATTAGAAGAAGCTGATAACTATTGCATTTGTTAAACTGATTTGCATTACATTAGACTGCTGATTTATTGTGGATGAATGATATTGTTTTATGATGTTATAAGAAATACTGTTTGCAGAGAGTCATCGCCTTATTTGTCTGATTAGAAGAGAACAGAACATGCTGGAGTTTTCTGCCCCATTTCAGCAGGAGCAGATAAACAGGGAGCCAAGGTCGTAGCTTAGGCACCGTGTGAGAGAAAGCATGTGAATGTTTAGGCTTTTATGATAAGGTGGGAGAACCAGAGGCTATAAGAGTTTGATCAATGCTCCACCATTTGGAGATCTGAGGCTGTCTGCATACAGTGTCCATCTCCCACGCGTGTGATCATTAAAATCATCGTTTGACTCAACCCGGCCGGACCAGTGTTGTTATTGTGGTTTTTTCTCTTGTCTCCATCCCCAATATTTTGAACTATAACAATACAAATATATTTAGTCATCTTTTCTCTTTTACCACGTCTCTCTAATATTTTGCTCCTTACTATTTTTCTATTTTCTTTATTATTTTGTTTTATTTTATTATATTTTCTCCTACTGTATCATGCTGCTGAGTGACTGCTGCTCGTCAAACACATTTCATTGCAATGTTGACCCTGTGCTAACTTGCATATGACAAATAAAACTGAAAAGTGAATTGTCTTTTTCTTTCTAAGTTGGCCTACTTTTTTTTAGTTTTGTTAATATTGGCAGTAGTGAGAAGTGTTATTGCTGGGCTTGAATATATTTGATATAGACCATCCAATTAAGGTAAATGTTTTCACTTGTTGGAATCTAATGAGAAATATTTTATTTTATTTTTTGTTGTTTTGGTTTTTTTCTTATCTGTTTCCCCCTGAGGGATTGCCACCTTAACATGGTCAGGGGGGTTGTGTGCCTCAGTGACGCTAAAAGCTAGACCAGCAGAAGCTTAGCCTTCAGGTGGGACACCCAAGTTGGTCAGGCCCTTTTAGGGTAGAGGCCTGAACAAGTACAGTCCAATTACATGACAAAGACTGTTATCCAGAGCACTCCACCCAACCCCCACCCCTTTGCCACCTCCGTTGCCACCACGTGCCCCCTCATATATGCCTGTCTGGAACCGGCCCAGTTACACACACGCTTATTCTGCCTGACATTTGTGGTGAAAAATCCGAGAGTTACACAGCATCCCTTAACAAACAAACCTATGTAGAATTACACAAACTATGTCTCCAAAAGTTGCTTCTGTTCATCTGGACGCAGCGTTTTGTGGGAGAAATGTTTCGCCATCATCAGGTGACGTCTTCAGTCTCAGCTGACTGCAGGTTTCAATCTTATAGACAGGACATTTGCACAGTGACTGAAACCAGCCCACTGAGGAACAATGGGCTGGGAGGTCAGTTCCTTCATCTTAATTATGCAAATTCTCATGACCATTGATCAACAACCACTGATCAAAGCCCACTGATCAATGACCATGAGTCCCATTCACAGAGAGTTGGGGAATGGCTGCAATCACAGCATTGTAAGATGGTGACAGATGTACCCTTAGGCCACTCCTCCTGTCAGGGTCCTGGGACTGGGCGACCCAGGATCCCTGGGCAGTCATGGACCTGTGTATTATTATTATTATGTATTTTTGGTGTCGTTTCCCCTTCTCTGTGCGTGTACATATGTGTGTTTCTCTGTGCTGTGTTAGTCTGTGTCCCACTCATATGTTTAGGCGAGGTATGGGTGTGTATGTCTGCGGGTGTGCCTGGAGGATGGAGCTCGGCCACCTGCAGGCCTGAGGGGTGTGGCCCTGCGGAGGGACTGGCCACACCCGAAGCCACACACCTGCCGCTGATCAGGGCTCGTCGGGGGAGCTACTTAGGAGAGTCTTGGAGCTCCCACCGACGCGGGATCATTGAGTTATCGTACCAAGTTAGTGTGTCAGCATATGTCTGTGTTGTTCGTATATGCCCGCCGAGGGTTAGTGTTGACGGCTGCGTCTCTGGTTTTCCTACAGGAGGAGGAGTGGTCCGGAGAGGCAGCACGCACGGGGGTGCGGAAACACAACAGCGGGGAGCACGAGCACAGATATCGGAGGGAAGCACGCACACGGGGTTCGAGGGAGCAACGGGGAGTTATTGTATTTACAGCCTTTTCACTGTAAATAAAGAGCACTGTTTGCATCGCAGAGTCTGCGTTTTGGGTCCTCCTTTCCCCACATCCCCACGGTCTGCCAGCCAGACCGTGACAGAATGATCCCGCCAACCACCATGGACCCAGCAAACTCAGGAGTTGCCACGGAGGAGAGATCGCTCACGCAGCTATGGGATTACTGCCGGAGCGTAATCCAGGCTGTAGACCCACACAAGAGACATATACAGGTAGTGTTCTTTGACAATTATCTCTCATCCACTACCTTCACCACGAACATTCTGGACATTAACAAACTTAGGCACCTGGTCGCTAGTTTAAGGGAGAGCTCGAGTTTTGAACTATTTGGCTTGGGTGGTCCGAGCACGGACAGTTCGGCTGCTCTCCTAAAGACTCTAGCCGCTTGGTTTTTCACGCGTCGGCGGAGGGCTTTCCCATCGATGCTCGCGGCACAATCGTTTGATCCGCCGTTACGGAAGGCATGCCGCACTCTCTACCATCATCCCGTTACGCCTCAACCCACTCCTGCGGTTTCAGCCCGGTCAGCTGGCAACGGACCAACAGCGCTCATCACCGCAGTGAGTAAACCCGACTCATTTGTTTCTATTAATCCTGTCATTGAAAATCACAACACAGATGAACAGCAGAGGACTGTTTCCTTACACCCGGCCCCACCTTCACGGAGGAGAAGGCGTCCTCGCAAGCAGCGTTCAGCCACCTCTACACTCACTCCTGTGCTGGTCGAAGGCTCAGGACCAGCGGCTCTGGATGCCACAGTGAGTAAAATGGACTCTGCCGGTGTCGTAAATTCCCTTCCTGTGAACATGGACATAGAGACTATAGCCACTACGGCAATTAACAATGGAGAAACTGTAAGAGGTGTAACTGAACTCCCAGTGGGGATATTTGGACCACCGACGGACGAAGGTGGCCTGAGTGCTAATACTGGGGCAGAATTTTGCATAGACAGCCCTGAGGTAGTTAGCTCAGAGTCGGTGGGGTCAGAAACTGTTTGCTTTACCTCCAAAAACTCAGAAGATGTTCACTCTGAGACTGTGAGCTGGGAGCTAGGGAGTTCACAGCATACAGACCCAGATGACTTTTTGGCTCAGTCTGGCCATATGGAGACAGAGGTTCTCCCCAGGGCTTCCCCAGAGGCCGAACTGGAGGCCTCAGTTGCCTCTGGACCCCTGGAATTTGTTGAGCCAGCTGTAACATTCTCATCCTCTCCACCCTTCATAATAGCCATATCACCCTCAACTCAGTCCGCTGCCCAGCTAGTAACGGAGTCTGCTGCCCAGCTGGTGACTGAGTCTTCAGTCCGGTCAGCCTCTCACCTTCATCCTCAGTTGGAGGTCGATATGCCTGCTGGACCACCTCTGCCATCATTTCACCTGTCTGTCCCTGCATCGCTGTCCAGTCCACCGGGAGCAGCTGCCGCACCATCATCACCTTCTCCCTCTGCAGCTACTTCTCCACCAGAGTCCCATCAGACTGCAGCGACCGCAGCACTCTCGGCTTCGCCATCTGCATCACCTACTCTACCTTCACCTTCCCCACCTGCAGACACCGCATCACCATCTTCAGATCGACCGTCAGTAGCTGTAGCGCAGCCGGAGGTGCTCAGGGTGCTCGGAGAGAGGGAGGAGCCCGCACCGCCAGCTGTGGAGCCCTGCGAGCCGGAGCAGGAGCCCGGCGAGCCGGAGGAGCGGCTCAGCATGGCGGAGCCGGAGCAGCTCAGCGAGCAGGAGCAGCTCAGCGAGCAGGAGCAGCTCAGCGAACCACCAGCAGAGGAGCTCGGCGAGCGGAAGGAACAACCGGCGCTGCCAGCCGAGTAGGAGCTCGGCGAGCCGAGGGAGCTCTCGCTGCCAGCAGCCGAGGAGGCGCTCTCACTGCCAGCAGCCGAGGAGGGGCCCGCTCAGCCGGAGCCGGAGGTCAGCGAACCGGAGGGACCTCCACGCCTGGCGCGGCCTCCATGCCATCCACGCCATCCACGTCCTCTGCATCCACGTCAGCGACCAGCGCGTCATGAACCGTGTGCCACACCTCGCTGTTGCTCACCGGAGGAGCAGCGCCGCCACCGGACCCGTGGCAGGCCGCCTGGGGAGCAGCGCCCCCGCCTTCGGACCCGGGGTAGGCCGCCGGAGGAGCAGCAGCGCCACTACCGCCTCTGGATCCCGGGCAGGCCGCCTGGGGAGCAGCGCCGCTGCCGTCGGACCCGGGGCAGGCCGCCGGAGGAGCAGCAGCGCCGCTACTGGGCCCGGGGCTCGCCACCGGAGGGGCAGCAGTGCCGCCGCCACTGGAGCAGTGGCAGGCCCCCAGAACCGTTTTTCTGCTGTTGCCGGACCCGTGGCTGCCCGCCGGAGCTGCAATGTCGCCACCATTGGACTCGAGGTAGGCCCCCTGAACTCTTTTGTTATGTTGATGGGCCGCCTGAGACTGTTTTGTGGCATTTTTTCTTTTTGTTGCTCCGCTGCGGGATGCGCGGTCGGACTCTGGGACTGTGACCTTGGGGGGGTTGTTTTCTTTGGGGGTTTTTCCTTGTTTTGGTTCTGCCCTCCGTCCTGGACCTCCCGCTGCCCGCCCTGGGTTGGTTGTACTGTTTTTGGTTTGTGTTTTTGGGTCGTCGGGAGCCGACCCTTAGAGGGGGGGTACTGTCAGGGTCCTGGGACTGGGCGACCCAGGATCCCTGGGCAGTCATGGACCTGTGTATTATTATTATTATGTATTTTTGGTGTCGTTTCCCCTTCTCTGTGCGTGTACATATGTGTGTTTCTCTGTGCTGTGTTAGTCTGTGTCCCACTCATATGTTTAGGCGAGGTATGGGTGTGTATGTCTGCGGGTGTGCCTGGAGGATGGAGCTCGGCCACCTGCAGGCCTGAGGGGTGTGGCCCTGCGGAGGGACTGGCCACACCCGAAGCCACACACCTGCCGCTGATCAGGGCTCGTCGGGGGAGCTACTTAGGAGAGTCTTGGAGCTCCCACCGACGCGGGATCATTGAGTTATCGTACCAAGTTAGTGTGTCAGCATATGTCTGTGTTGTTCGTATATGCCCGCCGAGGGTTAGTGTTGACGGCTGCGTCTCTGGTTTTCCTACAGGAGGAGGAGTGGTCCGGAGAGGCAGCACGCACGGGGGTGCGGAAACACAACAGCGGGGAGCACGAGCACAGATATCGGAGGGAAGCACGCACACGGGGTTCGAGGGAGCAACGGGGAGTTATTGTATTTACAGCCTTTTCACTGTAAATAAAGAGCACTGTTTGCATCGCAGAGTCTGCGTTTTGGGTCCTCCTTTCCCCACATCCCCACGGTCTGCCAGCCAGACCGTGACACCTCCATTCAGAGATGGTCTTTCCCTTTTCACGTAAATGGCCTCCTTCACTCCGCGCTCAAGATGGTCATGAGAATTTGCATAATTAAGATGAAGGAACTGACCTCCCAGCCCATTGTTCCTCAGTGGGCTGGTTTCAGTCACTGTGCAAATGTACTGTTTATAAGATTGAAACCTGCAGTCAGCTGAGACTGAAGACATCACCTGATGATGGCGAAGCGTTTCTCCCACAAAACGCTGCGTCCAGATGAACAGAATCAACCTTTGGAGATTTGCTTACCTGGATGATTGAGCATCAAGACATACACAAACTATGCTTCTGGTAGTTTTACTGACTGCAAGCTTTTTATGCAGTTTTGCATTTAACATGTTAATTCAGCCTTTTTTTAAACTCTTAAACAAAGTCTGTAAAAACATCTGTGAAGTGTATAAATGTTACTTATTTTTACCTGTTCTTGATCATATTAATTCAGACCGTTTCTGAAACTTGGTAATTTGCCTCAAAGGTAAAAGTTACGAGTAGTTCTTCAAACACGACGTGATTCAAAAACAGATTTATACACAGACACGGTCCTCTACTCGCCCCACGTCCCTGCTACATTGGACAGCAAAGACGAGAGAACTTGGCAACCAAATAAAGAAAAGATGAGGAGGCGATGTGAAACCGTGGCAACAGCACAGAGCCTGAAACATCTGCTAATGTTAACACAGCTGTTCAGAGTCACGCTCGCGCTCTGACGCCTGTGGATGCTAACATGCAGATTGGTTATAGTTTCACTGGTGTTGGAGCCGCAGGCGTCTCTAATCCCAGAATCATCAAAGTCAGGGAACGTGCATGTAAACAGACACTCGGGCTGAGAAGGACGAAGACGCAGGTAGAAGCAGGAAGTGATAATACCCAGGTCAACAAAAGGACAGAAGACACGGGGAAAGGTAAACGGTAAGAAACACAAGCGAGGAAATTCATTAAATCTGAATTATTAATTACTAAAATACTTAATAGAAACCCAAATAAATCACAAACTATTTCAGATGAGGATAAAACCACATTCCAATTTGAATTTGTCTCGATGTTCAATTTAAAATGTGAGCCATAAATTTAGATGTAACCTTTGAATAGGCTGCTGCAGCTTGGACCTTATATTATCTCCAAAAACTGTTTTTTGGGGAAAAAAAACTTCTGCAGCTCAGACATTCAACTAATCAGAGCAGAAGTCCTGTGTCACCAACAGGAAGAACACATTGGTTCAAAGGTCTGTAGGATTTTGGTAGATGTGATCATACAGTGAAACTAACAGATGTTCGTTTTAATGGAAAATGAAGCCCTCTAGCTGTTTTCTTTGTATTACTGCGGGACCTTTACCTTACAATATAAAGTGAGGCGATATCAATGGACACACAGGAAGCAGCAGCGTTAGCTCTTGCCTCCAGTTCGCCGTCGTCTCTGCCTGGCGGCGGCTGCCCTCAGGAGTGATGATGCACTGTGGAATGGAGGATCTCTCTTTTTTTTACAGTGCAGACTGTTGACAAAGGCCCAGCACTCGCTGAGATTAATGGGATGATAATTTGCCATTAACAGCTTGAACCCGTGCACCAGCTGGCCTGGAGTAGCACCAAATAGCCACAGTCTTGTCCTAAATCTCCAACAGGGTGGCAAACAACAAACTGTTGAGAGGACGACGGCCAAGCGGCGCTTGACCAGGTGGCGTGCTGCTCAAAATCTTCCACCACAAACACACGAGCACTGTGTGTGTGT
The DNA here is from genome assembly GCF_057382185.1 of Mchenga conophoros. Lineage (NCBI taxonomy): Eukaryota > Metazoa > Chordata > Actinopteri > Cichliformes > Cichlidae > Mchenga > Mchenga conophoros. Next base: position 1,424,959 of record NC_140546.1, read on the forward strand.
TGACATTCAGAACAGCTTTCACTTCCTGCCTGTTTCCAGCATCGGCTGCATTACAAGCAGAATCACAGCTCATTATTAATACACTTGGATTTCATGTGAACCAGACTGTTGGCGTTCTCCTGGAAAATGTTTGCAGGGTTTTTTCCTCATTTGGACACAGAAGATATTCAAGTGGTATTTGGTTATACAGAGCCGTGACTGACTGAAAACAGCCTCCAGTGGACATTGGAGGAACTGCAGCTTTTGGCACTTCTGCATTAACATTTTAACCACAGGGTTTGACTCTCTGCTGGGAACCTTGGAGCATTTTCACTGTTGCAGTCTTAAAAAGCACACATCACGGGGACTTGCAGAAACCGAAGAACACTTGCTGGACCATATTTTACAAAATGAGCATCTTGTCTTGTTGTCAAGAAACTAAAGTAGAACTTGAGCTGAACTAATAGGAGTCCTCCGGTGTTGGAGATGAGAAAGAAGGTTTAAACATGGCTGCCACTGGCTTCATGCTGCAGACCTGGAAGCTAAGGCTGCGTTTAGAGTCTCTGGACTGGCTGCGTTCCACCAATGTGCCGCTGACAGAGCAGAGAGCCGGGCTATGTTTGTCATTTTTCCTCCTCAGTCACAGCAAAAAGGACCATAGTTACAATAATAACTAAATACTAGTCCCCAAAACGGACATGTTAGTTATTCTGATGGTGACAGAGCAGCGAGCATGTGTCACAGATGATGAAGGCAGGGCCAGCGAGGCCGATGACATCGTTTATGATGCGGTCGGTTGTTGCTGAGAGACGTATGTAATCGTTACTGTGGTTACGTGGCCACAGCTCCTCTCAGCAGGGCTTAAGCAAATAGCAGAACGCTCAGGCTCGCTCTATTAAAAAGCAGAAAGAGGGACACGTGTAGCTGTCTAGGATACAAAGACACGGCATGAACAGCTCCGACTGTGTCCTGACACTCATTACAAGAGGCGAGCTAGCTCCGGCTCTTTCTGCAAGTCCAGCCGTGCTCTGTGGATGCAGGTGTGATGGCTGCTGACACATGAGCTTCTCATTTTCCAACCAAACTTGCTACAGTTTGCTTCAGCTTCAGCAATGATTTCAGTTTTTCACCCAACATTAAAAAATAGATTTCACAGAGATGAAGCATCTAGCACACTGGCAGAGAGCAGTACACATAAACACACAGCTAAATGTCAGTGTCATTATTTAAATGCCACTAATACTCGAGTGATTTGCAGACACTGTCGTCACAGTTCCAAACAGCAGTGTTGAAATTTGTCTGCTACGTACATTCATGCGAATAACGTGCAGGCGTGTTGCGAACATCCACCAGCTGTTCAACGCTGTGAAGTAAGGTGAGCAGAGCGGGAGCATCAGTGTACACAACGAGACTTCATGTAACGGTACTTTTATGGCACCTTTCTACTCAGCAGGAGCGTGTCATTCACCCAATCACAAAAAAATCATGCTTTTAACTATACTTAAGGACCTTTGAATCCGATGGAGATCACTGTCGCAGCAACACCTGATCGGTTGGGTGAAACTAACCCCTGTTACGGCAGTTGAAGATCTACATAATGAGTCGGGCCTGGGGATGGATTTCCTGTGATGTCAGCAGAAGTACCGAGTGGCGTTGGCAGAAATGGCAATGTTGGCCTTTTATTATCAAGACAGATCACAGAAGCGCTGAGGTGGTCAGCACTCACCCTCATGTTCTCCAAACCCTCCCTGAATAATGGTTGTTGTGACAGAGTGCTAAAAGAGTTCACCAGTATGGTTATTTTCAACGTTATGCTGCTCTGTTATTTGTTAATTGCCTCTTGGGGATAAATAAAGTCTTCTGATTCTGATTATCCATCCAAATAACATCATGACGGCCACGACCCACGGCTTTCCAGCAGAGCATCACGCTGCCTTTGGTGGATCAACTTCTTCCCATTGTGCGTCCTGCTGTGGCCTCTTCTTTAGGAAACTGATGAAATTTTCTTTCTCTTCAGCGTCTCATAGAGAGGTTCACATTGGCGCTTTCATTGCTGGACTGAGGTCAGCGTGAGCACACTCTGGATGCTAATTGGCTCATTAACAGCCAGCTGTGATGCTTCTTGTCATAAACAGTATTACGGTGCTGTTACACCCACCGTCCAGTGCCTGGCAGACGTCAAACGGAGGCCACGTCCACTGTTGCCTCCATTTCTGCAGGTCTGCACCCCTTGAATGTTTTTAACCTTGTGTACTGTTGTTGTGGTTACGATCATGCTGGTTTTACGGCCTTTTAATGATCTTCTCCTTTTACATCAGTGCTGATGCAGAGGTATTGTCTAAGTGGCGACACCTGTTGTACAGGGACCTACGCCATGGCGTGCCCCAATTCAGCGCTCACATGCGTTGAAGGACCCGGCCTTCGCGGTCTACGTAGGCCAGAAGGGTGAGGCTTCTAAATGGCACAGTCCAGCCTACCAAGTGCTGCTCAGGTGTTCTAGCAACAAGGACACTATCCACTGGAAACATTTTACACAGCTTTTTTTCAACTGAGATTTTTTGATTTGTTAATCATCATCATCATTATCATTGTTTTTTTTATTTAGCACTTTAAAAACACACCTGGTAGACCAAAGTGCTGAACGATACAACTATAAATTATAACAACATAAGAACTGAACAAAACAATAAAATTAATAAATTTAATAAAAATGTCAGTCACCCACAGAGTTAAAAGCCAGAGAATAAAAATAGGTTTTTAACCTGGAAAAACCGGCACTGATGATGCCTGTCTAATATGAAGAGGAAGATTTTTCCACAGCAACGGGGCCACAGCAGAGAACGCCCGGTCTGCTCTGAGTTTCAGCTGTGAATTGGGGACTGAAAGCAGCAGTTGCTCAGCTGACCAGAGGGAACGAGTGGGAACATAAGGCTTCAACAAATCGGACAAATAAACCGGTGCCAAGCCATTTAAAGATTTGAAAACCAATAAAAGAAGTTTAAAACGGATCCTAAATTCGATTGGAAGCCAATGCAGAGAGGCCAAAGCCGGAGTGATGAGGTCGAATTTCCTTCTACCAGCTAAAAATCGAGCCGCAGCATTTTGCACTAATTGTAAGCGTGACAGGGTTCTCTGCCCAACCCTTAAAATGGAATTACAGTCATCCAAGCGTGATGTAATAAAAGCATGAATTACAGTTTCTAAGTTATGTTTGGAGAGAAAGGGCTTGACCTTCGATAGACGTCTGAGGTGGTAGGATGCTGATTTTACCAACCCATTCACATGGTCATCAAAGGTAAGTGCAGAATTGATCTTTACTCCAAGATTTGTGATCGAACTCTTTAAATGAGGGGTCAAAACAGCAAAATCAACATCTGGAGGGTCAGAAAATCGAGTTGGGCCAAATAAAATCGCTTCTGTTTTACGATTGTTAAAATTAAAAAAGTTTTTATCCATGACTTAACATCACTAAGACAGTTTCACTAAAAGCAGCTGACAACTGAATCATCAACTCAGTATCAGACTCCTTTCATCAGTTCTGCCGCTGCCAGCCTGATGTTTTACAGGGAACTACTGGCATGAATGAATGATGCTTAACGGGGAAGAAGATCTGTAAGAGACAAGGCCACACTTCCTGTTTTGTTTTTATCTTTGATAGTCAGATTTAGTCATGAGTATGTGATGGTTGAGTGCTGAACAGTGGCCTTCCTAGAAGCCTTAGCTTTGAGTTTTGTTTTGTATTTCATGAAGACAAACATGCTCAAATTATAAGTTTTTACAGTTTATTATCAGAATTTCAAACTAAACGACACCGTGGCCCTCCGCCTCTCTGGCTCAGAGACAAAAGCTGCTGCACTCAGGCAGTAAACACTTTTATTGCATGTATTAAAAACAGCATGTTAACATGATTGGTCGAAATGGTTGGAGGAAAGCCTTTAGATGCCATGTCCGCCTCACATTCCATCTCCTGCACTTTTTGGAAATCTCCCTATAAGGAGATATCGCTTCTCACATAACCATGGCAACCACCTCTTGTCCTCCGGTTAGGCCTTCTCATGCCATCTCCAGTGCCCCCACCAAGGGACCTCTCCCTGTTTATGCCTGTGCTATGGCCCGTCTAGGCGCGGCCAGACCACAACATGAAGGGTGATTCATCCCCGTAATTTATTTACAATGAGTGAATTTAAAAGTTCAAGTTCAAGTTCGAGGTTCTTTATTTGTCACATGCATAGTTGTACAAGTATAACACACAGTGAAATGTAGCCTGAAACGCTCCTCGACATGTGCAAAAAAATTGGGGGGGGGGGGGGGGGGGGTGTAGAGGAAGAACATTATATATATATATGTAGTATATACATTGGGTGAATGTGCAGTAGTAGCAACAAAAAACAAAGCAAGGGAGCGAATTATAACTTTGGGGTGAACCAAAGGCCAAAACAACAAACAAAAGGGAGCCTATTCAAGAGTAAATAGCTTACCTAGTCATAAGAACTAAAGTAAACGACAAAAGCAGGAGAAAACTAATCAAACAAAAAGTCCACCCCTACATGCTCCTACATTAAACCAACATAGTGAAACAGTGAACACACGGTCTGCCGGCTGGGTTGGGCCGAGGATGAATGACCTGCAGTTCCTGGCGGTGTCTTCATATACGCTGCCTCCCGGTCATTAGCCAATCGGTACGATCCGTCCATCCTGGATGCACCAATCATGGTGTATTGTAGCCAACCTTTACATGGAGGAAGTGGAAAGGAAGGCTCTTGGCTCTTTCAAAGGAAGAGTACCCAGCCACTGGTACAGATATGTGGACGACACCTGGGTCAAAATCAAGACACAAGAAGTGGAATCCTTCACTGCGCACATTAACGCTGTGGATAAAAACATCAAGTTCACCAGGGAAGACACAAAGGATAACTGTTTGCCTTTCCTGGACTGCGCCGTGCACATTGAAGAGAACGGCAACCTCAACATTGACGTTTACCGGAAGCCCACACACACGGACCAGTACCTCCTGTTTGACTCCCATCACCCTCTGGAACACAAACTTGGAGTAATTAGGACCCTACACCACCGGGCAGAACATGTTCCCTCTAAGCCTGAAGGAAAAAGAAGGAACACACACATGTAAAGGAAGCACTCAAAACCTGCGGCTATCCTAAATGGGCGTTCTTAAAGTCAGCAAAGAGGCAAAGAAAAGAAGACCAGACACCAGCGAGGGAGGATAAGAAGGACAGACGCAACAACATTGTCATCCCCTATGTAGCCGGTGTATCAGAGAAACTCAGGAGAGTTTTCTCCAAGCACGACATCCAGGGCCCTGTTTCAGGAAGCCGGTTTAGTGCAAACTCTGAGTAAGTATACGCTGAGTTAACGAAAACTCTGGGTTTTCGGTTTCACAAAGCGAGTTTAGATTAATTCCGAGTGAGTTACTATGACGACACACTCCGTGAAGCTAACCTGCCCCCTAGCAGGTTTACTACAACTAACCCTGACTTTCTCCGCCTCTTTGTCGGAAACCTGACTGTAGGAAGTGTCAGACATGGCGTGCCACTTCCTTGAAGAGCCAGTAGATGTTGAAGCCCAAATTCTCCGCAGAGCTCTCCGCCGGGAGAGAGTGATTAGAGCGCGTTTGGACATTTTATCATTTCCTGATGATTTCCTGTGTGAACGTTACCGTTTTTCAGCACAATCTATAATTTATTTGAATAACATCCTCAGGCCATATATTGCTCATGTGACACATCGCGGACATTCTCTCAGTTCTGTACATATTATTTGTATCGCACTTCGGTTTTTTGCAAACGGGAGCTTTCTGTATAATATTGGTGATGCTGAGCACGTTTCCAAGGCTACCGTCTGTCGGGCAGTTGCACTGAAACGTCTCCTGTACTCGTTTGTGGTGTTCCCCGGTCATAGACCCACAAGATTCATCAAAGAGGGATGCCACAAAATTGCAGGTATCAGGATGAACAGAACTTAATTCATGATGTGGTGATACTTGAACTACTACTTAAATTTTACATTTATTCTCACGGTTCCCAGGCGTGATTGGCTGTATAGATGGCACTCACATTCCAATCATTGCTCCTTCAGTAAATGAAGGAGACTATGTGAACAGGAAGTCTTTCCACAGCATTAATGTACAGGTACATAGTTCCCTGTAGCATTTCAAACTAACAAATTATTTCATCATAGTAATGGATGCTAATTTGTGTTCTCTGCACTGTGAAGATCATATGTGATGCTGCCAACATTATCACAAATGTGGAAGCCAAGTGGCCAGGCTCTGTGAGTGGTGGTGGTGGAGGACCATCACCTGTTTTTCGGGCCTCCGCTTTTTTTCTGTTGGCTATAACGGGTCACATTTGAGCATACAGAGTAAGCAAATATGTACTTGTAATGTGCTCAGATAGTTTCAATAAGTGCTTACAGAGGGGAAATTAATGTAGCCTCTAACTGCAATTGATTTACATGGGACAAACAGACCAAGCACTATGGCTCATAATACAATTACACCTTACCTGTTTGGACTATATTTTTATATTTCATTTTTACTTGCTGCCAGGAACGTTTGGGGCCTGTTGGGTTGCACCTGCGCTCACATCACGTCACAAAATAAAATGTATAAAATAAAAAATAAAATGAAATATCATAAAATAACGTGTTAAATGGGTGGAAATCCCTCGATCAATGTTTAAATTAACACTCACGCATTGACTCTGTCGGCTTTGTTTTGCCATCCATGCTCCCTTTCTTTTGCAGCTGAGGCTGTGTTACTTTTTTTCCGCAAAATTTGCATGTTATCGGCATATGCTGCCATCAGAATTTCGGCCTCAAGCGCTGTAAAATACATTGACCGCGCCTTCTTTCCCTCCGTCTCCATGGTGACTCGCTTAATCTGTGCTCCACTAATCAGGGCTTTATGTGTCCTCGTGCGCGCGCTTAACTTGGGGTTAAAGCAACTCCGCGTTGACTGAACTAATTGTTATCAGCCTTTCTGAAACCGAATATTCCGAGTTGGACAGTTCGGGGTTACTCAACCCTGAGTATCGTTTTTCACTCTGAGTTTTCTAAACCGGCTTCCTGAAATAGGGCCCTGGTGTATTTCAGACCCAGCAACACGCTCAGACAGAAACTGGTTCACCCGAAAGACAAAACGCCAAAACACAAACTTAACAATGTGGTGTATGCTGTACAGTGCAGCGAGGAATGCCCAGACCTCTACATTGGAGAGACCAAACAGCCACTTCACAAGCGCATGGCACAACACAGAAGAGCCACCTCCACAGGACAAGACTCAGCAGTCCATCTGCATCTAAAGGTCAAAGGTCACTCTTTCGAGGATGCCAATGTTCACATTTTGGACGGAGAGGACAGATGGTTTGAAAGAGGAGTGAAAGAAGCCATCTATGTCCACTGTGAGCGACCATCTTTGAACAGAGGCGGGGTTTACGACACCAACTCTCTGCCATCTATAATCCAGTTTTGAGATCCCTTCCCAGACGCCTTAACGCCCACTCACATCCTGGGCCATCTGACCTCAGGAATTCGCATGATAAGGTGGGGCCAGGTTTCACAATGAACACACCCGAAACCCTGGCTGATTGGGACCCACGCCCAGTTCCACACCTTGGCTCAGGCGATTAGAGGATCATCAGGGGGTCCTTTTGTCCCTCTGTGGGGGGAAACTCCCACTAGGTTTATATCTGGGACTCTCCACCATTTGACCTTAGAACTGAAGAAGCTTCTCGGATGAGAGGTGAAACGTCTTCAAGCAACTTAAAGAAGTCCAGACGCTTTTCTTTGCAAGCTCCTTTGACAATCATGGAGGAGCACCTGCACACTCAAATTTACATATTATAATTGCGACAACAGTCGTAACACCTGTTAGTATCAGGGTAACAGACTACATGATGAACTACTCTCCAGTACACAACTGTGTGCAAAGGGATCAAATTAATGTGTGATGTAATTATGAGATACGGCCTTAAAGGTAAAAATACATTTCAACACCATAAGTATGAGTTATGCACTCAACACACTCTGTTCTTCACGTAGATATATGTCTGGTTTCCTCTCTTTCTTGCTTTCCTTTTCAATGATACAGATGCTGAAGGTTTGACTCAAGCAGTTCATTTTAGACTCTATAGCAACAGCACTTTCATTAGTAACTGAAGTCTGTGTGTTCATGGTTACACTGATTTGAAGGTAAGAAAGTAACGGGCAGCTGAAAAGGAGATGGGCTGTGAGAGAACCGAGGGACGCTCTCTGCTGCTTCTGCTAACAACAAGAGCCTGAACGGGCCCTCGTTACTGGTCCTCGGCCAGCGGTGAGCAAATCACTGGAAGTTGGGTGCTCTCATCAATCCACAGCTAATGGTCTGTGCAAAGTGCTACAGTGTCTCTTATCACACCAGAGATAGAACCTCGGGATTTTTGGGCTGGTGCCCGGGCAGAGAAGGCTGTTTGGCTTCCATTTGCATCACAGTCTGCCCCCATTCAACTGATGGCTATAGGATCGTTTTTTACACAACGGGCTGAGAGAGAGTTGAAAAAGTAGCTCCTATTGACAGTGAATGATCCTCCCTCAGGGACAGGTTCACAGATGGTTTCATTAAACATTCAACTTATTCAAACTTTAGAAGAGCTGGGCTCTTGGCTCAGGGGTAACATTTACTCTAATGCATTTTAGGCCTGATTTCAACCAGAGATTAGTCGCTTCAATGTTGAGCTGAACTATGAATTCAATTTTAGAAATGAACCTTCAGCTAAATGGCACAATGCAAGGTGGAGTCAAAATAAGGACACCAGAAAATACAAAGGAAATGCCCCGCTGTTTAAGAATAACATGATGGAACAGTATCTGCAATAATAATATAGTATTAAGTCTCCTGAAAGAACTGCTACAGTCAAATGGTGTGAAAGGATGAGATGTGGAGGACAAAGCAGGTTAGCCTGAGAAGTCAAGTTGATCTCCTACATCAACTTGTCCATAAAGCCCTCCACTACAAGGCTCCACTGAGTATAAATGCTTCGGCTGGACTCCAAGCAGACCTGGAAACAGTTCACATGAAACATGATTCATCCTCGGCGTCTGCGGCTGTGTATAATTTCTGCCTCTCTGTTCGTAGTTTTTCATGTGCTTCCTGATTCTAATTTCCCTGCATTCAGATTAGAACCCCAGACGTGTGCATTGTGTCCCATGTATTTTGCATCGTATCTCATATGCTTGTGTTTCATGAAACTTTGCTCATGTGTCCTTACATTGCCATACAAGTGACATGACAATGAGATTCCCTTAATTAAACCTTGCATACTGGTACTACATACTGGGTAAATGTTGACATTTGCTGGGAGTAAAAATACACCAAATTTCAGTCTTTTAGCCTGAAATTTGATCACTTTTCCTGACGTGACCCAAAATACACAAAATGTAAAACTAGTTTTAAATGTTATATTTTTGTACATTGATTCTATACCAGGTCAGATGTGACTCATATCTGTTCAGGTGAATTTTAGATCCAAGTCTGTGTGGTCCATTATTCCTGTGTGAATCTTTATGGGATAGTGTTTGAGGGAAACATTAACATTGTTACTAACTGCCTATGTTCCCACCAGATTTGCCCAGTTTCCTGCAGATAGTCATTGGTTATTTTAAATTAATCACAAGAAACCTCTGGTGTAACAGTAAAGCAGCAGTGAATGGAATAAAGTGCTGTGAAAGTGTAGTTAAAAGCACTCTGAATTGTCTCTAAGGCCAGATAATTACTACACAAATCAGAGTATATTAGATGTTTGGCTGTCTCTTGGTACTTGTGCTTTGTATCTGCAAGTACAAATACCCAGAGTCCCCGATTGTTTCAATCAGGGGTACCAGGAGCCCCAAACAAGACTAAGTAGCAAAATAAGCTGTTTGACACTGGCAGACAAGATTTGGCAAATTTTTCACAACCCACTGTGCTGCTCAACCTACAAAAGCATTTTCCTTACAAATGTGGCACCATTCAAGGGGAGGTGACCCAGCTTTTCAACTGTGTAAGATTCATTGCCTGGAAGAATTGCTACAGCAAAGAAATAATCCTCCAGTCACAAATATGAAATAAAATTTTGAACTGTGGGTCAACATTTGGTGGATACACTTGAATACATACAAACCTTACGTTGAAGACATAAAATATGAGCAGTGTATAAAGGTTAAAACAGCAAGTTATTTTTACTTTGTCATTACATCATCAGTAATGACTACATGACTACTGTTTTGCTGCTCTCACATGATAATGAGGAAGCTGAAAAATGTGGCTTCTTAACATTCACTTCAATTAAGTTTTATTTATATAGAGCCAAATTACAACAACAATCACCTCAATGCACATCCTCTAGGTTTAAGCTTTTAGGGGGAAACTGACTCTAACGAGATGGCAGATATCTCGGTTATGGCGCTCTGCTTTTTAATACATGGATGTCTCATATATCACGTGACTCTTCTTCTGCACAAAATGATCCCTATGAGTGTGGTCTACTCCAGTGAGAGACATTATTAGATGCTGAAATGTTGATACAAATCTATAAAGAACATAAAAAACAGTTAAATGCAAGACTGTTGCAAATAAGGTGGGAGATGAATGCTTCTGAAAGATGTGTATCTGCCCACAGCGCAATAAAGCAGACGTGGTAAGTGCAGCCTGTCGCCAGATCAAAGTTAATATTACTGGTTGAACAGGTGTTCTGAGATCTTTACACCATTGGCCCAGTGTAACAGGAACTACAAAATAAAAGCATTTGCTATAAAGGTAAGGCTGTGGCCAAATTCACAGTGCTCCCAGTGGACAGCAGTGCCTCACACAAAATAAAACCTTCAGATTTTTAATGTCAATCAATCAAGGCTTTATTCGCCACGTGCAGGTTGTCCTGCTGTGAAATGGGACCCCCCGACCTTACACACACAACACAGACATCACATGGGGATACAGGTCGGAGATCGGTAGCGTTACAGAAAAAACACTGAAATATACACTACAATGGGAAAGTACAAGAGGAAAAAAAGAGACCTATACTCATGCCGGTTCCGCTTTCTTAATTCTCCGATAAGCCAGGGCCAAGCCAGCTCCGATCAGCCAGAACCCTGTTATCATGGTTCCGAATAGGTAGATATCTTCAGCGTCCTCGGTCGACAGTCCCGCCAGGCACACGATCCTCCATGTCTGCCACCCGTCCATCGTGTATCCGGCAGGGAAAGTCCCTCCAGGGCACTCAGGCTCTCCCGAGCCCAGACTTCTTGTTGAGAAAAGGGTGTCAATAGCATTCAGAGACCAGTTGATCAAATCCATAATTTTCTTTAGGTTTTAGAGAACGACTGTGAGAGAGTGTTCCAGGGAAAGTAATGCACACCAGACTAGACAAGGACACAAGAGGCTAAGCAGGGAAGATAAGGGTGAGGAGGAGAGGAGAAAAAGTGTGACCGCCTTGTTTCTGTGATCATGATGTAATTACGCGTGCAGTGTATTGAAAGCACTTGATATCCAATGAATCTCCAGAGCAACATTAATTGAACCTGCAACCGTAAGTCTCTTGACAGCCTGAGAATGCCTCTACACAGAAACTGAAGAATCTCTGAGTATCAGGTCTTTAATTGATCCCAATTCAGATAAAAAAAACACTTCAGCAGCTGATGGTGCTGTTGACATGAGATAAAACTAGACCTCCACTCTATCTTGTCCACGTCCTATCTGATGCTCCAGCTGCATGTCTGCTAACGAGGCATGTAGAGGAGTGCAAACCGAATACCTTATTAACACAATTATGCCAGAATAACTCAGTAGCTGGCCGTGTGCAGAAGCATTACAGAGGGCAGACCGGACGCAGACTGTGCAGGAACATATGGTCAATAGTGGAAGGCCATTTGGACGCACATGCAAGGAAACAGGAAGGTGCAATAAGAAGACAGCTGCAGGGAAGTGAAGAGCTGCACGCTCACAAAAAACACTAAATAGACTTTTGATTACATCTTTATTTTCCTAAAAACTAACTAAACATGTACATGACAGAAATATTGTTCACAGGATAAAAATGGAATTCTAAGTTGGTTAGCTGTAGCCGGACAGGAAACTGATTTCTCAGACGTGCACTCATAGATGAGGCGCTCAGAATAAAGTTATAGTAGACCCTGACCTCTGGCCTGCAAAGTAAGACTTTAGGGCAGTGAAAAGCATGTTGACAGATGTTTGCAGCGTTAAGGTCAGGATCTGCTGTATAACAGGAACTGACCTGCAGATGTAAAGTAAGACATACAACACACACATTTAAACACAGCAGTAAATCAGGTTTGTCAGAAGCTGAAAGTCACTATTCAGGCTGACTACTGTGCTTTACAACACAACCTCACAGAAAACAACACAGAAACACAAGGTTTGCTGCAAAGATCTGCGAAACACGGAAACTGGAAACTAAACACGAGGAAACTAACAGCCAAACAAGACAAACGCACAGCATGAACACGTACAACACGACAAAGAGCGAGCAAAACACAGGGCACACACTGGAGCCATCGGGGAATGGGAGAGAAACTCAGCTGGGAGAAATCAGAGCTAACAAGAAAAGGGGAAGAAACACTGCACACAGGACACAGGACACACAGGGGGGAAAGTATTTGTATTTGTATTCGAGTAAAATTCAAAACAGGCGTAAAAATCCTTTTTTTTTTTTGCGTTACACTTCTAATTAACATTATAGTGTAAGTATTCTTTAGTAGTGGTGCTGGTGGGGGGGATCTGTGCTTATGGCAGGGGGTTGGCAGACAGATTATGCATATGTGATTATGCATAACAGATGTTGACAGATGTTATCTCTGCCTCGGCTGATCTGACTTTTGCACACATTACATATCAGTTTGGTTTCATCTGCAGCACTGACTGTAAAATGCTTCCACACAGGACCAAGAGATGGCTCAGCAGCAGCAACACTGTTTTCTGTTTGGTTGACCAAATCCATGTGGGGAGTTTCAGCTAAGTTAATGAGTGACGGGAAGCTATGCTGAAGTTAATTAGTCTATAGTCTGCATCTTGCTGTCTGTAAAAGACAGAGTAACTTCTATGTACCATGTAACTCCCACAAGTGCATACAGTTCGACACAACTACAGAAGCATTGTTTTAACCTTTCAAACTTTAACGTAACTCTGTCAACAGCCTGTTGTCCAAAATTACCGAGCTACCAGAGCTACGTAAACAGAGCGAACATGAGAGACTCGACTGCAGACGACATGCGTAATGCAGCGTAAATGATTCATCTCCCGATCCTCGCTAAAGTTATAGTATAGTATATATACTAGGGGTGCAACGATATTCGTATCGATATCGAACCGTTCGATACAGTGCTTTCGGTTCGGTACGCATATGTATCGAACAATACAACATTTGTTATTTATTTTATCAACTTTCCTTCTGACGATGCTGTCTGTGTTGAGCGCTCAGTGAATCTGCGTTCGACTACTCCGCCTAGGCTGCACTGTCGAGCGCAGATCCACTGAGCGCTCAACACAGACAGCATAGTCAGGAGGAAGAGCGCAGGGCAAGCTAGCGAGACAGAAGTTAAGCTCTCCTTGCAACATGGACCTCCCCCACCCTCATTCAGATCTGGCGTTTGGAATTATTTTGGTTTTCATGTGACGTATGACCCTGAAGGTAAGCGAGTCATGCACTAAAGTAAAACAGTATGTTGGATGTGCCACGCAATGCTCAATTACATGGTGGGAGCTAGTGTGTTAGCGCAGTTAGCTCGTTAACGTGTTGGCCGTCTAGCCCCATGCACGGGGCGATCGGCGGTAGCTCGTTAACGGAGATTTGCCGTGTTGTGGCGTTAAGGTCATTTCAACGAGATTAACCTGAAAGCACTAGTGGGAACACAACGAATATGACTGCACATTTACACCGACATCATCCTAGTGCAAAGACAAAAACAACAAGCATGCTACTAACTTTAGCCGAGTCATTTAGACAGCTGTTAGCACATGATTCTCCTTATGCTGCTGAGAATATAGCCCAGAAGAAGCGGATAGTATAGCTTTTATTTTGGAAAGAGACATTTCTCTGTAATAAACTCTCTTTTCCAAAGATGAGTGATTCCTCAATCAGATACAGGGCTCGCAAAATCGCTAGCCCGACGTCCCGGGGCTAGCGATTTTTTCAGTCGGGCTACCAAAATCTATCTCTGCCCTGCCCGTCGGGCTATTGTAGGAAAAATATATGTCAATGCTTTTGCATTCTTTCAGAAATGTAGCTGGGTAATTATGTCATTGGCATCGGTGAGCCACTGTCAATATGTGACATATTGAAGTCGCGTTTGAATTTGCGCTTGTTTTTTTGCTTTCACTTTGCAATCCCGCGAACTGTGTATAGAGAGCGACAGCACTGATCTGTGAGTGATGATAATTTGCGCACCAATTCCTCTGACATCGTCTTATTAATCGTTAGCTTACTATGCAAACATGACAAGTGAAATCTCCCGCAGCTTAAACATGTGAGAGGTTGATCGCGCAGAGAATCGCTGAGCTTATGTGAGTCCGTGTGTAAAAGCAGCAGGATATATATTTCACTACGATGACCTGGATGACTGAGAACCTTCACAGACAGATATATATTTTAGTTCTGCTGAGCCAAATAAGACAGGTCAGGGTGAAGAAGTGACAGCCAAAGAAAAGCTTACCACAAAACGGAGAAGTTATGACAAATCAGACTATAAGGCAAAAAGAAAGTGCAGCTTTATGGTTTCATGGACAAAAGAATTTCTGTGGCTGCAATATGACGAGCTAAATAACCAGGGCTGCACATAAGTGGTCTGCAGGTGCGCATTCGCTGTCAAAATAAAAAACACGCACAAGGGTTAGGGTTAAATTTAAAAACTGTACTTTTGAGTTAAAATATATATTTATAATTTTAATAAATGACAAATTAAAAAGGCATGAAAATTTTTTTGTATTGAAAAAATATCGAACCGTGACACCAAAGTATCGAACCGAACCGTGAATTTTGTGTATCGTTGCACCCCTAATATATACTATATATATATATAGTATAGTAAGGTACAAAAAATCTATTCAACAATAATAGTGACACAGTTCAGTCTTTTATCGCTCCGCCGAGCCTCTCTGTTGCTGTGGGGGTAGTAACAACACAAAGTAACTGTTTTCTGAATACCACCTTTTTAAACTGTAACTGTAACGGATACAGTTACTCACATTTTTTATTTTAAATACGTAATGGCGGTACATGTATACCGTTACTCCCCACCACTGTTGATAGTCACGTCTCCATGTTTGTTAACCTTCCGTCTATGTCAGGTTTGTCTTCCTGTGGCTCGTTATCCCTCCTTCATCACCTGCCTTGTATTCACTGTCGCTGTCTCCCGCTGTCTCCTGTCACTGCTAGGTGTTCTTTGTGCTGTGTTTTCTGGAGTCACGTCCTCCCTGGTTTTCAAATCTTTTGCATTCCTAGCTCCAGCTTTCCGTTTTTTTATATTTTTGTGATTTTGGAACATCACCTGCAATAAAGCAGTTTTTGAGTTCTTGTCTTGCCTCTTGAGTCCTGGTTCCTCGCACAGACACATACATGTGTGTTCAGTAACATCTAAACAAAATCCTAGAATTTCACCCAAACTAAACCCAAGACTTCTTGGATTGTCTGTTAGTACAATTAGACGCACATGAGTCATTATTGGGCATTATTAACATTCTTTAAAAAGGTCCAAAAAGCACACACGTGGTCCAGAGGTCCGACTCAGTGATTCAGATTAGCTGAGGTGAAGCCTAGCAGACAGACAGCAGCTATGGCCATGCTTTCAATAATGCACTTTTTTTGCATTGTAGTGTTAAACATGTTACCTTATATATCTTTCAGTGTAATGTAAAGTCATGTGAAAGTTTCAGCTCCTAAAACAAAATAATTTTAAAGTCCTTTTTATTACCTGCAGTTTTTTTCTTTCTGTGTGCACACGTGTTTCCTCATTTTGCAGGTTAGTGTTCGTGGCTGTGCTAATGTGTTCCTGACTGGGACAAAGGGACTAATAACACTGATTCGACTCATTACCTTTCACGGAGGGATCTCTGATTGTATTACCCTGTGAATGCATCAGCTCGTTAATGTGCACGCAGCTGTTAATTGTGCTCGGGCACTTTGATGGACAGCTGTGTGTTATCAGAGTTTTAAAGAGAGCCTCATCGCTGCCGTGCTAATGGACCAGCTGGGAGTGAACCCATCACATTAATGCACGAGCAACAAAGACCAGATACACAAAGTACACGAGAGCGCCACAACAAACACAAACACACATCCAGCGCGGCAGGAAAGAACAACCTGACCTTGTTCAGAAAATAAAATCTTGACCACGCAGCACTGTGGGATCTTTCCCTCGAGTATAAAAGTATTCATATTTCTCTTCTCATGAAAACACAATCTTTGTCTTCTTTCAGTCTGTCAGTTTTATATGTTTGTCTTCACAGTGAACTCTTCCACCTCACAGTGGTATCATGAGCAGAGGTCCTAAACAGAGGCCACAAGTCACAAAGTCCAAATACTGAATCACATTTTAATGAAGTCAATGAACCAAACGAACCAGGTGATCAGGTTCAGACCTCCCTCTCACCACCCACTGTATCCAGCTGGTCTGAGTGTATAACAGTGAGTTTTCAGACCGGCAGAGTTATGACCTAACCAATCTCCAACTAAGCAATCTCCTTCATCAATTGTTCAGATTGCAGGAGGGGTCTTCATGTTTCTCTTTGGTGGACTTCTGATGACTATATTTGGCACTTTTGTGAGTCTGGTGTTCCTGGGCCAGGCCTCCACCATCATGCTGGTGTACGTGTGGAGTTGACGGAACCCGAATGTTCGCATCAACTTCTTTGGCCTGCTCAACGTTCAGGCACCCTTCCTGCCCTGGGTGTTAACGGGATTCTCACTTCTGCTGGGCTCTATCATCGTGGATCTTTTAGGTATTGCTGTTGGTCATGTGTACTTCTTCCTGGAGGATGTTTTCCCAAATCAACCAGGTGGTGGAAGGTGGCTCTAGACCCCATCAATCATAAAGATGCTCTTTGACACTCCAGAAGAATACGCCAACTATAACCCCCTGCCAGAGGCGGGTTTGCGTGGGGGGAAGGACAGCGCCTTGGTGGTTAAATACACCCTCTATTTCATCCCTGATCATCAGGTCACCTTCAGGGACCTTCCTCAGAGAGTTGAAGACACGGTCTTTGTTTTTGACGTGTTTGTTTAGTTGTGGATGAGGAATCCTCCATACCTGCTTCATGCCCTGGAGGACGGGGCTGTGGCCCCCCCACACCCTCTAGCAGATCATTACATGAAGGAACCTTTTAAAAACAAGCGCGTCCATGCTCACAGGTGTACACACGGGTGATCACACCCACAAACTACAGCCTTTTTGGCTCCTACCTCAAAGCACACTGTGTTCTGTTGATCTTATGTGCTGCACAATAATGTTTAATATTTAGTATTTACTGTCATATTCCCATATATCATCGTGATGTTGTTGGTTATGTTGCTCTCGTTTTCTTCGGCTTGTTTTCTTTTTTCATTCTCAACAGGTGAAATTAAAAAAGTATCTACTGTTATCTACTGTTATCTACTGTTATCTACTGTTAGCTAGTTTATTGTGATGGTGTTGTTTTTATTATGTTGCTCTTTGTTGTTTGTTTTCTCTTCTGGTTTTTTTTCTCCACACAGGTGATCCAGGTGTTTGTGTTTCTTTCTTTCTTCCCCCTTTCTCACCGTCTCTTCTCCCCTCCTCTCTTTTTCTTTCTCTCCCTCTCTTTCTTTCATTCTTTCTCCCTGTCCTATCCCCCAGTCATGTCTGTCCCGTCTTTAAAAAAACGAAAATAAAATAAATACATAATTATAATAAAGGTCAATCAAATGGACCAATAAGGCCATGATGATCCACTTGGTGAAGTAAATCTGTTTGGCATCTTTCTGCCTTCAGACAACAATTCTGACGGCTAAAGATCCAAATGGGACAGACAAAAAAAAAAGAGAGCTAGCAGGGGAAAACTCCCCTTGACTTCTGGTCGGGTACAAGTCTCTGTAAATGCATTGAATAAATCTATGGCCTTTCACTTTCGTTTCATACAGCACCAAGTCATAACGAGAGTCACCCCATGGGCTTGATAATGTAAGGTAAAGACAACAGTTCTACAGAGAAAACCCCACCAATCAGACGACCCCCTGTGAGCAGATGCTTGGTGAAAGTGGGGAGGAAAAATGTGTTATTTAAATACTTGTAGCTATTAACAGGAAGAAACCTCCAGCAGAGCAAGGCTTAGGCAGGAGCAGCCACCAGAGAGACCGACTGGAGGTGGGGGGGGGACTGGCCAAAGATGCGCTGTGGCCAGGGGTGCCTCCAGAATGTTTCCATAGGGGTGGCCATATGGGCTGTCAAATATAGGTTACTTGTAAATGTGGCAAAAAGGAGAGAGAGAAAAGAATCTATGCCTAGTTATTTCCTGCTATTGAAGTTGATTTTATTGAAAATGGGTACACATGAAAACCAAATAAGATTTTAAAATCCAATAAAGAAGAAGTTAATAATTATTACCGACATAGGACAGTCTTGCTGGGGGGTAAATTTTGGGGGTTTGCCAAGCCTACTAGTTGATGGTTGGGCCAGCTGAATGTCTGCAGGTGTGACTCACTCCTCTGAGTTTCCAAGAAGCAACTCGGGAGTAATTTTGCCTTCAGCTTCTTATCTGAAGAGGTTTGTTCTCCCTTTGTTATCATAAAAACATTAGTTCTGTGCATAAGTCTGCCTGCTGTATCTTCATGTGGAACCAATGCAGCATGATTAAACGCCTCGCACAACTTTCATCAGCATTGTGTAATGACTGTCACCTCTGCACCTCCTCGTTCTAATGGAAAAATGATCTTCAAAGGGAAAATTGTCACGGCTGTGCAGGTCACCGGAAATCTGCTGGTGGCTAACAGGAGTCACCACCTCATCCTCGTGCAGCTGAAAAAAGAAAATGTCCGATATATATATATATATATATATATATATATATATATATATATATATATATATATATATATATATATATATATATATATTATTTTTTTTTTTTTTCTTTTTCTTTTCCTGTTTCAAACATCAAAGAAGTGAAACTAACTGGAAGCTTCGGAGCCACAACCGACTGAATTAGAGCTGATGCGGGAGCAGTCGTCCCAGGTCAGCCTCCTACCTAATTGGTTCATTACCTTTTGGAGCAGAGAGCTGACGGTTCAGAGGAGGACAGAGTTTATCTTTCATGTCATTTGGCAGAGATCGAGGGTGAAAATTGCTCTTTTGTTCCCTTTAATGCTCCTTTATGTAACGAGCAGAGTGAGATTTACAGGAACATGACTCAGTTCTGCTCTGTTTGGACAAGAACAGCTGAAGAAGAGTCTGATTAGGGAAACATTTTGATGATTTGACTTCAAATCTTTTTATCAAAGCAAGAAACTTATAACCTAAACTGATAAAGGCTCTTGTTTTAGTACTGATATAACAACTGGAAGGAATATAGACCTGATGCTGATTTCTTCTTCTTCTGCTCTCACGGTTGATCTTTTTTTACTCAATATGCAAAATGAGAATTAAAGTCAAACTGCCAGTTTTAAAAAAAAGTCTGCTAATTACCAAACAAACCTGCAAGCCTGTTAGGCTCGCCCACATGGCTGAAAAGCTCCATGGTGGTGCCAATAAATAAAATCCAATCAGCCTTTTAAAACCTGTGCCTGAGGCTCTGAGTGCAGCTGCTGTAAAGAATGTTTCACTGTTGAGCATGATTGATGGCCCGGTTAAGCAGAAGGATTTCTTAAATCTATAATGGAGTTGATATTGCGTCAATAATGAGCTTTCACTGCTTTAAAAAAATAACATCATCACAGTGGACAGGAGGAGGAGGAGGAGCGTGCCTTCTTCGTCGCTGCCACCGACCTCCCCCGGTCGCCTTGTTTCAGCTTCTCAGCCTGTTCTAATCTTTTCATTTAACCTTTATTAGCTGCAGCTCCGTGAAAGCTCTTTGGCCTACACACACACACACACACACACACACACACACACACACACACACACACACACACACACACACACACACACACACACCTCACAGGAGATGCACAATGCTCTGCTCTGCGAGTCAACATACACACAGACTTTGTTCTGAACATTTAACAGGCGGCGTGTTTACTGGGGAAACCAGTTGTACTGTATTTCGCCAGTTTGACGAGCTGAGGATCAGACAGCTAAGGCTTGATGGGAACTCCAGAGGACGACGGAGAACGAGGCTCATTCAGGTCTGGTTCAGTGTGGGGCCCCGGAGCTTTGGACGAGGTTGACTTTTTTTTCACAGAAGTCTTTTTAATTGCACCTGGTTTGGCTCCTAACCAGCGGTTCAGTCATCTGACTGACTGTTTTGGAACACCTCGGTATCCCCTCAGAGGAGCTGGAGGAGGGGGCTTCGGAGCAGGAGATCTGGGCTAAACCGATGCCCCTGAGTCCCAAACCAAGACAGGCAGAAGAAATGGGCATTGTATTTAAACTAGAGCTGATATCAAACACAAAAGCCTAAAATATTTTAACAGAGAAGCCTGTGGGAGAACTCTCTAACAGCAGTGACGGCGGTAGATTAAAAGAAATGCTTCAGTACCTACAGATATTTTCAGCTTTGACAACTTGATTGTCACCTTCATTTTTAGGTATTTAGCATAAACATGAGGAAAAATTACAGAAAAGTAGTGAAAATACTGTTAGAGGAGTACTACGCCAACGCACACAGACACACACAGACACACACACAGTCCATTTGCAGCCTGGATGAACTGCCGAGTCTTCTCAGTGATCCTCCAAACAGTTTAACTGCTTCACCCCAAGCATGAAACTGTAAGTTCGTCCATCTCGGTGATCATCGTTTCATCAGTGGAGTTGAGCTTTCCTATTCATCCATCCTTTTTTATCCACTGAATGATCCTTTTAACTGCCTTCCATCCCATTCTTTCTCCTCTCTGTTTCTCCAACTGTGAGGTTCCCATCGATGAAGCAGAAGGCTATGGAATCAAAGCCTTTATTCTAAAATAACAAACCCCACCATGTGTGAGTCTGTATTCTGGTTTATGCCCCACAACATGTTCCTGTGTGTGTCTGTGTTCTTGCCATGTGTCAGTCTGCCACCTCTATCTGTGGATGTCCTCCAGCCACTTTCAGTCACCTTGATGTGCTCACATTTACCTTGCAGCTACATCAGCCACTGAAAGAATCGCCTCACCTGACAGACTGAGTGGTGTGTTCAGCTTCAGCTTTTAGCATTCCAGGTCCAGTCTCGACTGTCAAGGAGCCCCAAATAACGATGCTCATGATGTGAGTGTGTTTATCTTGAATGCTTGTCTCATTACCAGGCTGTATAAACTACAAGCTGATGCATAGAGTGAAGTTAAAAGATTGAGTAAAAATAGGAGACGAAGACATTCAATTGGCATCTAATTGCCAAAAACTGCAGTTCCTTCAGTGGCCACATGTAGCTGTCTCTACCAATGAGTCTGTCCCCATGTTAAAGTCTCCAGCATCACAGCAGACATTAACGGCCTGCTACTAAACATTGTTTTGGTCTGTAGGGGTGCTGTTAGGGTCATGACCTCTTTGACCGACAGGTGGATGGTGACACAGACAGCGGTAGCTGCTAGCTGCCTGCTAGGCTTCACCTTAGCTAATTGTGTGTGCTGTTGGAGCCGTAAAGCCATCTGCAAACAGACTATCCAAGAAGTCTCCGCTCCAAATTTGGTGAAACTCTTGTATAGAATCCAGTATTTACCATATATTAGTGGATATCAGCTACGAATAAACAGACAGGGGAAACACTGGACGAGAGACTAAAGATTAGAGCAGATACGAGGACATGTGACGCTGTAACCACAGTAATTTTACATCAGCACTCCCAAAGCGCTACACTCTCACAGAACTGGACAGTGTCTGTCTCTCTCCCATTCAAGTACTCAAACGGCGGTGTGTTTGAGTACTTGAGCCTATTTACTTCTGCAAATACTGCTACTCCATACTTAAATCCACCAGTAAATAAAAAAGGAATAAAATGACAACAAGGTCAAACTGATGAGTATAATCCCCGACAGGAGATCAGCCCTGAGAGCTCTGAGCGCCACAATACCAGAGTCCATCAAGTCCAACAGCAGCTGTGAACTACGTCCTATAACTAAAGGAAAAACATATTTCTGTCACACAGAGAAGTGATTTCTCTAAACATCTCAAGGCTCCAAAGATTTTCTGTTTCACCAATGATAATTGTCTCCTCGTCTCACCTTCCCTGTTTTCTGACCCATGGGAGCTTCCAGCCTGCTGTGACCTCACGGTGTAATTTCCTGTTCAGCCAGCAGCGGGTGAGAGCGAGCAACCCTCTGAGGAGATAACAGTCTCGTCTGCTTCACAGCGTCTTTGAACGCTTCACGGCGGTGTTTGTTTCTTGCGTGTCGGTCTGTGTCACTCCCGGTGTGGCCCCGCTGTAACTCATTATAAAAAACCTTGACAGACACTCACATCTTTGCTCTTTGGTGCTTGCCACCTCTCCTCCATCCGTCCTTAAAGCCAAACCTCTGCTCCTGCTGGTGACAGCAAACATTAAAAGCAGCCAGTTTGATGATTTTCAGCCTTCCTTTTAAGTCGACAGAAGCACAAGCTGAAGAAAAGAAAACAGGCCTGAAGCTGTTGGCATGGCCACCGATGGGCAGAGCAAATGGAGGAGGCGGCAGGAAAGACCGTGTGAGAAACATCTTTTAAAAGCTGCAGGGCTAGCTCCTTTTTTCCTAACAAAGGGAAGGAGAAAGAAGGATAAGGAAAAATGGCTGTGCTGCGGAGGATAGAGACAGGTTTATCAAAGAACATAAAAGATGGTAAAAAAAAGTTGACTGAGTGGGAAGCAGGAACGACCTTTTCTGCTTTTCTAGGTGGAAACAAGCGGCAGCTTTCAAAGCTTGTAGGGTAAATAAGGAGGTCAGTTTGTGTGAATGAATGAAGCAACAGCTGACAGAGGAGGCGGTGCAGCCCTGCAGTCTGACACTAAACAGCCTCTCAGCAGGTCAGTGATGGCCAGTGATGGCTGATGTTGATCACTTCCTGTAGCTTTGTCTCGTGTCTTTGTCACGTGGATAACTGCGACCATCCTCTTACCAAGGACCTTCTATCCTGCCTTGATAGCTTCAGCCTTAAACAATACATAAACTTCCCTACCCACATTAAGGGCCACACTTTGGACCTAGTCTGCTGTTCTGGACTTACCCCCTCCATCTGTACAGCTGACGAACTGCTAATTTCGGACCATCTACTTCTCTCCTTTAATGTTCACATGACCCTCTCTGTAATTAACAATCCCCGTATTATCTCTTTCCGGAATATCAAGAATATAAATCTTGATATCCTTTCCTCTGCTTTTTCTAGCTGCTTGTCTTCTAACAACTTAGCTATTCAAGAGGACCTGGTACTTTTTTATAATCATAGCCTTAGTAGTATTTTAAATTCCCTGGCTCCACAAAAAACCAGAACTGTACTTTTTTCTCGCTCTGCACCCTGGTACACCCCTGAACTCCGGCTACTGAAAGCTAAAGGCCGACAGCTTGAACGTCTCTATAAGAAAACTGGCCTTACTATTCATAAGGATATGTTTAATAACCACGTTCTGTTTTACCAGGAATGTATTAGTCAAACCAAATCTGCTTATTACTCTGCTATTGTCTGCTCAAGTGAGAACTCTACCAAGACCCTTTTCTCACTATTCAACTCTTTTAACAGGCCACCTGATTCTCTCCCTGCTCATCTCTATTCATCTAACTTCTGTGATGCTCTAATGCTATTCTTTATTGATAAAATTCATAAAATACACTTAGACCTGGACCCTAATGCTCAATGTAGCTTCTCTGTCCTAACTTCTCCCCCTTCTCACTTCCTCTCTGTTTTTCAACTTCCATCCTAAGCTGATATTGCTGATCTCATCCATAAATCAAAGCCTTCTACCTGCCAGCTCAATCCTATCCCCACTGTCCTCGTCAAAGCCTGCTTACTCCCTCTCCTTCCCCTCATATCTGCTATTATTCACTCTTCACTCACCACTGGAACTGTTCCTGCTTCCTTCAAAGTTGCTGCTATTACCCCGATTCTGAAAAAAACTGGTCTAGATCCCAACAACTTTAATAATTTTCGTCCTATCTCCAATCTACCATTTCTCTCAAAAATCCTTGAAAAAATAGTTGCTTCACAAGTCCATCTTCACCTAACTGATAATAACCTTTACGAACAGTTCCAGTCTGGCTTTCGTCCTCTACATAGCACTGAAACTGCTCTTATAAAAATAACAAACGACCTTCTTATAGCAGCTGATTCTGGTCTCCTCTCCATCCTTATCCTTCTTGATCTGAGTGCAGCTTTTGACACCATCTCTCATCCCATTCTCCTTAGCAGATTAGCTTCTATTGGTCTCTCTCACACTCCACTAGCCTGGTTTAAATCATACCTATCTGACCGCACTCAGTTCATTCAATTAAAATCCTTCACTTCTCAGCTTTCTCCTTTATCCACTGGGGTGCCCCAGGGATCTGTCCTCGGGCCCCTTCTTTTCATCATCTACCTTCTTCCACTCGGACATATTTTTCGTAAATATAATATTCAGTTCCACTGCTACGCCGATGACACCCAGCTCTATCTCTCTACCAAACCTGACTCTACTCTTCCTCCACCCTCCCTCATCCTCTGTCTAGCTCAACTTAATTCTTGGTTCTCCTCCAACTTTCTTAAACTCAACAGCAATAAATCGGAACTTCTTCTGGTTGGCACTAAACGACTGCTATCCAGAATTAACAATTTCTCTCTCACCATCAATAACTCGCTGGTCCCTATCTCTCCCTCTGTGAAAAGCTTGGGTGTCATTCTCGATAGCACATTATCCTTTAACTCACATATCAATAATATTACACGTGCAGCATATTTCCAACTCCGTAACATTAATCGCCTCCGCCCCTTCCTCACACCTCACGCCACTGCCATTCTCATCCATAATCTTGTTATCTCTAGAATTGACTACTGCAACTCATTATTATTTGGCCTCACACAAAAATCTATCAACAAGCTCCAACGTGTCCAGAACTCTGCTGCCCGTATTATTACTAGGACTTCTTCTACCCACCACATCTCCCCAATCCTGAAGCAACTTCACTGGCTCCCGGTCAAATTTCGCATCCATTTTAAAATAATTCTGTATACATTCAAGGCTATTCATTCTCTCTCTCCACCGTACCTCTCTGACTTATTACAGATGAAGCTCCCATCCCGCTGCCTCAGATCTTCATCTTCTCTTTCTCTCTCTGTTCCCTCTGCTCGTCTGATCACAATGGGAGGGAGGGCCTTTAGCTGCTCTGCCCCTCGACTTTGGAATTCCCTACCCCCGGACCTCAGAAATATTAGTTCATTCTCTCTTTTTAAGTCCACCCTCAAAACTCATCTGTTTAAAATTGCCTATTCTTAAATTTCTGTATGTTTTAACTTTTATCTTCTATTTTTATCATTGTGTATATTTCCAGTTTTTATCTGTTGTACAGTGTCCTTGGGTGCTTTGAAAGGCGCTATTTAAATAAAATGTATTATTATTATTATTATTTACTGCACTGTTTCCAGGTAATGTATCTGCTGTGTGTTAACTGCGCACTCCTCCTCTCCTTTGTAACGATAGCAAGAAATTACACATGAATGTGAAACACCTTGGGCTAAAATTAAGAACTCCTGCAGTTTTTCAATAGAGTTCAAAAATGTGACGTCATGTCTGGGGCTAGCGCGCGGGCTATTTCAAGACAACAGTCACAGAGACAGTGTATGGAAGGTTACTTTTAAAATGTATTCCACTACAGATTACATGTCCCAAAATGTATTTTGTAACGTATCCTGATTACTTTGGATTACTTAATATATGATCATGCTTTTTACAGCTACATGAATGTGATTTATTACTATTACTGAAGGCTACTCTCCACACCAACACCAGCTAGATTCAAATCATAATATAAATGAGTAACAGTAGGTGGACATTAGGTAAGGCTGCACTTTTTGCAGCGATCTCGTATAGAAAACTTTTCAGCGCGTATATAACACAGGTCCGCGGCTCCGAAGCGTAGTAAAGGGACCTCTGGCTAATACGTCGGGTTCGTGTCGGGCTCGTAGCTGAAAACTAGCTTTACTTTGTTGTCTGGGTCACTTTGCTAGCAGAGACAGAGAGAGGCGTTGAAAGGCTGCTGCAACGGGACTTATTGTTTCAGAGGAAAACATGAACTCAGCGTACAGTTGAGTCTTAACAGCTTACTCACAGCTGGGCTCGTCAGGCTCTCTTCTTGGCTGCAGTGGTTATTATTATATTTACATGCTTCCAGCTCCCGTTTCTGCTCAGTGACAGCTCGTACTTTTCCTTTTTCTCCCTCACTCACAGACACATCACGGGTCCATCCTCCCTGCAGCTCGGACTACACTGCCCATCAGGCTTTAGGGCAATGCCTGTAACACTCTGCCTGTTGCCTTCATATTAAATCATTTTTAGTGAATAATTTTTAAAAATATTTCTTCATGTCATTATGCGGGCCACCAGTAGAGGTGACATGGGCCGCGAAATTGAGACACAGACATTAGAGCCTCTGAATGTGTGTTTTGTTTGGGTTTCCACTGGGTGGCTGAACCGGCTCTTTAGGTTGTTTTGTTGCTTTAATTAATTTATTATTAACAATAATATAAAATTATGCACAAAAGGAATTACTAATGTAAAAAAAAAAAGTGGATTTATTTATATATGTTTATATATAAATATATACGGTGGCCCCTAGAGACAAAACACTCAAAAAACACATTTCTAGCGTTAACTGAACTTCCAAAGCAGAGCTACTAGATCACTTAAATTACACAATTGAAAGCATGTGTGTATTGTTTGTGTATTTATACACAGGCACTCATATATATTCAAATAATTAAAAAAAAATGTTCATTTACCTGTTACTACCACACACCAAATCCAGTCGTTGGTACTTCCTGGCTCAACGCTGCCCCCTAGCATCCTGGAGCGTTTCTGTTGTGTTTTGTACGTGTTTTGAAGTTTGTATGTGTTTTGTCTGTAGGGGCCACCGTAAATATACTTTTATTTATTTACGCCACATAAAATGTAATAAATAAATCATATAATACAAAAACCAACTATTCACATTTCAGCTTTTAACTATTTAAATTTGCAGCTTTTTCCTTTTAAACAAATTTAAAGTGAAACAACACAAAACACTGCAAACACAACACAATTAAATATAAATCAGTCAGTGCGCCCCAGAGTGGCTGTGGCTACAATGTAGCTGCCATCACCAGTGTGTGAATGTCTGTGTGAATGGGTGGATGACTGGATATGTAAAGCGCTTTGGGGTCCTTAGGGACTAGTAAAGCGCTATATAAATACAGGCCATTTACCATTTACCATATAAATTAAAATATGAAAACAAAAAGAAGACGCATATTCTCTGTCATATGGACCTGCATGAATAAACTTTCTGAATCCTTTATCATCAGCAACTGAAAATTAGTGATGTGTGGATCGATCCTGAAATATCGATTCCTCCGATACCAATCATTTATGTTCTAGAATCGATTCTCACATTAAATATCGATATTTTAGTAATTTAGAGTAAATTTGTAGCTTATCATTAACAGGAACACAGTGGAAAGAAACTATAACATTCGGATTGTCTACATTCAAAGGAACTACTTCCTCTTCCGCCTTTCATAGTCATGGGCGAAATACGGCTGTATAAATGTCTCGCAGCCCCTGGCGTGCGCACTCACAACAATGGCTGAGCGTAATTGTGCGGATGTATTTTACCTCCACAAACAGCTGAGACATGGTTTGCGATACATGTGGCAAAAAAGTGCTCCAAGAGTGAGGTGGGAGGCCATACTAGGGAGACATTCAAAAGGGCTGTTGGGGGGTTAAATACATTTTACAGGCTTTATTTATCGGACAAAATACGTTAAATGTCATCGTTATTATTGGCCGGCCTGGAAACAGCGGGGGTGTCCAAATTCAGAGGCTGCTTCCACCTGAGGACCGGCCTTCGCGGTCTAAAGAAAGCCGGGTAGTATGTCACGAGCTCCCTCGGTGGAGTGAAACTCGGCCGTCTGCTCCTTGCTATCTAAAATATAACCGGGCGCTGGCATAAACTCTCGACCGTCTCACACTTCTGTTTAGTTTTCTGTTTGACGTTTATTCAGCTGTGTGAAAACCCCGCAGGAACCCACCCGAGGGATCAATACAGATTAAATTTTTAATTTGAATCTCAGCCAAACCGATTTACTCACGAACAAATAAAACACCGAAAAAGCCAAACAATAACATTTTTAATTATCAAAGTGACTTATATATCATGTTTAACCCAAGTAGCGAAAGACCGCGGGGGTTTGAAGACAATGTGTTAGCTCAGATATTTGAAGTTTACACAGCTACATTCTCACCTGAAGATATGTTAAAGGTTTTTTTGCGACCCAGAAAGAGAAATAAGAGTGATATTAAAACTAAGTAGCTGCCGCCATTGTTGGAAACTGGAATTGGCTGTGTAAGTGTGCACTCCTGCTCATGTTAAAAAAAAAGTGTTCAAACCCCTAGACCCTGTTACAAGCACACTGAACAAAATATGCAGGGCTGTACCCTAACTTTGTTGGTTTATAGCTCCGGTGCTACAAAGGTTACTCGTTTTGTAGCGCAGACCAAAAAGTAGTAGCACAAGCATGAATTGTGATATTTTTTCACATTATCTAACATTATCTCTTTTAAATATCTAGGATTGTCTTATATACTTTTTTGTTGCTGTTTCTGAGCAGTAATGAAAAAATAAAAGTGCCTTAGCATAGTAAATCAGCCATGGAAAGTCCTTTTCCCACCTGCTCTTGTGTGACGCCTGATTACTGACTGATGCCTGATTGCTCTTCATGCATATGGTACAAACAAACGCCACATATTCCTTTTGGAGTGAAGGTCCTCCGACAAGACGCCCAGCCTAGTGTTTCTGGGTGGAACGCCCCACTGTCAAGTTTCAAAAGAAACACGCCAGTGGAAAGCAACGGAGATGCTGAAGGCCAGACAGTCCAGATCCCCAAGGATCCACAGAAGGGACCAGTGTCATCCAACTACTAGCTGATAACATCGAAGCTCCTGTCAAGCATCATAGTGGCTACGAGTTGTGTAAAGTGCTTTGAGTGCTCAGAAAGAGCAGAAAAGCCTATTTACCATAACAGGACACGTAGAGCCTTTGAAAAGGACAAAGAAGAATGAGGGGCGAACAACATTAGAGGCCAACTTCAAGGCAATTGGACAAGTCACCATCATCACCATGTTTTAACGTGGGAGTTTGTTGATCAGGTCCAGTAAAGGTTTTAATGTTGATCACAGGAACAGTCCTGTTACTTTGGATTGTAGAAACACGTTTTCTTTTACTTTGCCTCACCATGATAGTATACACAAAAACACGCACACACACACACTTTTTTTCTCTCTCTCTTAAAATATTGTACAAGCAAGTAGCATCTACTGGGGTCAGTACAATTACACTGTAGTTCGACAAGTGAAAACTGGTGGCTGCTACCAACAATAAGTCCCCACACATTCTAAAATATTCAACTTTCTGTGTAATGCTGCCATCTGCTGTATTACATCAAGCTACAGCTGGCCAACATTTGACTTAATGTAACTCATCAAATTGTATTTTGTGGCTCTCAGAGATCAGGAGACTTCAGGTACCAGAGTCAGTAATGAGAGCTGCAGCCAAACAATTTCAACCCAAGATGGCGCCGGTGTCTATGGCTGGCCGTCTTTACTCTCGCCTGCATCTGCCCCTTTGCTCGTTACCCTCTCTACCCCGGCTTCTGGATTTTGGCATAGTACTCTTTATTTTCTTCATATTATGCTCATCAGATGGCTGTGCATTGTTAACATATGACCGGCAAACACTCCTAGACCTCCGTTTCTCCTATTAACAACGCTTCGATCGACACTGGACTTTGGGAGATGCCGCCCCATTACGACCAGACTCCCCCACTAGCTTTCCCTGCCTTACCCCCTTTCAGAAACGATACAGGAGACGCGATAAAAGGAGTGGCTTCCGTGTGCGTATGAAAGCTTACCTTGAAGCATGGGCTACGGTTTATGCATATGCCTATGGGGACTTGCTACGCTCTTTCCATCCAGTCTCCAGTGATCGCCCCGTCACTAAACTGCTTGGCCACCAGTGGATTTGCTCCGTCTCACAGTAAGCTTACTCAGCCCTTCCAGCGGCATGCCTCCCTGCTCCGACCTGGATCGCCTCGTACAGACGTAGTGTCAACCACAGCAACCTCAGTGCCCTGCGACATGCTACTCATGCGGATGCTGCGCCCTGGACACGGATGGCTCTTCAACGTCAGGTCGCTGGTAAATAAGACCTTTGTGTTAAACGACTTTTTCTCCGCCATGAGCCTTGATGCTCTCTTTTTGACAGAGACCTGGATTCGCCCTGGTGAGTCGCTTCCTTTTTCTGAGCTTCTCCCCCCGGACTGTGTCTTTTTTTAGCTCTCCAAGGCTTACAGGTAGAGGCGGTGGCTTAGCCTCGGTCTCTAAATGTAAATACCAAGTCCAACAGCTACCCTCTCCTTCCTACCTCAGCTACGAGGCTCAACTTCTGGAGATGACCGCCTCGTGAACGTCTCTGTTTGTTGTGGTTTACCGGCCACCTAAATATAAAAGGGGTTAGGGTTAGGTTAACCCCCTATATAAAAACCCTAACCCTAAAGACTTTTATTCACGAATTTGCTGACCTTCTTGGTTCAGTTATTTTTAAATATGACTTTGTGCTTATTGTTGGTGATTTTAACATTCATATCTATTCATACCGGTGTCACTCCATACTCTCAAGCGACTTATTGACCAATCAAAGACCACCTCTCCTGCTTATGATATCCTTCCATCTCATATAGTCAAGGATTGTTTCAGTGTAACTGGACCCAGCATCCTATCTCTAATGAATATATCCCTACTTGCAGGCTCTGTTCCTTTAGCCTTCAAACACGCTTGTTGTCCAGCCCGTTCTTAAAAAAGGCACCTTGACCTTCATAACAATCTTGGGAACTACAGGCCGATCTCTAAGCTTCCATTCCTGTCCAAAATACTGGAGAGGATTGTTCTTTCACAACTCCCGCCGTATTTGGATGCGAATGCCATTTATGATAAATTTCAGTCTGCTTACAAACCCTGTTATAGTACTGAAACGGCCTTGAGTACTGACCTTACTTTGAGTTTCATTTTGTAAAAAGTGACAAAAAAATTAGCGTCCGCTGTTCACTGCGTGGGAAGAAAACTTCTTTTTACAGCGAAAAAAACCCTAAACCTCCGCGCAAGCACCAAGTGCGCTGCCACGGGAATGTGACATTCACAGAGAAACTCGCGGATTCTTCCACTGACCGCGGCACACCTGCACCAGGGTAAACCTCCGCCTACCCCACTCCTGCTTTACAGGTGAAAATAGAGCAACAGGACCGCTGAGTCTTTGACTTTATTTATTTTCTGCTGTGTTTTACTTGCATCTATTTGAAAGACTGAGTGTAAACACAAAACCCTTTTTATTTTATGTGCTGGAATGTGCAGAAAATAGGTTTAAATGTTAAACATATTTCTTCCAGTCAGAGAATGTCTTGATGCATAAAATTAAAAGATTAAAACTAATAAAATAATTTTTAAAAAGAGACTTTTTCATTTGATTACATTTTATATGATGGATTACGTAGAAAACGTAGAATTGGGCTGAAAGATCTATCGCTTTATCACCTGTTCAGGTTGTAAATCATAGTTTTAAAAACTAACTACATAACTAAGTAACTAATTACTAATTACTAGGACTGAGTGCGCTGCCACGGGAATGTGAAATTCACCGAGAAACTCTCTGATTCTTCCACTGACCGCTGCGACACACCTGCACCAGGGCAAGAGCAACAGGACCGCTGAGTCTTTGATTTTATTTATTTTCTGCTGTGTTTTACTTGCATCTATTTGAAAGAGTGAGTGTAAACACATCATCTGATGAATAAACTCAGATGCATCTGAGCTGCCTGCATAAAGGGTCCTTTAATAATTTACACACAGCTTGCCCCGCAAACCATGACAGAAACGGTGAGTTGAGGATTAACAGAAACATCTGGTTAGCTCTTCTTTAGCTTGTCTGCAAAAAATCTGAAATACTGAATGTAAAATTCAACATAATGTTACTGTATTGTGTGTGTATAACCTCTTTTTAAGTTTTGTGGATGTTATACATGGTTATGCTGAGGATGTGTCGGCCAGTTTCTACTGGAAATGCCTTTTGGTTAAACTGTCAGCGAGGAGTTTGCATTTGCACTGTTACATTTTTATATAACTTTAATGCAGATAAACAGCTGCTTGTTTAAGTGAAAATACATTGATGTTTTTTTTCCCCCATTGATGGGGTTTTTTTTTTGCACTAATAAAATTGTGGAGTTGTAAAGTATTTTGTCTAGTGTCAATTATATCATTGTTTCAAATTTTCAAATGTATATCCTGATAAATATTTTTGGTCATATCGTCATACATAAGATGAATCACAGCTTATTCTACATTAAACACTAAAGTGCTAATCATATTAAAACAGCAACACACCAACCGAAATGGCAAAGTCTGCTTAGCAGTGGAACTAATTATCATGCTAACTAGCATATCCACGATGAGTGAATAGACCTCTAATAACTCTTAACAACAGTCTACATCACACCATCCATCCATCCATCCATTTTTTTATCTGGGGCCAGGTTGTGGGGGAAGTAGCCCAAGCAGAGAATCCCAGACCTCCCTCTCCTCAGCCACCTCCTCCAGCTTGTCAAAGCAAACACCAAGATGTTCCCAGGCCAGCTGAGAGATATAATCTCTTCAGGGTGTCCTTGATCTGCCCCGGGGCTGTGACATGCCCAGAACACCTCACTCAGGAGGCACCCAGGAGGCATCCTTGTCAGATGCCTGAACCACCTCAATTGGCTCCTTTCGATGTGGAGCAGCAGCTCAACTCTGAGCCCATCCTGCCCCAACAACAACCAGTACAGGGGACTTACCCTGTAATTTTTGTAGCATGTACTTTCCATGTAAAAGTGGAGCCAATGCTGAAATGCATAAAATGTGCAATTTTACTCATGGCCAGCAGAGGGCGGCTTCTGACTGCAAGTCTGATTGTATAGTATGTATTTATCAGATCAATTGATGGACTATGCATCTCTTTTAAATCTTGGGAATTAGACAAATTATCCACTCTAATGGACTGTTTTAAGGGATGACAAATAATTTTCTGCAGCTGAACCCAGACAAGACTGAGTGCTTAATTCTTGCTCCAGAGAGTATCAAGCCCCAAATTAGTCAACATTTGGGTCTTTTGTCATCCTCGATAAAAGCCACTGCTCAGAATCTTGAGATGAGATCTCTGTCTTTTGATGCTCACATTAAATCTGTGACCTGCTTCGCTTTTTTCATCTAAGAAATATTGCCAAACTCAGGACTATTGTCTTCTGTGGGAATAAAGGAAAATATATCATTGCTAAACATGGCTTCCATCATGAGCATTTTATTAAAACCTCTATTACAAGTGTGGCTGTAGCGATTTGATATACACATTGGAATTTGTGCCTATAAAAGAGTTGATGCTCAGTCAATTTAAGGTCGTAAGCTTCATCTAGCGTGATGGTCCCGACGATACATGGTGTAAGTGACTTTGAGTAATAGAAAGTTAATGCATACACGCTTACAAATACAAATATTATAAAAGATAGTCCAGAAATGGAGTTTTGCCCTATGCATTTGTGCCTGCCTAGCAACCAGTGATGGAAGAGGAGTTAAGAAAATTGTAAGTCAACAGGAAACATCTGGAAGGCGAGAAGGTTGAAACAGACTGCCATATATGGTAAAATGTTTCGATAAAGGGGAACTTTCTTAAGATGGCGCTGGAGTGACGGCAGCCTTTCCAAGTAGCTCTGCAACACCGCACCTTTTTCTTAACTTTAACTTTTTTAGACTAGGCTTTTCAAACTTTATTTCACCTTCCTCTACTTATACCTCTTAGATATAGCGATATAAGATGGATAATGCACTTTTTAAAACTTCTGGAACCAGCTCCTTCATCTATTCGAGAGCGGAGCTGCTGGCACTAAGAACAAAGGGACAGACCGGCATGCGACACAACATCCCGGCCGAGCTAAAGAGGAGCTACAGAGGCTGCAAAGCTGGAGCGAGGAGAGCGGATCACCGGAGGCGATTCAAACCATCAATCCCGACAGTGATCATGGGCAACGTGAACTCGTTACAGAATAAGATTGACGAACTGTGCGCTCTGAACAACCACAGACTATACCGTGAGTGCAGCTTGTTTATCTTCACGGAGACGTGGCTAACCGAGCTAACGCCGCAGGCTAACGTAGACCTATGCGGTTTCACATCCGTGAGAGCCGATAGGGACACGCAGGCCAGCGGAAAAAGCAGAGGTGGGGGACTCATTGTCTACGTTAACAACAGATACTGTAACCCTGGACACGTCTCCGTTAAAGTTTCGGTATGCCGTCCGGACCTGGAGCTGCTAGCTGTTAGCTTGCGGCCATATTATCTACCTCGGGAGTTCAGTCATGTGATCTGTGTGTGTGTTTACATCCCTCCGAGGGCCGACACAACAGCTGCCTGTGAGAAAATACACACAGTCACAGCAAGACTTCAGACACAAAACCCCGAGGCTTTCATTATTATATCTGGAGACTTTAACCATGCCACACTGGACTCTACTCTGGCTGCTTTTCACCAGTTTGTGAATTGTCCCACAAGAAGCAACAGGACAATTGACCTACTGTATGCTAATGTGAGAGATGCATACAGAGCCACCCCCCTCCTCCCACTAGGGAAGTCAGACCACAACCTGGTTTACCTACAGCCACAATACACACCCCTCGTCCAAAGGCAGCCTGTCACAACGCGCTCCATCCGGAGATGGACCCCAGAAAAGGAGGATGCTCTGAGAGACTGCTATGACACCACAGACTGGGATGTGCTCCTGAGCCCACATGGTGAGGACATAGAGGGGGCGACACACTGTCTGACGGACTACCTCAACTTTTGTGTGGACACGGTCGCCCTGCTAAGACGGTACGGTGTTATCCTAATAACAAACCGTGGGTAACACAGGAAGTCAAAGCTGTCCTCAACATGAAGAAGAAGGCTTTCAGGAGCAAAGTGAAGGAGGAGATGAAAGCAGCACAGCGGGAGGTGAAACGCTGCCTGAGGGAAGCAAAGGACACCTACAGGAGGAAGGTGGAGCAGAAGTTGGAGAGGAACAATATGAGGGAGGTCTGGAATGGTGTGAAAACCATCACAGGCCACAACACCAAGAAAAGCACAGTGGGGGGGGACTGTGGAGAAGGCAAACAAACTCAACAACTTCTTCAACAGGTTTGACCAGCCCACAACCCCCCCACCCTTACCCTCACCTTCACTACAGAGTCCTCTCCCCACTCTCCTGCCTCCCTCGCTTCCCCCCCTTCCTGACACCATGACACCCCCCTCCTCCAATCCCTCTCTCAGCAGCAAGACATCTCTCCCCCTCCCCTCCTCCCAAACATCTCCCAGTGTCACAGTGGATCAGGTCAGGAGGCAACTGAGGAAGCTTCGCCCCAGAAAGGCAGCAGGCCCAGACAAGGTGTGTCCTAGGATGCTAAAGGCGTGTGCTGCTGAACTTGGGGAGCCGCTACAACGAGTCTTCAACCTCAGTCTGCGACTGGGGAGAGTGCCCACCCTATGGAAGACATCCTGCATCGTCCCGGTCCCCAAAAGGAACCGGCCCAATGAGCTGAATGACTTCCGACCGGTGGCACTGACGTCACATCTTATGAAGACTCTAGAGCGGCTCTTCCTCAACCTCCTCCGACCACAGGTACAACATGCCCAGGACCCACTACAGTTTGCATACAAGGCGGGTGTCGGAGTGGAGGATGCCATCCTGTACCTCCTACACAGAGCCCACTCACACCTGGATGGGGGAAAAGGCACGGTCAGGATCCTGTTTCTTGACTTTTCCAGTGCCTTTAATACCATCCGGCCCTGTATGCTTCAGGAAAAACTGAACAGGATGGAGGTGGACCCCTGCCTGGTGGCTTGGCTCTCCGACTACCTCACCGACAGACCACAGTACGTCAGGCTGAAGGACATCACGTCTGACACTGTGGTCAGCAGCACAGGAGCACCACAGGGAACTGTGCTGTCCCCTCTTCTCTTCACCCTGTACACCTCTGACTTCTGCTACAACTCTGAATTATGCCATATTCAGAAGTTTGCAGACGACACAGCCATCATGGGGTGTATCTGGGATGATCAGGAAGAGGAGTACAGAAGTCTGGTGAGGAACTTTGTCGCATGGAGTCACACAAACCACCTGCAACTCAACACCTCAAAGACTAAGGAACTGGTTGTGGACTTCGGGAGGTCCAGAGAAGGTCCACTGCCGGTTCAGATAGAGGGGGAGGAGGTGGAGGTGGTCAACAAGTACAAGTACCTCGGGCTGTGGGTGGACAATAAACTGGACTCATGCAACACAGAGCACCTGTATAAAAAAGCCCAAAGCCGACTGTACTTCCTCAGGAGGCTGAGGTCTTTTAACATCTGCAGGAAGCTCCTGAGGATGTTTTACCAGTCGGTGGTTGCTGGAGTACTTTTCTATGCTGTGGTGTGCTGGGGGAGCAGCACAGCAAAGAGGGACTCATGCAGGCTGGAGAAACTGATCAGGAAGGCTGGCTCTGTGGTCGGCATGAAGCTGGACACTCTGGTGACAGTGGCAGAGAAAAGGACATTAAAGAAACTGCTGGACATTATGGACAATGCTGGGCATCCTCTGCACACGGCCATAAACAACCAGAAGAGTCTGTTCAGTGACAGGTTGCTTCTCCCCAAGACAAGAACTAACAGACTTAAAAACTCCTTTGTCCCACACGCCATCAGACTGTTTAACTCCTCTCTGGAGGGGAGAGGGAGGGGAAACAGGAGGACAAAGGAGGGGGGAACAACTAAGCTGTAGTGCCTCTTCACCTCACCATGCAATACCTTTTGTGCAATACTTTTGTAAATAGTCAACAGTGCAATAGACTCAATACTTGAAATGTGCAATTCACTTGTATTTTTATTTTTTTATTCCTATTTATTCTATTTATCCCCTTCGTATATTTTATTTATATTTGTCTCTGTATTTATATATGTGTGTGTGTGTGTGTGTGTGTGTATATATTCTGTAACTGTAACTTCTGTCGGTGCTGTGCTTTTTGGAAACCGAATTTCCCAGAGGACCCACCCGAGGGATTAATAAAGTTTTATCTTATCTTATCTTGTTTAACTGTTTTTAGCTTTTCAGTTGATCATTTACTGTAACTGATGCATATCATACTCTGTGCTGACGCATGAAGGGGTTGAACCCTGACATATTAAAACCATTTTGAATTGAGCTTTTGGGCAGGGATCTATGCTGATTGTGTTACAGTATACATGTCCCCACACGTGTGTTCAATAAAATCATCGTTTTTATTGAACTGAACTCTTCTGGGCCAGTGTTGGTTTGTTCTTATACTCAATATTTGGAAATTGGGACACTCCAAAGCTGAACTGGATATGCTTGTCCATGCCTTCATCTCCTCCCGGTTAGACTATTGTAATGCACTCTTTTCCTGTCTGTCTAAGGCAGGGGTGGGCAATCTCAGTCCACGAGGGCCGGTGTCCCTGCAGGTTTTAGATCTCACCTTGGGTCAACACACCTGAATCACATGATTAGTTCGTTACCAGGCCTCTGGAGAACTTCAGGACATGTTGAGGAGCTAATTTAGCCATTTAAATCAGCTGTGTTGGTTCGAGGACACATCTAAAACCTGCAGGGACACCGGCCCTCGTGGACTGAGATTGCCCACCCCTGGTCTAAGGCTTCCATAAATCACCTCAAATGCTGCAGCAAGGCTTTTTACCCACACAAATAAATTTCTCTCATTTCACTCCCATGTTAAAATCCCTGCACTGGCTTCGAGTCCTCACTTTTACATTTATGTCTTAACAAGGTGAGGCCCCGACCTATATCACCGAGCTTCTCCAACCCTAGATCCACTGATAGTGGTCTCCTGACTATTCCATGACCCGTCTGAAAACAAAGGGGGATCGCACTTTTCAAACCCTAGGTCCAATACTGTGGAACAGTTTACCTCCCCTGCTACGCACCATTGACTCGGTGACTTCTTTTAAAAAACAGCTTGTTTGTGTATATGAGGGTGGGAATGCAAGTTTGTGTCCGCGTGCACCTGTTCATCTGTGTCTATATGTCAGCTTGGGTCTTAGACTCCACCTCTCTGGGAACATCTCAGGCTCTCCGAGGTACGGAGGCCTATCTCCCCTCACCACACTCCCTGCTGGTGGCCGATGCCCTCAGACGTTGGTGTGTTGGCGGTTGTTGGTGTCTGGGGCTGGGCGCTCAAGTATGTACTGACTCACTCCTGGTGGCCGATTGGCGGGGCCTGGCACCTGTGGCCCGGCTGGGCCCCTTCCAGGGGGTGGGGTGCCCTCAGGCCCAGAGGCCTCCTTGGGTCCTCGTATTCTGGAGCCTATGGATGTCTGAAGCCTGTATCTCCTCCATACCTGCTTCATGCCCTGGGGTGGGGGACGGGGCTATGGCTCCCCACACTCCCTAGCAGATCGTTACATGGAGAAACCTTCTGAACACAGGTGTACATACAGGTGTACACACGGGTGTTCATCGACGCAGACTACTCCTTTCTTGGCTGCTGCCTCAAAGCAAATTGTGCGCTGTCGATCTTGTGTGCTGCACAATAACATGTAATATTTAGTATCTACTGTTATCTACTGCTAGCTAGTTTATTGTGATGGTGCTGTTTTTTTATTATGTTGCTCTTTTTTGTTTGTTTTCTCTTCTGGTTTTTTTTCTCCACACAGGTGACCCAGGCGTTTTGTTTGTTGTTCTTTTTTTCTTCCCCCCTTTCTCACCGTCTCTTCTCCCCTCTGGTTTCAGCTTTTATGCTCCTTATATCTGGAACAAACTCCCAGAAAGCCTCAGATCAGCTGAAACACTCAGTTTATTTAGATCCAGGTTGAAGACTCACCTGTTCTCAGCTGCATTTGAATAAAGCACCAAATCCACACTTTTAAGCTTAAATTTCAAAACTTACATTTAACTACTGATTTTATCTATTGTTATGATTTTATCTGTTTTGATTTTATATACTGTTTTGTAGGGATGGGTACCGGTGTCGTTCAGACATAAACGGTAGTAACCAGACCGAAAAGCAGCGCACATTTCGGTGCTTTATTTCGGCGCTTTTTTTTCCTGAGCTGTGATACACTTCTAGCCAATCATTTTACGTTTCCGAGGATAGTAGGCGGGGCCAGGTACGTACGTTCTGTTAGAGCAGAGCTACAGATTAAAAATGCCCAAGGTGAAGCGGTCAAAAGTCTGGCTGTACTTCACAGCAAAAGATGCAAACTCAGCAGCAACAAGTGCTTTAAGCTGATACTGTGATACTGTCAAAGGAGGTAACACCAAGAATCTGATGAAGCACCTGGCGACGCATAGCGTTTTTTTTTAAAAGCCGAGAAATGCGCTGTATTTGATAGCTTGCTGCGAGACCTCACACCGTGCACGTCGGGTGGGTTGCCAGTTATCGGACCCGGAGCAACATCCCCCAAAAACCCGAAGAATAGAGTCCTGTCCCCTAGCCCTGCCAGTGTAGCAGAAATGATGAGGATGATGATGCAGCAGCAGCTTCTCTGCGTGAGTAGCTTAATGTTGTTCGTGTGTAATTTACGTTGAGTAGGCTAACCACGTTATTACATTAATGCATGTAAGGTGAACTAGCAAACATCATCATAGCTACATGCGGCTGTCTTCTTGTTTGATGGCAGATACTCCCTTCACCCTGGCCAAAAAGGCTAAAATGACCAAAGAAAAAGTGGAAAACAGTTAAACGTGAGAGGTTTTTGGACAAAGTTTGTGTTTTTTCCATTGTTTAAGCACTGCTTCCAGCCAAGAATGATACCATATATGCCACATAGCTGCAGAAAAGGCACACGTTGTTATCTTTTTACAAAAAACCAGCTGAACATGAGAGGTTTTTGGACAAAGTTTGTGTTCTCCATTCTTTAAGCACCGGTTTGAGCACCGTTTAAGCACCGGCACCGTTTCAAAAGTACCGATTTGGCACCGGTATCGGATAAAACCTAAACCATACCCATCCCTACTGTTTTGTTTGTTTGTTAATTAGTTTGTTTGTTTGCTTGTTTTAATCAATTTTAAATCCTGCTTTTTATTTGTTTTTGTTTCTAATGTCTCTGTAAAGCACTTTGAATCACCTTGTTGTTGAATTGTGCTATACAAATAAACTTGCCTTGCCTAAAAAGTGCTATATAAATAAATTTACTACTTACTTTTTACTGGCTCGATATTTTTAATTTATTACAGCACAAGTGTGTAAGTGTATTTTAGTCAGGTCTCACCTGTCTCTGATAACTGAGGAATGACTTCCTGCATTAAGTGTTGCAATAACCTAGAAGAAAATAAAATAAAATAAGAAGCAAACTCCCAACTCTCAAGAACACTTTTAAAAGTGACTCATTCACCGGTGTTTCTAAATTATGAAGAAGGTGTCCTTTGGCATCATTGTGTAAGCACTCCAGGTTCAGACAATAATGAGATGGGTGTCTCACTCTCAAAACATCATGTATGCTTGTAAAAGACCCCACTGTTTCACACTAAAAAGCAGTGAGTAAGCATATTCCTCTTCCAGCAGTTTTCCAGCCTGTCTCTCATGCTCACTCACACGGTCATTTTCCCTCTCTCGGTCATCAGAGCGCAGAAGAAACAAGCCACCACTCCTGGGCTCTGGGTTGAATGTAATGCTGGTATTGTGAGATTCTGCTCCTACACTGATAGTGCAGTATCACTCTGACTTGTAGTGCAGGTAGATTGCACCATTTCTACTGGATTCAAATCAAATCCATGAAAGAAAAGTGCTGAAAATGTAAAAGTTTTCAGCCTTTTTTTCTTTGCCAAGAGTCAGAAACTGCTGCTTTTCAAAGTTACCTAAATTGGTGAAAATTTCTTCAATTTCATTAAATGAAGCAGTAAGATTTAGAATGTGTGTAAAAGAAAAGACAAAAAAAAAAAAGAAACCATTGTTGTTTTGATGTTGACACTGACTGCCCAGCAAGCACCACCAACCTGTAAATGTTGATTCTTGGTCTAAATATTATCAGCCAGTTGTGAGCTTTATTTAGTCCAAAACTAATCACGGAATATTTGTTTAGTCTGTCAGATTTTATTGTCCCAAAATGGTCATTTTATTGGGCCACATAGAGTCCTAACGTAGCCATGAAGATACAATCACATCCAGCACAAGAATAAACTTAGTCACACAGAGAAAATGTAGAAGCTCAAGTTAGAAAGAAAAGAAAAGGCCAGAAATATGTATGCGTATAATAGCCTATTGACTGTCAAATCTCAAGTGATGACCGTTTCAGGAGGACA
The DNA here is from genome assembly GCF_057382185.1 of Mchenga conophoros. NCBI lineage: Eukaryota > Metazoa > Chordata > Actinopteri > Cichliformes > Cichlidae > Mchenga > Mchenga conophoros. The sequence goes on from NC_140546.1 coordinate 1,466,610, forward strand.
ATAGGAGAGAGATGCAGGTAAATAAAAGGTTAGTGCACACACCTTAAACCATGACGATAACTACCATTACTCCACCTGCACATATTTGTCCTCAGGTTCATGTTGGCTGATTATAAAAAGAGGAGATGAAGTCAGAGAACATCACTTTCTTTCACTACAGTGGACGACTTACAAGCAAAGAAATACTATGTAAGTAACCCTAATATTAAATATATATCTGAGATCTACATGTGACTTTTAAGTTGAATTGGTATATGTATTTCTGGATATGATCTTTTGGCAACAAATTTAGCAATTTAGGCAGCAATTTAAATTTGTACATATATTTCTAAATGTTTTAATTGTTCTATTTCTGCTTGTCAAAAATGAAAAATGTTTAGAAATCATTAGTAACAATCTTGAATCATTTTTTATGAAAAAAGTGGATAAACAACTGAGAATAATGAAAATCATATTCATTTATAAAGAGGAATATATTACATATGGGACGAAGTGTGTCAAAGAACATATGAATGAACTTTTGACTTGTACATTTATTTACAATCAGTTACATTAAAATGATCATTTTTGTTAATTTATTTTCTAAATTTTATTTGAAACTCAACCTTAACCACCACCTTATTGAGAAAAGTGAAATGATTGCAGAGCAATACCAATTACGTAAACTAAAAAACTGCAAGAGAAGCATATTAACAAAATGGTAGTACCAAAGATATTTATGATTAAAACTAGTAAAATAAAACTTACAATACAATTAATATTGAAGTAGGGACCAGGAATGACCACAGTAGAATATCAAAGTTGTTAATATATGTACTTTTAAAAAAGATGTATTTCCATTGTGAAACTCAAACCTCATAATAATTTAACAGTAAGTTAATAAATCTTTATTAACACAAACGTGGAGAAATTCTGCATTTAATCTTTTCTATAGCTGATAATAACCATGATGAACAAACTTTTCAGAGATCAGTGAAGAGAAAAATGGCCATGATTCCAAATATGTATCTAATCTTCTTTCTCTTTGTTGGTAAGTAAAACCTTTACATTTCAAAGAGTTTGACATTGTCAACAATTGTGTGTGGCAAAAATATGAAACTGACACAAAAATTCCTTACAGCCTGCTGCAACGCGCAGACAACAACCACAGCTGCTCCTACAACAACCACAGCTGCACCAACAACAACCACAACAACCACAACTGCTGCGCCAACAACCACAACTACAGCCCCAACAACAACCACAACAACCGCCCCAACAACAACAACTACAGCTGCCCCAACAACAACCACAACAGCTGCCCCAACAACAACAATTACAGCTGCCCCAACAACAACCACAACAACTGCAGTCCCAACAACAACTACTACAGCTGCACCGACAACAACCACAACTGCTGCGCCAACAACAACAACAACTGCAGCTCCAACAACAACAACTACAGCTGCCCCAACAACAACCACAACTGCAGCTCCAACAACAACAACTACAGCTGCCCCAACAACAACCACAACAGCTGCCCCAACAACAACCACAACAACTGCAGTCCCAACAACAACAACTACAGCCACCCCAACAACAACTACAGCTGCCCCAACAACGACTACAGCTGCCCCAACAACAACCACAACAGCCGCCCCAACAACAACTACAGCCACCCCAACAACAACAACTACAGCTGCCCCAACAACCACAACTGCTGCCCCAACAACAACCACAACTGCTGCGCCAACAACAACAACTACAGCCACCCCAACAACAACAACTACAGCTGCCCCAACAACGACTACAGCTGCCCCAACAACAACCACAACAGCCGCCCCAACAACAACAACTACAGCTGCCCCAACAACGACTACAGCTGCCCCAACAACGACTACAGCTGCCCCAACAACAACAACAACTGCAGTCCCAACAACAACTACTACAGCTGCACCGACAACAACCACAACTGCTGCGCCAACAACGACTACAGCTGCCCCAACAACAACAACAACTGCAGTCCCAACAACAACTACTACAGCTGCACCGACAACAACCACAACTGCTGCGCCAACAACAACAACTGCAGCTCCAACAACAACAACTACAGCTGCCCCAACAACAACCACAACTGCAGCTCCAACAACAACAACTACAGCTGCCCCAACAACAACCACAACAGCTGCCCCAACAACAACCACAACAGCTGCCCCAACAACAACCACAACTGCTGCGCCAACAACAACAACTACAGCTGCCCCAACAACGACTACAGCTGCCCCAACAACGACTACAGCTGCCCCAACAACAACCACAACAGCCGCCCCAACAACAACCACAACAGCCGCCCCAACAACAACAACTACAGCCGCCCCAACAACAACAACTACAGCTGCCCCAACAACAACCACTACAGCTGCCCCAACAACAACCACTACAGCCGCCCCAACAACAACAAGTACGGCTGCCCCAACAACAACATCTGTAGCCCCAACAACAACCACAACTGCTGCTCCAACAACCACAACTGCAGCTCCAACAACCACAACAGCTGCCCCAACAACAACCACAACAGCTGCCCCAACAACAACCACAACAACTGCAGACCCAACAACAACTACTACAGCTGCACCGACAACAACCACAACTGCTGCGCCAACAACAACAACTGCAGCTCCAACAACAACAAGTACAGCTGCCCCAACAACAACCACAACAGCCGCCCCAACAACAACAAGTACAGCTGCCCCAACAACAACCACAACTGCAGCTCCAACAACAACAACTACAGCTGCCCCAACAACAACCACAACAGCTGCCCCAACAACAACCACAACAACTGCAGTCCCAACCACAAGTACTACAGCTGCCCCAACAACAACCACAACAGCCGCCCCAACAACAACAACTACAGCTGCCCCAACAACGACTACAGCTGCCCCAACAACAACCACAACTGCTGCTCCAACAACCACAACTGCAGCTCCAACAACCACAACTACAGCTGCCCCAACAACAACCACAACAGCTGCCCCAACAACAACCACTACAGCCGCCCCAACAACGACTACAGCCGCCCCAACAACGACTACAGCCGCCCCAACAACGACTACAGCTGCCCCAACAACAACAAGTACAGCCGCCCCAACAACAACAAGTACAGCTGCCCCAACAACAACCACAACAGCCGCCCCAACAACAACAAGTACAGCTGCCCCAACAACAACCACAACTGCTGCGCCAACAACAACCACAACAGCCGCCCCAACAACAACCACAACTGCTACAGCTGCCCCAACAACAACAACCACAACAGCCGCCCCAACAACAACCACAACTGCTGCTCCAACAACCACAACTGCTGCTCCAACAACCACAACTGCAGCTCCAACAACAACTACAGCTGCCCCAACAACAACTACAGCTGCCCCAACAACAACCACAACTGCTGCCCCAACAACAACCACAACTGCTGCGCCAACAACAACAACAACTACAGCCGCCCCAACAACAACAACTACAGCTGCCCCAACAACGACTACAGCTGCCCCAACAACAACCACTACAGCTGCCCCAACAACAACCACAACAGCTGCCCCAACAACAACCACAACTACAGCTGCCCCAACAACAACCACAACAGCCGCCCCAACAACAACAAGTACAGCTGCCCCAACAACAACCACAACTGCAGCTCCAACAACAACAACTACAGCTGCCCCAACAACAACCACAACAGCTGCCCCAACAACAACCACAACAACTGCAGTCCCAACCACAACTACTACAGCTGCCCCAACAACAACCACAACAGCCGCCCCAACAACAACAACTACAGCTGCCCCAACAACGACTACAGCTGCCCCAACAACAACCACAACTGCTGCTCCAACAACCACAACTGCAGCTCCAACAACCACAACTACAGCTGCCCCAACAACAACCACAACAGCTGCCCCAACAACAACCACAACAACTGCAGTCCCAACAACAACTACTACAGCTGCACCGACAACAACCACAACTGCTGCGCCAACAACAACAACTGCAGCTCCAACAACAACAACTACAGCTGCCCCAACAACAACCACAACAGCCGCCCCAACAACAACAAGTACAGCCGCCCCAACAACAACCACAACTGCTGCCCCAACAACAACCACAACAGCCGCCCCAACAACAACAACTGCAGCTCCAACAACAACAACTACAGCTGCCCCAACAACAACCACAACAGCCGCCCCAACAACAACAAGTACAGCTGCCCCAACAACAACCACAACTGCTGCGCAAACAACAACCACAACAGCCGCCCCAACAACAACCACAACTGCTACAGCTGCCCCAACAACAACAACCACAACAGCCGCCCCAACAACAACCACAACTGCTGCTCCAACAACCACAACTGCAGCTCCAACAACCACAACTGCAGCTCCAACAACAACTACAGCCACCCCAACAACAACAACTACAGCCGCCCCAACAACAACTACAGCTGCCCCAACAACAACCACAACTGCTGCCCCAACAACAACCACAACTGCTGCGCCAACAACAACAACTACAGCCACCCCAACAACAACAACTACAGCCGCCCCAACAACAACAACTACAGCTGCCCCAACAACGACTACAGCTGCCCCAACAACAACCACAACAGCCGCCCCAACAACAACAAGTACAGCTGCCCCAACAACAACAACTGTAGCCCCAACAACAACCACAACTGCTGCTCCAACAACCACAACTGCAGCTCCAACAACAACAACTACAGCTGCCCCAACAACAACCACAACAGCTGCCCCAACAACAACCACAACAACTGCAGTCCCAACAACAACTACTATAGCTGCACCGACAACAACCACAACTGCTGCGCCAACAACCACAACTGCAGCTCCAACAACAACAACTACAGCTGCCCCAACAACAACCACAACAACTGCAGTCCCAACCACAACTACTACAGCTGCCCCAACAACAACCACAACAGCCGCCCCAACAACAACAACTACAGCTGCCCCAACAACGACTACAGCTGCCCCAACAACAACCACAACTGCTGCTCCAACAACCACAACTGCTGCTCCAACAACAACAACTACAGCTGCCCCAACAACAACAACTACAGCTGCCCCAACAACAACCACAACAACAGCTGCCCCAACAACAACCACAACAACTGCTGCCCCAACAACAACCACAACAACTGCAGTCCCAACAACAACTACTACAGCTGCACCGACAACAACCACAACTGCTGCGCCAACAACAACAACTGCAGCTCCAACAACAACTACAGCTGCCCCAACAACAACCACAACTGCAGCTCCAACAACAACAACTACAGCTGCCCCAACAACAACCACAACAGCTGCCCCAACAACAACCACAACAACTGCAGTCCCAACAACAACAACTACAGCCACCCCAACAACAACTACAGCCGCCCCAACAACGACTACAGCTGCCCCAACAACAACCACAACAGCCGCCCTAACAACAACTACAGCCACCCCAACAACAACAACTACAGCTGCCCCAACAACCACAACTGCTGCCCCAACAACAACCACAACTGCTGCCCCAACAACAACCACAACTGCTGCGCCAACAACAACAACTACAGCCACCCCAACAACAACAACTACAGCTGCCCCAACAACGACTACAGCTGCCCCAACAACAACCACAACAGCCGCCCCAACAACAACAACTACAGCTGCCCCAACAACGACTAAAGCTGCCCCAACAACGACTACAGCTGCCCCAACAACAACAACAACTGCAGTCCCAACAACAACTACTACAGCTGCACCGACAACAACCACAACTGCTGCGCCAACAACGACTACAGCTGCCCCAACAACAACAACAACTGCAGTCCCAACAACAACTACTACAGCTGCACCGACAACAACCACAACTGCTGCGCCAACAACAACAACTGCAGCTCCAACAACAACAACTACAGCTGCCCCAACAACAACCACAACTGCAGCTCCAACAACAACAACTACAGCTGCCCCAACAACAACCACAACAGGTGCCCCAACAACAACCACAACAGCTGCCCCAACAACAACCACAACAGCTGCCCCAACAACAACCACAACAACTGCAGTCCCAACAACAACAACTACAGCCACCCCAACAACAACAACTACAGCTGCCCCAACAATGACTACAGCTGCCCCAACAACAACCACAACAGCCGCCCCAACAACAACTACAGCCACCCCAACAACAACAACTACAGCTGCCCCAACAACCACAACTGCTGCCCCAACAACAACCACAACTGCTGCGCCAACAACAACAACTACAGCTGCCCCAACAACAACTACAGCTGCCCCAACAACGACTACAGCTGCCCCAACAACGACTACAGCTGCCCCAACAACAACCACAACAGCCGCCCCAACAACAACCACAACAGCCGCCCCAACAACAACAACTACAGCTGCCCCAACAACGACTACAGCTGCCCCAACAACAACAACAACTGCAGCCCCAACAACAACCACAACAGCTGCCCCAACAACAACCACAACAGCTGCCCCAACAACAACCACTACAGCTGCCCCAACAACAACCACTACAGCCGCCCCAACAACAACAAGTACGGCTGGCCCAACAACAACATCTGTAGCCCCAACAACAACCACAACTGCTGCTCCAACAACCACAATTGCAGCTCCAACAACAACTACAGCTGCCCCAACAACAACCACAACAGCTGCCCCAACAACAACCACAACAACTGCAGACCCAACAACAACTACTACAGCTGCACCGACAACAACCACAACTGCTGCGCCAACAACAACAACTGCAGCTCCAACAACAACAAGTACAGCTGCCCCAACAACAACCACAACAGCCGCCCCAACAACAACAAGTACAGCTGCCCCAACAACAACCACAACTGCAGCTCCAACAACAACAACTACAGCTGCCCCAACAACAACCACAACAGCTGCCCCAACAACAACCACAACAACTGCAGTCCCAACCACAAGTACTACAGCTGCCCCAACAACAACCACAACAGCCGCCCCAACAACAACAACTACAGCTGCCCCAACAACGACTACAGCTGCCCCAACAACAACCACAACTGCTGCTCCAACAACCACAACTGCAGCTCCAACAACCACAACTACAGCTGCCCCAACAACAACCACAACAGCGGCCCCAACAACAACCACTACAGCCGCCCCAACAACGACTACAGCTGCCCCAACAACAACAAGTACAGCCGCCCCAACAACAACAAGTACAGCCGCCCCAACAACAACAAGTACAGCCGCCCCAACAACAACAAGTACAGCTGCCCCAACAACAACCACAACAGCCGCCCCAACAACAACAAGTACAGCTGCCCCAACAACAACCACAACTGCTGCGCCAACAACAACCACAACAGCCGCCTCAACAACAACCACAACTGCTACAGCTGCCCCAACAACAACAACCACAACAGCCGCCCCAACAACAACCACAACTGCTGCTCCAACAACCACAACTGCAGCTCCAACAACAACTACAGCCACCCCAACAACAACAACTACAGCTGCCCCAACAACAACTACAGCTGCCCCAACAACAACTACAGCTGCCCCAACAACAACCACAACTGCTGCCCCAACAACAACCACAACTGCTGCGCCAACAACAACAACTACAGCCGCCCCAACAACAACAACTACAGCTGCCCCAACAACGACTACAGCTGCCCCAACAACAACCACAACAGCCGCCCCAACAACAACAAGTACAGCTGCCCCAACAACAACAACTGTAGCCCCAACAACAACCACAACTGCTGCTCCAACAACCACAACTGCAGCTCCAACAACAACAACTACAGCTGCCCCAACAACAACCACAACAGCTGCCCCAACAACAACCACAACAACTGCAGTCCCAACAACAACTACTATAGCTGCACCGACAACAACCACAACTGCTGCGCCAACAACAACAACTGCAGCTCCAACAACAACAAGTACAGCTGCCCCAACAACAACCACAACAGCCGCCCCAACAACAACAAGTACAGCTGCCCCAACAACAACAAGTACAGCTGCCCCAACAACAACAAGTACAGCTGCCCCAACAACAACAAGTACAGCTGCCCCAACAACGACTACAGCTGCCCCAACAACAACCACAACAGCCGCCCCAACAACAACAACTACAGCTGCCCCAACAACAACAACAACTGCAGCCCCAACAACAACCACAACAGCTGCCCCAACAACAACTACTACAGCTGCCCCAACAACAACCACAACAGCTGCCCCAACAACAACCACAACAACTGCAGTCCCAACAACAACTACTACAGCTGCACCGACAACAACCACAACTGCTGCGCCAACAACAACAACTGCAGCTCCAACAACAACAAGTACAGCTGCCCCAACAACAACCACAACAGCCGCCCCAACAACAACAAGTACAGCTGCCCCAACAACAACCACAACTGCAGCTCCAACAACAACAACTACAGCTGCCCCAACAACAACCACAACAACTGCAGTCCCAACCACAACTACTACAGCTGCCCCAACAACAACCACAACAGCCGCCCCAACAACAACAACTACAGCTGCCCCAACAACGACTACAGCTGCCCCAACAACAACCACAACAGCCGCCCCAAAAACAACAACTACAGCTGCCCCAACAACAACAACAACTGCAGCCCCAACAACAACCACAACAGCTGCCCCAACAACAACCACTACAGCTGCCCCAACAACAACCACAACAGCTGCCCCAACAACAACCACAACAACTGCAGTCCCAACAACAACTACTACAGCTGCACCGACAACAACCACAACTGCTGCGCCAACAACAACAACTGCAGCTCCAACAACAACAAGTACAGCTGCCCCAACAACAACCACAACAGCCGCCCCAACAACAACAAGTACAGCTGCCCCAACAACAACCACAACTGCAGCTCCAACAACAACAACTACAGCTGCCCCAACAACAACCACAACAACTGCAGTCCCAACCACAACTACTACAGCTGCCCCAACAACAACCACAACAGCCGCCCCAACAACAACAACTACAGCTGCCCCAACAACGACTACAGCTGCCCCAACAACAACCACAACTGCTGCTCCAACAACCACAACTGCAGCTCCAACAACAACAACTACAGCTGCCCCAACAACAACAACTACAGCTGCCCCAACAACAACCACAACAGCTGCCCCAACAACAACCACAACAACTGCAGTCCCAACAACAACTACTACAGCTGCACCGACAACAACCACAACTGCTGCGCCAACAACAACAACTGCAGCTCCAACAACAACAACTACAGCTGCCCCAACAACAACCACAACTGCAGCTCCAACAACAACAACTACAGCTGCCCCAACAACAACCACAACAGCTGCCCCAACAACAACCACAACAGCCGCCCCAACAACAACAACTACAGCTGCCCCAACAACAACCTCAACTGCAGCTCCAACAACAACAACTACAGCTGCCCCAACAACAACAACTACAGCCGCCCCAACAACAACAACTACAGCTGCCCCAACAACGACTACAGCTGCCCCAACAACAACCACAACAGCCGCCCCAACAACAACTACAGCCACCCCAACAACAACAACTACAGCTGCCCCAACAACAACTACAGCTGCCCCAACAACAACCACAACTGCTGCCCCAACAACAACCACAACTGCTGCGCCAACAACAACAACTACAGCCGCCCCAACAACAACAACTACAGCCGCCCCAACAACAACAAGTACAGCCGCCCCAACAACAACCACAACAGCCGCCCCAACAACAACAAGTACAGCTGCCCCAACAACAACCACAACTGCTGCGCCAACAACAACCACAACAGCCGCCCCAACAACAACCACAACTGCTACAGCTGCCCCAACAACAACAACCACAACAGCCGCCCCAACAACAACCACAACTGCTGCTCCAACAACCACAACTGCTGCTCCAACAACCACAACTGCAGCTCCAACAACAACTACAGCTGCCCCAACAACAACTACAGCTGCCCCAACAACAACCACAACTGCTGCCCCAACAACAACCACAACTGCTGCGCCAACAACAACAACTACAGCCGCCCCAACAACAACAACTACAGCTGCCCCAACAACGACTACAGCTGCCCCAACAACAACCACAACAGCCGCCCCAACAACAACAAGTACAGCTGCCCCAACAACAACAACTGTAGCCCCAACAACAACCACAACTGCTGCTCCAACAACCACAACTGCAGCTCCAACAACAACAACTACAGCTGCCCCAACAACAACCACAACAGCTGCCCCAACAACAACCACAACAACTGCAGTCCCAACAACAACTACTATAGCTGCACCGACAACAACCACAACTGCTGCGCCAACAACAACAACTGCAGCTCCAACAACAACAAGTACAGCTGCCCCAACAACAACCACAACAGCCGCCCCAACAACAACAAGTACAGCTGCCCCAACAACAACAAGTACAGCTGCCCCAACAACAACAAGTACAGCTGCCCCAACAACGACTACAGCTGCCCCAACAACAACCACAACAGCCGCCCCAACAACAACAACTACAGCTGCCCCAACAACAACAACAACTGCAGCCCCAACAACAACCACAACAGCTGCCCCAACAACAACTACTACAGCTGCCCCAACAACAACCACAACAGCTGCCCCAACAACAACCACAACAACTGCAGTCCCAACAACAACTACTACAGCTGCACCGACAACAACCACAACTGCTGCGCCAACAACAACAACTGCAGCTCCAACAACAACAAGTACAGCTGCCCCAACAACAACCACAACAGCCGCCCCAACAACAACAAGTACAGCTGCCCCAACAACAACCACAACTGCAGCTCCAACAACAACAACTACAGCTGCCCCAACAACAACCACAACAACTGCAGTCCCAACCACAACTACTACAGCTGCCCCAACAACAACCACAACAGCCGCCCCAACAACAACAACTACAGCTGCCCCAACAACGACTACAGCTGCCCCAACAACAACCACAACAGCCGCCCCAAAAACAACAACTACAGCTGCCCCAACAACAACAACAACTGCAGCCCCAACAACAACCACAACAGCTGCCCCAACAACAACCACTACAGCTGCCCCAACAACAACCACAACAGCTGCCCCAACAACAACCACAACAACTGCAGTCCCAACAACAACTACTACAGCTGCACCGACAACAACCACAACTGCTGCGCCAACAACAACAACTGCAGCTCCAACAACAACAAGTACAGCTGCCCCAACAACAACCACAACAGCCGCCCCAACAACAACAAGTACAGCTGCCCCAACAACAACCACAACTGCAGCTCCAACAACAACAACTACAGCTGCCCCAACAACAACCACAACAACTGCAGTCCCAACCACAACTACTACAGCTGCCCCAACAACAACCACAACAGCCGCCCCAACAACAACAACTACAGCTGCCCCAACAACGACTACAGCTGCCCCAACAACAACCACAACTGCTGCTCCAACAACCACAACTGCAGCTCCAACAACAACAACTACAGCTGCCCCAACAACAGCAACTACAGCTGCCCCAACAACAACCACAACAGCTGCCCCAACAACAACCACAACAACTGCAGTCCCAACAACAACTACTACAGCTGCACCGACAACAACCACAACTGCTGCGCCAACAACAACAACTGCAGCTCCAACAACAACAACTACAGCTGCCCCAACAACAACCACAACTGCAGCTCCAACAACAACAACTACAGCTGCCCCAACAACAACCACAACAGCTGCCCCAACAACAACCACAACAGCCGCCCCAACAACAACAACTACAGCTGCCCCAACAACAACCTCAACTGCAGCTCCAACAACAACAACTACAGCTGCCCCAACAACAACAACTACAGCCGCCCCAACAACAACAACTACAGCTGCCCCAACAACGACTACAGCTGCCCCAACAACAACCACAACAGCCGCCCCAACAACAACTACAGCCACCCCAACAACAACAACTACAGCTGCCCCAACAACAACTACAGCTGCCCCAACAACAACCACAACTGCTGCCCCAACAACAACCACAACTGCTGCGCCAACAACAACAACTACAGCCGCCCCAACAACAACAACTACAGCCGCCCCAACAACAACAACTACAGCTGCCCCAACAACGACTACAGCTGCCCCAACAACGACTACAGCTGCCCCAACAACAACCACAACAGCCGCCCCAACAACAACAACTACAGCTGCCCCAACAACGACTACAGCTGCCCCAACAACAACAACAACTGCAGCCCCAACAACAACCACAACAGCTGCCCCAACAACAACCACTACAGCTGCCCCAACAACAACCACAACAGCCGCCCCAACAACAACCACAACTGCTGCGCCAACAACAACCACAACAGCCGCCCCAACAACAACCACAACTGCTACAGCTGCCCCAACAACAACAACCACAACAGCCGCCCCAACAACAACCACAACTGCTGCTCCAACAACCACAACTGCAGCTCCAACAACAACTACAGCCACCCCAACAACAACAACTACAGCTGCCCCAACAACAACTACAGCTGCCCCAACAACAACTACAGCTGCCCCAACAACAACTACAGCTGCCCCAACAACAACCACAACTGCTGCCCCAACAACAACAAGTACAGCTGCCCCAACAACAACAACTGTAGCCCCAACAACAACCACAACTGCTGCTCCAACAACCACAACTGCAGCTCCAACAACAACAACTACAGCTGCGCCAACAACAACAACTACAGCCGCCCCAACAACAACAACTACAGCCGCCCCAACAACAACTACAGCTGCCCCAACAACAACCACAACTGCTGCCCCAACAACAACCACAACTGCTGCGCCAACAACAACAACTACAGCCACCCCAACAACAACAACTACAGCCGCCCCAACAACAACAACTACAGCTGCCCCAACAACGACTACAGCTGCCCCAACAACAACCACAACAGCCGCCCCAACAACAACAAGTACAGCTGCCCCAACAACAACAACTGTAGCCCCAACAACAACCACAACTGCTGCTCCAACAACCACAACTGCAGCTCCAACAACAACAACTACAGCTGCCCCAACAACAACCACAACAGCTGCCCCAACAACAACCACAACAACTGCAGTCCCAACAACAACTACTATAGCTGCACCGACAACAACCACAACTGCTGCGCCAACAACCACAACTGCAGCTCCAACAACAACAACTACAGCTGCCCCAACAACAACCACAACAACTGCAGTCCCAACCACAACTACTACAGCTGCCCCAACAACAACCACAACAGCCGCCCCAACAACAACAACTACAGCTGCCCCAACAACGACTACAGCTGCCCCAACAACAACCACAACTGCTGCTCCAACAACCACAACTGCTGCTCCAACAACAACAACTACAGCTGCCCCAACAACAACAACTACAGCTGCCCCAACAACAACCACAACAACAGCTGCCCCAACAACAACCACAACAACTGCTGCCCCAACAACAACCACAACAACTGCAGTCCCAACAACAACTACTACAGCTGCACCGACAACAACCACAACTGCTGCGCCAACAACAACAACTGCAGCTCCAACAACAACTACAGCTGCCCCAACAACAACCACAACTGCAGCTCCAACAACAACAACTACAGCTGCCCCAACAACAACCACAACAGCTGCCCCAACAACAACCACAACAACTGCAGTCCCAACAACAACAACTACAGCCACCCCAACAACAACTACAGCCGCCCCAACAACGACTACAGCTGCCCCAACAACAACCACAACAGCCGCCCTAACAACAACTACAGCCACCCCAACAACAACAACTACAGCTGCCCCAACAACCACAACTGCTGCCCCAACAACAACCACAACTGCTGCCCCAACAACAACCACAACTGCTGCGCCAACAACAACAACTACAGCCACCCCAACAACAACAACTACAGCTGCCCCAACAACGACTACAGCTGCCCCAACAACAACCACAACAGCCGCCCCAACAACAACAACTACAGCTGCCCCAACAACGACTAAAGCTGCCCCAACAACGACTACAGCTGCCCCAACAACAACAACAACTGCAGTCCCAACAACAACTACTACAGCTGCACCGACAACAACCACAACTGCTGCGCCAACAACGACTACAGCTGCCCCAACAACAACAACAACTGCAGTCCCAACAACAACTACTACAGCTGCACCGACAACAACCACAACTGCTGCGCCAACAACAACAACTGCAGCTCCAACAACAACAACTACAGCTGCCCCAACAACAACCACAACTGCAGCTCCAACAACAACAACTACAGCTGCCCCAACAACAACCACAACAGGTGCCCCAACAACAACCACAACAGCTGCCCCAACAACAACCACAACAGCTGCCCCAACAACAACCACAACAACTGCAGTCCCAACAACAACAACTACAGCCACCCCAACAACAACAACTACAGCTGCCCCAACAATGACTACAGCTGCCCCAACAACAACCACAACAGCCGCCCCAACAACAACTACAGCCACCCCAACAACAACAACTACAGCTGCCCCAACAACCACAACTGCTGCCCCAACAACAACCACAACTGCTGCGCCAACAACAACAACTACAGCTGCCCCAACAACAACTACAGCTGCCCCAACAACGACTACAGCTGCCCCAACAACGACTACAGCTGCCCCAACAACAACCACAACAGCCGCCCCAACAACAACCACAACAGCCGCCCCAACAACAACAACTACAGCTGCCCCAACAACGACTACAGCTGCCCCAACAACAACAACAACTGCAGCCCCAACAACAACCACAACAGCTGCCCCAACAACAACCACAACAGCTGCCCCAACAACAACCACTACAGCTGCCCCAACAACAACCACTACAGCCGCCCCAACAACAACAAGTACGGCTGGCCCAACAACAACATCTGTAGCCCCAACAACAACCACAACTGCTGCTCCAACAACCACAATTGCAGCTCCAACAACAACTACAGCTGCCCCAACAACAACCACAACAGCTGCCCCAACAACAACCACAACAACTGCAGACCCAACAACAACTACTACAGCTGCACCGACAACAACCACAACTGCTGCGCCAACAACAACAACTGCAGCTCCAACAACAACAAGTACAGCTGCCCCAACAACAACCACAACAGCCGCCCCAACAACAACAAGTACAGCTGCCCCAACAACAACCACAACTGCAGCTCCAACAACAACAACTACAGCTGCCCCAACAACAACCACAACAGCTGCCCCAACAACAACCACAACAACTGCAGTCCCAACCACAAGTACTACAGCTGCCCCAACAACAACCACAACAGCCGCCCCAACAACAACAACTACAGCTGCCCCAACAACGACTACAGCTGCCCCAACAACAACCACAACTGCTGCTCCAACAACCACAACTGCAGCTCCAACAACCACAACTACAGCTGCCCCAACAACAACCACAACAGCGGCCCCAACAACAACCACTACAGCCGCCCCAACAACGACTACAGCTGCCCCAACAACAACAAGTACAGCCGCCCCAACAACAACAAGTACAGCCGCCCCAACAACAACAAGTACAGCCGCCCCAACAACAACAAGTACAGCTGCCCCAACAACAACCACAACAGCCGCCCCAACAACAACAAGTACAGCTGCCCCAACAACAACCACAACTGCTGCGCCAACAACAACCACAACAGCCGCCTCAACAACAACCACAACTGCTACAGCTGCCCCAACAACAACAACCACAACAGCCGCCCCAACAACAACCACAACTGCTGCTCCAACAACCACAACTGCAGCTCCAACAACAACTACAGCCACCCCAACAACAACAACTACAGCTGCCCCAACAACAACTACAGCTGCCCCAACAACAACTACAGCTGCCCCAACAACAACCACAACTGCTGCCCCAACAACAACCACAACTGCTGCGCCAACAACAACAACTACAGCCGCCCCAACAACAACAACTACAGCTGCCCCAACAACGACTACAGCTGCCCCAACAACAACCACAACAGCCGCCCCAACAACAACAAGTACAGCTGCCCCAACAACAACAACTGTAGCCCCAACAACAACCACAACTGCTGCTCCAACAACCACAACTGCAGCTCCAACAACAACAACTACAGCTGCCCCAACAACAACCACAACAGCTGCCCCAACAACAACCACAACAACTGCAGTCCCAACAACAACTACTATAGCTGCACCGACAACAACCACAACTGCTGCGCCAACAACAACAACTGCAGCTCCAACAACAACAAGTACAGCTGCCCCAACAACAACCACAACAGCCGCCCCAACAACAACAAGTACAGCTGCCCCAACAACAACAAGTACAGCTGCCCCAACAACAACAAGTACAGCTGCCCCAACAACAACAAGTACAGCTGCCCCAACAACGACTACAGCTGCCCCAACAACAACCACAACAGCCGCCCCAACAACAACAACTACAGCTGCCCCAACAACAACAACAACTGCAGCCCCAACAACAACCACAACAGCTGCCCCAACAACAACTACTACAGCTGCCCCAACAACAACCACAACAGCTGCCCCAACAACAACCACAACAACTGCAGTCCCAACAACAACTACTACAGCTGCACCGACAACAACCACAACTGCTGCGCCAACAACAACAACTGCAGCTCCAACAACAACAAGTACAGCTGCCCCAACAACAACCACAACAGCCGCCCCAACAACAACAAGTACAGCTGCCCCAACAACAACCACAACTGCAGCTCCAACAACAACAACTACAGCTGCCCCAACAACAACCACAACAACTGCAGTCCCAACCACAACTACTACAGCTGCCCCAACAACAACCACAACAGCCGCCCCAACAACAACAACTACAGCTGCCCCAACAACGACTACAGCTGCCCCAACAACAACCACAACAGCCGCCCCAAAAACAACAACTACAGCTGCCCCAACAACAACAACAACTGCAGCCCCAACAACAACCACAACAGCTGCCCCAACAACAACTACAGCTGCCCCAACAACAACCACAACTGCTGCCCCAACAACAACCACAACTGCTGCGCCAACAACAACAACTACAGCCGCCCCAACAACAACAACTACAGCCGCCCCAACAACAACAAGTACAGCCGCCCCAACAACAACCACAACAGCCGCCCCAACAACAACAAGTACAGCTGCCCCAACAACAACCACAACTGCTGCGCCAACAACAACCACAACAGCCGCCCCAACAACAACCACAACTGCTACAGCTGCCCCAACAACAACAACCACAACAGCCGCCCCAACAACAACCACAACTGCTGCTCCAACAACCACAACTGCTGCTCCAACAACCACAACTGCAGCTCCAACAACAACTACAGCTGCCCCAAAAACAACAACTACAGCTGCCCCAACAACAACAACAACTGCAGCCCCAACAACAACAACTACAGCTGCCCCAACAACAACTACAGCTGCCCCAACAACAACCACAACTGCTGCCCCAACAACAACCACAACTGCTGCGCCAACAACAACAACTACAGCCGCCCCAACAACAACAACTACAGCCGCCCCAACAACAACAAGTACAGCCGCCCCAACAACAACCACAACAGCCGCCCCAACAACAACAAGTACAGCTGCCCCAACAACAACCACAACTGCTGCGCCAACAACAACCACAACAGCCGCCCCAACAACAACCACAACTGCTACAGCTGCCCCAACAACGACTACAGCTGCCCCAACAACAACCACAACAGCCGCCCCAACAACAACAAGTACAGCTGCCCCAACAACAACAACTGTAGCCCCAACAACAACCACAACTGCTGCTCCAACAACCACAACTGCAGCTCCAACAACAACAACTACAGCTGCCCCAACAACAACCACAACAGCTGCCCCAACAACAACCACAACAACTGCAGTCCCAACAACAACTACTATAGCTGCACCGACAACAACCACAACTGCTGCGCCAACAACAACAACTGCAGCTCCAACAACAACAAGTACAGCTGCCCCAACAACAACCACAACAGCCGCCCCAACAACAACAAGTACAGCTGCCCCAACAACAACAAGTACAGCTGCCCCAACAACAACAAGTACAGCTGCCCCAACAACGACTACAGCTGCCCCAACAACAACCACAACAGCCGCCCCAACAACAACAACTACAGCTGCCCCAACAACAACAACAACTGCAGCCCCAACAACAACCACAACAGCTGCCCCAACAACAACTACTACAGCTGCCCCAACAACAACCACAACAGCTGCCCCAACAACAACCACAACAACTGCAGTCCCAACAACAACTACTACAGCTGCACCGACAACAACCACAACTGCTGCGCCAACAACAACAACTGCAGCTCCAACAACAACAAGTACAGCTGCCCCAACAACAACCACAACAGCCGCCCCAACAACAACAAGTACAGCTGCCCCAACAACAACCACAACTGCAGCTCCAACAACAACAACTACAGCTGCCCCAACAACAACCACAACAACTGCAGTCCCAACCACAACTACTACAGCTGCCCCAACAACAACCACAACAGCCGCCCCAACAACAACAACTACAGCTGCCCCAACAACGACTACAGCTGCCCCAACAACAACCACAACAGCCGCCCCAAAAACAACAACTACAGCTGCCCCAACAACAACAACAACTGCAGCCCCAACAACAACCACAACAGCTGCCCCAACAACAACCACTACAGCTGCCCCAACAACAACCACAACAGCTGCCCCAACAACAACCACAACAACTGCAGTCCCAACAACAACTACTACAGCTGCACCGACAACAACCACAACTGCTGCGCCAACAACAACAACTGCAGCTCCAACAACAACAAGTACAGCTGCCCCAACAACAACCACAACAGCCGCCCCAACAACAACAAGTACAGCTGCCCCAACAACAACCACAACTGCAGCTCCAACAACAACAACTACAGCTGCCCCAACAACAACCACAACAACTGCAGTCCCAACCACAACTACTACAGCTGCCCCAACAACAACCACAACAGCCGCCCCAACAACAACAACTACAGCTGCCCCAACAACGACTACAGCTGCCCCAACAACAACCACAACTGCTGCTCCAACAACCACAACTGCAGCTCCAACAACAACAACTACAGCTGCCCCAACAACAGCAACTACAGCTGCCCCAACAACAACCACAACAGCTGCCCCAACAACAACCACAACAACTGCAGTCCCAACAACAACTACTACAGCTGCACCGACAACAACCACAACTGCTGCGCCAACAACAACAACTGCAGCTCCAACAACAACAACTACAGCTGCCCCAACAACAACCACAACTGCAGCTCCAACAACAACAACTACAGCTGCCCCAACAACAACCACAACAGCTGCCCCAACAACAACCACAACAGCCGCCCCAACAACAACAACTACAGCTGCCCCAACAACAACCTCAACTGCAGCTCCAACAACAACAACTACAGCTGCCCCAACAACAACAACTACAGCCGCCCCAACAACAACAACTACAGCTGCCCCAACAACGACTACAGCTGCCCCAACAACAACCACAACAGCCGCCCCAACAACAACTACAGCCACCCCAACAACAACAACTACAGCTGCCCCAACAACAACTACAGCTGCCCCAACAACAACCACAACTGCTGCCCCAACAACAACCACAACTGCTGCGCCAACAACAACAACTACAGCCGCCCCAACAACAACAACTACAGCCGCCCCAACAACAACAACTACAGCTGCCCCAACAACGACTACAGCTGCCCCAACAACGACTACAGCTGCCCCAACAACAACCACAACAGCCGCCCCAACAACAACAACTACAGCTGCCCCAACAACGACTACAGCTGCCCCAACAACAACAACAACTGCAGCCCCAACAACAACCACAACAGCTGCCCCAACAACAACCACTACAGCTGCCCCAACAACAACCACAACAGCCGCCCCAACAACAACCACAACTGCTGCGCCAACAACAACCACAACAGCCGCCCCAACAACAACCACAACTGCTACAGCTGCCCCAACAACAACAACCACAACAGCCGCCCCAACAACAACCACAACTGCTGCTCCAACAACCACAACTGCAGCTCCAACAACAACTACAGCCACCCCAACAACAACAACTACAGCTGCCCCAACAACAACTACAGCTGCCCCAACAACAACTACAGCTGCCCCAACAACAACTACAGCTGCCCCAACAACAACCACAACTGCTGCCCCAACAACAACAAGTACAGCTGCCCCAACAACAACAACTGTAGCCCCAACAACAACCACAACTGCTGCTCCAACAACCACAACTGCAGCTCCAACAACAACAACTACAGCTGCGCCAACAACAACAACTACAGCCGCCCCAACAACAACAACTACAGCTGCCCCAACAACGACTACAGCTGCCCCAACAACAACCACAACAGCCGCCCCAACAACAACAAGTACAGCTGCCCCAACAACAACAACTGTAGCCCCAACAACAACCACAACTGCTGCTCCAACAACCACAACTGCAGCTCCAACAACAACAACTACAGCTGCCCCAACAACAACCACAACAGCTGCCCCAACAACAACCACAACAACTGCAGTCCCAACAACAACTACTATAGCTGCACCGACAACAACCACAACTGCTGCCCCAACAACAACCACAACTGCTGCGCCAACAACAACAACTACAGCCGCCCCAACAACAACAACTACAGCTGCCCCAACAACGACTACAGCTGCCCCAACAACAACCACAACAGCCGCCCCAACAACAACAAGTACAGCTGCCCCAACAACAACAACTGTAGCCCCAACAACAACCACAACTGCTGCTCCAACAACCACAACTGCAGCTCCAACAACAACAACTACAGCTGCCCCAACAACAACCACAACAGCTGCCCCAACAACAACCACAACAACTGCAGTCCCAACAACAACTACTATAGCTGCACCGACAACAACCACAACTGCTGCGCCAACAACAACAACTGCAGCTCCAACAACAACAAGTACAGCTGCCCCAACAACAACCACAACAGCCGCCCCAACAACAACAAGTACAGCTGCCCCAACAACAACCACAACTGCAGCTCCAACAACAACAACTACAGCTGCCCCAACAACAACCACAACAACTGC
This sequence comes from Mchenga conophoros, assembly GCF_057382185.1. NCBI lineage: Eukaryota > Metazoa > Chordata > Actinopteri > Cichliformes > Cichlidae > Mchenga > Mchenga conophoros. Next base: position 1,487,921 of record NC_140546.1, read on the forward strand.
AGTCCCAACCACAACTACTACAGCTGCCCCAACAACAACCACAACAGCCGCCCCAACAACAACAACTACAGCTGCCCCAACAACGACTACAGCTGCCCCAACAACAACCACAACAGCCGCCCCAAAAACAACAACTACAGCTGCCCCAACAACAACAACAACTGCAGCCCCAACAACAACCACAACAGCTGCCCCAACAACAACCACTACAGCTGCCCCAACAACAACCACAACAGCTGCCCCAACAACAACCACAACAACTGCAGTCCCAACAACAACTACTACAGCTGCACCGACAACAACCACAACTGCTGCGCCAACAACAACAACTGCAGCTCCAACAACAACAAGTACAGCTGCCCCAACAACAACCACAACAGCCGCCCCAACAACAACAAGTACAGCTGCCCCAACAACAACCACAACTGCAGCTCCAACAACAACAACTACAGCTGCCCCAACAACAACCACAACAACTGCAGTCCCAACCACAACTACTACAGCTGCCCCAACAACAACCACAACAGCCGCCCCAACAACAACAACTACAGCTGCCCCAACAACGACTACAGCTGCCCCAACAACAACCACAACTGCTGCTCCAACAACCACAACTGCAGCTCCAACAACAACAACTACAGCTGCCCCAACAACAGCAACTACAGCTGCCCCAACAACAACCACAACAGCTGCCCCAACAACAACCACAACAACTGCAGTCCCAACAACAACTACTACAGCTGCACCGACAACAACCACAACTGCTGCGCCAACAACAACAACTGCAGCTCCAACAACAACAACTACAGCTGCCCCAACAACAACCACAACTGCAGCTCCAACAACAACAACTACAGCTGCCCCAACAACAACCACAACAGCTGCCCCAACAACAACCACAACAGCCGCCCCAACAACAACAACTACAGCTGCCCCAACAACAACCTCAACTGCAGCTCCAACAACAACAACTACAGCTGCCCCAACAACAACAACTACAGCCGCCCCAACAACAACAACTACAGCTGCCCCAACAACGACTACAGCTGCCCCAACAACAACCACAACAGCCGCCCCAACAACAACTACAGCCACCCCAACAACAACAACTACAGCTGCCCCAACAACAACTACAGCTGCCCCAACAACAACCACAACTGCTGCCCCAACAACAACCACAACTGCTGCGCCAACAACAACAACTACAGCCGCCCCAACAACAACAACTACAGCCGCCCCAACAACAACAACTACAGCTGCCCCAACAACGACTACAGCTGCCCCAACAACGACTACAGCTGCCCCAACAACAACCACAACAGCCGCCCCAACAACAACAACTACAGCTGCCCCAACAACGACTACAGCTGCCCCAACAACAACAACAACTGCAGCCCCAACAACAACCACAACAGCTGCCCCAACAACAACCACTACAGCTGCCCCAACAACAACCACAACAGCCGCCCCAACAACAACCACAACTGCTGCGCCAACAACAACCACAACAGCCGCCCCAACAACAACCACAACTGCTACAGCTGCCCCAACAACAACAACCACAACAGCCGCCCCAACAACAACCACAACTGCTGCTCCAACAACCACAACTGCAGCTCCAACAACAACTACAGCCACCCCAACAACAACAACTACAGCTGCCCCAACAACAACTACAGCTGCCCCAACAACAACTACAGCTGCCCCAACAACAACTACAGCTGCCCCAACAACAACCACAACTGCTGCCCCAACAACAACAAGTACAGCTGCCCCAACAACAACAACTGTAGCCCCAACAACAACCACAACTGCTGCTCCAACAACCACAACTGCAGCTCCAACAACAACAACTACAGCTGCGCCAACAACAACAACTACAGCCGCCCCAACAACAACAACTACAGCTGCCCCAACAACGACTACAGCTGCCCCAACAACAACCACAACAGCCGCCCCAACAACAACAAGTACAGCTGCCCCAACAACAACAACTGTAGCCCCAACAACAACCACAACTGCTGCTCCAACAACCACAACTGCAGCTCCAACAACAACAACTACAGCTGCCCCAACAACAACCACAACAGCTGCCCCAACAACAACCACAACAACTGCAGTCCCAACAACAACTACTATAGCTGCACCGACAACAACCACAACTGCTGCCCCAACAACAACCACAACTGCTGCGCCAACAACAACAACTACAGCCGCCCCAACAACAACAACTACAGCTGCCCCAACAACGACTACAGCTGCCCCAACAACAACCACAACAGCCGCCCCAACAACAACAAGTACAGCTGCCCCAACAACAACAACTGTAGCCCCAACAACAACCACAACTGCTGCTCCAACAACCACAACTGCAGCTCCAACAACAACAACTACAGCTGCCCCAACAACAACCACAACAGCTGCCCCAACAACAACCACAACAACTGCAGTCCCAACAACAACTACTATAGCTGCACCGACAACAACCACAACTGCTGCGCCAACAACAACAACTGCAGCTCCAACAACAACAAGTACAGCTGCCCCAACAACAACCACAACAGCCGCCCCAACAACAACAAGTACAGCTGCCCCAACAACAACAAGTACAGCTGCCCCAACAACAACAAGTACAGCTGCCCCAACAACGACTACAGCTGCCCCAACAACAACCACAACAGCCGCCCCAACAACAACAACTACAGCTGCCCCAACAACAACAACAACTGCAGCCCCAACAACAACCACAACAGCTGCCCCAACAACAACCACTACAGCTGCCCCAACAACAACCACAACAGCTGCCCCAACAACAACCACAACAACTGCAGTCCCAACAACAACTACTACAGCTGCACCGACAACAACCACAACTGCTGCGCCAACAACAACAACTGCAGCTCCAACAACAACAAGTACAGCTGCCCCAACAACAACCACAACAGCCGCCCCAACAACAACAAGTACAGCTGCCCCAACAACAACCACAACTGCAGCTCCAACAACAACAACTACAGCTGCCCCAACAACAACCACAACAACTGCAGTCCCAACCACAACTACTACAGCTGCCCCAACAACAACCACAACAGCCGCCCCAACAACAACAACTACAGCTGCCCCAACAACGACTACAGCTGCCCCAACAACAACCACAACAGCCGCCCCAACAACAACAACTACAGCTGCCCCAACAACAACAACAACTGCAGCCCCAACAACAACCACAACAGCTGCCCCAACAACAACCACTACAGCTGCCCCAACAACAACCACAACAGCTGCCCCAACAACAACCACAACAACTGCAGTCCCAACAACAACTACTACAGCTGCACCGACAACAACCACAACTGCTGCGCCAACAACAACAACTGCAGCTCCAACAACAACAAGTACAGCTGCCCCAACAACAACCACAACAGCCGCCCCAACAACAACAAGTACAGCTGCCCCAACAACAACCACAACTGCAGCTCCAACAACAACAACTACAGCTGCCCCAACAACAACCACAACAACTGCAGTCCCAACCACAACTACTACAGCTGCCCCAACAACAACCACAACAGCCGCCCCAACAACAACAACTACAGCTGCCCCAACAACGACTACAGCTGCCCCAACAACAACCACAACAGCCGCCCCAAAAACAACAACTACAGCTGCCCCAACAACAACAACAACTGCAGCCCCAACAACAACCACAACAGCTGCCCCAACAACAACCACTACAGCTGCCCCAACAACAACCACAACAGCTGCCCCAACAACAACCACAACAACTGCAGTCCCAACAACAACTACTACAGCTGCACCGACAACAACCACAACTGCTGCGCCAACAACAACAACTGCAGCTCCAACAACAACAAGTACAGCTGCCCCAACAACAACCACAACAGCCGCCCCAACAACAACAAGTACAGCTGCCCCAACAACAACCACAACTGCAGCTCCAACAACAACAACTACAGCTGCCCCAACAACAACCACAACAACTGCAGTCCCAACCACAACTACTACAGCTGCCCCAACAACAACCACAACAGCCGCCCCAACAACAACAACTACAGCTGCCCCAACAACGACTACAGCTGCCCCAACAACAACCACAACTGCTGCTCCAACAACCACAACTGCAGCTCCAACAACAACAACTACAGCTGCCCCAACAACAACAACTACAGCTGCCCCAACAACAACCACAACAGCTGCCCCAACAACAACCACAACAACTGCAGTCCCAACAACAACTACTACAGCTGCACCGACAACAACCACAACTGCTGCGCCAACAACAACAACTGCAGCTCCAACAACAACAACTACAGCTGCCCCAACAACAACCACAACTGCAGCTCCAACAACAACAACTACAGCTGCCCCAACAACAACCACAACAGCTGCCCCAACAACAACCACAACAGCCGCCCCAACAACAACAACTACAGCTGCCCCAACAACAACCTCAACTGCAGCTCCAACAACAACAACTACAGCTGCCCCAACAACAACAACTACAGCCGCCCCAACAACAACAACTACAGCTGCCCCAACAACGACTACAGCTGCCCCAACAACAACCACAACAGCCGCCCCAACAACAACTACAGCCACCCCAACAACAACAACTACAGCTGCCCCAACAACAACTACAGCTGCCCCAACAACAACCACAACTGCTGCCCCAACAACAACCACAACTGCTGCGCCAACAACAACAACTACAGCCGCCCCAACAACAACAACTACAGCCGCCCCAACAACAACAACTACAGCTGCCCCAACAACGACTACAGCTGCCCCAACAACGACTACAGCTGCCCCAACAACAACCACAACAGCCGCCCCAACAACAACAACTACAGCTGCCCCAACAACGACTACAGCTGCCCCAACAACAACAACAACTGCAGCCCCAACAACAACCACAACAGCTGCCCCAACAACAACCACTACAGCTGCCCCAACAACAACCACAACAGCCGCCCCAACAACAACCACAACTGCTGCGCCAACAACAACCACAACAGCCGCCCCAACAACAACCACAACTGCTACAGCTGCCCCAACAACAACAACCACAACAGCCGCCCCAACAACAACCACAACTGCTGCTCCAACAACCACAACTGCAGCTCCAACAACAACTACAGCCACCCCAACAACAACAACTACAGCTGCCCCAACAACAACTACAGCTGCCCCAACAACAACTACAGCTGCCCCAACAACAACTACAGCTGCCCCAACAACAACCACAACTGCTGCCCCAACAACAACAAGTACAGCTGCCCCAACAACAACAACTGTAGCCCCAACAACAACCACAACTGCTACTCCAACAACCACAACTGCAGCTCCAACAACAACAACTACAGCTGCGCCAACAACAACAACTACAGCCGCCCCAACAACAACAACTACAGCTGCCCCAACAACGACTACAGCTGCCCCAACAACAACCACAACAGCCGCCCCAACAACAACAAGTACAGCTGCCCCAACAACAACAACTGTAGCCCCAACAACAACCACAACTGCTGCTCCAACAACCACAACTGCAGCTCCAACAACAACAACTACAGCTGCCCCAACAACAACCACAACAGCTGCCCCAACAACAACCACAACAACTGCAGTCCCAACAACAACTACTATAGCTGCACCGACAACAACCACAACTGCTGCCCCAACAACAGCCACAACTGCTGCGCCAACAACAACAACTACAGCCGCCCCAACAACAACAACTACAGCTGCCCCAACAACGACTACAGCTGCCCCAACAACAACCACAACAGCCGCCCCAACAACAACAAGTACAGCTGCCCCAACAACAACAACTGTAGCCCCAACAACAACCACAACTGCTGCTCCAACAACCACAACTGCAGCTCCAACAACAACAACTACAGCTGCCCCAACAACAACCACAACAGCTGCCCCAACAACAACCACAACAACTGCAGTCCCAACAACAACTACTATAGCTGCACCGACAACAACCACAACTGCTGCGCCAACAACAACAACTGCAGCTCCAACAACAACAAGTACAGCTGCCCCAACAACAACCACAACAGCCGCCCCAACAACAACAAGTACAGCTGCCCCAACAACAACAAGTACAGCTGCCCCAACAACAACAAGTACAGCTGCCCCAACAACGACTACAGCTGCCCCAACAACAACCACAACAGCCGCCCCAACAACAACAACTACAGCTGCCCCAACAACAACAACAACTGCAGCCCCAACAACAACCACAACAGCTGCCCCAACAACAACCACTACAGCTGCCCCAACAACAACCACAACAGCTGCCCCAACAACAACCACAACAACTGCAGTCCCAACAACAACTACTACAGCTGCACCGACAACAACCACAACTGCTGCGCCAACAACAACAACTGCAGCTCCAACAACAACAAGTACAGCTGCCCCAACAACAACCACAACAGCCGCCCCAACAACAACAAGTACAGCTGCCCCAACAACAACCACAACTGCAGCTCCAACAACAACAACTACAGCTGCCCCAACAACAACCACAACAGCCGCCCCAACAACAACAACTACAGCTGCCCCAACAACGACTACAGCTGCCCCAACAACAACCACAACAGCCGCCCCAACAACAACAACTACAGCTGCCCCAACAACAACAACAACTGCAGCCCCAACAACAACCACAACAGCTGCCCCAACAACAACCACTACAGCTGCCCCAACAACAACCACAACAGCTGCCCCAACAACAACCACAACAACTGCAGTCCCAACAACAACTACTACAGCTGCACCGACAACAACCACAACTGCTGCGCCAACAACAACAACTGCAGCTCCAACAACAACAAGTACAGCTGCCCCAACAACAACCACAACAGCCGCCCCAACAACAACAAGTACAGCTGCCCCAACAACAACCACAACTGCAGCTCCAACAACAACAACTACAGCTGCCCCAACAACAACCACAACAACTGCAGTCCCAACCACAACTACTACAGCTGCCCCAACAACAACCACAACAGCCGCCCCAACAACAACAACTACAGCTGCCCCAACAACGACTACAGCTGCCCCAACAACAACCACAACTGCTGCTCCAACAACCACAACTGCAACTCCAACAACAACAACTACAGCTGCCCCAACAACAACAACTACAGCTGCCCCAACAACAACCACAACAGCTGCCCCAACAACAACCACAACAACTGCAGTCCCAACAACAACTACTACAGCTGCACCGACAACAACCACAACTGCTGCGCCAACAACAACAACTGCAGCTCCAACAACAACAACTACAGCTGCCCCAACAACAACCACAACTGCAGCTCCAACAACAACAACTACAGCTGCCCCAACAACAACCACAACAGCTGCCCCAACAACAACCACAACAGCCGCCCCAACAACAACAACTACAGCTGCCCCAACAACAACCACAACTGCTGCGCCAACAACAACTACAGCTGCCCCAACAACAACCACAACTGCTGCCCCAACAACAACAAGTACAGCTGCCCCAACAACAACAAGTACAGCTGCCCCAACAACAACCACAACTGCTGCGCCAACAACAACCACAACAGCCGCCCCAACAACAACAGCTACTGCTGCCCCAACAACAACCACAACAGCCGCCCCAACAAAAACCACAACAACTGCAGTCCCAACAACAACTACTACAGCTGCACCGACAACAACCACAACTGCTGCGCCAACAACAACAAGTGCAGCTCCAACAACAACAACTACAGCTGCCCCAACAACAACCACAACTGCAGCTCCAACAACAACAACTACAGCTGCCCCAACAACAACAACTACAGCCGCCCCAACAACAACAACTACAGCTGCCCCAACAACGACTACAGCTGCCCCAACAACAACCACAACAGCCGCCCCAACAACAACTACAGCCACCCCAACAACAACAACTACAGCTGCCCCAACAACAACTACAGCTGCCCCAACAACAACCACAACTGCTGCCCCAACAACAACCACAACTGCTGCGCCAACAACAACAACTACAGCCGCCCCAACAACAACAACTACAGCCGCCCCAACAACAACAACTACAGCTGCCCCAACAACGACTACAGCTGCCCCAACAACAACAACTGCAGCCCCAACAACAACCACAACAGCTGCCCCAACAACAACCACTACAGCTGCCCCAACAACAACCACAACAGCCGCCCCAACAACAACCACAACTGCTGCGCCAACAACAACCACAACAGCCGCCCCAACAACAACCACAACTGCTACAGCTGCCCCAACAACAACAACCACAACAGCCGCCCCAACAACAACCACAACTGCTGCTCCAACAACCACAACTGCAGCTCCAACAACAACTACAGCCACCCCAACAACAACAACTACAGCTGCCCCAACAACAACTACAGCTGCCCCAACAACAACTACAGCTGCCCCAACAACAACCACAACTGCTGCCCCAACAACAACAAGTACAGCTGCCCCAACAACAACAACTGTAGCCCCAACAACAACCACAACTGCTGCTCCAACAACCACAACTGCAGCTCCAACAACAACAACTACAGCTGCGCCAACAACAACAACTACAGCCGCCCCAACAACAACAACTACAGCTGCCCCAACAACGACTACAGCTGCCCCAACAACAACCACAACAGCCGCCCCAACAACAACAAGTACAGCTGCCCCAACAACAACAACTGTAGCCCCAACAACAACCACAACTGCTGCTCCAACAACCACAACTGCAGCTCCAACAACAACAACTACAGCTGCCCCAACAACAACCACAACAGCTGCCCCAACAACAACCACAACAGCTGCCCCAACAACAACCACAACAACTGCAGTCCCAACAACAACTACTACAGCTGCACCGACAACAACCACAACTGCTGCGCCAACAACAACAACTGCAGCTCCAACAACAACAACTACAGCTGCCCCAACAACAACCACAACTGCAGCTCCAACAACAACAACTACAGCTGCCCCAACAACAACCACAACAGCTGCCCCAACAACAACCACAACAGCCGCCCCAACAACAACAACTACAGCTGCCCCAACAACGACTACAGCTGCCCCAACAACAACAACAACAACTGCAGCCCCAACAACAACCACAACAGCTGCCCCAACAACAACCACTACAGCTGCCCCAACAACAACCACAACAGCCGCCCCAACAACAACCACAACTGCTGCGCCAACAACAACAACTACAGCCCCAACAACAACAACTACAGCTGCCCCAATAACGACTACAGTTGCCCCAACAACAACCACAACAGCTGCCCCAACAACAACCACTACAGCTGCCCCAACAACAACCACAACAGCCGCCCCAACAACAACAAGTACAGCTGCCCCAACAACAACAACTGTAGCCCCAACAACAACCACAACTGCTGCTCCAACAACCACAACTGCAGCTCCAACAACAACAACTACAGCTGCCCCAACAACAACCACAACAGCTGCCCCAACAACAACCACAACAACTGCAGTCCCAACAACAACTACTACAGCTGCACCGACAACAACCACAACTGCTGCGCCAACAACAACAACTGCAGCTCCAACAACAACAAGTACAGCTGCCCCAACAACAACCACAACAGCTGCCCCAACAACAACAAGTATACCTGCCCCAACAACAACAAGTACAGCTGCCCCAACAACGACTACAGCTGCCCCAACAACAACCACAACAGCCGCCCCAACAACAACAACTACAGCTGCCCCAACAACGACTACAGCTGCCCCAACAACAACAACAACTGCAGCCCCAACAACAACAACAACTGCAGCCCCAACAACAACCACAACTGCAGCCCCAACAACAACCACTACAGCTGCCCCAACAACAACCACAACAGCTGCCCCAACAACAACCACAACAACTGCAGCCCCAACAACAACTACTACAGCTGCACCGACAACAACCACAACTGCTGCGCCAACAACAACAACTGCAGCTCCAACAACAACAAGTACAGCTGCCCCAACAACAAGTACAGCTGCCCCAACAACAACAAGTACAGCTGCCCCAACAACAACCACAACTGCAGCTCCAACAACAACAACTACAGCTGCCCCAACAACAACCACAACAGCTGCCCCAACAACCACAACAACTGCAGTCCCAACCACAACTACTACAGCTGCCCCAACAACAACCACAACAGCCGCCCCAACAACAACAACTACAGCTGCCCCAACAACGACTACAGCTGCCCCAACAACAACCACAACTGCTGCTCCAACAACCACAACTGCAGCTCCAACAACAACAACTACAGCTGCCCCAACAACAACCACAACAGCTGCCCCAACAACAACCACAACAACTGCAGTCCCAACCACAACTACTACAGCTGCCCCAACAACAACCACAACAGCCGCCCCAACAACAACAACTACAGCTGCCCCAACAACGACTACAGCTGCCCCAACAACAACCACAACTGCTGCTCCAACAACCACAACTGCAGCTCCAACAACAACAACTACAGCTGCCCCAACAACAACCACAACAGCTGCCCCAACAACAACCACAACAACTGCAGTCCCAACAACAACTACTATAGCTGCACCGACAACAACCACAACTGCTGCGCCAACAACAACAACTGCAGCTCCAACAACAACAACTACAGCTGCCCCAACAACAACCACAACTGCAGCTCCAACAACAACAACTACAGCTGCCTCAACAACAACAACAACAGCTGCCCCAACAACAACCACAACAACTGCAGTCCCAACAACAACAACTACAGCCGCCCCAACAACAACAACTACAGCTGCCCCAACAACGACTACAGCTGCCCCAACAACAACCACAACAGCCGCCCCAACAACAACAACTACAGCTGCCCCAACAACGACTACAGCCGCCCCAACAACAACAACTACAGCTGCCCCAACAACCACAAGTACAGCTGCCCCAACAACAACAAGTACAGCTGCCCCAACAACAACAAGTACAGCTGCCCCAACAACAACAAGTACAGCTGCCCCAACAACAACCACAACAGCCGCCCCAACAACAACAAGTACAGCTGCGCCAACAACAACCACAACTGCTGCGCCAACAACCACAACTGCTGCGCCAACAACAACCACAACAACTGCAGTCCCAACAACAACAAGTACAGCTGCCCAAACAACAACCACAACAACTGCAGTCCCAACAACAACAACTACAGCTGCCCCAACAACAACAACAACTGCAGCCCCAACAACAACCACTACAGCTTCCCCAACAACAACCACTACAGCTGCCCCAACAACAACAAGTACAGCTGCCCCAACAACAACAACTGTAGCCCCAACAACAACCACAACTGCTGCTCCAACAACCACAACAGCAGCTCCAACAACAACAACTACAGCTGCCCCAACAACAACCACAACAGCTGCCCCAACAACAACCACAACAGCTGCCCCAACAACAACCACAACAACTGCAGTCCCAACAACAACTACTACAGCTGCACCGACAACAACCACAACTGCTGCGCCAACAACAACAACTGCAGCTCCAACAACAACAAGTACAGCTGCCCCAACAACAACCACAACAGCCGCCCCAACAACAACAAGTACAGCTGCCCCAACAACAACAAGTACAGCTGCCCCAACAACAACAAGTACAGCTGCCCCAACAACGACTACAGCTGCCCCAACAACAACCACAACAGCTGCCCCAACAACAACAACTACAGCTGCCCCAACAACGACTACAGCTGCCCCAACAACAACAACAAGTGCAGCTCCAACAACAACAAGTACAGCTGCCCCAACAACAACAACTGTAGCCCCAACAACAACCACAACTGCTGCTCCAACAACCACAACTGCAGCTCCAACAACAACAACTACAGCTGCCCCAACAACAACCACAACAGCTGCCCCAACAACAACCACAACAACTGCAGTCCCAACAACAACTACTACAGCTGCACCGACAACAACCACAACTGCTGCGCCAACAACCACAACAGCCGCCCCAACAACAACAACTACAGCTGCCCCAACAACAACAACTACAGCTGCCCCAACAACGACTACAGCTGCCCCAACAACAACCACAACAGCCGCCCCAACAACAACAACTACAGCTGCTCCAACAACGACTACAGCTGCCCCAACAACAACCACAACAGCTGCCCCAACAACAACAAGTACAGCTGCCCCAACAACAACCACAACTGCTACGCCAACAACCACAACAGCCGCCCCAACAACAACAGCTACTGCTGCCCCAACAACAACGACTACAGCTGCCCCAACAACCACAACAGCCGCCCCAACAACAACAAGTACAGCTGCCCCAACAACAACTACTGCAGCCCCAACAACAACTACTGCAGCCCCAACAACAACCACAACAGCTTCCCCAACAACAACAACTACAGCTGCCCCAACAACCACAACTGCCTTCCCAACAACCACAACTGCCGCCCCAACAACAACGACTACAGTTGCCCCAACAACAACCACAACTGCTGCCCAAACAACAACCACTACAGTTGCCCCAACAACAACCACAACTGCTGCCCAAACAACAACCACTACAGCCGCCCCAACAACGACTACAGCCGCCCCAACAACGACTACAGCTGCCCCAACAACCACAACAGCCGCCCCAACAACAACAAGTACAGCCGCCCCAACAACAACAAGTACAGCCGCCCCAACAACAACAAGTACAGCCGCCCCAACAACAACAAGTACAGCTTCCCCAACAACAACCACAACAGCCGCCCCAACAGCAACAAGTACAGCCGCCCCAACAACAACCACAACTGCTGCGCCAACAACAACCACAACAGCCGCCCCAACAACAACAGCTACTGCTGCCCCAACAACAACAGCTACTGCTGCCCCAACAACAACGACTACAGCTGCCCCAACAACCACAACAACTGCAGTCCCAACAACAACTACAGCTGCCCCAACAACCACAACTGCCGCCCCAACAACAACGACTACAGTTGCCCCAACAACAACCACAACTGTTGCCCCAACAACAACTACTACAGGTGCCCCAACAACTGCTACAACTGCCCCTACAACAACTACTGCTGCACCAACAACAACCACAACTGCTGACCCAACAACCACAACTGCCGCCCCAACAACAACGACTACAGTTGCCCCAACAACAACCACAACTGTTGCCCCAACAACAACTACTACAGGTGCCCCAACAACTGCTACAACTGCCCCTACAACAACTACTGCTGCCCCAACAACAACCACTACAGCCGCCCCAACAACAACAACTACAGCCACCCCAACAACAACAACTACAGATGCCCCAACAACGACTACAGCTGCCCCAACAACAACCACAACAGCCGCCCCAACAACAACAACTACAGCTGCCCCAACAACGTCTACAGCTGCCCCAACAACAACCACAACTGCTGCTCCAACAACCACAACTGCAGCTCCAACAACAACAACTACAGCTGCCCCAACAACAACCACAACAGCTGCCCCAACAACAACAAGTACAGCTGCCCCAACAACAACCACAACTGCTGCGCCAACAACAACCACAACAGCCGCCCCAACAACAACAGCTACTGCTGCCCCAACAACAACGACTACAGCTGCCCCAACAACCACAACAGCCGCCCCAACAACAACAAGTACAGCTGCCCCAACAACAACTACTGCAGCCCCAACAACAACTACTGCAGCCCCAACAACAACCACAACAGCTTCCCCAACAACAACAACTACAGCTGCCCCAACAACCACAACTGCCGCCCCAACAACCACAACTGCCGCCCCGACAACAACGACTACAGTTGCCCCAACAACAACCACAACTGCTGCCCAAACAACAACCACTACAGTTGCCCCAACAACAACCACAACTGCTGCCCAAACAACAACCACTACAGCCGCCCCAACAACGACTACAGCAGCCCCAACAACGAATACAGCTGCCCCAACAACGAATACAGCCGCCCCAACAACAACAAGTACAGCCGCCCCAACAACAACAAGTACAGCCGCCCCAACAACAACCACAACAGCCGCCCCAACAACAACAAGTACAGCTGCCCCAACAACAACAAGTACAGCTGCCCCAACAACAACCACAACAGCCGCCCCAACAACAACAAGTACAGCTGCCCCAACAACAACCACAACTGCTGCGCCAACAACAACGACTACAGCTGCCCCAACAACCACAACAACTGCAGTCCCAACAACAACTACAGCTGCCCCAACAACCACAACTGCCGCCCCAACAACAACGACTACAGTTGCCCCAACAACAACCACAACTGTTGCCCCAACAACAACTACTACTGCTGCACCAACAACAACCACAACTGCTGCTCCAACAACCACAACTGCAGCTCCAACAAAAACCACAACAAGCGCCCACACAACAACAACTACAGCTGCCCCAACAACAACAACTGCAGCTGCCCCAACAACAACTACTGCAGCCCCAACAATAACCACAACTGCTGCCCAAACAACAACCACAACAGCCGCCCCAACAACAACAGCTACAGCTGCCCCAACAACCACAACAACTGCAGTCCCAACAACAACTACAGCTGCCCCAACAACCACAACTGCCGCCCCAACAACAACGACTACAGTTGCCCCAACAACAACCACAACAGTTGCCCCTACAACAACCACAACTGTTGCCCCAACAACCACAACTGCAGCTCCAACAAAAACCACAACAAGCGCCCACACAACAACAACTACAGCTGCCCCAACAACAACGACTACAGCTGCCCCAACAACCACAACAACTGCAGTCCCAACAACAACTACAGCTGCCCCAACAACCACAACTGCCGCCCCAACAACAACGACTACAGTTGCCCCAACAACAACCACAACAGTTGCCCCAACAACAACCACAACTGTTGCCCCAACAACCACAACTGCAGCTCCAACAAAAACCACAACAAGCGCCCACACAACAACAACTACAGCTGCCCCAACAACAACAACTGCAGCTGCCCCAACAACAACTACTGCAGCCCCAACAATAACCACAACTGCTGCCCAAACAACAACCACTACAGCCGCCCCAACAACGACTACAGCTGCCCCAACAACAACTACTGCAGCCCCAACAACAACCACAACAGCTTCCCCAACAACAACAACTACAGCTGCCCCAACAACCACAACTGCCGCCCCAACAACAACGACTACAGTTGCCCCAACAACAACCACAACTGTTGCCCCAACAACAACTACTACAGGTGCCCCAACAACTGCTACAACTGCCCCTACAACAACAACAGCCGCCCCAACAACAACCACAACAGCCGCCCCAACAACAACCACAACTGCTGCTCCAACAACAACAACTACAGCTGCCCCAACAACAACGACTACAGCTGCCCCAACAACAACCACAACTGCTGCTCCAACAACCACAACTACAGCCGCCCCAACAACAACAACTACAGCTGCCCCAACAACAACCACAACTGCTGCCCAAACAACAACCACTACAGCCGCCCCAACAACAACCACAACAGCTGCCCCAACAACAACTACTGCAGCCCCAACAATAACAGCTACTGCTGCCCCAACAACAACGACTACAGCTGCCCCAACAACCACAACAGCCGCCCCAACAACAACCACAACTGCTGCCCCACCAACAACTGCTACAGCTGCACCAACAACAACCACAACAGCCTCCCCAACAACAACCACAACAGTCACCCCAACAACAACAAGTACAGCCGCCCCAACAACAACAACTACAGCTGCCCCAACAACAACCACAACCGCTGCCCCAACAACAACCACAACAATTGCAGTCACAACAACAACTACCACAGCCGCCCCAACAACAACAGGTACTGCTGCCCCAACAACAACGACTACAGCTGCCCCAACAACCACAACAGCCGCCCCAACAACAACCACAACTGCTGCTCCAACAACAACAACTACAGCTAACCCAACAACAACAACTGCAGCCCCAACAACAACCACAACAGCCGCCCCAACAACAACCACAACTGCAGTCCCAACAACAACTACTACAGCTGCACCGACAACAACTGCTACAGCTGCCCCAACAACAACCACAACAGCCTCCCCAACAACAACAACTACAGCTGCCCCAACAACAACCACAACAGCCGCTCCAACAACAACAACTTCAGCTGCCCCAACAACAACCACAACAACCGCCCCAACAACAACCACAACTGCCGCCCCACCAACAACGACTACAGCTGCCCCAACAACCACAACTGCTGCCGCACCAACAACGACTACAGCTGCCCCAACAACAACCACAACAGCTGCCCCAACAACAACCACAACTGCTGCTCCAACAACCACAACTACAGCCGCCCCAACAACAACCACAACAGCTGCCCCAACAACAACAACTGCAGCCCCAACAACAACAACTACAGCTGCCCCAACAACAACCACAACTGCTGCCCAAACAACAACCACTACAGCCGCCCCAACAACAACCACAACAGCTGCCCCAACAACAACTACTGCAGCCCCAACAATAACAGCTACTGCTGCCCCAACAACAACGACTACAGCTGCCCCAACAACCACAACAGCCGCCCCAACAACAACCACAACTGCTGCCCCACCAACAACTGCTACAGCTGCACCAACAACAACCACAACAGCCGCTCCAACAACAACAACTTCAGCTGCCTCAACAACAACCACAACAGCCGCCCCAACAACAACAACTACTGCTGCCCCAACAACAACGACTACAGTTGCCCCAACAACAACCACAACTGCTGCTCCAACAACCACAACTGCAGCTCCAACAAAAACCACAACAAGCGCCCACACAACAACAACTACAGCTGCCCCAACAACAACCACAACCGCTGCCCCAACAACAACCACAACAATTGCAGTCACAACAACAACAATTACAGCTGCACCGACAACAACCACAACTGCAGCGCCAACAACAACAACTACAGCTGCACCAACCACAACCACAACTGCTGCTCCAACAACCACAACTGCAGCTCCAACAACAACAACTACAGCTGCCCCAACAACAACCACAACTGCTGCGCCAACAACTACAACGCCAGGCCCAACAACAACCACAACAGCCGCCCCAACAACAACTACAGCTGCCCCAACCACAACAGCTGCCCCAACAACTGCTGCTACAGTAGCCCAAACAACAACCATAACTGCTGTGCCAACAACTACAACTGCTGCCCCAACAACAAGCACAACAACTACATTCACAACAACAACTACTACAGGTGCACCAACAACAACAACTACAGCTGCCCCAACAACAACTACAGCTGCCCCAACAACAACAACAACTGCCGCCCCAACAACAACCACAACTGCCGCCCCAACAACAACCACAACAGCTGCCCCAACAACAACAACAACCACAACTGCTGCTCCAACAACCACAACTGCTGCTCCAACAACCACAACTGCAGCTCCAACAACAACCACAACAATCGCCCCAACAACAACAACAACTGTTGCCCCAACAACAACGACAACTACAGCTGCCCCAACAACAACCACAACAGCCATCCCAACAACAACAACTACAGCTGCCCCAACAACAACCACAACAGCCACCCCAACAACAACAAGTACAGCTGCCCCAACAACAACCACAACTGCTGCGCCAACAACAACAACTACAGCTGTGGTGACAACAACCTCAACCACAACTACAACAGATGCCCCAACAACAACCACAGCTGCTCCAACAGCAACCTCAACTACCCCAACAACAACCACAGCCAGTACAACTACATCTATAACTACCCCTACAACAACCTCAAGTATCCCAACAACAAGTACAACCACTACAAAAACCTCAGCAACTACCCCAACAACAAGCACAACTACCCCAACAACTACAACCACTACAACGACATCAGCAACTACCCCAACAACAACCACAGCAACTACAACAACATCAACAACTACCCCTACAACAACCTCAAGTATCCCAACCACAAGTACAACTACTACAAAAACCTCAGCAACTACCCCAACAACAAGCACAACTACCCCAACAACTACAACCACTACAACGACATCAGCAACGACCCCAACAACAACCTCAACTGCCCCAACAACAAGTACAACCACTACAACAACCTCAGCAACCACCCCAACAACAACCTCAACTACCCCAACAACAAGTACAACCACCAGAACAACCTCAGCAACCACCCCAACAACAACCTCAACTACCCCAACAACAAGTACAACCACCAGAACAACCTCAGCAACCACCCCAACAACAACCTCAACTACCCCAACAACAAGTACAACCACCAGAACAACCTCAGCAACCACCCCAACAACAACCCCAACAACAACCAGAACTACTGCAAGAACCACTTCCTCTGCCATGGTGAACAACATCAGCTTCCTTACATTAGTTCTGGTTCTGATGTCACATGTACTCAGCTCATATTTGTAACATTTTTAAGTTCACATCCTGAAAATGAAGTAATAAACCAAAGTACATGTGAAGTTTTGAAATTATTAAGTAACCAGGTTGTAAAGCATATTTGAATTCTTATTTATTGTAGTTTTAGGGGGGGGGTTCAGATCAGACATGTTTGATGTTTTCCTCCCTGAGATGTTGTTTGTATGTGTATCATCCAAGCGTGTGATCAGGGGACTAATATTAACAATATTGTGATGTCTACAATCTCAACACTGATCTTATCATTGCACTTTTCAAAACTATCATAAATAAAGTCTCTTTGGATTGATTAATGAGTGTCCCCTGACTGTTTTATGATGAGAATGGTTTCTCTTAATAATACTTTTTCTACAAACCTGTTCACAGTCACAGCGTAAAATGTAGCAGCAGAAAAATGTCACAGAGCATGTGTGAAACAGCACTGCAACAGTCAGTGTTGTTGGCTGTTTCAGGAGGACAAAAGCAGAGAGACACTTGCATTCAAGCTGTGTCTGCACACACCTTTAACCAGGACAATATCTACCATTACTTCACCTGCACATATTTATATGAATGCTGATGTTATCTCATGTCGCTGGCTTATAAAACATCACACTTGCTTTCACTGTGATGGACAGCTTACAAGTAACAAGTTCTATTAAATTATGATGTAACTTCATATGTCTAAGACTTTAGACTGCAGTGTATATGTGGTACCAAAAGCTCAGTTGATCAAACAGTTTGTCTTCACTACAGCTTCATGCAGCTCTCAGACACAGCTGCTCCAACCGCAGCTGCTCCAACTACAGCTACTGTAACTATAACCACCTCTGCTGCAAAATGAGCTTCATCTCAGTAGCTGTGTCGCCAATGTCACATGTACCTCATTAAGATTATTAATGTTGTCCAGCTCACATCCTGTAAGTGCAGCGATTAAAAACTGAAGGACGTGAAAATGTGAAATGTTTAAATGAACTGAGTTATGTTAGTTTCAGGGACTGGGTGTGTGCAGGGAGGTGAGGACCCAAATGCAAGACTCACAACACGTGTAGATAAACTCAAAACACAGCTTTATTAACAGAAAGGCAAAGGGCGATACAAAACTACACTGGGGAGAACTAAAACTAACTCACCAGGAGGCACAGGGAAATCACAGGGAAATACGCACAAAACTGAAGGATGACGCGACACGAAACAGAGGGAGATTATCACATAAATACACAGAAGGTAATAAGGGACATGGGAATACACAGGGAGCACAGATGAGGACAATTACGCATAAAAAGACAGGGAGGACACAGAACTGAAAATACTCAGAGATATATGAACACAGGTACACAGAGGAAGATAAGGAGCAAAGACATGGGGATATCTAACAACCAAAAGCCAAACATGACAACCTCGGGACCAGGACTAAACTAACAAGGTGGACTCAAATCATAATACAAAATGACAAAACACAAGAAACTGAGACCGCTGGGTCATAAGACCCAGGATTGTGACAGTAAGTGTGTGATCCTGACTGAGAGATCGATAGACAAGTTCATTCAGGTACATTTGACCTTCATCTGCGATGTCTTCTTGAGAAGATATGAACAAAAGTTCCCTTATAAATGTTTAATGTTATTTGGTTAGGAGTGGCATTAATGTGGCAGACCCTTACTCTGAATGGAGCTAGAAAGGTAGGCAGATGGTGGAGTAGCTTCAGGGAACTGAGCCAGTATGTTCCAGGTTAGAGTGCATGCATATACTGCCAGTCTGGGTGTGTCTCCCCAACCAACTAGAGGTGGATGACATAGCTTGACAGGGAGGGGTCCAGATAAGAGGCACAACCCAGACTGGTTTTTCCAAATACAGGTGCAGTGGTTTCATTCAGACCAGAAGCTGCATGTTCTTAAACTCAGGTACACATATAGCTCTTAATGCAGGCCAGTAAACCTGAAATATAAAGTCACCCCCTTTGTGGCTGATAAATCTGTTTTTCTTTCTTTGGATTCACTTCAATGATTTTTTTGTTCAGCTGTCACACAGTTATCAATCAATCAATCAATCAATCTTTATTTATAAAGCACTTTTCATACAAAAAAAAAATGTAGCACAAAGTGCTTTACATAGTTAAAAGCAGCCCACCCCACCCTCCAACTCACTCCCCACACTCTCATTAACATAAATGATGTGAATACACACATATCCCCCCCCCCAACACACACACACACACGCGCACACTTAAAGAGTAAAAATTGGGCTGGGCTCGCATGAGCCAAGTGAGGAAACACTATAACAGGGAGCCGTCTGCACCGGGAGTTATGTAACGTCTCAACATGAAGGTTAGCATAGCTGTGCTGCTCCTCACATATAACGGCCCAACTCACTTTTCTCTGCTGTTTTTTTTCCAATAAGTGTGTGGATGTATTTCTCACACCTCAGTAAACTGGGATGCATCGTACTTATTTTCACATTATTTAATGTGAATGAAAGGATTCCAGCCATTCTTAGATTCTGTTTTCCTTTCTTTTTTGTTTTCATGCAGAGGAACTCAGAGTATGACTTGGCAGATATACTGTATTGTAAATGTGATGTATTATACATACATACTTATAGAGAGAAACTCCCAAACTAGCAGGTGTGTCATTTCCTCTATTGTGCTCTCCTTTGTTAACTGTCAGTCCCTACAATGTGAGTGGAAATGCATCAAATGTTTGCCTTTATTCAACAGTCAGCTTTGCTCTCTGGAACCAGCCTGGGTTGATTTCATTATGAAGTCATCAGATAGGATGGTTTCATAAGGAAGGATTATGTAACCATGCAGAAATCAGCCAGATTTTTAAAAAGACACTCTTTTCTGAGTAAATAGATGCATTTTAATGTGGATACAGAGAAACATGTTCAACTCACTGTCTTGTATGCAGTGTCTTACCGCTCCTCAGTCACATGACAGCCTGTCGTTGGCTCTGATGTGCAGTACAAACACACAGGCATTGCTCTGTATCATTGTTGTGCTGGTCTTCACATTCTGTGCTCCAGACAGCTCACTGTTCTCACACAAACCTTCAATATGCAGCAGGAGAGTAATCCTTTCACTCTGACCACAGTCAAAGGACATTTTGGTTTTCCCAGCTTTAAAACGAAACCTGAGTCCTCATCCATATCAGATCATAACTCATTTGAGAGCCTGCATAAATGATATCTGTCTCATTTAATCCTGACTCTCTTTGACATGATGACCTCTGAAACCTGACGGAAACTCTTCCAATAAGCCATTCCTCTGCAGATGATCTGTCAGCTGTTTGACAACTTCTCCTTCAAGGATTTGATTTCCGTTTCCATTTCCTTGATTTGAAAGGAAGGTTGGAGATGGCTCTTTACCTTCTGCCATCTTGAAGGCCTCTGGTACATTACTGATAAATACAGGCAGTATAACAGTGTTTCCTGAAAACCCTCTCCTGTCTGATCATTTCCTGATAACATTTACATTTATAATAATTGATTACACAGCAGTGGAGAGTAGACTTGATCACAGTAGATGTCTTTCTGAAAGCGCTGTAACTAAGTTTAAGAATATAATCCACCCACTGTTATCATCTTCAATGCCCTGTGCCAACACAGAGCAGAGCAGCTACCTGAACGCTACTCTAACAGAGGTCGATCATCTTGTTAATAATTTTACTTCTTAATCTACTCATAGTCATCTCCAACACGTTCTCACTCCCAAAGCGTAACATTTTACGCTAGCTGGCAAATCGTCTGTATATTACACTTCCAGGCACCCGACACGTCCCTATATGATGAGATCAGAAAAATGAGGAAACATGAGAACCGTTTGGAATGAATCTACACGTGTATATTTGTTTTACTTAAATCGCTTTGGAAACACTATTTAACATTATTAAAGTGCTGGTTGAGGTTAGGGATAAGGTTATGGTTAGGGCTGGAATACATGGCTGGAACAAGTATTACCGTGGGAGCGTCATTCTACTGGATTTCATGCATAACCCGGCGTGTAGCATAAGAATGCAAACGGTCACTTTTCGCTTTCCTTAGGAACGCCGCGGGACGTGACAAATCAGTATATTATGCCTCGGGAGTGCGAACGGGCTGTAATCCCACAGATGTAACATTATCTACAGCTACTTTCAGTTACATTGATATTCATTTAGAGTCTTTTTCTCCAACTGATCTTTCTGAGTTAACTTCAATAATTACTTCCTCCAAACCATCAACGTGTCTTTTAGACCCCATTCCTACAATACTGCTCAAGACTTACGCTGCTGGGGGATTGTAAGACTACGAACATGAAATTATCCCTTTTTTATTTTCATTAATTGTTTTTTTTATGTACAAACATTTATGTACAAACAAAGACTAATTGTCTTTTGCCATGTGACAAATATGGCACTTTACTGGAAAGCTTTCTTTTTTAAATCATAGAACCAGCCAGTCCTAAGACATTTTTTGATATCTCTATCTGAAACTACAAATCCTGGTTAATTTCACGCATTCATCCCCAACACTACAGTGTGGGTCACATAACTGCCGTATTGACTGACTGAGGTTCAGTAAGGTTCAGTCAACATAAGTTACTTTTACATGAAATGTTTTGTAGGAAGTCTTTGCTAAATATTGCGCAGAGATGTTTAAGATAAGATAACAGATAAGATAACCTTTGTTAGTCCCACGCGTGGGAAATTTGTTTGTTTGATTCATTGCGTGCAGCAGCTGCTGACATCAGTGATCAGAACCAGGAACATGTTTAACAAAAGCATGTCGATTCTTTTTTATTCTCCTGGTAAATACCAACAAGCTGACTGACAGCACAGTCTATTACAGTCTGATGATGTATTTAAGCAGCAACACACCCAATGCAGAGAAATATTCTATACTTTAGGGTGGTGACTGTCTTCATTCACTCTTTTGTTTTGATTGTTCGAGTATCTCTTTATAGCTCCAAGAAATCAAAGTTGTTTGTTATGGTGATTTTCATAATGAAAACATCTATTATGAATGTGTTGTTTATTGTGAGGGTGATTCTGTAGGACTTCAGTGCTTCGTGGTTGCCTGCTTGGTCACTCTGAAGGTCATTGTCGTCACTCTCTATGGTCTCTATTGATTCTTGGTTGGTAAATTAAACCCTTTTAGGTATATCAAATTGAGTCCATCTGAGTTACAGTTGAAGTTAAAATCCTGCCATGAACACTGAAGGTGTCAGGGTCCTGGGTCTCCTGACCCAGCGTTTTAGTTCTTTGTGATTTTTGTATTATTGTACTTGGTGTGAGTTTCTAGTTTCGATCCCTTGCCCTTCATGTTTCTCTGTGTCCCCTCTGTTCTGTGTAAGTCTGTGTCTGCATGTTTGAGTTCCCCTCTGTGTCTCTCGGTTCTTAGAGTCCTCTGCCTTATGGTTTATGTCTCTGTGTTTCTTAGTTGCTGTCTCCACTGTGTCAAGTTCGCGTCTCTGTGTGATCCTTCCTGTTTTACTTTGAAGGTCCGTGTCTTATGTGAATGTGTCCTGCTTTGCTTGTCTCGTCAGTTCTAATTTCCCCCAGCTGTGCTCTCCTTCTGTGTCTCATTCTCCTCGTTACTTCCCAGTGTATTTAGTCCCTGTGTTTCTCTGAGTCAGTGTTGCGTCGTACCCTCAACAAGCTGTGTGTGTTTTGCCTCCATGTTGCCAGTGTTTTGTTTCCAGTTCCAGTTCAGTGTTTTGTGCTTCAGTGTTTTAGTCCACCAGCGTTTTTGTTTGTCTTTTGGTGAGTTTAGTTAGTAAGAGGTTTTCCAGCATTAAAGCTGCGCTTTAAGTTGAATTTCTGTGTCTGAGTCCTGCATTTTGGATCCACCACTCCTGCTTGCCCGCCTGCCACACAGCCAACCATGACAGAACGACGCAACCATCAAATGGATCCTGCGGACTCACGGTCTCAGTATCTCGCGCAGTTGTGGAATTACTGCCGGGAGGTAATCCACGCTGAGGACACCCCCAAGAGACTCCTTCAGGTGGTCTTTTTCGACAACTTTTTGTCTTCCACCCTCTGCACAGCTGGTTTTTTGGACATTAACGGATTAAAACAATTAATAACAGCTCTGAGAGCCAGGATTTGCTTCGAACTGTTTGGCATGGGCGGTCCAGGCAAGGTAGAGTCAGCTACCCTCCTGGAAGCCCTCGCTGCCTGGTATTCTCAGCATCAGCATCTGTTCACATCAAGCTTTATCACTAAATCATTCCATCCTCCCTTAAGAGAGGGACTGCATCCTCGTTGCCTTCACCCCAGTACACCAGTGTCACCTGTGTCTCCAGCAGCTCAGCTCCCAGTGTCGCCTGCTCAGCAGCCACTCTCAGCCCAGTTAGCTCCCCCGCAGCCACTCTCAGCCCAGTTAGCTCCCCCGCAGCCACTCTCAGCCCAGTTAGCTCCCCCGCAGCCACTCTCAGCCCAGTTAGCTCCCCCGCAGCCACTCTCAGCCCAGTTAGCTCCCCCGCAGCCACTCTCAGCCCAGTTAGCTCCCCCGCAGCCACTCTCAGCCCAGTTAGCTCCCCCGCAGCCACTCTCAGCTCAGTCTCCAGTGCCACCCTCAGCTCAGTCTCCAGTAGCTCCAGTGCCGCCTGTAGCGCAGGCCCCAGTAGCTCCAGTGCCGCCTGTAGTGCAGGCCCCAGTAGCTCCAGTGCCGCCTGTAGCGCAGGCCCCAGTAGCTCCAGTGCCGCCTGTAGCGCAGGCCCCAGTAGCTCTGGCTCCAGCATTACCGGTTCCACTCGTTCACTCCATGCAGGGAGAAAGCCTAAGTCCTACTCAAGGTGCTTTTCATGGTTCAGCCGCCATTGGCACTGTTTGCCGCTCCAGGGCTTCCCCAGAGGCTAGGTCCCAGTCCTCAGCTGATGCTGGACCCCTGGAGTTTAAGCAGCCACCTGGGAAGTGCCCCGTGTCAGTGCTGTCTGAGCAGGGCCAGTGCTCAGCACAGCACCCATTTCCTTCATGTCTGCCAGTGGACTCCATGCCTGCTGGCTTTGTGATGGCTTCTGCTGGAGGGTCCAAGGGGCCCGTCCAGCCTTCGTCTCGTGTCTCCGCTGGAGGGTCCGAGGGACCGCTCCGGCCTTCGTCTCGTGTCTCCGCTGGAGGGTCCGACGGACCGCTCCGGCCTTTGTTTCCTGTTTCCGCTGGAGGGTCCAAGGGACCGCTCCGGCCTTTGTCTCCTGCTTCAGCTGGGGGGCCCGAGGAGCCCGTCCAGCAGCCCTCCTCGTCAGCTGGTGGTTCCGGAGAACCACACCAGCCTCATGCCTCGTCGGCTGGAGGGTCCGAGGGGCCCGTTCAGCCTCCTGTCTCCGCTGGAGGGTCCGAGGGGCCCGTTCAGCCTCACGCCGCGTCAGCTGGAGGGCCCGAGGAGCCTGTCCAGCCGCCACCTGCGGCCGCCTCGTCGTCGCCTGGTCCAGCTTCATCCGAGTCTTCGTCTTCGTCCTCGTCTGGTCCAGCTTCATCCGAGTCTTCGTCCTCGTCTGGTCCAGCTTCATCCGAGTCTTCGTCTTCGTCCTCGTCTGGTCCAGCTTCATCCGAGTCTTCGTCCTCGCCTGGTCCGGCTTCAGCCTGTGCTTCGCCTGGTCCAGCTCCATCAGAGCCTTCAGCCTCGTCTGGTCCAGCTTCCGTGTCTTCAGCCTCGCCAGGCCCAGCCTCATCAGAGCCTTCAGCCTCGCCAGGCCCAGCCTCCGTGTCTTCATCCAAGCCTGGTCCAGCTTCTGCCTGTGCTTCGCCTGGTCCTGCCCCACCTGGTCCTGCCCCGCCTGGTCCTGTGCCCACTGGGCCTCAGCCAGTACGCTTGACACTGGGGCGCTGCCGCTGCCTTCCGCGCGGCCGGCCCCCTGAACTGCTCCGTCGTCTCCTTCGTCGCCGCCGCTGCCTTCCGCGCGGTCGGCCCCCTGCACTGCTCCGTCGTCTCCTTCGTCGCCGCCGTTGGCTTCCGCACGGCCGGCCCCCTGACCTGTTTGGACTCCTGTGCTGTCGGCCCCCTGGCCAGCCCCCTACATTGTTCTTTTTCCTGGGCTCGTGTTTTGTTTTGGGGCTTTCTTGTGCTTTGGTGTTTTTGTTTCGTGCCCTCCTTCCTGGGCCCCCGCCGCCCGCCCTGGTCGGTTGTTTTCTGTTTTGGGCGGTTTTTGGGGTTTTTTTTCGTTTTCTTGTGTTGGGCTGTCGGGAGCCAGCCCTTGGGGGGAGGGTACTGTCAGGGTCCTGGGTCTCCTGACCCAGCGTTTTAGTTCTTTGTGATTTTTGTATTATTGTACTTGGTGTGAGTTTCTAGTTTCGATCCCTTGCCCTTCATGTTTCTCTATGTCCCCTCTGTTCTGTGTAAGTCTGTGTCTGCATGTTTGAGTTCCCCTCTGTGTCTCTCGGTTCTTAGAGTCCTCTGCCTTATGGTTTATGTCTCTGTGTTTCTTAGTTGCTGTCTCCACTGTGTCAAGTTCGCGTCTCTGTGTGATCCTTCCTGTTTTACTTTGAAGGTCCGTGTCTTATGTGAATGTGTCCTGCTTTGCTTGTCTCGTCAGTTCTAATTTCCCCCAGCTGTGCTCTCCTTCTGTGTCTCATTCTCCTCGTTACTTCCCAGTGTATTTAGTCCCTGTGTTTCTCTGAGTCAGTGTTGCGTCGTACCCTCAACAAGCTGTGTGTGTTTTGCCTCCGTGTTGCCAGTGTTTTGTTTCCAGTTCCAGTTCAGTGTTTTGTGCTTCAGTGTTTTAGTCCACCAGCGTTTTTGTTTGTCTTTTGGTGAGTTTAGTTAGTAAGAGGTTTTCCAGCATTAAAGCTGCGCTTTAAGTTGAATTTCTGTGTCTGAGTCCTGCATTTTGGATCCACCACTCCTGCTTGCCCACCTGCCACACAGCCAACCATGACAGAAGGAGAGCCTGTCGCCGAAGTTTAAATATATTTTTAAAAACTGTGGCTAGGCCTCCACCCTTCCCTGAAAGTCGCGGTGAGCTGAAACAGTCGAGAGGAAGGAATTCAGAGAAGGAAGAGAGCTCACCAGAGCGAATCCAGGTTTCTGTCAGGAACAGAACAGGTGCAGGGTAAGGAAAAAGGATAAAGGATAAAAATTGTATTTATCAGCGATCTTGTGTTGAGCAATGCCAACAAATGCAATTTGACAGCTTTTGTGCTGAATTTAGTGTAACGTATGTTCTGAAGAAACTTAAGCTTTAACATTTGTATTTCATTTCTCTAATAATTGTGTTACGTGTGTGTCTATTGCAACTATGTTGGTTAGACAGAAGTTCTAACATGAGTCACTGAAGAGTACCACAATTTTTCAGGATGTAAGTAATTGCAAATTGCAGTTATTGTTGTTGAGTTTATGATTAATTTGAATGCTGAAATAAGTGATAGATCAGAGACTATAAACCTGTTTCTAAATACAGGTCAGGTCTTTTAGTGAGCTTTGAGCTCCACGAGAAAAGACCAGTGATTCCAATTGATGGCGAGCCTCCCAGTGTGATTTCCAGGATCCAGATCTACACAACAAGTCAGACGGCCAATGGTTTATCTGGTTTCTGGTAGGATTCCACCAGTCACCCCGACTGGCAACAGTGAACAGACAAAAAGACTATAAAAACACTAAGTGTGAAACTTCACTGGACCTTTTTGCTGACTGACAGATCCTTACAGATCATTCCCTCATCCGATCTGTGCTTTGACTTGACTGACCCTCTATAAACTCTGAGGAACCAACTGAACTATAAGGTTGCAACCTAACAAATACTTTCAAAGGGACAATTTCAATTATTAAGGACAATGCATTTTATATCTGTTTTTATTTTAAGGGCCCTAGTTGTTGTTTTTTTTGCTGTGAAACTGTTACTGTTGAAAGTCACAGTGAACTGAAATTTCTGTGTATTCTGATTAATCGCATATAAAAATATAAAAATTAAAGTTAAAAATAAAATACCTGTACAACAAAATACACAATACACAATATAGAAATATATGAAGAAATATAAGAAACAATAAGAGCAGCTGTACGAGTAATAAATGGTATGAAGAAACATAATGTGCAGGGTTGTGTAATCCACATGTGTAAGTGTCTTGTGCAGTGCAAATATGCTTAAAGTGATTTATTTAAGCGACTTGTGATAAAGTGATCCGATTAGATGACCACGCAGTGTAGTTGTGCAGCAGCTACTGGTGTAAACAAATGTCCAGAATGTCCAGTGTGTGTGTAAGAACCACATGTGTGGGTCAGTGCTGTGTGGTGGTGTGATTGAGAGACCGTATCGCCTGCGGGAAGAAGCTCCTCCTCAGTCTCTCTGTGTTGGTCTTCAGGGAGCGGAATCGCTTTCCTGACCTCAACAGAGAGAACAGTCTGTTGTTGGGATGGCTGAGGTCCTTCACGATCTTCCTGGCCTTGGTCCAGCACCGCCTGCTGTAGATTGAGTGCAGGTCAGGGAACTCGGAGCGGATGGTGCGCTCAGCTGACCGCACAACCCTCTGTAGAGCTCGTCTGTCCTGCATGGTGCTGTTCCCGAACCAGGTTGAGATGTTTCCCGCCAGGATGCTCTCTATGGTGCAGGAGTAAAAGTTCCTGAGCATATATGTGTATATATATAAAAAACACCCAGCACGCCCCTGCGGGCGGTTTATCCTTCAAACTCGGGTCCTCTACCAGAGGCCTGGGAGCTTGAGGGTCCTGCGCAGTATCTTAGCTGTTCCCAAGACTGCGCTCTTCTGGACAGAGATCTCCGATGGTGTTCCCGGGATCTGCTGGAGCCACTCGCCTAGCTTGGGAGTCACCGCACCTAGTGCTCCGATTACCACGGGGACCACCGTTACCTTCACCCTCCACATCCTCTCGAGCTCTTCTCTGAGCCCTTGGTATTTCTCCAGCTTCTCGTGTTCCTTCTTCCTGATATTGCTGTCATTCGGAACCGCTACATCGATCACTACGGCCGTCTTCTTCTGTTTGTCTACCACCACTATGTCCGGTTGGTTAGCCACCACCATTTTGTCCGTCTGTATCTGGAAGTCCCACAGGATCTTAGCTCGGTCATTCTCCACCACCCTTGGGGGCATCTCCCATTTTGACCTCGGGACTTCCAGATTATACTCGGCACAGATGTTCCTGTACACTATGCCGGCCACTTGGTTATGGCGTTCCATGTATGCCTTGCCTGCTAGCATCTTGCACCCTGCTGTTATGTGCTGGATTGTCTCTGGGGCATCTTTACACAGCCTGCACCTGGGGTCTTGCCTGGTGTGATAGACCCCAGCCTCTATGGATCTTGTGCTCAGAGCTTGTTCTTGTGCTGCCATGATTAGTGCCTCTGTGCTGTCTTTCAGTCCAGCTTTGTCCAGCCACTGGTAGGATTTCTGGATATCAGCCACCTCCTCTATCTGCCGGTGGTACATACCGTTCAGGGGCCTGTCCTTCCATGATGGTTCCTCGTCTCCCTCCTCTTTCTTGGGTTTCTGCTGCCTGAGGTATTCACTGAGCACTCGGTCAGTTGGGGCCATCTTCCCAATGTATTCTTGGATGTTCGTTGTCTCATCCTGGACTGTGGTGCTGACACTCACCAGTCCCCGGCCCCCTTCCTTCCACTTAGCGTACAGCCTCAGGGTGCTGGACTTGGGGTGAAACCCTCCATGCATGGTAAGGAGCTTTCTTGTCTTTATGTCAGTGGCTTCTATCTCCTCCTTTGGCCAGCCTATTACCCCAGCAGGGTACCTGATCACGGGCAGGGCGTACGTGTTGATGGCCCGGATCTTGTTCTTACCATTCAGCTGACTCCTCAGGACTTGCCTGACCCTCTGCAGGTACTTGGTGGCTGCAGCTTTTCTAGCGGCCTCTTCATGGTTCCCATTCGCCTGCGGGATCCCCAGGTACTTGTAACTGTCCTCTATGTCTGCAATGTTGCCTTCTGGTAGTTCAATCCCCTCAGTTCTGAGGGGAACATAGGCCTGAACCCCCTCAGTCCCGATGTACGCTCAGTCATATGAGGTGTGGTTATTGAAGCTGCCTCTCGTTGCATAAACTTTCAGCCGCAACTCATAGTTTAGCCTGTTGTGCATTAACAGGCGCTCAGAACGAGAATTTATTGTTTTGTGCATTGAAGTCAACAAACAACTTCAATCATTTTTCTGGAGCCTTAGGAGGTGGCTGAGTCCTCATTGAGGAAAGCCACATATCTGTCAAACAGAAGGGACACATCACTGGCAGCTACGACACCATGAAACCTGTCCTGTCTGACCTTTAATCAGCTATTTCTGTCATTAGGTGTTTCTAAAGTATGATTGAGACATAATAGAATAATCCTTTATCCTTTGTTAATAGCTTAATACTGACGATCTGTCAACAACATGTTCTAAAAAAAAGTCCTCAGGTCTTAAACTGGTGGAGTCCTGTACTGCAGGCGTGTCCGGAAGATTTATCAGCAAAATGTTCTCTAATCAGGCAGCACGGCAGCACGGTGGTTAGCACTGTTGCCGCACAGCAAGAAGGTCCTGAGTTCAGTTCCACCATCAGGCCGGGGTCTTTCTGTGTGGAGTTTGCATGTTCTCCCCGTGTTTGCGTGGGTTCCCTCCGGGTACTCCGGCTTCCTCCCACCGTCCAAAGACATGCAGCTTGTGGGGATAGGTTAATTGGATAATCCAAATTGTCACTAGGTATGAATGTGAGTGTGAATGGTTGTCTGTCCCTGTGTGTTGGCCCTGCGACAGACTGGCGACCTGTCCAGGGTGTACCCCGCCTCTCGCCCTATGACAGTCTTCCTCTACTCACCCAAACCTGTCGTGGCAGATGGCCCTGCCCCTCCCTGAGCTCTCTGCATTTAATCATGAGTTATTTCTTCCCACTGTTGCCAAAGCACCAGGTCATAATGGGATGTGATTGTTGAGATTTTTTGCTATATACATAAAATTGAACTGAATTGAAATCTATCCACCATGGATTATATGATTGCATTAGCACAGTGGTTCCCAGACTTGTTTTGCTAGGTCCCCCTTTGTTTTGCAAGAAAGTCTTGGCGCCCCCCCCCCAACTCCATTGCAGTTTATTTCACACCTCAAATCTTTTAAACATATAAAAGTAAACTGCAATAAATTACAATAAAATAAACGACCACTTTTACATAACAGAAGAACAAACCATTTTTATTGTGTAATTATTTTATGTGTATTTTCTTTTTTAATTGTGTGACAATATTCAACATTGCTATCGATACATTTTTCAACATGTTCAAAATAAAGATTCAATCAATCAATCAAAATCTCTTTACTCATGGTTAACATATGTATCATAGTCTCTCTTACTCAGTGGGTGAGATGTTAGCCCGTCCAGTTTCAGAACAAAGGCAGAGCCGCCTGCTGGGAAACAGTCAACGATGTTGAGGAATGGTGATGGCGAGAGCTTTGCTTCCTCAGACATACAGGGACTGACAAGGCCCGAGCAGCTGATGCCTCTAATCTGAGGCTGCAAGCCTGGGATTCAGGAAGTCACTTATACATTGCAAATGACTGCAGCAGTGTGAGGCCGCAGGTTATATAAATACAGGCCATTTACCATTTATTTATTTAAAAAGTTGGTGAAAGCGGAATCAGAGTTGTCATCACTTGTTTCATATTACTGTGTGCAATCCTGTATGTTTTTTGTTTATTTGTTGTTTTGCATTTCATTGTATTACTTTGTGTTATAATCTTATGTATTTGTTGACTAGACTACGTTGTTGTACATTGTCTGATGGTGTGCTAAATTCCTTATGTATCATCTTTGTCTGACCTGCCAGGGACTACAGATGAAAAGTGGCCTTCTGGCTAAATCTGGCATATTTACATTGATATATGCGCTGTCCATTTGAAATAAATAAATTCAAATATGTGAGATGTGTGGGGTGAACGGCTGGAGGATTAGGGCAAAGGAACAATAAACATAAAGAAGACTTTGGTGACATCTAGTGGCAGCAGTGAGAGACTACACCCTGAGCAAACTGATCTCTTCAGAACAGTCTTGATTTCCTGTATAGATACAGTCCACACTTTGAATTTGTGGTGCTCAAAGCTCAGTGGTGTTTCTACAATACAGGATTTTATAAAGGGAGACGGTGAGCTGGGAGCCATAACTGTGTACCTCAGTCAAATCCTCTCACACATGCAACTAAAGCTAAAACATCGTATACATGACACCAATGTCTCATCATCCTGAACAATGATGTCCTCTGCTGATGTCACAGTGAGCAAGTTTGTTTGTTTGTTTGTTTATTTGTTTTTTAAATTGAGTGTTAATGGTACACAGATGTCTGGAATCAAGAAAAAGCAGAAACTTTATACAACATTTTGGTCACGGTTGGCTGTTTTAAACTATGTGTTTATTTGTGTCCTAATAAGAACAGAAGTATTGAACATGTCACCAGTTTTCTAAGGAAATGTATTTCTAAAGGTGTGTGAGGGAATTATGCCATCACGGACTGCAGACAGCAGACATGGAAGCATGCACGGGATTCCAGAGCAGTACTGGGGCGGCCAGCGTACACTGCCACTTACCTTTAACGAAAAGCTTTGGGCACAGTCTCCCATTCATCGCCGATTACAAGAGCAGTTGGGCAAGACAAAGGTACAGTGTTTCGGGGATTAAATCGTGGGTTTGCGCGTGCTTGAGGGGTTATGTGGATTGCATTATTTTTCTTTGGGTTTTTCCCTTATTACTAGACACTGTAAGTTGCCTGAAAACAGTCATAAATACAGATATGATTATTATGAAAAATATGTCTGGAAATGAGTAGAGAAAATAATTTTTTGTGAGGAAAGTTGCCTTGATGGATAAAAATTATGTGTAGTGGGAGGGGCAATGGAGTATAAAGGGAGGCTATCGGGGTCTACCTGGGTGACTGTCAGATGGTGATGGTGAAGATGACATGTAGACTTGTTCAGCCACTTGAGCTTTTCAAATAGGCTTTTTTTGTTTTTGATTAAGCTACTTGTTTATTCTTTTTGTAAATGGTCCTTTGTGCACTTCAGTTCAGCATTCAACACAATCATTCATGAGCACCTGATTGGAAAACTGAGCTTACTGGGCCCAGAAATTCTTTTTGTGGTAATATGTTAAATATGCATTTCTTTTGTCCTGTCAACTTATTGAGTTATTAACTGATATGCAAATTAGTTGAGTGTTGTTGGATTAGGAACAGATGATTTGATCTCTCAAGTGAACCAGATGTAGCCGAGTCGGTTAGAGTGGAAACATAAACAAAAAACAAAAAACAAAAGTTTCCTGTTGGAATGTATGAGTGAAGCTTGCACTGAGAGAAACATATCTGTGTGAGAAGAATTGCTTAGTAAAATACATGACAGCATGGTACGGGATGATTAAATAAAGTGGGTGGGTCTGTGGCTAAAATGCAGTAGTGCAGACATGGAGAAGAAAGTTATAATTTAGTGATGATACATTGTCATCAAGTGTTTAGGAAGTGCTTAATGGGCAATATTAGTGTTGTGCGAACACTGCGGCTGATAACAAAACCTGCAGGTGAAACAGTGGAACTTTTTGTTTTAGTGATTAATTGTTGGTTAATTCTGCCAGTTAGGTTTGGGTTGTTTTCCTGTTTTCAACAGAGGGAGTTTTTCTATACATGGACATGTCCACAACTGGGCCCATTATTTTTGTAATAGTGCACTTATAGAAAACCTGTCAGGTGTCGCCCTTATGGTGATGATGTTTTGTGTTTTGATGAGTTAATAATCAGCTCTCTTTGTATGCTGTCCTCACTAAAGTTTGTTGCAGGCAACGTAATTTCAGCTATACAGCTAGCTTAACAATCTTTATTCCCAGCACTTCATCCTCCAAGAAACAGGCCGCTTGTTGCGTTTGGCAGGATTTAATGGTGAAAATAAATTCTCTCTCTCTCTTTTTTGTAAAACTGTACAAAGAAAAGGAATACAAAATACACAATGAAGACATGTTCCATTACACTGGGAGAATAACATTGCTCTAGTGAAAAACACACGACCACAGATGAAGCATCTGCTGAAAAAATATAAGCATCTACCTGCCTCCATATGATTTAACTAGTGATGGCCAAATGAAGCTTTCTGAAGCTTGAATTGAAAAACGGTTCATTACTCGAAGCTTTTCAAGACAGTCCTCTCTGGTGACATCTGGTGGCCAGAAATATGAAGAGCAGCTTGAATCCACAAAATAAAACCAACTGCTTCATTATGATTGCTCACTCTACAGAGTGGAATTTTGTCTGATATTGGACGACCGCTGTGTTGCTTTAAACATGTAGTTTTGGGGGTGAAAAAAATGTTGTTTATTTCTTTAATACATAATTTTGACCAGTAAACTCTCCTTGTTTAAACATGCACCATGGTGTGGTCTTTCTTTGCTTGTGACTTCTTGATGTTGGTAAATACAATAATTGAAAAGTACCACGTTACATATAATATACATATAATAATGTACAACACATTATGGAGTATGTTTCTGCTGTGAGGTCCTGCCTCCTTGTACTTATGCAATTAATTGCCGGACAGGCATATTTATAAATAATATTATATTAGGGACATTTTCCTATACATATTTTTGACCTGGGGGTAGAATTGATTGTGAACTGGAAAAGGAAAATGCTCATGAACTTGCAAATTAAAAACATGATGCATTTAAGGTAACCCTTTTTCATTTTTATTTAAGAAGAGAATTTGTTCCACTGTGCGATGGCTGAACCTGTTCCTTTTCGTGGAGATCATTTCTCCTGCATTAAGGAAAAT
This sequence comes from Mchenga conophoros, assembly GCF_057382185.1. Lineage (NCBI taxonomy): Eukaryota > Metazoa > Chordata > Actinopteri > Cichliformes > Cichlidae > Mchenga > Mchenga conophoros. The sequence goes on from NC_140546.1 coordinate 1,523,138, forward strand.
CCCTTCACATGGCACAGAGGAGGCTGCAGTGCAGAGAAACTGGTAGAGATGCAGTTATACAGTCTATGGGCCCCACAAACTATCAGCTAAAGAGAATAAATAAATTAAATTGCTGCACATTTTGCAGACTAACGTTTTAAGATTAATTACAAAATAAGATATATATTTTTATAACATTAAATGTAAAGAGTCAAATGGAAGTTTTTCTAAAGTTATTTAATGATATTTATACTATGAAAATCAGATTTTTGACATTTTAAGTTTTTCCCGTTTTCAGATAAAATAAACAGCCAGAACACAAAGCTGGAAAACCCACCCGATCGACAAAATCAACTCAAAATCCTCCCACACAACAGAACCTCCTCTATTCCTCACTGGCTCCAAATCTCTCTGTAGAATTATCAGTGGTTCGTTATCTGTCACCATCAAAACACTCCACAAATCACTTCCTTATAAACCAGGGAATCAGACACCGAAGCGGTTAGGTTCTAAATGAAGCTTCGGACGTCACTGATCACGTGACTCTGGCCAAACGAATCAAGCTTCGACACAGTGCTTCTGAAGCAGTGTGTCGATTTTTGTGACACACGCACCGGAGCATCAGCTTCAAGCGGGCCATCACTAGATTTAACTCAAAACAGTGTCAAAACTTACTAATACACATTAAATGTATAGGAACTTACGGATGAAGTCGATATTGTGGACTTTAACACCAGGATTGCAGAGATTGCCATCAGATTACAAATGCTACCACTGTAGCAGCTAAAGAGCACACCACTTCCTGTAGACCACTTCCTCTACAAAAAAGACATTCTGCTTAGTTACCACTAGGTGGTAGTAACACTTCTTAAAAAACTATAATATGTCCGTTCCATGACACCTGGCATATTAAAGATATGACACTTTATGCCACTTGCAAAGAAAAGCGTCTGGACTTCTTTAAGTTACTTGAAGACGTTTCACCTCTCATCCGAGAAGCTTCTTCAGTTCTAAGGTCAAATGGTGGAGAGTCCCAGATATAAACCTAGTGGGAGTATTCCACTAAGTCCATCTCTGCTGGGAACAACCTTGACAATAATTCCCATAGGCCACTGATTCCTCTTGGTTTGATCGTCCTTGAGCAGAACAATATCTCCTTCTTTGAGATTAGGTTTCTGAGATTGCCATTTGTGCCGACTCTGTAATGTGCTCAAATATTCACGGTGCCACCTAGCCCAGAAGGTATCTGCCAAGGCCTGAACTCTTTTCCACTGATTCTTGAGAAGATCCCCTCTTGAAAACTCACTTACAGTAGGAGAGGGAACACCCCCTTTCTGGGTCAGCAATATGGAAGGTGTTAGAATGAAAGGCGCCTCAGGATCAGTAGAAACTGGTATTAACGGCCTTGCATTGACAATGGCACTCACTTCAGCTATGAAAGTGGTTAAGACCTCATGAGTGAGTTTTACATGTCCAACCTGACGAAGCATAGAATCTAAAATCCGTCTTGCCACTCCAATCATGTGCTCCCAAGCGCCGCCCATATGAGAGGAGTGAGGTGGGTTGAAAACCCAAGTGCATTTTTGTTGAAGAAGGTAATCCTCTACGCTCTTATTGCCAGGATCCATCTTCAGCTCTTTGAACGCTCCAGTGAAATTGGTCCCACAGTCCGAGCGAAGCTGTTTGGCATGACCCCTGATGGAGAAAAACCTTCGGAGCGCATTTATAAAGCTTGAGGACGTCCTTGTTTCAATAACCTCAATATGTATGGCTCGTTTGGACATACACGTGAAAAGGACAGCCCACCTTTTGTCTTGAGCTTGACCACCTCTGGTACGGCGTATCACCACTTCCCATGGTCCAAAAACATCAAGGCCAACATAGGAAAATGGAGGGTCAGCTTGAAGGCGCTCTGTGGGTAGGTCTGACATTTGTTGCTGCTCGGTTCTTCCTCTTAGTTTCCTGCATGTAACACACTTGTGAATAATACTGCTGATGAGACGTTTCCCTCCAACAATCCACAGACCACTGTTGCGAATTGCACCTTCAGTGAAATGCCTGCCCTGGTGCTTTACAGCCTGATGATGATGACAAACAAGCAAGCTTGCTACATGGCTGCGGCTTGGTATTATTAGCGGATGGACTTCACCACTTTCAAGTTGTCCTCGACCAATGCGTCCACCTATTCTTAACATACCTTCGCTGTCGAGAATGGGTTGGAGTTTGTACAGAGTGCTGGTTTTCAGAAGGTCATGTTTCATTTTGATGCATTTCAGTTCTTCTGAATACATTTCTTCTTGCACACATTTTATGATGATCTGTTCTGCTCTGACAATGTCAACGACTGACAGGCCACTTTTGCACATATGCCATCCAACACACCTTTGGTTCTTTGAGGAGTGAGAGAAACACTGAGCGATATGACACAGACGTGCCACAGTCTTACTGAGTGTGGTCCAGGTAGAAAAACGCTGGAAGCGTTTTGAGCCAAGCTTGTCTCTACTAACTTGTGTGGCGAGCGAGATTACCTCAGGACGTACCTCAGCATCAGCATCTGGGTTCACAAGGTCAAATGTTGATCCTTTATCGCCACTGGCAGCTACCTTTGATTGTTTCGTTAGGAATGCTGGTCCTGTTAGCCACATGGTGTCGGCAAGCTCGGCGGCTGGAACAGAACGTTACCCATGATCAGCCGGATTTAGTTCTGAAGGAATGTAGTTCCACTGATCAGGTCGTGTTGACTGCCGGATGCGCTGCACTCTATTGTTCACATACACATAGAACCTCCTTGTCTCGTTGTGTATGTATCCCAATACAACTCTGCTGTCAGTGTAGAATTTCACTGTCTTGAGATCTAGATCAAGTTCCCTTATTACTAGATCGGCTCTCTCAACGGCCATGACAGCAGCACACAATTCCAGTCTTGGGATTGTGAGGCCTGGGTTGGGAGCGAGCTTGGATTTCCCGAAAACAAAGCCCACCTCTTGGAGACCTTGTTCATTCGTTGTCTTAAGATAAGCAACTGCAGATATTGCTTTGACAGAGGCATCACAGAAGATCAATAATTCGGCATGCTGTGCTTTGGAAACAGAAAGAGGTATATGTTCGTGGAACATCCAGGTTTTTTAGTGCTGACAATGATTCATTCCATCTTCTCCAACTTTCTTTTTTAGCCTCGGGGAGTTCTGCGTCCCAGTCCGCATTCTCGGTTGTTAGCTCTCTTAGAATCAGCCTCCCTGTCACTGCAACAGGAGCTATGAACCCCAAAGGATCAAACAGACTGTTTACTGTTGACAGGACACCACGGTGTGTAAATGGCTTTTGATTCTCAGGAATATTGAATCCAAAGGTGTCAGTCATTGTGTTACAGCTGACTCCTAGACTGCGTTGGACTGGTAAGTCATCCACAAAGAGGTTAAGGTCTTTTACATTGTCTGCTCTTTGATCTGCAGGAAATGCGTTCAATACTTCTGCTCGATTTGGAGCTATTTTGTGCAGAGTGATGTTAGATGCTGCCAACATCTGCTGTGTTCAACGCAGAACATCAATGGCCTCTGCTGTTGTAGCAAAAGACCGGAGGCCGTCATCTACATAGAAGTCTCTTTCCACGAAGTGCCTCGCATCACTGCCATATTCAACTTCTTGGTGCTCTGCTGCTTTCCTCAGATCAAAGATTGCCACTGCAGGTGATGGACTGTTTCCGAAAACATGAACACGCATGCGATCCACCACATCCTTACTCAGATCGTTATCCTGGTACCACAGGAACCTAAGGTAATCCCTGCAGTCCTCACGAACAACGAAACAGTAAAACATCTGCTGAATATCTGCAGTTATGGCTACAGGCTCTTTTCTGAATCTGAGGAGGACACCGATGAGACTGTTGTTAAGATCTGGTCCAGACAGCAGCACCTCGTTTAGTGAGATTCCGTCATACTGAGCACTGGAATCAAATACCACTCTAATCTTGTTTGGTTTTTTGGGATGGTAAACACCAAACGTGGGCAAATATCAGCATTCTGCCCCCTCCTGCAGTGGTGGTGCAAGTTCAGCCTGTCCCTTGTCTAACATATTTTGCATGAAGTCTGTGAAATGCATTTTCATTTAAGGCGTCTTATCTAAAGTCTTCCGCAGTGACATCAGACGGTGATGAGCGTAGCATCTGTTATTTGGCAGATGTTTACGTGGGTGCCGAAAAGGAAGAGGGGCAACCCATGATTTTTGTCCATGATCTGTAGGAAGACTGAATCCTCAATGGAGTGTGCTAGCTGGTTGTCATCTTTTGTGGCATTGAAGACTGTTTCTCCAAGATTTGTCACTGTCGATGCATTTTGGATGTCTCTATTGGGTCGGGTTCTCTTTTTCTCATCTTTGCCATTAGGATTTTCTTTCACCTTTATCTTATTCTCACACGTGGCAAAGTGACTTGGTCTGCCATTTTCCAGGATGCAGGTTTTCATAGCACTCACTGTAGTCGTGTTGTGTGCACCTCCTATGCACACCTCTCCAACTATGACCCACCCTAGGTCTAAGCGTTGTGCATGTGGGGCGTTTAGTGGACCATTATACTGGTCTCGAACCTTATGCGCTCTGATAATGTCTCTTCCCAATAGAAGAAGAATGTCTGCATCTGGGTCAAGCAGTGGAATCTTATCTGTCACTCTTTTAAGATGATGGTGGTGACATGCAGCTTCGGGTGTGGGTATCTCTGACCTGTTGTTTGGGATATCATTGCGGGATATAAGTGCAGGCAAGGGCATGGTAACTTTCCCATCCAACGATTCTATCATAAAACTGTGGGCTCTTCTCCCAGATGCTTCTATGACGCCTGCACAGGTTTTCAGTGTGTATGGCACGGTTGCTCCCTTGAGACCAAACATGTCAAAAAACTCAGATCTGGCCAGTGAAACATTACTTTGGTCATCTAAAATGACATACATCTTCTGCCATAGCTCTTGGTGGCCATTTGGGTACACATTCACCAGCCAGATCTTTGAGCAGGATTTCCCTTGAAACCCATCCCCACATACCTGGGTACATCTGGATGTGACACTCTGTACCTCTGTGTCTGACCTCTCCCCGCCATTCTCTGTCGAGGAAGTAGGAACTGCATCTGAGCGCGAAGCTGGTCCAGGGTGCAGAGCGGGAATGTGTTTATCGCTATCACATTCCTCGCATTTTACGATGGCCTCACAAGATTTGGCTTGATGAGTCGTAGAGGCGCAGCAGCGAAAACATATGTTGTTTTCTTTTAAGAACCTTTTCCTCTCTTCCAAGAGCAGTTTTTGAAAACCTCTGCATTTTTGAAGAGAATGAGGCTTGTGGTGCATGGGGCATAGCTTCTCTGGATTTCCTATTTTGGGCTCTGAAGCCATAGATCGTTCGTCTTGTGCACGGAGACAGGTCTCACTTGATTTGACCTTTCTTCTCTGTAAGAATTTGTGAAAAGATCTGGATAGTTAAAACTGGGACCATTTCTCTCTTCAGCCTCTCTGCAGATGAATTCTTTGAAGTAGGAAAAAGGAGGAAAGGCAGCATGATGATCTCTTTTGTATTTGCACCCCTGTGACAGCCACTTGTCTTGGAGATATAAAGGGAGCTTTTCCACAATTGGCTGCACACCTCTTGATGTATCAAGATACTACAGCAAATACTACAGCGGTGGTTAAAAAGGCCCAGCAGCGTCTCCACTTTCTGAGAGTGCTCAGGAGGAACAACCTGGAGGAGAGGCTGCTGGTGACATTTTACAGAGCCACCATAGAGAGCATCCTAACGTACGGCATAACAACATGGTATGCAGGGTGCTCAGCTGCAGACAGGAAAGTACTGCAGAGGGTCATCAACACAGCCCAGAAGATCACTGGCTGCTCTCTGCCCAGCCTGGAGGTCACTGCAAACTCTCGGTACCTCAGCAGAGCTGGCAATATCATCAAGGACCACTCTCACCCCAGCAACCAACTGTTTGAACTATTACCGTCAGGCCGACGGTACAGGTCACATAAAACCAGGACAAACAGATTCAGGGATAGCTTCTTTCCCAGAGCTATCACCGTAGTAAATAAGCACAAAAACAATTGAACCTATTCCATGCCGTCACTGTCATTATATTAATGCTGCTATCCTGTATATATTGTACATACTATTGTTTGAGTACTTACGATTGTTTTTTTGTACTTTTTATATTTTACATTTATATTTATTATTGAAACTTGCACCAAGGGAGTGGCACTCCAATTTCGTTGTACTCTGTACAATGACAATAAAGGCTATTCTATTCTATTCTATTCTAAGATAGGCTAGACCTGGCAGGTAACCCACTTACTTCTACTAAAGTAAGTGGTTATAATTATTTTCACATTGCAATAATGAAGGACTTAGAGTGCTGAGGGGTAAATGCAAACACTCTTACACACATAAATAATAATTAGACTTATCATTCATAACCTGATACATTTTATGATTTTCCTTTACAAAACTTTGGTTGTTTTGATCAGCAGTTTCATTTAAATATACCATATAGCCGACAATCACAATGATATTTGACACATGAAATGAAGTTTATAGGATTTACAGAGAGTCTGCAATAGTTACTTAAACAAAATTAAGCGGGCGCATATATTTGGGCACCCTTGTCATTTTATTGATTTGAATACCTTTAGCACTAATTATTGGAACACAAAATTTGTTTGGTAAGCTTATTGACCCTTGACCTACATACACAGGTGAATCCAATCATGATAAAGGATATTTAAGGTGGCCAATTGCAAGTTTTTCTCCTCTTTGCATCTTCTCTGAAGTGTGGCAAAATGGGAGCCTCAAAGCAACAAAACAACCCTCAAATGACCTGAAAACAAAGATTGTTCAACATCATATAGGGGAAGGATACAAAAAGCTAGTGATGGGCAGATGAAGCTTTCTGAAGCTTGTATTGAAAAACGGTTCATTACTTGAAGCTTTTCAACACAGTCCTCTCTGGTGACATCTGGTGGCCAAAAATATGAAGAGCAGCTTGAATCCACAAAATAAAACCAACTGCTTCGTAATGATTGCCCACTCTACAGAGTGGAGTTCTGTCTGATATTGGGCCACCGCTGTGTTGCTTTAAACGTGTATTTTTTGGGGTGACAAAATTGTGTTTTATTTCTTTTATAAATAATTTTGACCAGGAAACTTTCCTTGTTTAAACATGCACCATGGTTTGGTCTTTCTTTGCTTGTGACTTCTTGATGTTGGTATATTCAATAATTGAAAAACACCACGTTACATATAATATACATATAATAATGCACATTATGGAGTATGCTTCTGCTGTGAGGTCCTGCCTCCATGCACTTATGCAATGGCTTCCCCCACACCCTCTAGCAGACCATTACATGAAGGAACCTTTTAAAAACAAGCGCGTCCATGCTCACAGGTGTACACACGGGTGCTCACACACACAAACTACACCCTTTTTGAGTCCTACCTCAAAGCACACTGTGCGCTGTCGATCCTACGTGCTGCACAATAATGTTTAATATTTAGTATTTACTGTTATATTCCCATAGATCATCGTGATGATGTTTATTATGTTGCTCTTTTTCTTCTGCTTGTTTTCTTTTTTCTTTGTCAACAGGTGATCCAGGTGATTGATATTTGTATTTGTTGTCTGCTTATTTTGTTGGTTTTTGTTTTTTGCCCTTTATCCCCGTCCCTCTTCCCCACTGTTTTTTTCCCTCTTTCTTTTCCCCAGTCAAGTCTGTCCCGTATCAAGTACAGCTGACTCTGACATTATGGTCATGAACTGTTTATCTTCTACAGACATTTCTGCACGCTCATTACACCGGTTCTCCACAAAATCTTGATTATACTGTTTAATCAGCATTTCTTCTAAACTACTTATAGAAGTTGGTTATGGCAGATGCAAAAATGCAAATTTTCACCTCTGCTCAGGATCAGCAGAGCCTTGATTCCAGGGCTGAGGTTGAATCAGAAGCTCCTTCTGGAACATCTACTAAGTTCATACCTGCTGCTACAGCTCAAAAGGCTCCAAGAATAAAGAAAGCCCCTTTAGTTCATTCACCTTTGCCAATGCCCCTAGAGACACATGCACCTGCTAAGGTTAAACCAGAAGGGGAAAGCCCAAGGCCAATCTCTTCTCAGGTTGATGTCCACAGTGCCCTAACAGATATCATGAGAAAGCAAAATGAGATTACTGAGATGCTTGTAAAATAACAGAGGTTGTCACTGCTTCCAGCAATAGAAATTCCTGTTTTTGGTTGTGATCCTTTGCTTTTTAGATCCTTTCTTAAGGCGTTTGAGCAAGGAATAGAAACTAAGACTGATAACATGCAGGATAGACTTTATTATTTAGAACAGTTTACTACAGGACAGCCCAGAATTTTAGTGAGAAGCTGCATGCACATGTTATGTGCATGCAGCTTATACTGAGGCAAAAAAGCAGCTTGAGTGGAACTTTGGTAACAGAGCAAAGATAACATCTGCATTTATAGACAAGGCTCTTAACTGGTCAGTTTTAAAGTCACTCCATTATGCAACATACACCTTTTTTCAATACACACAAAGTAAACACATGAACAACAAAGACTTGAAATCATAGAACATTGACCTTTCCTTTTGTTTGTTTTTTAAGAAGATGTATATGGACTACTGAAGAAAATTAATGGTATTGCTTTTTGTGATGGCCACACAGACAGATATAATTCATGTTACACAGAAATGTTGTGGCCATTTTTGTTGAATGTTTATAAAACGCAATTTGTATCCATTTTTGTTTTTTCTTTAAAGTTGTAAGAATATGCTGACCTAGTTTTGTTATGTAAATTTGTAATTCATTTTCTTGGAAACGTTTTTGGAAAGTGATTGGTTTATTAGCTTATGGACCCTCCCATTAATCAGGGGACTAAGAGCACCCTGGAGGGGTGTGGTAAAGATGTTTTTTTGTTTGCTAAATGTCTGATAGGAAGACGGGAGGGTTAGAAAATGATTTTTTGAACATTTTTGAAGTTGTTAAAGCAAATTAAATTAACTTTCGTTTAATTGTAAGTTTTAAGAAGTTATTTGGTTGATTTTTGTTTGTAATTTTCCACGAAATACACGGCATATGATTTTTAAACAATGGAGTGCGTTCTAAAACACCACCCATGGCCTTTTCTTGGACTTTTTGGGTGTTTGGAACATAAAAGGCCGTGACACCAGGCGATCATAGACTAAGGCAGCCAACACATCAGTGACAAGAAGCGATAACAAAAGGGCACAGAAAAACAGCACAGAAAAATTATGTAGCTATTTTTGAATATTTCTAACATTTTGAGTTATTTTCCAGTGTAAGAAAATCAGCACTGCTAAGTGTTAGTCATTGTTAAACTTCAAAACTGACTAGGTTACTTTTAAAAATACAATACTGTCAAACGTGTTCATTTAACACTCAACAGTGTTATATTTAACACTCAGAGGAGTGGACTCATATAGACACTCTCTAGTGTCAGTTTAACACTGGAGATTTTGCTGTGTACCAAGGTCCAATTCACAATGGGTTCAACATGTGAACATGAAATGTGTTGTGGAGTTTTGAGTCCGTCTGACAGAGTTCTGGCTCCACCACTCACAGACTACGTGGTGCTGAAGTTTTAAATCAGAGTAATGCTTTCTTGTTCTTTCCAGTCTGCCTACATTAGGCTACCTGAATGCAGATTTCACTTCAAGGTTGTGTGGTAAAAGTGTCATGGCTGACTGGTAGTTTCAGCTGCAGAGAGAAACTGTGATGTTTTATGAGCCAGCGACATGTGATAACATCAGCATCCAGATAAATATGTGCAGGTGGAGTAATGGTAGATATCGTCCTGGTTAAAGGTGTGTGCAGACACAGCTTGAATGCAAGTGTCTCTCTGCTTTTGTCCTCCTGAAACAGCCAACAACACTGACTGTTGCAGTGCTGTTTCACACATGCTCTGTGACATTTTTCAGAAGTGACCTGCTACATTTTACCGCTGTGACTGTGAACAGGTTCAGTCCTCTAATTAGAATTCTCATACCTGCAGTAAGATTCGTATTGGTCTTCTTTGAGGTCTCGTTTATTTAAGGGGAAAAATTGTGTCAGTTACCTGTTGCATTAAAGTGTGATGACAACAGGTCCTGACCAAATGTCCATATGTGGCGCAGTGGGAGTGAGACGCAAAGTTTCTGCTTACATCACATTCTTCTGCACCTCTGTGGTTGTAAAAGCAGCTGTATGTGAGTGTCAACTGTTAGTTGTGTTAGATTACCACTGTCAAGTTTAATAATCAAATTGGATATTTGAGTTGATTGTTTACATTACAAGGAGATATCAGACCCCATAAAACCACAGTCATATACTCTGGATTATCAGAATCACTCATTTTTATCCTTATCTACTCTTTTTTGTCTCTGTGTGTTTATATACCACTGCAGCATGTCACTCAATTTTCTCCCACAGTTTGTGTTTACCTGTTTTGTCTTTTTCTGGGGGGAGTTATTTTTATCTCCTTAGCTTTCCTCATGTTGTGCATTTTCCATTGTTATACCTCTCTGACCTGTCTTCCCCATGTGATGTTTTCGTGCAATGTATGTATGGTCAGAGGGTATGATGGCGCCGCCATTGCGTGCAAATGGTCGGCAGCCTTAACATGAAATTTCCCACTCGTGGGACTAATAAAGGCATCTCATCTCGTCTCATCTCATCTTCCAAATACTGCAGGGTCTTTAATTTACAACAGGAAACATGATGAAATAACTATTGTGATTTGCAGCAATATAAACAAAGCTGAATATAACTCAGTATTAACACTGACTATTGTAGAGAAATGATTATTATGAGAAATTATTCTCATCTTTAAAAAGTCAGGAGACACTTATTAATCAGTGCAAAAAGACTTTATTTATGATAAGCTCAGTGTTGAGATTGTAGACATCACTATATTTTTAATATCAGTCCTCTGATCACACAAGTTTGGAACACACAAACATCAGGAAAACATTTAACAACTTCTGCTGATTAAAAGTTGCTGCTGTTCATATGCATATCTCCAAAGAACTAAAAGAAAATCCATGTGTTGGAATAACTTCAGAATAAATTAATGAACAAATCTGCATCAATTAATTTCCAGAGTTGCACCAGATCAGCAAGATTCATAAAACAAGTTCAACAAAGCAGAAATATGTTGTGTATATATATATATATATAAATCCCTGACCTGTGTTACAGTATAAGACACTTACTGGGCATCTGTGGTACTATTATTTTAACTGTGTTGATAATATGTGGTTTATTGCAGCTGCACTTTTTTTACTCTTTATCATGCTGCTGTTACAGAAAAAAATAAACCCTCGTGCGATCAATGAAGGATGTGTATATCTAAAGTCTTTACAAATAAACTATTTACATAAAGTGACTGATTCACACTGGTGTTGTTTTAGGCTCAAAGAAATAAAAGTTTACACCTTTAAAGACTGTAAGCATCCTTTACTCTCACTTTTTGATACCTGTGTATATTTGAAGATTTGAAGGTGCAAAAGATGAACCCAGTCAGGTCTGAAAAGTGAACATAATGCTGAAATGCATTAAACCTGCATTTTTAATCATGGCCAGCGGTACTCGGTGGCTATATTCAATTTATTACAGCACAAGTGTGTAAGTGTCTTTTAGTTGGGTCTCACCTTGTGTCTCTGATAACTGAGGAATGACTTCCTGCATTAAGTGTTGCAAGAAGAAAATGAAAGCAAGCTCCCAACTCGCAAGAATGCCTTTAAAACTGACTTCTTATTTCCATTGATGAAAACTTCTTCATTTCAAGTAAATGAACCAGTAATATTTAGAATGTGTGTAAAAGAAAAGACAAAAAAGAGAGAAATCAGAGTTATTTTGATGTGGACGCTGACTGCCCACCGAGCACCACCAACCTGTAAATGTTGATTCTCCGTCTAAATCTAGTCAGCCAGTTGTGAGATTTAGTTAATCCAAAACTAATCACCGAATATTTGTTTTCTTCTGTCAGATTTTATTATCCAAAATGGTCATCTTTTATGGACCACATAGAGTCCTAATGTAGCCATAAAGATACAATCACATAAATGTAGTCATAGTCACACAGAGAAAATGTCGAAGCTCACGTCAAAACATGTCACAAATATGTGTGTGTGTGTGTGTGTGTGTGTGTGTCTGTGTGTGTGTAAGTGCTAAAATTAAAGTGATGACTGTTTCAGGAGGACAATAGGAGAGAGATGCAGGTAAATAAAAGTTTAGTGCACACACCTTAAACCATGACGATAACTACCATTACTCCACCTGCACATATTTGTCCTCAGGTTCATGTTGGCTGATTATAAAAAGAGGAGATGAAGTCAGAGAACATCACTTTCTTTCACTGCAGTGGACGACTTACAAGCAAAGAAATACTATGTAAGTAACCCTAATATTAAATATATATCTGACATCTACATGTGATCTTTTGGCAACATATGGTGTAATTTAGGCAGCAATTTGTTGTGTTGGGTTGTGTTTATCTTAAAGTTCTGAAGTTTTTTTATGCTTCTGTTTTTGTTTTGTTTTTTGCTATTACCCTTGATAAATAATATATGACACATTCACACACACACACAGGTAGATAGATAGATAGATAGATAGATAGATAGATAGATAGATAGATAGATAGATAGATAGATAGATAGATAGATAGATAGATAGATAGATAGATAGATAGATAGATAGATAGATAGATAGATAGATAGATAGATAGATAGATTTAATGGGTGAGTGATTATATTGGAGTTGATTAACACTATAAACATGAAGTGGTGACTTTTGCTCTGATTTACAGTCAGGAACAATGAGGTCATCATAGTCAGAGCCTTTCCTTCATGATTTCTTAATTTCTTCTTGTTGCTTTTGCGTGTACAAGCACCTCGTTGAGAGATGTGGACTATCACAAAGACAGTACTATAGAAAAAAAAATCTATATTTTAAATTATGTAATTGAATAGGAACTTTTTTATATTATGGGTTTTAGATCTCAAACTTCTTTTCAAGATAACTTTAGAAAGCTTAATTAAGGCAATTGTAGGAATAATGCTTTCTTTAAATCATAATAACCACAGTGAATTTTTATTTTCAGAGACAGGAGCAGAAAATCAGCATCACCATGATCGCAAAGATGTTTGTCATCGTTCTTCTTGTTGTTGGTAGGAAAAAAAATAATTTGTCAGAGAATTTCCTATTCATAAAGATGTGGTTAATGTGATGAAATATGAAATATGACGTAAGATTCTCTACACAGCCTGCTGCAACGCAGCGACAACAACCACATCTGCAGCGACAACAACCACAGCTGTTCCAACAACAACTACAGCTGTTCCAACAACAACCACAGCTACAGGGACAACAACCACAGCTGCTCCAACAACAACCACAGCTGCTCCAACAACAACCACAGTTGCTCCAACAACAACCACAGTTGCAGCGACAACAACTACAACTGCTCCAACAACAACTACAGCTGCTCCAACAACAACCACAGTTGCAGCGACAACAACTACAGCTGCTCCAACAACAACCACAACTGCAGCGACAACAACTACAGCTGCTCCAACAACAACCACAGTTGCAGCGACAACAACTACAACTGCTCCAACAACAACTACAGCTGCTCCAACAACAACCACAGCTCCTCCAACAACAACCACAGCTGCTCCAACAACAACCACAGTTGCTCCAACAACAACCACAGTTGCAGCGACAACAACTACAACTGCTCCAACAACAACCACAGCTTCTCCAACAACAACCACAGTTGCAGCGACAACAACCACAGCTGCTCCAACAACAACCACAACTGCAGCGACAACAACTACAGCTGCTCCAACAACAACCACAGTTGCAGCGACAACAACCACAGCTGCTCCAACAACAACCACAACTGCAGCGACAACAACTACAGCTGCTCCAACAACAACCACAGTTGCAGCGACAACAACTACAACGGCTCCAACAACAACTACAGCTGCTCCAACAACAACCACAGCTCCTCCAACAACAACCACAGCTGCTCCAACAACAACCACAGTTGCAGCGACAACAACCACAGCTGCTCCAACAACAACCACAACTGCAGCGACAACAACTACAGCTGCTCCAACAACAACCACAGTTGCTCCAACAACAACCACAGTTGCAGCGACAACAACTACAACTGCTCCAACAACAACCACAGTTGCTCCAACAACAACCACAGTTGCAGCGACAACAACTACAACTGCTCCAACAACAACTACAGCTGCTCCAACAACAACCACAGCTCCTCCAACAACAACCACAGCTGCTCCAACAACAACCACAGTTGCTCCAACAACAACCACAGTTGCAGTGACAACAACTACAACTGCTCCAACAACAACCACAGTTGCTCCAACAACAACCACAGTTGCAGCGACAACAACTACAGCTGCTCCAACAACAACCACAGCTCCTCCAACAACAACCACAGCTGCCGCGACAACAACTACAAATGCTCCAACAACAACCACAGCTTCTCCAACAACAACCACAACTGCAGCGACAACAACTACAGCTGCTCCAACAACAACCACAGTTGCAGCGACAATAACCACAGCTGCTCCAACAACAACCACAACTGCAGCGACAACAACTACAGCTGCTCCAACAACAACCACAGCTGCTCCAACAACAACCACAGTTGCTCCAACAACAACCACAGTTGCAGCGACAACAACTACAACTGCTCCAACAACAACTACAGCTGCTCCAACAACAACCACAGTTGCTCCAACAACAACCACAGTTGCAGCGACAACAACTACAGCTGCTCCAACAACAACCACAGTTGCAGCGACAACAACTACAACTGCTCCAACAACAACTACAGCTGCTCCAACAACAACCACAGCTCCTCCAACAACAACCACAGCTGCTCCAACAACAACCACAGTTGCTCCAACAACAACCACAGTTGCAGCGACAACAACTACAACTGCTCCAACAACAACCACAGCTTCTCCAACAACAACCACAGTTGCAGCGACAACAACCACAGCTGCTCCAACAACAACCACAACTGCAGCGACAACAACTACAGCTGCTCCAACAACAACCACAGTTGCAGCGACAACAACCACAGCTGCTCCAACAACAACCACAACTGCAGCGACAACAACTACAGCTGCTCCAACAACAACCACAGTTGCAGCGACAACAACTACAACTGCTCCAACAACAACTACAGCTGCTCCAACAACAACCACAGCTCCTCCAACAACAACCACAGCTGCTCCAACAACAACCACAGTTGCAGCGACAACAACCACAGCTGCTCCAACAACAACCACAACTGCAGCGACAACAACTACAGCTGCTCCAACAACAACCACAGTTGCTCCAACAACAACCACAGTTGCAGCGACAACAACTACAACTGCTCCAACAACAACCACAGTTGCTCCAACAACAACCACAGTTGCAGCGACAACAACTACAACTGCTCCAACAACAACTACAGCTGCTCCAACAACAACCACAGCTCCTCCAACAACAACCACAGCTGCTCCAACAACAACCACAGTTGCTCCAACAACAACCACAGTTGCAGCGACAACAACTACAACTGCTCCAACAACAACCACAGTTGCTCCAACAACAACCACAGTTGCAGCGACAACAACTACAGCTGCTCCAACAACAACCACAGCTCCTCCAACAACAACCACAGCTGCCGCGACAACAACTACAAATGCTCCAACAACAACCACAGCTTCTCCAACAACAACCACAACTGCAGCGACAACAACTACAGCTGCTCCAACAACAACCACAGTTGCAGCGACAATAACCACAGCTGCTCCAACAACAACCACAACTGCAGCGACAACAACTACAGCTGCTCCAACAACAACCACAGTTGCAGCGACAACAACTACAACTGCTCCAACAACAACTACAGCTGCTCCAACAACAACTACAGCTGCTCCAACAACAACCACAGCTCCTCCAACAACAACCACAGCTGCTCCAACAACAACCACAGTTGCAGCGACAACAACTACAACCGCTCCAACAACAACCACAGCTTCTCCAACAACAACCACAGTTGCAGCGACAACAACCACAGCTGCTCCAACAACAACCACAACTGCAGCGACAACAACTACAGCTGCTCCAACAACAACCACAGTTGCAGCGACAACAACCACAGCTGCTCCAACAACAACCACAACTGCAGCGACAACAACTACAGCTGCTCCAACAACAACCACAGTTGCAGCGACAACAACTACAACTGCTCCAACAACAACCACAGCTTCTCCAACAACAACCACAGTTGCAGCGACAACAACCACAGCTGCTCCAACAACAACCACAACTGCAGCGACAACAACTACAGCTGCTCCAACAACAACCACAGTTGCAGCGACAACAACCACAGCTGCTCCAACAACAACCACAACTGCAGCGACAACAACTACAGCTGCTCCAACAACAACCACAGTTGCAGCGACAACAACTACAACTGCTCCAACAACAACTACAGCTGCTCCAACAACAACCACAGCTCCTCCAACAACAACCACAGCTCCTCCAACAACAACCACAGTTGCAGCGACAACAACCACAGTTGCAGCGACAACAACTACAACTGCTCCAACAACAACCACAGTTGCTCCAACAACAACCACAGTTGCTCCAACAATAACTACAACTGCTCCAACAACAACTACAGCTGCTCCAACAACAACTACAGCTGCTCCAACAACAACCACAGCTCCTCCAACAACAACCACAGCTGCTCCAACAACAACCACAGTTGCAGCGACAACAACCACAGTTGCAGCGACAACAACTACAACTGCTCCAACAACAACCACAGTTGCTCCAACAACAACCACAGTTGCAGCGACAACAACTACAACTGCTCCAACAACAACTACAGCTGCTCCAACAACAACCACAGCTCCTCCAACAACAACCACAGCTGCCGCGACAACAACTACAACTGCTCCAACAACAACCACAGTTGCTCCAACAACAACCACAGTTGCAGCGACAACAACCACAGCTGCTCCAACAACAACCACAACTGCAGCGACAACAACTACAGCTGCTCCAACAACAACCACAGTTGCAGCGACAACAACCACAGCTGCTCCAACAACAACCACAACTGCAGCGACAACAACTACAGCTGCTCCAACAACAACCACAGTTGCAGCGACAACAAGTACAACTGCTCCAACAACAACCACAGTTGCAGCGACAACAACTACAACTGCTCCAACAACAACTACAGCTGCTCCAACAACAACCACAGCTCCTCCAACAACAACCACAGCTGCTCCAACAACAACCACAGTTGCTCCAACAACAACCACAGTTGCAGCGACAACAACTACAACTGCTCCAACAACAACCACAGTTGCTCCAACAACAACCACAGTTGCAGCGACAACAACTACAGCTGCTCCAACAACAACCACAGCTCCTCCAACAACAACCACAGCTGCCGCGACAACAACTACAAATGCTCCAACAACAACCACAGCTTCTCCAACAACAACCACAACTGCAGCGACAACAACTACAGCTGCTCCAACAACAACCACAGTTGCAGCGACAATAACCACAGCTGCTCCAACAACAACCACAACTGCAGCGACAACAACTACAGCTGCTCCAACAACAACCACAGCTGCTCCAACAACAACCACAGTTGCTCCAACAACAACCACAGTTGCAGCGACAACAACTACAACTGCTCCAACAACAACTACAGCTGCTCCAACAACAACCACAGTTGCTCCAACAACAACCACAGTTGCAGCGACAACAACTACAGCTGCTCCAACAACAACCACAACTGCAGCGACAACAACTACAGCTGCTCCAACAACAACCACAGTTGCAGCGACAACAACTACAACTGCTCCAACAACAACTACAGCTGCTCCAACAACAACCACAGCTCCTCCAACAACAACCACAGCTGCTCCAACAACAACCACAGTTGCTCCAACAACAACCACAGTTGCAGCGACAACAACTACAACTGCTCCAACAACAACCACAGCTTCTCCAACAACAACCACAGCTGCAGCGACAACAACCACAGCTGCTCCAACAACAACCACAACTGCAGCGACAACAACTACAGCTGCTCCAACAACAACCACAGTTGCAGCGACAACAACCACAGCTGCTCCAACAACAACCACAACTGCAGCGACAACAACTACAGCTGCTCCAACAACAACCACAGTTGCAGCGACAACAACTACAACTGCTCCAACAACAACTACAGCTGCTCCAACAACAACCACAGCTCCTCCAACAACAACCACAGCTGCTCCAACAACAACCACAGTTGCAGCGACAACAACCACAGCTGCTCCAACAACAACCACAACTGCAGCGACAACAACTACAGCTGCTCCAACAACAACCACAGCTGCTCCAACAACAACCACAGCTTCTCCAACAACAACCACAACTGCAGCGACAACAACTACAGCTGCTCCAACAACAACCACAGTTGCAGCGACAATAACCACAGCTGCTCCAACAACAACCACAACTGCAGCGACAACAACTACAGCTGCTCCAACAACAACCACAGTTGCAGCGACAACAACTACAACTGCTCCAACAACAACTACAGCTGCTCCAACAACAACCACAGCTCCTCCAACAACAACCACAGCTGCTCCAACAACAACCACAGTTGCAGCGACAACAACTACAACTGCTCCAACAACAACCACAGCTTCTCCAACAACAACCACAGTTGCAGCGACAACAACCACAGCTGCTCCAACAACAACCACAACTGCAGCGACAACAACTACAGCTGCTCCAACAACAACCACAGTTGCAGCGACAACAACCACAGCTGCTCCAACAACAACCACAACTGCAGCGACAACAACTACAGCTGCTCCAACAACAACCACAGTTGCAGCGACAACAACTACAACTGCTCCAACAACAACCACAGCTTCTCCAACAACAACCACAGTTGCAGCGACAACAACCACAGCTGCTCCAACAACAACCACAACTGCAGCGACAACAACTACAGCTGCTCCAACAACAACCACAGTTGCAGCGACAACAACCACAGCTGCTCCAACAACAACCACAACTGCAGCGACAACAACTACAGCTGCTCCAACAACAACCACAGTTGCAGCGACAACAACTACAACTGCTCCAACAACAACTACAGCTGCTCCAACAACAACCACAGCTCCTCCAACAACAACCACAGCTGCTCCAACAACAACCACAGTTGCAGCGACAACAACCACAGTTGCAGCGACAACAACTACAACTGCTCCAACAACAACCACAGTTGCTCCAACAACAACCACAGTTGCTCCAACAACAACTACAACTGCTCCAACAACAACTACAGCTGCTCCAACAACAACTACAGCTGCTCCAACAACAACCACAGCTCCTCCAACAACAACCACAGTTGCAGCGACAACAACCACAACTGCAGCGACAACAACTACAGCTGCTCCAACAACAACCACAGTTGCAGCGACAACAACCACAGTTGCAGCGACAACAACCACAGCTGCTCCAACAACAACCACAGTTGCAGCGACAACAACCACAGCTGCTCCAACAACAACCACAACTGCAGCGACAACAACTACAGCTGCTCCAACAACAACCACAGCTCCTCCAACAACAACCACAGCTGCCGCGACAACAACTACAACTGCTCCAACAACAACTACAGCTGCTCCAACAACAACCACAGTTGCAGCGACAACAACCACAGTTGCAGCGACAACAACTACAACTGCTCCAACAACAACCACAGTTGCTCCAACAACAACCACAGTTGCAGCGACAACAACTACAACTGCTCCAACAACAACCACAGCTGCTCCGACAACAACCACAGCTGCTCCAACAACAACCACAACTGCAGCGACAACAACTACAGCTGCTCCAACAACAACCACAGTTGCAGCGACAACAACCACAACTGCAGCGACAACAACTACAGCTGCTCCAACAACAACCACAGCTCCTCCAACAACAACCACAGCTGCTCCAACAACAACCACAGCTCCTCCAACAACAACCACAGCTGCCGCGACAACAACCACAGCTCCTCCAACAACAACCACAACTGCAGCGACAACAACTACAGCTGCTCCAACAACAACCACAGTTGCAGCGACAACAACTACAACTGCTCCAACAACAACTACAGCTGCTCCAACAACAACCACAGCTCCTCCAACAACAACCACAGCTGCTCCAACAACAACCACAGTTGCAGCGACAACAACCACAGTTGCAGCGACAACAACTACAACTGCTCCAACAACAACCACAGTTGCTCCAACAACAACCACAGTTGCAGCGACAACAACTACAACTGCTCCAACAACAACTACAGCTGCTCCAACAACAACCACAGCTCCTCCAACAACAACCACAGCTGCCGCGACAACAACTACAACTGCTCCAACAACAACCACAGTTGCTCCAACAACAACCACAGTTGCAGCGACAACAACTACAACAGCTCCAACAACAACTACAGCTGCTCCAACAACAACCACAGCTCCTCCAACAACAACCACAGCTGCTCCAACAACAACCACAGTTGCTCCAACAACAACCACAGTTGCAGCGACAACAACTACAACTGCTCCAACAACAACCACAGTTGCTCCAACAACAACCACAGTTGCAGCGACAACAACTACAACTGCTCCAACAACAACCACAGTTGCTCCAACAACAACCACAACTGCTCCAACAACAACCACAGTTGCAGCGACAACAACCACAGTTGCAGCGACAACAACCACAGCTGCTCCAACAACAACCACAGTTGCAGCGACAACAACCACAGCTGCTCCAACAACAACCACAACTGCAGCAACAACAACTACAGCTGCTCCAACAACAACCACAGTTGCAGCGACAACAACTACAACTGCTCCAACAACAACTACAGCTGCTCCAACAACAACCACAGTTGCAGCGACAACAACCACAGCTGCTCCAACAACAACCACAACTGCAGTGACAACAACTACAGCTGCTCCAACAACAACCACAGTTGCAGCGACAACAACCACAGCTGCAGCGACAACAACTACAGCTGCTCCAACAACAACCACAGTTGCAGCGACAACAACCACAGTTGCAGCGACAACAACCACAGCTGCTCCAACAACAACCACAGTTGCAGCGACAACAACCACAGCTGCTCCAACAACAACCACAACTGCAGCGACAACAACTACAGCTGCTCCAACAACAACCACAATTGCTCCAACAACAACCACAACTGCAGCGACAACAACTACAGCTGCTCCAACAACAACCACAGTTGCAGCGACAACAACCACAGTTGCAGCGACAACAACTACAACTGCTCCAACAACAACTACAGCTGCTCCAACAACAACCACAGCTCCTCCAACAACAACCACAGCTGCTCCAACAACAACCACAGTTGCTCCAACAACAACCACAGTTGCAGCGACAACAACTACAACTGCTCCAACAACAACCACAGTTGCTCCAACAACAACCACAACTGCTCCAACAACAACTACAGCTGCTCCAACAACAACCACAGCTCCTCCAACAACAACCACAGCTGCCGCGACAACAACCACAGCTCCTCCAACAACAACCACAACTGCAGCGACAAAAACTACAGCTGCTCCAACAACAACCACAGTTGCAGCGACAACAACCACAGCTGCTCCAACAACAACCACAACTGCAGCGACAACAACTACAGCTGCTCCAACAACAACCACAGCTCCTCCAACAACAACCACAGCTGCCGCGACAACAACTACAACTGCTCCAACAACAACCACAGCTGCTCCAACAACAACCACAGTTGCAGCGACAACAACCACAGCTGCTCCAACAACAACCACAGTTGCTCCAACAACAACCACAACTGCAGCGACAACAACCACAGCTGCTCCAACAACAACCACAGCTGCTCCAACAACAACCACAGTTGCTCCAACAACAACCACAACTGCAGCGACAACAACTACAGCTGCTCCAACAACAACCACAGTTGCAGCGACAACAACCACAGTTGCAGCGACAACAACCACAGCTGCTCCAACAACAACCACAGTTGCAGCGACAACAACCACAGCTGCTCCAACAACAACCACAACTGCAGCGACAACAACTACAGCTGCTCCAACAACAACCACAGTTGCAGCGACAACAACTACAACTGCTCCAACAACAACCACAGTTGCTCCAACAACAACCACAGCTGATCCAACAACAACCACAGCTCCTCCAACAACAACCACCGCTGCCGCGACAACAACCACAGCTCCTCCAACAACAACCACAACTGCAGCGACAACAACTACAGCTGCTCCAACAACAACCACAGTTGCAGCGACAACAACCACAGCTGCTCCAACAACAACCACAACTGCAGCGACAACAACTACAGCTGCTCCAACAACAACCACAGCTCCTCCAACAACAACCACAGCTGCCGCGACAACAACTACAACTGCTCCAACAACAACCACAGCTGCAGCGACAACAACCACAGCTGCTCCAACAACAACCACAGTTGCTCCAACAACAACCACAACTGCAGCGACAACAACCACAGCTGCTCCAACAACAACCACAGCTGCTCCAACAACAACCACAACTGCAGCGACAACAACTACAGCTGCTCCAACAACAACCACAGTTGCAGCGACAACAACCACAGTTGCAGCGACAACAACCACAGCTGCTCCAACAACAACCACAGTTGCAGCGACAACAACCACAGCTGCTCCAACAACAACCACAACTGCAGCGACAACAACTACAGCTGCTCCAACAACAACCACAGTTGCAGCGACAACAACTACAACTGCTCCAACAACAACTACAGCTGCTCCAACAACAACCACAGCTCCTCCAACAACAACCACAGCTGCCGCGACAACAACTACAACTGCTCCAACAACAACCACAGCTGCTCCAACAACAACCACAGCTGCAGCGACAACAACCACAGCTGCTCCAACAACAACCACAGTTGCTCCAACAACAACCACAACTGCAGCGACAACAACCACAGCTGCTCCAACAACAACCACAGCTGCTCCAACAACAACCACAACTGCAGCGACAACAACTACAGCTGCTCCAACAACAACCACAGTTGCAGCGACAACAACCACAGTTGCAGCGACAACAACCACAGCTGCTCCAACAACAACCACAGTTGCAGCGACAACAACCACAGCTGCTCCAACAACAACCACAACTGCAGCGACAACAACTACAGCTGCTCCAACAACAACCACAGTTGCAGCGACAACAACTACAACTGCTCCAACAACAACTACAGCTGCTCCAACAACAACCACAGCTCCTCCAACAACAACCACAGCTGCCGCGACAACAACCACAGCTCCTCCAACAACAACCACAACTGCAGCGACAACAACTACAGCTGCTCCAACAACAACCACAGTTGCAGCGACAACAACCACAGCTGCTCCAACAACAACCACAACTGCTCCAACAACAACTACAGCTGCTCCAACAACAACCACAGCTCCTCCAACAACAACCACAGCTGCCGCGACAACAACTACAACTGCTCCAACAACAACCACAGCTGCTCCAACAACAACCACAGCTGCAGCGACAACAACCACAGCTGCTCCAACAACAACCACAGTTGCTCCAACAACAACCACAACTGCAGCGACAACAACCACAGCTGCTCCAACAACAACCACAGCTGCTCCAACAACAACCACAACTGCAGCGACAACAACTACAGCTGCTCCAACAACAACCACAGTTGCAGCGACAACAACCACAGTTGCAGCGACAACAACCACAGCTGCTCCAACAACAACCACAGTTGCAGCGACAACAACCACAGCTGCTCCAACAACAACCACAACTGCAGCGACAACAACTACAGCTGCTCCAACAACAACCACAGTTGCAGCGACAACAACTACAACTGCTCCAACAACAACTACAGCTGCTCCAACAACAACCACAGCTCCTCCAACAACAACCACAGCTCCTCCAACAACAACCACAGCTGCTCCAACAACAACCACAGTTGCTCCAACAACAACCACAGTTGCAGCGACAACAACTACAACTGCTCCAACAACAACTACAGCTGCTCCAACAACAACCACAGCTCCTCCAACAACAACCACAGCTGCCGCGACAACAACTACAACTGCTCCAACAACAACCACAGTTGCTCCAACAACAACCACAGTTGCAGCGACAACAACCACAGCTGCACCAACAACAACCACAACTGCAGCGACAACAACTACAGCTGCTCCAACAACAACCACAGTTGCAGCGACAACAACCACAGCTGCTCCAACAACAACCACAACTGCAGCGACAACAACTACAGCTGCTCCAACAACAACCACAGCTGCCGCGAGAACAACTACAACTGCTCCAACAACAACTACAGCTGCTCCAACAACAACCACAGCTCCTCCAACAACAACCACAGCTGCTCCAACAACAACCACAGTTGCAGCGACAACAACCACAGTTGCAGCGACAACAACTACAACTGCTCCAACAACAACCACAGTTGCTCCAACAACAACCACAGTTGCAGCGACAACAACTACAACTGCTCCAACAACAACCACAGCTCCTCCAACAACAACCACAGCTGCCGCGACAACAACTACAACTGCTCCAACAACAACCACAGTTGCTCCAACAACAACCACAGTTGCAGCGACAACAACTACAACTGCACCAATAACAACTACAGCTGCTCCAACAACAACCACAGCTCCTCCAACAACAACCACAGCTGCTCCAACAACAACTACAGCTGCTCCAACAACAAACACAGTTGCAGCGACAACAACCACAGCTGCTCCAACAACAACCACAGTTGCAGCGACAACAACCACAGCTGCTCCAACAACAACCACAACTGCAGCGACAACAACTACAGCTGCTCCAACAACAACCACAGTTGCAGCGACAACAACCACAGCTGCTCCAACAACAACCACAACTGCAGCGACAACAACTACCGCTCCTCCAACAACAACCACAGTTGCAGCGACAACAACTACAACTGCTCCAACAACAACCACAGTTGCTCCAACAACAACCACAACTGCTCCAACAACAACTACAGCTGCTCCAACAACAACCACAGCTCCTCCAACAACAACCACAGCTGCCGCGACAACAACCACAGCTCCTCCAACAACAACCACAACTGCAGCGACAACAACTACAGCTGCTCCAACAACAACCACAGTTGCAGCGACAACAACCACAGCTGCTCCAACAACAACCACAGCTCCTCCAACAACAACCACAGCTGCCGCGACAACAACTACAACTGCTCCAACAACAACCACAGCTGCTCCAACAACAACCACAGCTGCAGCGACAACAACCACAGCTGCTCCAACAACAACCACAGTTGCTCCAACAACAACCACAACTGCAGCGACAACAACCACAGCTGCTCCAACAACAACCACAGCTGCTCCAACAACAACCACAACTGCAGCGACAACAACTACAGCTGCTCCAACAACAACCACAGTTGCAGCGACAACAACCACAGTTGCAGCGACAACAACCACAGTTGCTCCAACAACAACCACAGTTGCAGCGACAACAACTACAACTGCTCCAACAACAACTACAGCTGCTCCAACAACAACCACAGCTCCTCCAACAACAACCACAGCTGCCGCGACAACAACTACAACTGCTCCAACAACAACCACAGTTGCTCCAACAACAACCACAGTTGCAGCGACAACAACCACAGCTGCTCCAACAACAACCACAACTGCAGCGACAACAACTACAACTGCTCCAACAACAACCACAGTTGCTCCAACAACAACCACAGTTGCAGCGACAACAACCACAGCTGCACCAACAACAACCACAACTGCAGCGACAACAACTACAGCTGCTCCAACAACAACCACAGTTGCAGCGACAACAACCACAGCTGCTCCAACAACAACCACAACTGCAGCGACAACAACTACAGCTGCTCCAACAACAACCACAGCTGCCGCGAGAACAACTACAACTGCTCCAACAACAACTACAGCTGCTCCAACAACAACCACAGCTCCTCCAACAACAACCACAGCTGCTCCAACAACAACCACAGTTGCAGCGACAACAACCACAGTTGCAGCGACAACAACTACAACTGCTCCAACAACAACCACAGTTGCTCCAACAACAACCACAGTTGCAGCGACAACAACTACAACTGCTCCAACAACAACCACAGCTCCTCCAACAACAACCACAGCTGCCGCGACAACAACTACAACTGCTCCAACAACAACCACAGTTGCTCCAACAACAACCACAGTTGCAGCGACAACAACTACAACTGCACCAATAACAACTACAGCTGCTCCAACAACAACCACAGCTCCTCCAACAACAACCACAGCTGCTCCAACAACAACTACAGCTGCTCCAACAACAAACACAGTTGCAGCGACAACAACCACAGTTCCAGCGACAACAACTACAGCTGCTCCAACAACAACCACAGTTGCAGCGACAACAACCACAGCTGCTCCAACAACAACCACAACTGCAGCGACAACAACTACAGCTGCTCCAACAACAACCACAGTTGCAGCGACAACAACCACAGCTGCTCCAACAACAACCACAACTGCAGCGACAACAACTACCGCTCCTCCAACAACAACCACAGTTGCAGCGACAACAACTACAACTGCTCCAACAACAACCACAGTTGCTCCAACAACAACCACAACTGCTCCAACAACAACTACAGCTGCTCCAACAACAACCACAGCTCCTCCAACAACAACCACAGCTGCCGCGACAACAACCACAGCTCCTCCAACAACAACCACAACTGCAGCGACAACAACTACAGCTGCTCCAACAACAACCACAGTTGCAGCGACAACAACCACAGCTGCTCCAACAACAACCACAGCTCCTCCAACAACAACCACAGCTGCCGCGACAACAACTACAACTGCTCCAACAACAACCACAGCTGCTCCAACAACAACCACAGCTGCAGCGACAACAACCACAGCTGCTCCAACAACAACCACAGTTGCTCCAACAACAACCACAACTGCAGCGACAACAACCACAGCTGCTCCAACAACAACCACAGCTGCTCCAACAACAACCACAACTGCAGCGACAACAACTACAGCTGCTCCAACAACAACCACAGTTGCAGCGACAACAACCACAGTTGCAGCGACAACAACCACAGTTGCTCCAACAACAACCACAGTTGCAGCGACAACAACTACAACTGCTCCAACAACAACTACAGCTGCTCCAACAACAACCACAGCTCCTCCAACAACAACCACAGCTGCCGCGACAACAACTACAACTGCTCCAACAACAACCACAGTTGCTCCAACAACAACCACAGTTGCAGCGACAACAACCACAGCTGCTCCAACAACAACCACAACTGCAGCGACAACAACTACAGCTGCTCCAACAACAACCACAGTTGCAGCGACAACAACCACAGCTGCTCCAACAACAACCACAACTGCAGCGACAACAACTACAGCTGCTCCAACAACAACCACAGTTGCAGCGACAACAACTACAACTGCTCCAACAACAACTACAGCTGCTCCAACAACAACCACAGCTCCTCCAACAACAACCACAGCTGCTCCAACAACAACCACAGTTGCAGCGACAACAACTACAACTGCTCCAACAACAACCACAGTTGCTCCAACAACAACCACTGTTGCTCCAACAACAACTACAACTGCTCCAACAACAACTACAGCTGCTCCAACAACAACCACAGCTCCTCCAACAACAACCACAGCTGCCGCGACAACAACTACAACTGCTCCAACAACAACTACAGCTGCTCCAACAACAACCACAGCTCCTCCAACAACAACCACAGCTGCTCCAACAACAACCACAGTTGCAGCGACAACAACCACAGTTGCAGCGACAACAACTACAACTGCTCCAACAACAACTACAGCTGCTCCAACAACAACCACAGCTCCTCCAACAACAACCACAGCTGCCGCGACAACAACTACAACTGCTCCAACAACAACCACAGTTGCTCCAACAACAACCACAGTTGCAGCG
This sequence comes from Mchenga conophoros, assembly GCF_057382185.1. Lineage (NCBI taxonomy): Eukaryota > Metazoa > Chordata > Actinopteri > Cichliformes > Cichlidae > Mchenga > Mchenga conophoros. The sequence goes on from NC_140546.1 coordinate 1,551,315, forward strand.
ACAACAACTACAACTGCTCCAACAACAACTACAGCTGCTCCAACAACAACCACAGCTCCTCCAACAACAACCACAGCTGCTCCAACAACAACCACAGTTGCTCCAACAACAACCACAGTTGCTCCAACAACAACTACAGCTGCTCCAACAGCAACCACAGCTCCTCCAACAACAACCACAACTCCTCCAACAACAACCACAGCTGCTCCAACAACAACCACAGTTGCAGCGACAACAACTACATCTGCCCCAACAACAACCACAACTGCTGCTCCAACAACCACAACTGCATTTCCAACAACAACAACTACAGCTGCTCCAACAACAACCACAGTTGCAGCGACAACAACCACAGTTGCAGCGACAACAACTACAGCTGCTCCAATAACAACCACAGTTGCAGCGACAACAACCACAGTTGCAGCGACAACAACCACAGCTGCTCCAACAACAACCACAGTTGCAGCGACAACAACCACAGCTGCTCCAACAACAACCACAACTGCAGCGACAACAACCACAGCTGCTCCAACAACAATCACAACTGCAGCGACAACAACTACAGCTGCTCCAACAACAACCACAGCTGCTCCAACAACAATCACAACTGCAGCGACAACAACTACCACAGTTGCAGCGACAACAACCACAGCTGCTCCAACAACAACCACAGTTGCAGCGACAACAACCACAGCTGCTCCAACAACAACCACAACTGCAGCGACAACAACCACAGCTGCTCCAACAACAACCACAACTGCAGCGACAACAACTACAGCTGCTCCAACAACAACCACAGTTGCAGCGACAACAACTACAACTGCTCCAACAACAACTACAGCTGCTCCAACAACAACCACAGCTCCTCCAACAACAACCACAGGTGCTCCAACAACAACCACAGTTGCAGCGACAACAACCACAGTTGCAGCGACAACAACTACAGCTGCTCCAACAACAACCACAGCTCCTCCAACAACAACCACAGCTGCCGCGACAACAACTACAACTGCTCCAACAACAACTACAGCTGCTCCAACAACAACCACAGCTCCTCCAACAACAACCACAGCTGCCGCGACAACAACTACAACTGCTCCAACAACAACTACAGCTGCTCCAACAACAACCACAGCTCCTCCAACAACAACCACAGTTGCAGCGACAAAAACTACAACTGCTCCAACAACAACCACAGTTGCTCCAACAACAACCACAACTGCTCCAACAACAACTACAGCTGCTCCAACAACAACCACAGCTCCTCCAACAACAACCACAGCTGCCGCGACAACAACCACAGCTCCTCCAACAACAACCACAACTGCAGCGACAACAACTACAGCTGCTCCAACAACAACCACAGTTGCAGCGACAACAACCACAGCTGCTCCAACAACAACCACAACTGCAGCGACAACAACTACAGCTGCTCCAACAACAACCACAGCTCCTCCAACAACAACCACAGCTGCCGCGACAACAACTACAACTGCTCCAACAACAACCACAGCTGCTCCAACAACAACCACAGCTGCAGCGACAACAACCACAGCTGCTCCAACAACAACCACCGTTGCTCCAACAACAACCACAGTTGCTCCAACAACAACCACAACTGCAGCGACAACAACCACAGCTGCTCCAACAACAACCACAGTTGCAGCGACAACAACCACAGTTGCAGCGACAACAACCACAGCTGCTCCAACAACAACCACAGTTGCAGCGACAACAACCACAGCTGCTCCAACAACAACCACAACTGCAGCGACAACAACTACAGCTGCTCCAACAACAACCACAGTTGCAGCGACAACAACTACAGCTCCTCCAACAACAACCACAGCTGCTCCAACAACAACCACAGTTGCAGCGACAACAACCACAGCTGCTCCAACAACAACCACAACTGCAGCGACAACAACTACAGCTGCTCCAACAACAACCACAGTTGCAGCGACAACAACTACAACTGCTCCAACAACAACTACAGCTGCTCCAACAACAACCACAGCTCCTCCAACAACAACCACAGCTCCTCCAACAACAACCACAGTTGCAGCGACAACAACTACAGCTGCTCCAACAACAACCACAACTGCTGCTCCAACAACCACAACTGCAGTTCCAACAACAACAACTACAGCTGCTCCAACAACAACCACAGTTGCAGCGACAACAACCACAGTTGCAGCGACAACAACTACAGCTGCTCCAACAACAACCACAGTTGCAGCGACAACAACCACAACTGCAGCGACAACAACCACAGCTGCTCCAACAACAACCACAGTTGCAGCGACAACAACCACAGCTGCTCCAACAACAACCACAACTGCAGCGACAACAACCACAGCTGCTCCAACAACAACCACAACTGCAGCGACAACAACTACAGCTGCTCCAACAACAACCACAGCTGCTCCAACAACAACCACAACTGCAGCGACAACAACTACAGCTGCTCCAACAACAACCACAGTTGCAGCGACAACAACTACATCTGCCCCAACAACAACCACAACTGCTGCTCCAACAACCACAACTGCAGTTCCAACAACAACAACTACAGCTGCTCCAACAACAACCATAACTGCTCCAACAACAACCACAATTGAGGCCACAACAACCACAGCTTCGCCAACAACAACCACAACTGTCTCCCCAACAACTACCACAATTGCACCCACAACAAACACAGCTGCTCCAACACCAACCACAGCTTCCCCAACAACAACCACAACTGCTGCCCAAACAACAACCACTACAGCTGCCCCAACAACAACCACCACAGCCGCCCCAACAACAACCACCACAGCCGCTCCAACAACAACCACAACTGCTGCTCCAACAACCACAACTGCAGCTGCCCCAACAACAACCACAACTGCTGCGCGAACAACTACAACGCCTCCAACAACAACCACAGCTTCTCCAACAACAACCACAGTTGCAGCGACAACAACCACAGCTGCTCCAACAACAACCACAACTGCAGCGACAACAACTACAGCTGCTCCAACAACAACCACAGTTGCAGCGACAACAACCACAGCTGCCCCAACAACAACTACAGCTGCTCCAACAACAACCACAGCTGCCGCGACAACAACTACAACTGCTCCAACAACAACCACAGCTGCTCCAACAACAACCACAACTGCTGCTCCAACAACAACCACAGTTGCAGCGACAACAACTACAACTGCTCCAACAACAACCACACCTGCTCCAACAACAACCACAACTGCAGCGACAACAACTACAGCTGCTCCAACAACAACCACAGTTGCTCCAACAACAACCACAGTTGCAGCGACAACAACTACAACTGCTCCGACAACAACTACAGCTGCTCCAACAACAACCACAGCTCCTCCAACAACAACCACAGTTGCAGCGACAACAACTACAACTGCTCCAACAACAACCACAGCTTCTCCAACAACAACCACAGTTGCAGCGACAACAACCACAGCTGCTCCAACAACAACCACAACTGCAGCGACAACAACTACAGCTGCTCCAACAACAACCACAGTTGCAGCGACAACAACCACAGCTGCCCCAACAACAACTACAGCTGCCCCAACAACAACAACAACTGCCGCCCCAACAACAACCACAACTGCCGCCCCATCAACAACCACAACAGCTGCCCCAACAACAACAACAACTACAGCTGCACAAACAACAACCACAACTGCTGCTCCAACAACCACAGCTGCTCCAACAACAACTACAGCTGCTCCAACAACAACCACAGCTGCTCCAACAACTACCACAACTGCACCCACAACAACCACAGCTGCTCCAACAACAACTACAACTGCTCCAACAACAACCACAATTGAGGCCACAACAACCACAGCTTCGCCAACAACAACCACAACTGTCTCCCCAACAACTACCACAATTGCACCCACAACAAACACAGCTGCTCCAACACCAACCACAGCTTCCCCAACAACAACCACAACTGCTGCCCAAACAACAACCACTACAGCTGCCCCAACAACAACCACCACAGCCGCCCCAACAACAACCACCACAGCCGCTCCAACAACAACCACAACTGCTGCTCCAACAACCACAACTGCAGCTGCCCCAACAACAACCACAACTGCTGCGCGAACAACTACAACGCCAGGCCCAACAACAACCACAACAGCCGCCCCAACAACAACAACAACTGTTGCCCCAACAACAACAACTACAGCTGCCCCAACAACAACCACAACAGCCATCCCAACAACAACAACTACAGCTGCCCCAACAACAACCACAACAGCCACCCCAACAACAACAAGTACAGCTGCCCCAACAACAACCACAACTGCTGCGCCAACAACAACAACTACAGCTGTGGTGACAACAACCTCAACCACAACTACAACAGATGCCCCAACAACAACCACAGCTGCTCCAACAGCAACCTCAACTACCCCAACAACAACCACAGCCAGTACAACTACTTCTATAACTACCCCTACAACAACCTCAAGTATCCCAACAACAAGTACAACCACTACAAAAACCTCAGCAACTACCCCAACAACAAGCACAACTACCCCAACAACTACAACCACTACAACGACATCAGCAACGACCCCAACAACAACCTCAACTACCCCAACAACAAGCACAACTACCCCAACAACTACAACCACTACAACGACATCAGCAACGACCCCAACAACAACCTCAACTACCCCAACAACAAGTACAACCACGACAAAAACCTCAGCAACTACCCCAACAACAAGCACAACTACCCCAACAACTACAACCACTACAACGACATCAGCAACTACCCCAACAACAACCACAACCACAGCAACTACAACAACATCAACAACTACCCCTACAACAACCTCAAGTATCCCAACCACAAGTACAACTACTACAAAAACCTCAGCAACTACCCCAACAACAAGCACAACTACCCCAACAACTACAACCACTACAACGACATCAGCAACGACCCCAACAACAACCTCAACTTCCCCAACAACAAGTACAACCACTACAACAACCTCAGCAACCACCCCAACAACAACCTCAACTACCCCAACAACAAGTACAACCACCAGAACAACCTCAGCAACCACCCCAACAACAACCTCAACTACCCCAACAACAAGTACAACCACCAGAACAACCTCAGCAACCACCCCAACAACAACCCCAACAACAACCAGAACTACTGCAAGAACCACTTCCTCTGCCATGGTGAACAACATCAGCTTCCTTACATTAGTTCTGGTTCTGATGTCACATGTACTCAGCTCATATTTGTAACATTTTTAAGTTCACATCCTGAAAATGAAGTAATAAACCAAAGTACATGTGAAGTTTTGAAATTATTAAGTAACCAGGTTGTAAAGCATATTTGAATTCTTATTTATTGTAGTTTTAGGGGGGGGTTCAGATCAGACATGTTTGATGTTTTCTTCCCTGAGATATTGTTTGTATGTGTATCATCCAAGCGTGTGATCAGGGGACTAATATTAACAATATTGTGATGTCTACAATCTCAACACTGATCTTATCATTGCACTTTTCAAAACTATCATAAATAAAGTCTCTTTGGATTGATTAATGAGTGTCCCCTGACTGTTTTATGATGAGAATGGTTTCTCTTAATAATACTTTTTCTACAAACCTGTTCACAGTCACAGCGTAAAATGTAGCAGCAGAAAAATGTCACAGAGCATGTGTGAAACAGCACTGCAACAGTCAGTGTTGTTGGCTGTTTCAGGAGGACAAAAGCAGAGAGACACTTGCATTCAAGCTGTGTCTGCACACACCTTTAACCAGGACAATATCTACCATTACTTCACCTGCACATATTTATATGAATGCTGATGTTATCTCATGTCGCTGGCTTATAAAACATCACACTTGCTTTCACTGTGATGGACAGCTTACAAGTAACAAGTTCTATTAAATTATGATGTAACTTCATATGTCTAAGACTTTAGACTGCAGTGTATATGTGGTACCAAAAGCTCAGTTGATCAAACAGTTTGTCTTCACTACAGCTTCATGCAGCTCTCAGACACAGCTGCTCCAACCGCAGCTGCTCCAACTACAGCTACTGTAACTACAACCACCTCTGCTGCAAAATGAGCTTCATCTCAGTAGCTGTGTCGCCAATGTCACATGTACCTCATTAAGATTATTAATGTTGTCCAGCTCACATCCTGTAAGTGCAGCGATTAAAAACTGAAGGACGTGAAAATGTGAAATGTTTAAATGAACTGAGTTATGTTAGTTTCAGGGACTGGGTGTGTGCAGGGAGGTGAGGACCCAAATGCAAGACTCACAACACGTGTAGATAAACTCAAAACACAGCTTTATTAACAGAAAGGCAAAGGGCGATACAAAACTACACTGGGGAGAACTAAAACTAACTCACCAGGAGGCACAGGGAAATCACAGGGAAATACGCACAAAACTGAAGGATGACGCGACACGAAACAGAGGGAGATTATCACATAAATACACAGAAGGTAATAAGGGACATGGGAATACACAGGGAGCACAGATGAGGACAATTACGCATAAAAAGACAGGGAGGACACAGAACTGAAAATACTCAGAGATATATGAACACAGGTACACAGAGGAAGATAAGGAGCAAAGACATGGGGATATCTAACAACCAAAAGCCAAACATGACAACCTCGGGACCAGGACTAAACTAACAAGGTGGACTCAAATCATAATACAAAATGACAAAACACAAGAAACTGAGACCGCTGGGTCATAAGACCCAGGATTGTGACAGTAAGTGTGTGATCCTGACTGAGAGATCGATAGACAAGTTCATTCAGGTACATTTGACCTTCATCTGCGATGTCTTCTTGAGAAGATATGAACAAAAGTTCCCTTATAAATGTTTAATGTTATTTGGTTAGGAGTGGCATTAATGTGGCAGACCCTTACTCTGAATGGAGCTAGAAAGGTAGGCAGATGGTGGAGTAGCTTCAGGGAACTGAGCCAGTATGTTCCAGGTTAGAGTGCATGCATATACTGCCAGTCTGGGTGTGTCTCCCCAACCAACTAGAGGTGGATGACATAGCTTGACAGGGAGGGGTCCAGATAAGAGGCACAACCCAGACTGGTTTTTCCAAATACAGGTGCAGTGGTTTCATTCAGACCAGAAGCTGCATGTTCTTAAACTCAGGTACACATATAGCTCTTAATGCAGTCCAGTAAACCTGAAATATAAAGTCACCCCCTTTGTGGCTGATAAATCCGTTTTTCTTTCTTTGGATTCACTTCAATGATTTTTTTGTTCAGCTGTCACACAGTTATCAATCAATCAATCAATCAATCTTTATTTATAAAGCACTTTTCATACAAAAAAAAAATGTAGCACAAAGTGCTTTACATAGTTAAAAGCAGCCCACCCCACCCTCCAACTCACTCCCCACACTCTCATTAACATAAATGATGTGAATACACACATATCCCCCCCCCCCCCCCCCCCCCCCCCCACACACACACACACACACACGCGCACACTTAAAGAGTAAAAATTGGGCTGGGCTCGCATGAGCCAAGTGAGGAAACACTATAACAGGGAGCCGTCTGCACCGGGAGTTATGTAACGTCTCAACATGAAGGTTAGCATAGCTGTGCTGCTCCTCACATATAACGGCCCAACTCACTTTTCTCTGCTGTTTTTTTTCCAATAAGTGTGTGGATGTATTTCTCACACCTCAGTAAACTGGGATGCATCGTACTTATTTTCACATTATTTAATGTGAATGAAAGGATTCCAGCCATTCTTAGATTCTGTTTTCCTTTCTTTTTTGTTTTCATGCAGAGGAACTCAGAGTATGACTTGGCAGATATACTGTATTGTAAATGTGATGTATTATACATACATACTTATAGAGAGAAACTCCCAAACTAGCAGGTGTGTCATTTCCTCTATTGTGCTCTCCTTTGTTAACTGTCAGTCCCTACAATGTGAGTGGAAATGCATCAAATGTTTGCCTTTATTCAACAGTCAGCTTTGCTCTCTGGAACCAGCCTGGGTTGATTTCATTATGAAGTCATCAGATAGGATGGTTTCATAAGGAAGGATTATGTAACCATGCAGAAATCAGCCAGATTTTTAAAAAGACACTCTTTTCTGAGTAAATAGATGCATTTTAATGTGGATACAGAGAAACATGTTCAACTCAGTGTCTTGTATGCAGTGTCTTACCGCTCCTCAGTCACATGACAGCCTGTCGTTGGCTCTGATGTGCAGTACAAACACACAGGCATTGCTCTGTATCATTGTTGTGCTGGTCTTCACATTCTGTGCTCCAGACAGCTCACTGTTCTCACACAAACCTTCAATATGCAGCAGGAGAGTAATCCTTTCACTCTGACCACAGTCAAAGGACATTTTGGTTTTCCCAGCTTTAAAACGAAACCTGAGTCCTCATCCATATCAGATCATAACTCATTTGAGAGCCTGCATAAATGATATCTGTCTCATTTAATCCTGACTCTCTTTGACATGATGAGCTCTGAAACCTGACGGAAACTCTTCCAATAAGCCATTCCTCTGCAGATGATCTGTCAGCTGTTTGACAACTTCTCCTTCAAGGATTTGATTTCCGTTTCCATTTCCTTGATTTGAAAGGAAGGTTGGAGATGGCTCTTTACCTTCTGCCATCTTGAAGGCCTCTGGTACATTACTGATAAATACAGGCAGTATAACAGTGTTTCCTGAAAACCCTCTCCTGTCTGATCATTTCCTGATAACATTTACATTTATAATAATTGATTACACAGCAGTGGAGAGTAGACTTGATCACAGTAGATGTCTTTCTGAAAGCGCTGTAACTAAGTTTAAGAATATAATCCACCCACTGTTATCATCTTCAATGCCCTGTGCCAACACAGAGCAGAGCAGCTACCTGAACGCTACTCTAACAGAGGTCGATCATCTTGTTAATAATTTTACTTCTTAATCTACTCATAGTCATCTCCAACACGTTCTCACTCCCAAAGCGTAACATTTTACGCTAGCTGGCAAATCGTCTGTATATTACACTTCCAGGCACCCGACACGTCCCTATATGATGAGATCAGAAAAATGAGGAAACATGAGAACCGTTTGGAATGAATCTACACGTGTATATTTGTTTTACTTAAATCGCTTTGGAAACACTATTTAACATTATTAAAGTGCTGGTTGAGGTTAGGGATAAGGTTATGGTTAGGGCTGGAATACATGGCTGGAACAAGTATTACCGTGGGAGCGTCATTCTACTGGATTTCATGCATAACCCGGCGTGTAGCATAAGAATGCAAACGGTCACTTTTCGCTTTCCTTAGGAACGCCGCGGGACGTGACAAATCAGTATATTATGCCTCGGGAGTGCGAACGGGCTGTAATCCCACAGATGTAACATTATCTACAGCTACTTTCAGTTACATTGATATTCATTTAGAGTCTTTTTCTCCAACTGATCTTTCTGAGTTAACTTCAATAACTACTTCCTCCAAACCATCAACGTGTCTTTTAGACCCCATTCCTACAATACTGCTCAAGACTTACGCTGCTGGGGGATTGTAAGACTACGAACATGAAATTATCCCTTTTTTATTTTCATTAATTGTTTTTTTTATGTACAAACATTTATGTACAAACAAAGACTAATTGTCTTTTGCCATGTGACAAATATGGCACTTTACTGGAAAGCTTTCTTTTTTAAATCATAGAACCAGCCAGTCCTAAGACATTTTTTGATATCTCTATCTGAAACTACAAATCCTGGTTAATTTCACGCATTCATCCCCAACACTACAGTGTGGGTCACATAACTGCCGTATTGACTGACTGAGGTTCAGTAAGGTTCAGTCAACATAAGTTACTTTTACATGAAATGTTTTGTAGGAAGTCTTTGCTAAATATTGCGCAGAGATGTTTAAGATAAGATAACAGATAAGATAACCTTTGTTAGTCCCACGCGTGGGAAATTTGTTTGTTTGATTCATTGCGTGCAGCAGCTGCTGACATCAGTGATCAGAACCAGGAACATGTTTAACAAAAGCATGTCGATTCTTTTTTATTCTCCTGGTAAATACCAACAAGCTGACTGACAGCACAGTCTATTACAGTCTGATGATGTATTTAAGCAGCAACACACCCAATGCAGAGAAATATTCTATACTTTAGGGTGGTGACTGTCTTCATTCACTCTTTTGTTTTGATTGTTCGAGTATCTCTTTATAGCTCCAAGAAATCAAAGTTGTTTGTTATGGTGATTTTCATAATGAAAACATCTATTATGAATGTGTTGTTTATTGTGAGGGTGATTCTGTAGGACTTCAGTGCTTCGTGGTTGCCTGCTTGGTCACTCTGAAGGTCATTGTCGTCACTCTCTATGGTCTCTATTGATTCTTGGTTGGTAAATTAAACCCATTTAGGTATATCAAATTGAGTCCATCTGAGTTACAGTTGAAGTTAAAATCCTGCCATGAACACTGAAGGAGAGCCTGTCACCGAAGTTTAAATATATTTTTAAAAACTGTGGCTAGGCCTCCACCCTTCCCTGAAAGTCGCAGTGAGCTGAAACAGTCGAGAGGAAGGAATTCAGAGAAGGAAGAGAGCTCACCAGAGCGAATCCAGGTTTCTGTCAGGAACAGAACAGGTGCAGGGTAAGGAAAAAGGATAAAGGATAAAAATTGTATTTATCAGCGATCTTGTGTTGAGCAATGCCAACAAATGCAATTTGACAGCTTTTGTGCTGAATTTAGTGTAACGTATGTTCTGAAGAAACTTAAGCTTTAACATTTGTATTTCATTTCTCTAATAATTGTGTTACGTGTGTGTCTATTGCAACTATGTTGGTTAGACAGAAGTTCTAACATGAGTCACTGAAGAGTACCACAATTTTTCAGGATGTAAGTAATTGCAAATTGCAGTTATTGTTGTTGAGTTTATGATTAATTTGAATGCTGAAATAAGTGATAGATCAGAGACTATAAACCTGTTTCTAAATACAGGTCAGGTCTTTTAGTGAGCTTTGAGCTCCACGAGAAAAGACCAGTGATTCCAATTGATGGCGAGCCTCCCAGTGTGATTTCCAGGATCCAGATCTACACAACAAGTCAGACGGCCAATGGTTTATCTGGTTTCTGGTAGGATTCCACCAGTCACCCCGACTGGCAACAGTGAACAGACAAAAAGACTATAAAAACACTAAGTGTGAAACTTCACTGGACCTTTTTGCTGACTGACAGATCCTTACAGATCATTCCCTCATCCGATCTGTGCTTTGACTTGACTGACCCTCTATAAACTCTGAGGAACCAACTGAACTATAAGGTTGCAACCTAACAAATACTTTCAAAGGGACAATTTCAATTATTAAGGACAATGCATTTTATATCTGTTTTTATTTTAAGGGCCCTAGTTGTTGTTTTTTTGCTGTGAAACTGTTACTGTTGAAAGTCACAGTGAACTGAAATTTCTGTGTATTCTGATTAATCGCATATAAAAATATAAAAATTAAAGTTAAAAATAAAATACCTGTACAACAAAATACACAATACACAATATAGAAATATATGAAGAAATATAAGAAACAATAAGAGCAGCTGTACGAGTAATAAATGGTATGAAGAAACATAATGTGCAGGGTTGTGTAATCCACATGTGTAAGTGTCTTGTGCAGTGCTATGGTGCAGGAGTAAAAGTTCCTGAGCATATATGTGTATATATATAAAAAACACCCAGCACGCCCCTGCGGGCGGTTTATCCTTCAAACTCGGTTCCTCTACCAGAGGCCTGGGAGCTTGAGGGTCCTGCGCAGTATCTTAGCTGTTCCCAAGACTGCGCTCTTCTGGACAGAGATCTACGATGGTGTTCCCGGGATCTGCTGGAGCCACTCGCCTAGCTTGGGAGTCACCGCACCTAGTGCTCCGATTACCACGGGGACCACCGTTACCTTAACCCTCCACATCCTTTCGAGCTCTTCTCTGAGCCCTTGGTATTTCTCCAGCTTCTCGTGTTCCTTCTTCCTGATATTGCTGTCATTCGGAACCGCTACATCGATCACTACGGCCAACAACAACCACAACCACAGCCAGTACAACAACATCTACAACTACCCCTACAACAACCTCAAGTATCCCAACAACAAGTACAACCACTACAAAAACCTCAGCAACTACCCCAACAACAAGCACAACTACCCCAACAACTACAACCACTACAACGACATCAGCAACGACCCCAACAACAAGTACAACCACCAGAACAACCTCAGCAACCACCCCAACAACAACCCCAACAACAACCAGAACTACTGCAAGAACCACTTCCTCTGCCATGGTGAACAACATCAGCTTCCTTACATTAGTTCTGGTTCTGATGTCACATGTACTCAGCTCATATTTGTAACATTTTTAAGTTCACATCCTGAAAATGAAGTAATAAACCAAAGTACATGTGAAGTTTTGAAATTATTAAGTAACCAGGTTGTAAAGCATATTTGAATTCTTATTTATTGTAGTTTTAGGGGGGGGGTTCAGATCAGACATGTTTGATGTTTTCCTCCCTGAGATGTTGTTTGTATGTGTATCATCCAAGCGTGTGATCAGGGGACTAATATTAACAATATTGTGATGTCTACAATCTCAACACTGATCTTATCATTGCACTTTTCAAAACTATCATAAATAAAGTCTCTTTGGATTGATTAATGAGTGTCCCCTGACTGTTTTATGATGAGAATGGTTTCTCTTAATAATACTTTTTCTACAAACCTGTTCACAGTCACAGCGGTAAAATGTAGCAGCAGAAAAATGTCACAGAGCATGTGTGAAACAGCACTGCAACAGTCAGTGTTGTTGGCTGTTTCAGGAGGACAAAAGCAGAGAGACACTTGCATTCAAGCTGTGTCTGCACACACCTTTAACCAGGACAATATCTACCATTACTTCACCTGCACATATTTATATGAATGCTGATGTTATCTCATGTCGCTGGCTTATAAAACATCACACTTGCTTTCACTGTGATGGACAGCTTACAAGTAACAAGTTCTATTAAATTATGATGTAACTTCATATGTCTAAGACTTTAGACTGCAGTGTATATGTGGTACCAAAAGCTCAGTTGATCAAACAGTTTCTCTTCACTACAGCTTCATGCAGCTCTCAGACACAGCTGCTCCAACCGCAGCTGCTCCAACTACAGCTACTGTAACTATAACCACCTCTGCTGCAAAATGAGCTTCATCTCAGTAGCTGTGTCGCCAATGTCACATGTACCTCATTAAGATTATTAATGTTGTCCAGCTCACATCCTGTAAGTGCAGCGATTAAAAACTGAAGGACGTGAAAATGTGAAATGTTTAAATGAACTGAGTTATGTTAGTTTCAGGGACTGGGTGTGTGCAGGGAGGTGAGGACCCAAATGCAAGACTCACAACACGTGTAGATAAACTCAAAACACAGCTTTATTAACAGAAAGGCAAAGGGCGATACAAAACTACACTGGGGAGAACTAAAACTAACTCACCAGGAGGCACAGGGAAATCACAGGGAAATACGCACAAAACTGAAGGATGACGCGACACGAAACAGAGGGAGATTATCACATAAATACACAGAAGGTAATAAGGGACATGGGAATACACAGGGAGCACAGATGAGGACAATTACGCATAAAAAGACAGGGAGGACACAGAACTGAAAATACTCAGAGATATATGAACACAGGTACACAGAGGAAGATAAGGAGCAAAGACATGGGGATATCTAACAACCAAAAGCCAAACATGACAACCTCGGGACCAGGACTAAACTAACAAGGTGGACTCAAATCATAATACAAAATGACAAAACACAAGAAACTGAGACCGCTGGGTCATAAGACCCAGGATTGTGACAGTAAGTGTGTGATCCTGACTGAGAGATCGATAGACAAGTTCATTCAGGTACATTTGACCTTCATCTGCGATGTCTTCTTGAGAAGATATGAACAAAAGTTCCCTTATAAATGTTTAATGTTATTTGGTTAGGAGTGGCATTAATGTGGCAGACCCTTACTCTGAATGGAGCTAGAAAGGTAGGCAGATGGTGGAGTAGCTTCAGGGAACTGAGCCAGTATGTTCCAGGTTAGAGTGCATACATATACTGCCAGTCTGGGTGTGTCTCCCCAACCAACTAGAGGTGGATGACATAGCTTGACAGGGAGGGGTCCAGATAAGAGGCACAACCCAGACTGGTTTTTCCAAATACAGGTGCAGTGGTTTCATTCAGACCAGAAGCTGCATGTTCTTAAACTCAGGTACACATATAGCTCTTAATGCAGTCCAGTAAACCTGAAATATAAAGTCACCCCCTTTGTGGCTGATAAATCCGTTTTTCTTTCTTTGGATTCACTTCAATGATTTTTTTGTTCAGCTGTCACACAGTTATCAATCAATCAATCAATCAGTCAATCTTTATTTATAAAGCACTTTTCATACAAAAAAAAAATGTAGCACAAAGTGCTTTACATAGTTAAAAGCAGCCCACCCCACCCTCCAACTCACTCCCCACACTCTCATTAACATAAATGATGTGAATACACACATATCCCCCCCCCCCCCCCCCCACACACACACACACACACACGCGCACACTTAAAGAGTAAAAATTGGGCTGGGCTCGCATGAGCCAAGTGAGGAAACACTATAACAGGGAGCCGTCTGCACCGGGAGTTATGTAACGTCTCAACATGAAGGTTAGCATAGCTGTGCTGCTCCTCACATATAACGGCCCAACTCACTTTTCTCTGCTGTTTTTTTTCCAATAAGTGTGTGGATGTATTTCTCACACCTCAGTAAACTGGGATGCATCGTACTTATTTTCACATTATTTAATGTGAATGAAAGGATTCCAGCCATTCTTAGATTCTGTTTTCCTTTCTTTTTTGTTTTCATGCAGAGGAACTCAGAGTATGACTTGGCAGATATACTGTATTGTAAATGTGATGTATTATACATACATACTTATAGAGAGAAACTCCCAAACTAGCAGGTGTGTCATTTCCTCTATTGTGCTCTCCTTTGTTAACTGTCAGTCCCTACAATGTGAGTGGAAATGCATCAAATGTTTGCCTTTATTCAACAGTCAGCTTTGCTCTCTGGAACCAGCCTGGGTTGATTTCATTATGAAGTCATCAGATAGGATGGTTTCATAAGGAAGGATTATGTAACCATGCAGAAATCAGCCAGATTTTTAAAAAGACACTCTTTTCTGAGTAAATAGATGCATTTTAATGTGGATACAGAGAAACATGTTCAACTCAGTGTCTTGTATGCAGTGTCTTACCGCTCCTCAGTCACATGACAGCCTGTCGTTGGCTCTGATGTGCAGTACAAACACACAGGCATTGCTCTGTATCATTGTTGTGCTGGTCTTCACATTCTGTGCTCCAGACAGCTCACTGTTCTCACACAAACCTTCAATATGCAGCAGGAGAGTAATCCTTTCACTCTGACCACAGTCAAAGGACATTTTGGTTTTCCCAGCTTTAAAACGAAACCTGAGTCCTCATCCATATCAGATCATAACTCATTTGAGAGCCTGCATAAATGATATCTGTCTCATTTAATCCTGACTCTCTTTGACATGATGACCTCTGAAACCTGACGGAAACTCTTCCAATAAGCCATTCCTCTGCAGATGATCTGTCAGCTGTTTGACAACTTCTCCTTCAAGGATTTGATTTCCGTTTCCGTTTCCTTGATTTGAAAGGAAGGTTGGAGATGGCTCTTTACCTTCTGCCATCTTGAAGGCCTCTGGTACATTACTGATAAATACAGGCAGTATAACAGTGTTTCCTGAAAACCCTCTCCTGTCTGATCATTTCCTGATAACATTTACATTTATAATAATTGATTACACAGCAGTGGAGAGTAGACTTGATCACAGTAGATGTCTTTCTGAAAGCGCTGTAACTAAGTTTAAGAATATAATCCACCCACTGTTATCATCTTCAATGCCCTGTGCCAACACAGAGCAGAGCAGCTACCTGAACGCTGCTCCAACAGAGGTCGATCATCTTGTTAATAATTTTACTTCTTAATCTACTCATAGTCATCTCCAACACGTTCTCACTCCCAAAGCGTAACATTTTACGCTAGCTGGCAAATCGTCTGTATATTACACTTCCAGGCACCCGACACGTCCCTATATGATGAGATCAGAAAAATGAGGAAACATGAGAACCGTTTGGAATGAATCTACACGTGTATATTTGTTTTACTTAAATCGCTTTGGAAACACTATTTAACATTATTAAAGTGCTGGTTGAGGTTAGGGATAAGGTTATGGTTAGGGCTGGAATACATGGCTGGAACAAGTATTACCGTGGGAGCGTCATTCTACTGGATTTCATGCATAACCCGGCGTGTAGCATAAGAATGCAAACGGTCACTTTTCGCTTTCCTTAGGAACGCCGCGGGACGTGACAAATCAGTATATTATGCCTCGGGAGTGCGAACGGGCTGTAATCCCACAGATGTAACATTATCTACAGCTACTTTCAGTTACATTGATATTCATTTAGAGTCTTTTTCTCCAACTGATCTTTCTGAGTTAACTTCAATAACTACTTCCTCCAAACCATCAACGTGTCTTTTAGACCCCATTCCTACAATACTGCTCAAGACTTACGCTGCTGGGGGATTGTAAGACTACGAACATGAAATTATCCCTTTTTTATTTTCATTAATTGTTTTTTTTATGTACAAACATTTATGTACAAACAAAGACTAATTGTCTTTTGCCATGTGACAAATATGGCACTTTACTGGAAAGCTTTCTTTTTTAAATCATAGAACCAGCCAGTCCTAAGACATTTTTTGATATCTCTATCTGAAACTACAAATCCTGGTTAATTTCACGCATTCATCCCCAACACTACAGTGTGGGTCACATAACTGCCGTATTGACTGACTGAGGTTCAGTAAGGTTCAGTCAACATAAGTTACTTTTACATGAAATGTTTTGTAGGAAGTCTTTGCTAAATATTGCGCAGAGATGTTTAAGATAAGATAACAGATAAGATAACCTTTGTTAGTCCCACGCGTGGGAAATTTGTTTGTTTGATTCATTGCGTGCAGCAGCTGCTGACATCAGTGATCAGAACCAGGAACATGTTTAACAAAAGCATGTCGATTCTTTTTTATTCTCCTGGTAAACAAGCTGACTGACAGCACAGTCTATTACAGTCTGATGATGTATTTAAGCAGCAACACACCCAATGCAGAGAAATATTCTATACTTTAGGGTGGTGACTGTCTTCATTCACTCTTTTGTTTTGATTGTTCGAGTATCTCTTTATAGCTCCAAGAAATCAAAGTTGTTTGTTATGGTGATTTTCATAATGAAAACATCTATTATGAATGTGTTGTTTATTGTGAGGGTGATTCTGTAGGACTTCAGTGCTTCGTGGTTGCCTGCTTGGTCACTCTGAAGGTCATTGTCGTCACTCTCTATGGTCTCTATTGATTCTTGGTTGTCCTCGTCTGGTCCGTTTTAGTTCTTTGTGATTTTTGTATTATTGTACTTGGTGTGAGTTTCTAGTTTCGATCCCTTGCCCTTCATGTTTCTCTATGTCCCCTCTGTTCTGTGTAAGTCTGTGTCTGCATGTTTGAGTTCCCCTCTGTGTCTCTCGGTTCTTAGAGTCCTCTGCCTTATGGTTTATGTCTCTGTGTTTCTTAGTTGCTGTCTCCACTGTGTCAAGTTCGCGTCTCTGTGTGATCCTTCCTGTTTTACTTTGAAGGTCCGTGTCTTATGTGAATGTGTCCTGCTTTGCTTGTCTCGTCAGTTCTAATTTCCCCCAGCTGTGCTCTCCTTCTGTGTCTCATTCTCCTCGTTACTTCCCAGTGTATTTAGTCCCTGTGTTTCTCTGAGTCAGTGTTGCGTCGTACCCTCAACAAGCTGTGTGTGTTTTGCCTCCGTGTTGCCAGTGTTTTGTTTCCAGTTCCAGTTCAGTGTTTTGTGCTTAAGTTTTTTAGTCCACCAGCGTTTTTGTTTGTCTTTTGGTGAGTTTAGTTAGTAAGAGGTTTTCCAGCATTAAAGCTGCGCTTTAAGTTGAATTTCTGTGTCTGAGTCCTGCATTTTGGATCCACCACTCCTGCTTGCCCACCTGCCACACAGCCAACCATGACAGAAGGAGAGCCTGTCGCCGAAGTTTAAATATATTTTTAAAAACTGTGGCTAGGCCTCCACCCTTCCCTGAAAGTCGCGGTGAGCTGAAACAGTCGAGAGGAAGGAATTCAGAGAAGGAAGAGAGCTCACCAGAGCGAATCCAGGTTTCTGTCAGGAACAGAACAGGTGCAGGGTAAGGAAAAAGGATAAAGGATAAAAATTGTATTTATCAGCGATCTTGTGTTGAGCAATGCCAACAAATGCAATTTGACAGCTTTTGTGCTGAATTTAGTGTAACGTATGTTCTGAAGAAACTTAAGCTTTAACATTTGTATTTCATTTCTCTAATAATTGTGTTACGTGTGTGTCTATTGCAACTATGTTGGTTAGACAGAAGTTCTAACATGAGTCACTGAAGAGTACCACAATTTTTCAGGATGTAAGTAATTGCAAATTGCAGTTATTGTTGTTGAGTTTATGATTAATTTGAATGCTGAAATAAGTGATAGATCAGAGACTATAAACCTGTTTCTAAATACAGGTCAGGTCTTTTAGTGAGCTTTGAGCTCCACGAGAAAAGACCAGTGATTCCAATTGATGGCGAGCCTCCCAGTGTGATTTCCAGGATCCAGATCTACACAACAAGTCAGACGGCCAATGGTTTATCTGGTTTCTGGTAGGATTCCACCAGTCACCCCGACTGGCAACAGTGAACAGACAAAAAGACTATAAAAACACTAAGTGTGAAACTTCACTGGACCTTTTTGCTGACTGACAGATCCTTACAGATCATTCCCTCATCCGATCTGTGCTTTGACTTGACTGACCCTCTATAAACTCTGAGGAACCAACTGAACTATAAGGTTGCAACCTAACAAATACTTTCAAAGGGACAATTTCAATTATTAAGGACAATGCATTTTATATCTGTTTTTATTTTAAGGGCCCTAGTTGTTGTTTTTTTTGCTGTGAAACTGTTACTGTTGAAAGTCACAGTGAACTGAAATTTCTGTGTATTCTGATTAATCGCATATAAAAATATAAAAATTAAAGTTAAAAATAAAATACCTGTACAACAAAATACACAATACACAATATAGAAATATATGAAGAAATATAAGAAACAATAAGAGCAGCTGTACGAGTAATAAATGGTATGAAGAAACATAATGTGCAGGGTTGTGTAATCCACATGTGTAAGTGTCTTGTGCAGTGCAAATATGCTTAAAGTGATTTATTTAAGCGACTTGTGATAAAGTGATCCGATTAGATGACCACGCAGTGTAGTTGTGCAGCAGCTACTGGTGTAAACAAATGTCCAGAATGTCCAGTGTGTGTGTAAGAACCACATGTGTGGGTCAGTGCTGTGTGGTGGTGTGATTGAGAGACCGTATCGCCTGCGGGAAGAAGCTCCTCCTCAGTCTCTCTGTGTTGGTCTTCAGGGAGCGGAATCGCTTTCCTGACCTCAACAGAGAGAACAGTCTGTTGTTGGGATGGCTGAGGTCCTTCACGATCTTCCTGGCCTTGGTCCAGCACCGCCTGCTGTAGATTGAGTGCAGGTCAGGGAACTCGGAGCGGATGGTGCGCTCAGCTGACCGCACAACCCTCTGTAGAGCTCGTCTGTCCTGCATGGTGCTGTTCCCGAACCAGGTTGAGATGTTTCCCGCCAGGATGCTCTCTATGGTGCAGGAGTAAAAGTTCCTGAGCATATATGTGTATATATATATAAAAAACACCCAGCACGCCCCTGCGGGCGGTTTATCCTTCAAACTCGGGTCCTCTACCAGAGGCCTGGGAGCTTGAGGGTCCTGCGCAGTATCTTAGCTGTTCCCAAGACTGCGCTCTTCTGGACAGAGATCTCCGATGGTGTTCCCGGGATCTGCTGGAGCCACTCGCCTAGCTTGGGAGTCACCGCACCTAGTGCTCCGATTACCACGGGGACCACCGTTACCTTCACCCTCCACATCCTCTCGAGCTCTTCTCTGAGCCCTTGGTATTTCTCCAGCTTCTCGTGTTCCTTCTTCCTGATATTGCTGTCATTCGGAACCGCTACATCGATCACTACGGCCGTCTTCTTCTGTTTGTCTACCACCACTATGTCCGGTTGGTTAGCCACCACCATTTTGTCCGTCTGTATCTGGAAGTCCCACAGGATCTTAGCTCGGTCATTCTCCACCACCCTTGGGGGCATCTCCCATTTTGACCTCGGGACTTCCAGATTATACTCGGCACAGATGTTCCTGTACACTATGCCGGCCACTTGGTTATGGCATTCCATGTATGCCTTGCCTGCTAGCATCTTGCACCCTGCTGTTATGTGCTGGATTGTCTCTGGGGCATCTTTACACAGCCTGCACCTGGGGTCTTGCCTGGTGTGATAGACCCCAGCCTCTATGGATCTTGTGCTCAGAGCTTGTTCTTCTGCTGCCATGATTAGTGCCTCTGTGCTGTCTTTCAGTCCAGCTTTGTCCAGCCACTGGTAGGATTTCTGGATATCAGCCACCTCCTCTATCTGCCGGTGGTACATACCGTTCAGGGGCCTGTCCTTCCATGATGGTTCCTCGTCTCCCTCCTCTTTCTTGGGTTTCTGCTGCCTGAGGTATTCACTGAGCACTCGGTCAGTTGGGGCCATCTTCCCAATGTATTCTTGGATGTTCGTTGTCTCATCCTGGACTGTGGTGCTGACACTCACCAGTCCCCGGCCCCCTTCCTTCCACTTAGCGTACAGCCTCAGGGTGCTGGACTTGGGGTGAAACCCTCCATGCATGGTAAGGAGCTTTCTTGTCTTTATGTCAGTGGCTTCTATCTCCTCCTTTGGCCAGCCTATTACCCCAGCAGGGTACCTGATCACGGGCAGGGCGTACGTGTTGATGGCCCGGATCTTGTTCTTACCATTCAGCTGACTCCTCAGGACTTGCCTGACCCTCTGCAGGTACTTGGTGGCTGCAGCTTTTCTAGCGGCCTCTTCATGGTTCCCATTCGCCTGCGGGATCCCCAGGTACTTGTAACTGTCCTCTATGTCTGCAATGTTGCCTTCTGGTAGTTCAATCCCCTCAGTTCTGAGGGGAACATAGGCCTGAACCCCCTCAGTCCCGATGTACGCTCAGTCATATGAGGTGTGGTTATTGAAGCTGCCTCTCGTTGCATAAACTTTCAGCCGCAACTCATAGTTTAGCCTGTTGTGCATTAACAGGCGCTCAGAACGAGAATTTATTGTTTTGTGCATTGAAGTCAACAAACAACTTCAATCATTTTTCTGGAGCCTTAGGAGGTGGCTGAGTCCTCATTGAGGAAAGCCACATATCTGTCAAACAGAAGGGACACATCACTGGCAGCTACGACACCATGAAACCTGTCCTGTCTGACCTTTAATCAGCTATTTCTGTCATTAGGTGTTTCTAAAGTATGATTGAGACATAATAGAATAATCCTTTATCCTTTGTTAATAGCTTAATACTGACGATCTGTCAACAACATGTTCTAAAAAAAAGTCCTCAGGTCTTAAACTGGTGGAGTCCTGTACTGCAGGCGTGTCCGGAAGATTTATCAGCAAAATGTTCTCTAATCAGGCAGCACGGCAGCACGGTGGTTAGCACTGTTGCCGCACAGCAAGAAGGTCCTGAGTTCAGTTCCACCATCAGGCCGGGGTCTTTCTGTGTGGAGTTTGCATGTTCTCCCCGTGTTTGCGTGGGTTCCCTCCGGGTACTCCGGCTTCCTCCCACCGTCCAAAGACATGCAGCTTGTGGGGATAGGTTAATTGGATAATCCAAATTGTCACTAGGTATGAATGTGAGTGTGAATGGTTGTCTGTCCCTGTGTGTTGGCCCTGCGACAGACTGGCGACCTGTCCAGGGTGTACCCCGCCTCTCGCCCTATGACAGTCTTCCTCTACTCACCCAAACCTGTCGTGGCAGATGGCCCTGCCCCTCCCTGAGCTCTCTGCATTTAATCATGAGTTATTTCTTCCCACTGTTGCCAAAGCACCAGGTCATAATGGGATGTGATTGTTGAGATTTTTTGCTATATACATAAAATTGAAC
Source organism: Mchenga conophoros (assembly GCF_057382185.1). Taxonomy (NCBI): domain Eukaryota; kingdom Metazoa; phylum Chordata; class Actinopteri; order Cichliformes; family Cichlidae; genus Mchenga; species Mchenga conophoros. The sequence continues at coordinate 1,573,526 of NC_140546.1, forward strand.
TGAATTGAAATCTATCCACCATGGATTATATGATTGCATTAGCACAGTGGTTCCCAGACTTGTTTTGCTAGGTCCCCCTTTGTTTTGCAAGAAAGTCTTGGCGCCCCCCCCCCCAACTCCATTGCAGTTTATTTCACACCTCAAATCTTTTAAACATATAAAAGTAAACTGCAATAAATTACAATAAAATAAACGACCACTTTTACATAACAGAAGAACAAACCATTTTTATTGTGTAATTATTTTATGTGTATTTTCTTTTTTAATTGTGTGACAATATTCAACATTGCTATCGATACATTTTTCAACATGTTCAAAATAAAGATTCAATCAATCAATCAAAATCTCTTTACTCATGGTTAACATATGTATCATAGTCTCTCTTACTCAGTGGGTGAGATGTTAGCCCGTCCAGTTTCAGAACAAAGGCAGAGCCGCCTGCTGGGAAACAGTCAACGATGTTGAGGAATGGTGATGGCGAGAGCTTTGCTTCCTCAGACATACAGGGACTGACAAGGCCCGAGCAGCTGATGCCTCTAATCTGAGGCTGCAAGCCTGGGATTCAGGAAGTCACTTATACATTGCAAATGACTGCAGCAGTGTGAGGCCGCAGGTTATATAAATACAGGCCATTTACCATTTATTTATTTAAAAAGTTGGTGAAAGCGGAATCAGAGTTGTCATCACTTGTTTCATATTACTGTGTGCAATCCTGTATGTTTTTTGTTTATTTGTTGTTTTGCATTTCATTGTATTACTTTGTGTTATAATCTTATGTATTTGTTGACTAGACTACGTTGTTGTACATTGTCTGATGGTGTGCTAAATTCCTTATGTATCATCTTTGTCTGACCTGCCAGGGACTACAGATGAAAAGTGGCCTTCTGGCTAAATCTGGCATATTTACATTGATATATGCGCTGTCCATTTGAAATAAATAAATTCAAATATGTGAGATGTGTGGGGTGAACGGCTGGAGGATTAGGGCAAAGGAACAATAAACATAAAGAAGACTTTGGTGACATCTAGTGGCAGCAGTGAGAGACTACACCCTGAGCAAACTGATCTCTTCAGAACAGTCTTGATTTCCTGTATAGATACAGTCCACACTTTGAATTTGTGGTGCTCAAAGCTCAGTGGTGTTTCTACAATACAGGATTTTATAAAGGGAGACGGTGAGCTGGGAGCCATAACTGTGTACCTCAGTCAAATCCTCTCACACATGCAACTAAAGCTAAAACATCGTATACATGACACCAATGTCTCATCATCCTGAACAATGATGTCCTCTGCTGATGTCACAGTGAGCAAGTTTGTTTGTTTGTTTGTTTATTTGTTTTTTAAATTGAGTGTTAATGGTACACAGATGTCTGGAATCAAGAAAAAGCAGAAACTTTATACAACATTTTGGTCACGGTTGGCTGTTTTAAACTATGTGTTTATTTGTGTCCTAATAAGAACAGAAGTATTGAACATGTCACCAGTTTTCTAAGGAAATGTATTTCTAAAGGTGTGTGAGGGAATTATGCCATCACGGACTGCAGACAGCAGACATGGAAGCATGCACGGGATTCCAGAGCAGTACTGGGGCGGCCAGCGTACACTGCCACTTACCTTTAACGAAAAGCTTTGGGCACAGTCTCCCATTCATCGCCGATTACAAGAGCAGTTGGGCAAGACAAAGGTACAGTGTTTCGGGGATTAAATCGTGGGTTTGCGCGTGCTTGAGGGGTTATGTGGATTGCATTATTTTTCTTTGGGTTTTTCCCTTATTACTAGACACTGTAAGTTGCCTGAAAACAGTCATAAATACAGATATGATTATTATGAAAAATATGTCTGGAAATGAGTAGAGAAAATAATTTTTTGTGAGGAAAGTTGCCTTGATGGATAAAAATTATGTGTAGTGGGAGGGGCAATGGAGTATAAAGGGAGGCTATCGGGGTCTACCTGGGTGACTGTCAGATGGTGATGGTGAAGATGACATGTAGACTTGTTCAGCCACTTGAGCTTTTCAAATAGGCTTTTTTTGTTTTTGATTAAGCTACTTGTTTATTCTTTTTGTAAATGGTCCTTTGTGCACTTCAGTTCAGCATTCAACACAATCATTCATCCTGATTGGAAAACTGAGCTTACTGGGCCCAGAAATTCTTTTTGTGGTAATATGTTAAATATGCATTTCTTTTGTCCTGTCAACTTATTGAGTTATTAACTGATATGCAAATTAGTTGAGTGTTGTTGGATTAGGAACAGATGATTTGATCTCTCAAGTGAACCAGATGTAGCCGAGTCGGTTAGAGTGGAAACATAAACAAAAAACAAAAAACAAAAGTTTCCTGTTGGAATGTATGAGTGAAGCTTGCACTGAGAGAAACATATCTGTGTGAGAAGAATTGCTTAGTAAAATACATGACAGCATGGTACGGGATGATTAAATAAAGTGGGTGGGTCTGTGGCTAAAATGCAGTAGTGCAGACATGGAGAAGAAAGTTATAATTTAGTGATGATACATTGTCATCAAGTGTTTAGGAAGTGCTTAATGGGCAATATTAGTGTTGTGCGAACACTGCGGCTGATAACAAAACCTGCAGGTGAAACAGTGGAACTTTTTGTTTTAGTGATTAATTGTTGGTTAATTCTGCCAGTTAGGTTTGGGTTGTTTTCCTGTTTTCAACAGAGGGAGTTTTTCTATACATGGACATGTCCACAACTGGGCCCATTATTTTTGTAATAGTGCACTTATAGAAAACCTGTCAGGTGTCGCCCTTATGGTGATGATGTTTTGTGTTTTGATGAGTTAATAATCAGCTCTCTTTGTATGCTGTCCTCACTAAAGTTTGTTGCAGGCAACGTAATTTCAGCTATACAGCTAGCTTAACAATCTTTATTCCCAGCACTTCATCCTCCAAGAAACAGGCCGCTTGTTGCGTTTGGCAGGATTTAATGGTGAAAATAAATTCTCTCTCTCTCTTTTTTGTAAAACTGTACAAAGAAAAGGAATACAAAATACACAATGAAGACATGTTCCATTACACTGGGAGAATAACATTGCTCTAGTGAAAAACACACGACCACAGATGAAGCATCTGCTGAAAAAATATAAGCATCTACCTGCCTCCATATGATTTAACTAGTGATGGCCAAATGAAGCTTTCTGAAGCTTGAATTGAAAAACGGTTCATTACTCGAAGCTTTTCAAGACAGTCCTCTCTGGTGACATCTGGTGGCCAGAAATATGAAGAGCAGCTTGAATCCACAAAATAAAACCAACTGCTTCATTATGATTGCTCACTCTACAGAGTGGAATTTTGTCTGATATTGGACGACCGCTGTGTTGCTTTAAACATGTAGTTTTGGGGGTGAAAAAAATGTTGTTTATTTCTTTAATACATAATTTTGACCAGTAAACTCTCCTTGTTTAAACATGCACCATGGTGTGGTCTTTCTTTGCTTGTGACTTCTTGATGTTGGTAAATACAATAATTGAAAAGTACCACGTTACATATAATATACATATAATAATGTACAACACATTATGGAGTATGTTTCTGCTGTGAGGTCCTGCCTCCTTGTACTTATGCAATTAATTGCCGGACAGGCATATTTATAAATAATATTATATTAGGGACATTTTCCTATACATATTTTTGACCTGGGGGTAGAATTGATTGTGAACTGGAAAAGGAAAATGCTCATGAACTTGCAAATTAAAAACATGATGCATTTAAGGTAACCCTTTTTCATTTTTATTTAAGAAGAGAATTTGTTCCACTGTGCGATGGCTGAACCTGTTCCTTTTCGTGGAGATCATTTCTCCTGCATTAAGGAAAATCCCTTCACATGGCACAGAGGAGGCTGCAGTGCAGAGAAACTGGTAGAGATGCAGTTATACAGTCTATGGGCCCCACAAACTATCAGCTAAAGAGAATAAATAAATTAAATTGCTGCACATTTTGCAGACTAACGTTTTAAGATTAATTACAAAATAAGATATATATTTTTATAACATTAAATGTAAAGAGTCAAATGGAAGTTTTTCTAAAGTTATTTAATGATATTTATACTATGAAAATCAGATTTTTGACATTTTAAGTTTTTCCCGTTTTCAGATAAAATAAACAGCCAGAACACAAAGCTGGAAAACCCACCCGATCGACAAAATCAACTCAAAATCCTCCCACACAACAGAACCTCCTCTATTCCTCACTGGCTCCAAATCTCTCTGTAGAATTATCAGTGGTTCGTTATCTGTCACCATCAAAACACTCCACAAATCACTTCCTTATAAACCAGGGAATCAGACACCGAAGCGGTTAGGTTCTAAATGAAGCTTCGGACGTCACTGATCACGTGACTCTGGCCAAACGAATCAAGCTTCGACACAGTGCTTCTGAAGCAGTGTGTCGATTTTTGTGACACACGCACCGGAGCATCAGCTTCAAGCGGGCCATCACTAGATTTAACTCAAAACAGTGTCAAAACTTACTAATACACATTAAATGTATAGGAACTTACGGATGAAGTCGATATTGTGGACTTTAACACCAGGATTGCAGAGATTGCCATCAGATTACAAATGCTACCACTGTAGCAGCTAAAGAGCACACCACTTCCTGTAGACCACTTCCTCTACAAAAAAGACATTCTGCTTAGTTACCACTAGGTGGTAGTAACACTTCTTAAAAAACTATAATATGTCCGTTCCATGACACCTGGCATATTAAAGATATGACACTTTATGCCACTTGCAAAGAAAAGCGTCTGGACTTCTTTAAGTTACTTGAAGACGTTTCACCTCTCATCCGAGAAGCTTCTTCAGTTCTAAGGTCAAATGGTGGAGAGTCCCAGATATAAACCTAGTGGGAGTATTCCACTAAGTCCATCTCTGCTGGGAACAACCTTGACAATAATTCCCATAGGCCACTGATTCCTCTTGGTTTGATCGTCCTTGAGCAGAACAATATCTCCTTCTTTGAGATTAGGTTTCTGAGATTGCCATTTGTGCCGACTCTGTAATGTGCTCAAATATTCACGGTGCCACCTAGCCCAGAAGGTATCTGCCAAGGCCTGAACTCTTTTCCACTGATTCTTGAGAAGATCCCCTCTTGAAAACTCACTTACAGTAGGAGAGGGAACACCCCCTTTCTGGGTCAGCAATATGGAAGGTGTTAGAATGAAAGGCGCCTCAGGATCAGTAGAAACTGGTATTAACGGCCTTGCATTGACAATGGCACTCACTTCAGCTATGAAAGTGGTTAAGACCTCATGAGTGAGTTTTACATGTCCAACCTGACGAAGCATAGAATCTAAAATCCGTCTTGCCACTCCAATCATGTGCTCCCAAGCGCCGCCCATATGAGAGGAGTGAGGTGGGTTGAAAACCCAAGTGCATTTTTGTTGAAGAAGGTAATCCTCTACGCTCTTATTGCCAGGATCCATCTTCAGCTCTTTGAACGCTCCAGTGAAATTGGTCCCACAGTCCGAGCGAAGCTGTTTGGCATGACCCCTGATGGAGAAAAACCTTCGGAGCGCATTTATAAAGCTTGAGGACGTCCTTGTTTCAATAACCTCAATATGTATGGCTCGTTTGGACATACACGTGAAAAGGACAGCCCACCTTTTGTCTTGAGCTTGACCACCTCTGGTACGGCGTATCACCACTTCCCATGGTCCAAAAACATCAAGGCCAACATAGGAAAATGGAGAGTCAGCTTGAAGGCGCTCTGTGGGTAGGTCTGACATTTGTTGCTGCTCGGTTCTTCCTCTTAGTTTCCTGCATGTAACACACTTGTGAATAATACTGCTGATGAGACGTTTCCCTCCAACAATCCACAGACCACTGTTGCGAATTGCACCTTCAGTGAAATGCCTGCCCTGGTGCTTTACAGCCTGATGATGATGACAAACAAGCAAGCTTGCTACATGGCTGCGGCTTGGTATTATTAGCGGATGGACTTCACCACTTTCAAGTTGTCCTCGACCAATGCGTCCACCTATTCTTAACATACCTTCGCTGTCGAGAATGGGTTGGAGTTTGTACAGAGTGCTGGTTTTCAGAAGGTCATGTTTCATTTTGATGCATTTCAGTTCTTCTGAATACATTTCTTCTTGCACACATTTTATGATGATCTGTTCTGCTCTGACAATGTCAACGACTGACAGGCCACTTTTGCACATATGCCATCCAACACACCTTTGGTTCTTTGAGGAGTGAGAGAAACACTGAGCGATATGACACAGACGTGCCACAGTCTTACTGAGTGTGGTCCAGGTAGAAAAACGCTGGAAGCGTTTTGAGCCAAGCTTGTCTCTACTAACTTGTGTGGCGAGCGAGATTACCTCAGGACGTACCTCAGCATCAGCATCTGGGTTCACAAGGTCAAATGTTGATCCTTTATCGCCACTGGCAGCTACCTTTGATTGTTTCGTTAGGAATGCTGGTCCTGTTAGCCACATGGTGTCGGCAAGCTCGGCGGCTGGAACAGAACGTTACCCATGATCAGCCGGATTTAGTTCTGAAGGAATGTAGTTCCACTGATCAGGTCGTGTTGACTGCCGGATGCGCTGCACTCTATTGTTCACATACACATAGAACCTCCTTGTCTCGTTGTGTATGTATCCCAATACAACTCTGCTGTCAGTGTAGAATTTCACTGTCTTGAGATCTAGATCAAGTTCCCTTATTACTAGATCGGCTCTCTCAACGGCCATGACAGCAGCACACAATTCCAGTCTTGGGATTGTGAGGCCTGGGTTGGGAGCGAGCTTGGATTTCCCGAAAACAAAGCCCACCTCTTGGAGACCTTGTTCATTCGTTGTCTTAAGATAAGCAACTGCAGATATTGCTTTGACAGAGGCATCACAGAAGATCAATAATTCGGCATGCTGTGCTTTGGAAACAGAAAGAGGTATATGTTCGTGGAACATCCAGGTTTTTTAGTGCTGACAATGATTCATTCCATCTTCTCCAACTTTCTTTTTTAGCCTCGGGGAGTTCTGCGTCCCAGTCCGCATTCTCGGTTGTTAACTCTCTTAGAATCAGCCTCCCTGTCACTGCAACAGGAGCTATGAACCCCAAAGGATCAAACAGACTGTTTACTGTTGACAGGACACCACGGTGTGTAAATGGCTTTTGATTCTCAGGAATATTGAATCCAAAGGTGTCAGTCATTGTGTTACAGCTGACTCCTAGACTGCGTTGGACTGGTAAGTCATCCACAAAGAGGTTAAGGTCTTTTACATTGTCTGCTCTTTGATCTGCAGGAAATGCGTTCAATACTTCTGCTCGATTTGGAGCTATTTTGTGCAGAGTGATGTTAGATGCTGCCAACATCTGCTGTGTTCAACGCAGAACATCAATGGCCTCTGCTGTTGTAGCAAAAGACCGGAGGCCGTCATCTACATAGAAGTCTCTTTCTACGAAGTGCCTCGCATCACTGCCATATTCAACTTCTTGGTGCTCTGCTGCTTTCCTCAGATCAAAGATTGCCACTGCAGGTGATGGACTGTTTCCGAAAACATGAACACGCATGCGATCCACCACATCCTTACTCAGATCGTTATCCTGGTACCACAGGAACCTAAGGTAATCCCTGCAGTCCTCACGAACAACGAAACAGTAAAACATCTGCTGAATATCTGCAGTTATGGCTACAGGCTCTTTTCTGAATCTGAGGAGGACACCGATGAGACTGTTGTTAAGATCTGGTCCAGACAGCAGCACCTCGTTTAGTGAGATTCCGTCATACTGAGCACTGGAATCAAATACCACTCTAATCTTGTTTGGTTTTTTGGGATGGTAAACACCAAACGTGGGCAAATATCAGCATTCTGCCCCCTCCTGCAGTGGTGGTGCAAGTTCAGCCTGTCCCTTGTCTAACATATTTTGCATGAAGTCTGTGAAATGCATTTTCATTTAAGGCGTCTTATCTAAAGTCTTCCGCAGTGACATCAGACGGTGATGAGCGTAGCATCTGTTATTTGGCAGATGTTTACGTGGGTGCCGAAAAGGAAGAGGGGCAACCCATGATTTTTGTCCATGATCTGTAGGAAGACTGAATCCTCAATGGAGTGTGCTAGCTGGTTGTCATCTTTTGTGGCATTGAAGACTGTTTCTCCAAGATTTGTCACTGTCGATGCATTTTGGATGTCTCTATTGGGTCGGGTTCTCTTTTTCTCATCTTTGCCATTAGGATTTTCTTTCACCTTTATCTTATTCTCACACGTGGCAAAGTGACTTGGTCTGCCATTTTCCAGGATGCAGGTTTTCATAGCACTCACTGTAGTCGTGTTGTGTGCATCTCCTATGCACACCTCTCCAACTATGACCCACCCTAGGTCTAAGCGTTGTGCATGTGGGGCGTTTAGTGGACCATTATACTGGTCTCGAACCTTATGCGCTCTGATAATGTCTCTTCCCAATAGAAGAAGAATGTCTGCATCTGGGTCAAGCAGTGGAATCTTATCTGTCACTCTTTTAAGATGATGGTGGTGACATGCAGCTTCGGGTGTGGGTATCTCTGACCTGTTGTTTGGGATATCATTGCGGGATATAAGTGCAGGCAAGGGCATGGTAACTTTCCCATCCAACGATTCTATCATAAAACTGTGGGCTCTTCTCCCAGATGCTTCTATGACACCTGCACAGGTTTTCAGTGTGTATGGCACGGTTGCTCCCTTGAGACCAAACATGTCAAAAAACTCAGATCTGGCCAGTGAAACATTACTTTGGTCATCTAAAATGACATACATCTTCTGCCATAGCTCTTGGTGGCCATTTGGGTACACATTCACCAGCCAGATCTTTGAGCAGGATTTCCCTTGAAACCCATCCCCACATACCTGGGTACATCTGGATGTGACACTCTGTACCTCTGTGTCTGACCTCTCCCCGCCATTCTCTGTCGAGGAAGTAGGAACTGCATCTGAGCGCGAAGCTGGTCCAGGGTGCAGAGCGGGAATGTGTTTATCGCTATCACATTCCTCGCATTTTACGATGGCCTCACAAGATTTGGCTTGATGAGTCGTAGAGGCGCAGCAGCGAAAACATATGTTGTTTTCTTTTAAGAACCTTTTCCTCTCTTCCAAGAGCAGTTTTTGAAAACCTCTGCATTTTTGAAGAGAATGAGGCTTGTGGTGCATGGGGCATAGCTTCTCTGGATTTCCTATTTTGGGCTCTGAAGCCATAGATCGTTCGTCTTGTGCACGGAGACAGGTCTCACTTGATTTGACCTTTCTTCTCTGTAAGAATTTGTGAAAAGATCTGGATAGTTAAAACTGGGACCATTTCTCTCTTCAGCCTCTCTGCAGATGAATTCTTTGAAGTAGGAAAAAGGAGGAAAGGCAGCATGATGATCTCTTTTGTATTTGCACCCCTGTGACAGCCACTTGTCTTGGAGATATAAAGGGAGCTTTTCCACAATTGGCTGCACACCTCTTGATGTATCAAGATACTACAGCAAATACTACAGCGGTGGTTAAAAAGGCCCAGCAGCGTCTCCACTTTCTGAGAGTGCTCAGGAGGAACAACCTGGAGGAGAGGCTGCTGGTGACATTTTACAGAGCCACCATAGAGAGCATCCTAACGTACGGCATAACAACATGGTATGCAGGGTGCTCAGCTGCAGACAGGAAAGTACTGCAGAGGGTCATCAACACAGCCCAGAAGATCACTGGCTGCTCTCTGCCCAACCTGGAGGTCACTGCAAACTCTCGGTACCTCAGCAGAGCTGGCAATATCATCAAGGACCACTCTCACCCCAGCAACCAACTGTTTGAACTATTACCGTCAGGCCGACGGTACAGGTCACATAAAACCAGGACAAACAGATTCAGGGATAGCTTCTTTCCCAGAGCTATCACCGTAGTAAATAAGCACAAAAACAATTGAACCTATTCCATACCGTCACTGTCATTATATTATGCTGCTATTCATACTGTCATTATATTAATGCTGCTATCCTGTATATATTGTACATACTATTGTTTGAGTACTTACGATTGTTTTTTTGTACTTTTTATATTTTACATTTATATTTATTATTGAAACTTGCACCAAGGGAGTGGCACTCCAATTTCGTTGTACTCTGTACAATGACAATAAAGGCTATTCTATTCTATTCTATTCTAAGATAGGCTAGACCTGGCAGGTAACCCACTTACTTCTACTAAAGTAAGTGGTTATAATTATTTTCACATTGCAATAATGAAGGACTTAGAGTGCTGAGGGGTAAATGCAAACACTCTTACACACATAAATAATAATTAGACTTATCATTCATAACCTGATACATTTTATGATTTTCCTTTACAAAACTTTGGTTGTTTTGATCAGCAGTTTCATTTAAATATACCATATAGCCGACAATCACAATGATATTTGACACATGAAATGAAGTTTATAGGATTTACAGAGAGTCTGCAATAGTTACTTAAACAAAATTAAGCGGGCGCATATATTTGGGCACCCTTGTCATTTTATTGATTTGAATACCTTTAGCACTAATTATTGGAACACAAAATTTGTTTGGTAAGCTTATTGACCCTTGACCTACATACACAGGTGAATCCAATCATGATAAAGGATATTTAAGGTGGCCAATTGCAAGTTTTTCTCCTCTTTGCATCTTCTCTGAAGTGTGGCAAAATGGGAGCCTCAAAGCAACAAAACAACCCTCAAATGACCTGAAAACAAAGATTGTTCAACATCATATAGGGGAAGGATACAAAAAGCTAGTGATGGGCAGATGAAGCTTTCTGAAGCTTGTATTGAAAAACGGTTCATTACTTGAAGCTTTTCAACACAGTCCTCTCTGGTGACATCTGGTGGCCAAAAATATGAAGAGCAGCTTGAATCCACAAAATAAAACCAACTGCTTCGTAATGATTGCCCACTCTACAGAGTGGAGTTCTGTCTGATATTGGGCCACCGCTGTGTTGCTTTAAACGTGTATTTTTTGGGGTGACAAAATTGTGTTTTATTTCTTTTATAAATAATTTTGACCAGGAAACTTTCCTTGTTTAAACATGCACCATGGTTTGGTCTTTCTTTGCTTGTGACTTCTTGATGTTGGTATATTCAATAATTGAAAAACACCACGTTACATATAATATACATATAATAATGCACATTATGGAGTATGCTTCTGCTGTGAGGTCCTGCCTCCATGCACTTATGCAATGGCTTCCCCCACACCCTCTAGCAGACCATTACATGAAGGAACCTTTTAAAAACAAGCGCGTCCATGCTCACAGGTGTACACACGGGTGCTCACACACACAAACTACACCCTTTTTGAGTCCTACCTCAAAGCACACTGTGCGCTGTCGATCCTACGTGCTGCACAATAATGTTTAATATTTAGTATTTACTGTTATATTCCCATAGATCATCGTGATGATGTTTATTATGTTGCTCTTTTTCTTCTGCTTGTTTTCTTTTTTCTTTGTCAACAGGTGATCCAGGTGATTGATATTTGTATTTGTTGTCTGCTTATTTTGTTGGTTTTTGTTTTTTGCCCTTTATCCCCGTCCCTCTTCCCCACTGTTTTTTTCCCTCTTTCTTTTCCCCAGTCAAGTCTGTCCCGTATCAAGTACAGCTGACTCTGACATTATGGTCATGAACTGTTTATCTTCTACAGACATTTCTGCACGCTCATTACACCGGTTCTCCACAAAATCTTGATTATACTGTTTAATCAGCATTTCTTCTAAACTACTTATAGAAGTTGGTTATGGCAGATGCAAAAATGCAAATTTTCACCTCTGCTCAGGATCAGCAGAGCCTTGATTCCAGGGCTGAGGTTGAATCAGAAGCTCCTTCTGGAACATCTACTAAGTTCATACCTGCTGCTACAGCTCAAAAGGCTCCAAGAATAAAGAAAGCCCCTTTAGTTCATTCACCTTTGCCAATGCCCCTAGAGACACATGCACCTGCTAAGGTTAAACCAGAAGGGGAAAGCCCAAGGCCAATCTCTTCTCAGGTTGATGTCCACAGTGCCCTAACAGATATCATGAGAAAGCAAAATGAGATTACTGAGATGCTTGTAAAATAACAGAGGTTGTCACTGCTTCCAGCAATAGAAATTCCTGTTTTTGGTTGTGATCCTTTGCTTTTTAGATCCTTTCTTAAGGCGTTTGAGCAAGGAATAGAAACTAAGACTGATAACATGCAGGATAGACTTTATTATTTAGAACAGTTTACTACAGGACAGCCCAGAATTTTAGTGAGAAGCTGCATGCACATGTTATGTGCATGCAGCTTATACTGAGGCAAAAAAGCAGCTTGAGTGGAACTTTGGTAACAGAGCAAAGATAACATCTGCATTTATAGACAAGGCTCTTAACTGGTCAGTTTTAAAGTCACTCCATTATGCAACATACACCTTTTTTCAATACACACAAAGTAAACACATGAACAACAAAGACTTGAAATCATAGAACATTGACCTTTCCTTTTGTTTGTTTTTTAAGAAGATGTATATGGACTACTGAAGAAAATTAATGGTATTGCTTTTTGTGATGGCCACACAGACAGATATAATTCATGTTACACAGAAATGTTGTGGCCATTTTTGTTGAATGTTTATAAAATGCAATTTGTATCCATTTTTGTTTTTTCTTTAAAGTTGTAAGAATATGCTGACCTAGTCTTGTTATGTAAATTTGTAATTCATTTTCTTGGAAACGTTTTTGGAAAGTGATTGGTTTATTAGCTTATGGACCCTCCCATTAATCAGGGGACTAAGAGCACCCTGGAGGGGTGTGGTAAAGATGTTTTTTTGTTTGCTAAATGTCTGATAGGAAGACGGGAGGGTTAGAAAATGATTTTTTGAACATTTTTGAAGTTGTTAAAGCAAATTAAATTAACTTTCGTTTAATTGTAAGTTTTAAGAAGTTATTTGGTTGATTTTTGTTTGTAATTTTCCACGAAATACACGGCATATGATTTTTAAACAATGGAGTCAGAAGTGCATTCTAAAACACCACCCACGGCCTTTTCTTGGACTTTTTGGGTGTTTGGAACATAAAAGGCCGTGACACCAGGCGATCATAGACTAAGGCAGCCAACACATCAGTGACAAGAAGCGATAACAAAAGGGCACAGAAAAACAGCACAGAAAAATTATGTAGCTATTTTTGAATATTTCTAACATTTTGAGTTATTTTCCAGTGTAAGAAAATCAGCACTGCTAAGTGTTAGTCATTGTTAAACTTCAAAACTGACTAGGTTACTTTTAAAAATACAATACTGTCAAACGTGTTCATTTAACACTCAACAGTGTTATATTTAACACTCAGAGGAGTGGACTCATATAGACACTCTCTAGTGTCAGTTTAACACTGGAGATTTTGCTGTGTACCAAGGTCCAATTCACAATGGGTTCAACATGTGAACATGAAATGTGTTGTGGAGTTTTGAGTCCGTCTGACAGAGTTCTGGCTCCACCACTCACAGACTACGTGGTGCTGAAGTTTTAAATCAGAGTAATGCTTTCTTGTTCTTTCCAGTCTGCCTACATTAGGCTACCTGAATGCAGATTTCACTTCAAGGTTGTGTGGTAAAAGTGTCATGGCTGACTGGTAGTTTCAGCTGCAGAGAGAAACTGTGATGTTTTATGAGCCAGCGACATGTGATAACATCAGCCTCCAGATAAATATGTGCAGGTGGAGTAATGGTAGATATCGTCCTGGTTAAAGGTGTGTGCAGACACAGCTTGAATGCAAGTGTCTCTCTGCTTTTGTCCTCCTGAAACAGCCAACAACACTGACTGTTGCAGTGCTGTTTCACACATGCTCTGTGACATTTTTCAGAAGTGACCTGCTACATTTTACCGCTGTGACTGTGAACAGGTTCAGTCCTCTAATTAGAATTCTCGTACCTGCAGTAAGATTCGTATTGGTCTTCTTTGAGGTCTCGTTTATTTAAGGGGAAAAGTTGTGTCAGTTACCTGTTGCATTAAAGTGTGATGACAACAGGTCCTGACCAAATGTCCATATGTGGCGCAGTGGGAGTGAGACGCAAAGTTTCTGCTTACATCACATTCTTCTGCACCTCTGTGGTTGTAAAAGCAGCTGTATGTGAGTGTCAACTGTTAGTTGTGTTAGATTACCACTGTCAAGTTTAATAATCAAATTGGATATTTGAGTTGATTGTTTACATTACAAGGAGATATCAGACCCCATAAAACCACAGTCATATACTCTGGATTATCAGAATCACTCATTTTTATCCTTATCTACTCTTTTTTGTCTCTGTGTGTTTATATACCACTGCAGCATGTCACTCAATTTTCTCCCACAGTTTGTGTTTACCTGTTTTGTCTTTTTCTGGGGGGAGTTATTTTTATCTCCTTAGCTTTCCTCATGTTGTGCATTTTCCATTGTTATACCTCTCTGACCTGTCTTCCCCATGTGATGTTTTCGTGCAATGTATGTATGGTCAGAGGGTATGATGGCGCCGCCATTGCGTGCAAATGGTCGGCAGCCTTAACATGAAATTTCCCACTCGTGGGACTAATAAAGGCATCTCATCTCGTCTCATCTCATCTTCCAAATACTGCAGGGTCTTTAATTTACAACAGGAAACATGATGAAATAACTATTGTGATTTGCAGAAATATAAACAAAGCTGAATATAACTCAGTATTAACACTGACTATTGTAGAGAAATTATTATTATGAGAAATTATTCTCATCTTTAAAAAGTCAGGAGACACTTATTAATCAGTGCAAAAAGACTTTATTTATGATAAGCTCAGTGTTGAGATTGTAGACATCACTATATTTTTAATATCAGTCCTCTGATCACACAAGTTTGGAACACACAAACATCAGGAAAACATTTAACAACTTCTCTCTGATAGATATAAATAAATAAATAAAACCATAATAAATAAGAATAAATATATGATTAAACATTTGGTTACTTAAACATTTCAAATGGTCACAGGTACTTCAGTTTGTTGCTTCATTTGGAGGATGTGAACTTAAGAAATGTTAAAAACATGATCTGAGTACATGTGACGACAGAGCCAGAACTACTGTAAGGAAGCTGATGTTGTTGAGAATAGCAGAGGAGGTGGTTGTTGCTGTCGCTGCAGTTATGGTTGTTGAAGCAGCTGTAGTTGTTGTCGCTGCAGTTATGGTTGTTGTTGGAACAGTTGTGGTTGTTGTCACTGCAGTTGTGATTGTTGTTGGAACAGCTGTGGTTGTTGTCGCTGCAGTTGTGATTGTTGTTGGAGCAGCTGTGGTTGTTGGAACAGCTGTGGTTGTTGGAGCAGCTGTGGTTGTTGGAACAGCTGTGGTTGTTGGAGCAGCTGTGGTTGTTGGAGCAGCTGTGGTTGTTGGAACAGCTGTGGTTGTTGGAGCAGCTGTGGTTGTTGGAACAGCTGTGGTTGTTGGAGCAGCTGTGATTGTTGTTGGAGCAGCTGTGGTTGTTGTCGCTGCAGTTGTGGTTGTTGTTGTCGCAGCTGTAGTTGTTGTCGGTGCAGCTGTGGTTGTTGTTGGAGCAGCTGTAGTTGTTGTCGGTGCAGTTGTGGTTGTCGTTGGAACAGCTGTGGTTGTTGTTGGGGCAGCTGTGATTGTTGTTGGAGCAGATGTGGTTGTTGTTGGAACAGCTGTAGTTGTTGTCGCTGCAACTGTAGTTGTTGTTGGAGCAGCTGTGGTTGTTGTTGTCGCAGCTGTAGTTGTTGTCGGTGCAGCTGTAGTTGTTGTTGGAGCAGCTGTGGTTGTTGTTGGAACAGCTGTAGTTGTTGTCGCTGCAACTGTAGTTGTTGTTGGAGCAGCTGTGGTTGTTGTTGTCGCAGCTGTAGTTGTTGTCGGTGCAGTTGTGGTTGTTGTTGGAACAGCTGTAGTTGTTGTCGCTGTAGCTGTGGTTGTTGTTGGAACAGCTGTGGTTGTTGTCGCTGCAGATGTGGTTGTTGTCGCTGCAGATGTGGTTGTTGTCGCTGCAGTTGTGGTTGTTGTTGGAGCAGTTGTGGTTGTTGTTGGAGCAGCTGTGGTTGTTGTCGCAGCAGTTGTGGTTGTTGTTGGAGCAGCTGTGGTTGTTGTCGCAGCAGTTGTGGTTGTTGTTGGAGCAGCTGTGGTTGTTGTCGCAGCAGTTGTGGTTGTTGTTGGAGCAGCTGTGGTTGTTGTCGCAGCAGTTGTGGTTGTTGTTGGAGCAGATGTGGTTGTTGTCGCAGCAGTTGTGGTTGTTGTTGGAGCAGCTGTGGTTGTTGGAGCAGCTGTGGTTGTTGGAGCAGCTGTGGTTGTTGGAGCAGCAGTTGTGGTTGTTGTTGGAGCAGCTGTGGTTGTTGTTGCTGCAGATGTGGTTGTTGTCGCTGCAGATGTGGTTGTTGTCGCTGCGTTGCAGCAGGCTGTGTAGAGAATCTTACGTCATTTTCATATTTCATCACATTAACCACATCTTTATGAATAGGAAATTCTCTGACAAATTATTTTTTTTCCTACCAACAACAAGAACGATGACAAACATCTTGGCGATCATGGTGATGCTGTTTTTCTGCTCCTGTCTCTGAAAATAAAAATTCACTGTGGTTATTATGATTTAAAGAAAGCATTATTCCTACAATTGCCTTAATTAAGCTTTCTAAAGTTATCTTGAAAAGAAGTTTGAGATCTAAAACCCATAATATAAAAAAGTTCCTATTCAATTACATAATTTAAAATATAGATTTTTTTTCTATAGTACTGTCTTTGTGATAGTCCACATCTCTCAACGAGGTGCTTGTACACGCAAAAGCAACAAGAAGAAATTAAGAAATCATGAAGGAAAGGCTCTGACTATCATGACCTCATTGTTCCTGACTGTAAATCAGAGCAAAAGTCACCACTTCATGTTTATAGTGTTAATCAACTCCAATATTGACATATAATCACTAACCCATTAAATCTATCTATCTATCTATCTATCTATCTATCTATCTATCTATCTATCTATCTATCTATCTATCTATCTATCTATCTATCTATCTATCTATCTATCTATCTATCTATCTATCTATCTATCTATCTATCTATCTATCTATCTACCTGTGTGTGTGTGTGAATGTGTCATATATTATTTATCAAGGGTAATAGCAAAAAACAAAACAAAAACAGAAGCATAAAAAAACCTTCAGAACTTTAAGATAAACACAACCCAACACAACAAATTGCTGCCTAAATTACACCATATGTTGCCAAAAGATCATTTCCAGAAATAAATCTATCAATTCATCTTAAATTCACATGTAGATGTCAGATATATATTTAATATTAGGGTTACTTACATAGTATTTCTTTGCTTGTAAGTCGTCCACTGCAGTGAAAGAAAGTGATGTTCTCTGACTTCATCTCCTCTTTTTATAATCAGCCAACATGAACCTGAGGACAAATATGTGCAGGTGGAGTAATGGTAGTTATCGTCATGGTTTAAGGTGTGTGCACTAAACTTTTATTTACCTGCATCTCTCTCCTATTGTCCTCCTGAAACAGTCATCACTTTAATTTTAGCACTTACACACACACAGACACACACACACACACACACATATTTGTGACATGTTTTGACGTGAGCTTCGACATTTTCTCTGTGTGACTATGACTACATTTATGTGATTGTATCTTTATGGCTACATTAGGACTCTATGTGGTCCATAAAAGATGACCATTTTGGATAATAAAATCTGACAGAAGAAAACAAATATTCGGTGATTAGTTTTGGATTAACTAAATCTCACAACTGGCTGACTAGATTTAGACGGAGAATCAACATTTACAGGTTGGTGGTGCTCGGTGGGCAGTCAGCGTCCACATCAAAATAACTCTGATTTCTCTCTTTTTTGTCTTTTCTTTTACACACATTCTAAATATTACTGGTTCATTTACTTGAAATGAAGAAGTTTTCATCAATGGAAATAAGAAGTCAGTTTTAAAGGCATTCTTGCGAGTTGGGAGCTTGCTTTCATTTTCTTCTTGCAACACTTAATGCAGGAAGTCATTCCTCAGTTATCAGAGACACAAGGTGAGACCCGACTAAAAGACACTTACACACTTGTGCTGTAATAAATTGAATATAGCCACCGAGTACCGCTGGCCATGATTAAAAATGCAGGTTTAATGCATTTCAGCATTATGTTCACTTTTCAGACCTGACTGGGTTCATCTTTTGCACCTTCAAATCTTCAAATATACACAGGTATCAAAAAGTGAGAGTAAAGGATGCTTACAGTCTTTAAAGGTGTAAACTTTTATTTCTTTGAGCCTAAAACAACACCAGTGTGAATCAGTCACTTTATGTAAATAGTTTATTTGTAAAGACTTTAGATATACACATCCTTCATTGATCGCACGAGGGTTTATTTTTTTCTGTAACAGCAGCATGATAAAGAGTAAAAAAAGTGCAGCTGCAATAAACCACATATTAGCAATGCAGTTAAAATAATAGTACCACAGATGCCCAGTAAGTGTCTTATACTGTAACACAGGTCAGGGATTTATATATATATATATATACACAACATATTTCTGCTTTGTTGAACTTGTTTTATGAATCTTGCTGATCTGGTGCAACTCTGGAAATTAATTGATGCAGATTTGTTCATTAATTTATTCTGAAGTTATTCCAACACATGGATTTTCTTTTAGTTCTTTGGAGATATGCATATGAACAGCAGCACACACAGCAGTTTATAAAATATAGCTGAGCAGGTTTGATCCCGGCCTTTCTCTGTCGCACAATCAGTCATAAGAGGTGTGGTTATTGAAGCTGCTTCTAGTTGCATAAACTTGCAGCCACACCTCATAGTTTAGTCTCCTGTGCGTTAACAGATGTTGAGAATTAACATTCATTGTTTCTGTACTGAGGTCCAAAAACAGCTTAAAGCATTTCCCAGCATGTACTTGAGATGGTTGAGCCTTCACTGAGGAATGCCACATATCCGTCAAACAGGAGACAACACGTCACACGAAAACCTGTCCTGTGTGACCTTCAGTTCTGTGATGATGCATTTCTATGTTGTGATACAACATGATGTAGGAAAATGGAGATTCTGTTAGGCAACAACACAACAAAACTAATATCACAACACACACGTATGTACATTATGAACTGGAAAAAGTCCCTAGATCTTCAACTGAGGCATCTACAACACAAATAATAACACGTCTTGACCCACATCCGGTCTGTCTCTGGGGCTCCTGAGTGCCCGTTGGGCCACAAGGGGGTGAGGGAGGATGGGGTGCAGTTGATACAGTTTGGGTGGATGTTTGCAGGGACTTATCTCAAACTTACACCAGCCTGGGATCTGTGTGTAGTCTTGGGAAGTCCAACAGGTAGCCAGGGAGTGCTCCACTCTCCCTGTGGTAGGATTTAGGAAATAGGGGTGCTTACTAGCGCTCTCTTTCTGAGGGTAGTCCTCTACCTCCTGGCCATCCCATGCCTTCTCCTCTCGAGGCTTCCTGTGACAACACATTATTCACACAGGCAGGGTCTTGGGGGGGGGGGGGGGGGTGCCTTTATATGGCACCTTACAGCATATATAACTTGTATACAAATGTATATAGCTGTGTGTCTTTTATCTTTTATTCTAAAGTAATTTTAATGTAAAGAATCTACATACTGCTAATGGAGAGATGCCAAACTGCCTTTCATTGTTGTTGTAACAGTGACAATAAAGATCTATCTTTTCTATCTGATTTTATCTTAGCTGGCTGTGCTGTGCGGCCATTTGTTGCTCCTTTTTAATTACGCTATAGCCATTACATCTCTTGACATAGCAACATACACGTAGGATCTTGGGGGCAGGTGCGTTACCCAGGATAGGCGGGGATATTGTCCCTGCTGCTCGCTGCTGGTTGTTGTTTCATTTGTTATTTAAGATATCTCAGGGATAAAATGTGTTGTCAAACTTCTGTGCACTAACAGAAAGGAGAGTTTCACTGGTCTGGCCCACATAGACTCAAAATGAGGTGAGTGTGTTTGGAGATGTAAAATGAGTTTGACCTCGCTGCCGTAAACCCAACAACAAGTCAATGTTTGGGTCAAGTGTAATTTTGGTGGTGTTTTCACTATAGTCAAACCTTGTATTCTAATGAACTGCTAGAGACTGAATTGGAGTAGCATGATCTTTGGTGACTTCTTGATGTTAATGCTCAGAGCTTTTCAGTTTTCATGAAAAGTCTTGATTCTTTGCTGGTAGCATTAAATAAGCAACAGGCGATGTACGTGAGATTTCTGTTGTGGATTTCAAAGGACACACAACTACATGACATATCAGACGATGTCTTCCCGGGACAGGAAGTGACCACCAGCCTACTTCAACTGCAGCACACTTCAACGTGCGCTGATGTGCAAGTTCCCCATCATCACTGCTGGCAGCTTTAATTTATTTTACTTTTCAAATGAACTCTACCTTACGTGACTTTAATCTTCAGGACAGGTCGTCATGTTGAGCCTTGTATTGTCTGTGTGACATTGTGAACACACCTCACACACTAGAACAGCCGTTATTAAATCCATATATAAAGACTGAATGGATGCTGGAGTGGATACTAATTGTCATGGTTCTGGGTCAGTTTTGACACAGTATTTTGAGATGTTTTGGTTTGATTTTGTATTATGGATTATTTTCTGATTCTCTTGTTGTGCTTTGTTGATTATTATTACAATTCTATGTTTCAGGTCATTCTGGTTGAGGGGTCAGTTCTTAGGTTCAGTTTCGATGCCCTCATTTTTCTGCATGTTTAGTTCAGTGTCTAGTCTGCGTCTTTGTGTTGTTATTTCCTGTTTCCTGTTTTATTGTGAAGGTCCGTGTTTTATGTGAGTGTATTCAGTTTTGCCTCCCTTGTCTCATCTCGTCAATTACTTCCAGCTGTGTTCCCCACCTGTGTGTAATCTCCTTGTGTTCTTCTGTGTGTATTTAAGTCATGTCTTCTTATGTTGTAGTCGCTGGTCTGTCTGTGAATCTACCGTGTTTCATCCACGTGTTCTCCCTGCTGTCTACCGTCATATGCCTCTGCTCAACCTCCTCCATGTTCGTGTTCATGTCTAGTAGTTTAGTTTTCCCAGTTCAGATTATCTTTAGTTCCGTTTGCCGTTTTCCACTTGTGTTTTATTTTTTACAATAAACGTCCTTCGCACCTCCACGAGTGCCTACAATTGGATCCTCCTTTATTTTTCTCCACACGGCTCATCCCATTTGCCGTGACAGTATTGACCCGCCAGGTTATGGATCCAGCGGCATTCGCCCCACAGAAGGAGCTTCGGGAGCTCATAATCGACTCTGCTTCAAGGTTGAAATTTCCCACTCGTGGGACTAATAAAGGCATCTCATCTCGTCTCATCTCATCTTCCAAATACTGCAGGGTCTTTAATTTACAACAGGAAACATGATGAAATAACTATTGTGATTTGCAGAAATATAAACAAAGCTGAATATAACTCAGTATTAACACTGACTATTGTAGAGAAATGATTATTATGAGAAATTATTCTCATCTTTAAAAAGTCAGGAGACACTTATTAATCAGTGCAAAAAGACTTTATTTATGATAAGCTCAGTGTTGAGATTGTAGACATCACTATATTTTTAATATCAGTCCTCTGATCACACAAGTTTGGAACACACAAACATCAGGAAAACATTTAACAACTTCTCTCTGATAGATATAAATAATAAATAAAACCATAATAAATAAGAATAAATATATGATTAAACATTTGGTTACTTAAACATTTCAAATGGTCACAGGTACTTCAGTTTGTTGCTTCATTTGGAGGATGTGAACTTAAGAAATGTTAAAAACATGATCTGAGTACATGTGACGACAGAGCCAGAACTACTGTAAGGAAGCTGATGTTGTTGAGAATAGCAGAGGAGGTGGTTGTTGCTGTCGCTGCAGTTATGGTTGTTGAAGCAGCTGTAGTTGTTGTCGCGGCAGTTTTGGTTGTTGTTGGAACAGTTGTGGTTGTTGTTGGAGCAGTTGTGGTTGTTGTCGCAGCAGTTGTGGTTGTTGTTGGAACAGCTGTAGTTGTTGTCGCTGCAGATGTGGTTGTTGTTGGAGCAGCTGTGGTTGTTGTCGCAGCAGTTGTGGTTGTTGTTGGAGCAGCTGTGGTTGTTGTCGCAGCAGTTGTGGTTGTTGTTGGAGCAGCTGTGGTTGTTGTCGCAGCAGTTGTGGTTGTTGTTGGAGCAGCTGTGGTTGTTGTCGCGGCAGTTTTGGTTGTTGTTGGAACAGTTGTGGTTGTTGTTGGAGCAGGTGTGGTTGTTGTTGGAACAGCTGTGGTTGTTGTCGCAGCAGTTGTGGTTGTTGTTGGAGCAGCTGTGGTTGTTGTCGCAGCAGTTGTGGTTGTTGTTGGAACAGCTGTGGTTGTTGTCGCAGCAGTTGTGGTTGTTGTTGGAGCAGCTGTGGTTGTTGTCGCAGCAGTTGTGGTTGTTGTTGGAGCAGCTGTGGTTGTTGTCGCAGCAGTTGTGGTTGTTGTTGGAACAGCTGTGGTTGTTGTCGCAGCAGTTGTGGTTGTTGTTGGAGCAGTTTTGGTTGTTGTCGCAGCACTTGTGGTTGTTGTTGGTGCAGCTGTGGTTGTTGTTGCTGCAGCTGTGGTTGTTGTTGCTGCAGCTGTGGTTGTTGTCCCTGTAGCTGTGGTTGTTGTTGGAACAGCTGTGGTTGTTGTCGCTGCAGATGTGGTTGTTGTCGCTGCGTTGCAGCAGGCTGTGTAGAGGATCTTACGTCATTTTCATATTTCATCACATTAACCACATCTTTATGAATAGGAAATTCTTTGACAAATTAATTTTTTTCCTACCAACAACAAGAAGAACGATGACAAACATCTTTGCGATCATGGTGATGCTGATTTTCTGCTCCTGTCTCTGAAAATAAAAATTCACTGTGGTTATTATGATTTAAAGAAAGCATTATTCCTACAATTGCCTTAATTAAGCTTTCTAAAGTTATCTTGAAAAGAAGTTTGAGATCTAAAACCCATAATATAAAAAAGTTCCTATTCAATTACATAATTTAAAATATAGATTTTTTTTCTATAGTACTGTCTTTGTGATAGTCCACATCTCTCAACGAGGTGCTTGTACACGCAAAAGCAACAAGAAGAAATTAAGAAATCATGAAGGAAAGGCTCTGACTATCATGACCTCATTGTTCCTGACTGTAAATCAGAGCAAAAGTCACCACTTCATGTTTATAGTGTTAATCAACTCCAATATTGACATATAATCACTCACCCATTAAATCAATCTATCTATCTATCTATCTATCTATCTATCTATCTATCTATCTATCTATCTATCTACCTGTGTGTGTGTGTGAATGTGTCATATATTATTTATCAAGGGTAATAGCAAAAAACAAAACAAAAACAGAAGCATAAAAAAACCTTCAGAACTTTAAGATAAACACAACCCAACACAACAAATTGCTGCCTAAATTACACCATATGTTGCCAAAGAAACTGATGGACATTATGGACAATGCTGGGCATCCTCTGCACACGGCCGTTAACAACCAGAGGAGTCTGTTCAGTGACAGGTTGCTTCTCCCCAAGACAAGAACTAACAGACTTAAAAACTCCTTTGTCCCACACGCCATCAGACTGTTTAACTCCTCTCTGGAGGGGAGAGGGAGGGGAAACAGGAGGACAAAGGAGGGGGGAACAACTAAGCTGTAGTGCCTCTTCACCTCACTGTGCAATACCTTTTGTGCAATACTTTTGTAAATAGTCAACAGTGCAATAGACCTCAATACTTGAAATGTGCAATTCACTTGTATTTTTATTTTTTATTTTTTATTCCTATTTATTCTATTTATCCCCTTCGTATATTTTATTTATATTGTCTCTGTATTTATATATATATATATATATGTGTGTGTGTATATATATAATATTCTGTAACTCTGTAACTTCTGTCGGTGCTGTGCTTTTTTGGAAATCGAATTTCCCAGAGGAACCCACCCGAGGGATTAATAAAGTTCTATCTTATCTTATATATTGCCAAAAGATCATTTCCAGAAATAAATCTATCAATTCATCTTAAATTCACATGTAGATGTCAGATATATATTTAATATTAGGGTTACTTACATAGTATTTCTTTGCTTGTAAGTCGTCCACTGCAGTGAAAGAAAGTGATGTTCTCTGACTTCATCTCCTCTTTTTATAATCAGCCAACATGAACCTGAGGACAAATATGTGCAGGTGGAGTAATGGTAGTTATCGTCATGGTTTAAGGTGTGTGCACTAAACTTTTATTTACCTGCATCTCTCTCCTATTGTCCTCCTGAAACAGTCATCACTTTAATTTTAGCACTTACACACACACAGACACACACACACACATATTTGTGACATGTTTTGACGTGAGCTTCGACATTTTCTCTGTGTGACTATGACTACATTTATGTGATTGTATCTTTATGGCTACATTAGGACTCTATGTGGTCCATAAAAGATGACCATTTTGGATAATAAAATCTGACAGAAGAAAACAAATATTCGGTGATTAGTTTTGGATTAACTAAATCTCACAACTGGCTGACTAGATTTAGACGGAGAATCAACATTTACAGGTTGGTGGTGCTCACAGTCAGCGTCCACATCAAAATAACTCTGATTTCTCTCTTTTTAGTAGAACCATATTTTAAAATTATTCTTTGATTATTCGTCTTCTTTATTCATAACCAAAAAACATGTTCATATATACATTATCTCACGAAATTGAGTTCACCCCTCACATTTTTGTAAATATTTTTTTACATCATTTCATGGGACAACATTGATGATATGACACTTTGATAAAATGTAAAGTAGTCAGTTTACAGCTTGATTAACATTGCAAATGTGCTGTCACTGTCACGGTCTGACTGGGGCAGACCGTATGTGTTGCAGAGGAGGACTCAAACGCAGACCAAAACGTGGTGTGGATTAACAAAACAAGCCGTTTCATCCTCGACTGTGGTGCCGACACTCACCAGTCCCCTGCCACCTTCTTCCGCTTAGTGTACAGTGTCAGGGTGCTGGACTTGGGGTGAAATCCTCCACGCATAGTCAGGAGCTTCCTCGTCGTGATGTCGGTGGTAACCAGCTATGGAGGGTCCAGGTTGCAAGCTTCGCCAAGATCCTATCTTTCAGGTCAGTTCTTCTCGCACTCAATGATTCTTGGTAGGTACCAAGCCCCAAGTGCACTCTCAACATCTCCCACCTGACCTGTCATCTTGGCTCCCCCATTGTGTTGTAGCTCATCAATCTTGAACCATGAAAGCAGTTAAAAACTTTTTACAGCGTATTTTTATGTATCTGAGGGCTTGTTTTGAATATGCTGTTGGTGTTGATCATTGTTAATATTAAGACTTTTCTCTTTGATTCTTGCTCTCTGAGGAATGCACCACATCCATCAAACAGGAGTCAGCGCATTACTGAATGTTTGGGATTTGCCCATCACACCTAAACATAACCTGTGTGACCTTTTAATAAGCTGCTTCTTGTGGCAAGAATGCCTTTAAAACTGACTTCTTATTTCCATTGATGAAAACTTCTTCATTTCAAGTAAATGAACCAGTAATATTTAGAATGTGTGTAAAAGAAAAGACAAAAAAGAGAGAAATCAGAGTTATTTTGATGTGGACGCTGACTGCCCACCGAGCACCACCAACCTGTAAATGTTGATTCTCCGTCTAAATCTAGTCAGCCAGTTGTGAGATTTAGTTAATCCAAAACTAATCACCGAATATTTGTTTTCTTCTGTCAGATTTTATTATCCAAAATGGTCATCTTTTATGGACCACATAGAGTCCTAATGTAGCCATAAAGATACAATCACATAAATGTAGTCATAGTCACACAGAGAAAATGTCGAAGCTCACGTCAAAACATGTCACAAATATGTGTGTGTGTGTGTGTGTGTGTGTGTTTCTGTGTGTGTGTAAGTGCTAAAATTAAAGTGATGACTGTTTCAGGAGGACAATAGGAGAGAGATGCAGGTAAATAAAAGTTTAGTGCACACACCTTAAACCATGACGATAACTACCATTACTCCACCTGCACATATTTGTCCTCAGGTTCATGTTGGCTGATTATAAAAAGAGGAGATGAAGTCAGAGAACATCACTTTCTTTCACTGCAGTGGACGACTTACAAGCAAAGAAATACTATGCAAGTAACCCTAATATTAAATATATATCTGACATCTACATGTGAATTTAAGATGAATTGATAGATTTATTTCTGGAAATGATCTTTTGGCAACATATGGTGTAATTTAGGCAGCAATTTGTTGTGTTGGGTTGTGTTTATCTTAAAGTTCTGAAGGTTTTTTTATGCTTCTGTTTTTGTTTTGTTTTTTGCTATTACCCTTGATAAATAATATATGACACATTCACACACAGATAGATAGATAGATAGATAGATAGATAGATAGATAGATAGATAGATAGATAGATAGATAGATAGATAGATAGATAGATAGATAGATAGATTTAATGGGTGAGTGATTATATTGGAGTTGATTAACACTATAAATATCAAGTGTTTTCTTATGCTCTGATTTACAGTCAGGAACAATGAGGTCATCATAGTCAGAGCCTTTCCTTCATGATTTCTTAATTTCTTCTTGTTGCTTTTGCGTGTACAAGCACCTCGTTGAGAGATGTGGACTATCACAAAGACAGTACTATAGAAAAAAAATCTATATTTTAAATTATGTAATTGAATAGGAACTTTTTTATATTATGAGTTTTAGATCTCAAACTTCTTTTCAAGATAACTTTAGAAAGCTTAATTAAGGCAATTGTAGGAATAATGCTTTCTTTAAATCATAATAACCACAGTGAATTTTTATTTTCAGAGACAGGAGCAGAAAAACAGCATCACCATGATCGCCAAGATGTTTGTCATCGTTCTTCTTGTTGTTGGTAGGAAAAAAAATAATTTGTCAGAGAATTTCCTATTCATAAAGATGTGGTTAATGTGATGAAATATGAAAATGACGTAAGATTCTCTACACAGCCTGCTGCAACGCAGCGACAACAACCACATCTGCAGCGACAACAACCACAGCTGATCCAACAACAACTACAGCTGTTCCAACAACAACCACAGCTACAGGGACAACAACCACAGCTGCTCCAACAACAACCACAGCTGCTCCAACAACAACCACAGTTGCAGCGACAACAACTACAACTGCTCCAACAACAACCACAGTTGCTCCAACAACAACCACAGTTGCAGCGACAACAACTACAACTGCTCCAACAACAACTACAGCTGCTCCAACAACAACCACAGTTGCTCCAACAACAACCACAGTTGCAGCGACAACAACTACAACTGCTCCAACAACAACCACAGCTGCCGCGACAACAACTACAAATGCTCCAACAACAACCACAGCTTCTCCAACAACAACCACAACTGCAGCGACAACAACTACAGCTACTCCAACAACAACCACAGTTGCAGCGACAACAACCACAGCTGCTCCAACAACAACCACAACTGCAGCGACAACAACTACAGCTGCTCCAACAACAACCACAGTTGCAGCGACAACAACTACAACTGCTCCAACAACAACCACAGCTCCTCCAACAACAACCACAGCTGCTCCAACAACAACCACAGTTGCAGCGACAACAACCACAGCTGCTCCAACAACAACCACAACTGCAGCGACAACAACTACAGCTGCTCCAACAACAACCACAGTTGCAGCGACAACAACCACAGCTGCTCCAACAACAACCACAACTGCAGCGACAACAACTACAGCTGCTCCAACAACAACCACAGTTGCAGCGACAACAACTACAACTGCTCCAACAACAACTACAGCTCCTCCAACAACAACCACAGCTGCTCCAACAACAACCACAGTTGCAGCGACAACAACCACAGTTGCAGCGACAACAACTACAACTGCTCCAACAACAACCACAGTTGCTCCAACAACAACCACAGTTGCTCCAACAACAACTACAACTGCTCCAACAACAACTACAGCTGCTCCAACAACAACCACAGCTCCTCCAACAACAACCACAGCTGCCGCGACAACAACTACAACTGCTCCAACAACAACTACAGCTGCTCCAACAACAACCACAGCTCCTCCAACAACAACCACAGCTGCTCCAACAACAACCACAGTTGCAGCGACAACAACCACAGTTACAGCGACAACAACTACAACTGCTCCAACAACAACCACAGTTGCTCCAACAACAACCACAGTTTCAGCGACAACAACTACAACTGCTCCAACAACAACTACAGCTGCTCCAACAACAACCACAGCTCCTCCAACAACAACCACAGCTGCCGCGACAACAACTACAACTGCTCCAACAACAACCACAGTTGCTCCAACAACAACCACAGTTGCAGCGACAACAACTACAACTGCTCCAACAACAACTACAGCTGCTCCAACAACAACCACAGCTCCTCCAACAACAACCACAGCTGCTCCAACAACAACCACAGTTGCTCCAACAACAACCACAGTTGCAGCGACAACAACTACAACTGCTCCAACAACAACCACAGTTGCTCCAACAACAACCACAGTTGCAGCGACAACAACTACAACTGCTCCAACAACAACTACAGCTGCTCCAACAACAACCACAGCTCCTCCAACAACAACCACAGCTGCCGCGACAACAACTACAACTGCTCCAACAACAACCACAGCTGCTCCAACAACAACCACAGTTGCTCCAACAACAACCACAGTTGCAGCGACAACAACTACAACTGCTCCAACAACAACCACAGCTGCCGCGACTACAACTACAAATGCTCCAACAACAACCACAGCTTCTCCAACAACAACCACAACTGCTCCAACAACAACTACAGCTGCTCCAACAACAACCACAGCTCCTCCAACAACAACCACAGCTGCTCCAACAACAACCACAGTTGCAGCGACAACAACCACAGCTGCTCCAACAACAACCACAACTGCAGCGACAACAACTACAGCTGCTCCAACAACAACCACAGTTGCAGCGACAACAACCACAGCTGCTCCAACAACAACAACAACTGCAGCGACAACAACTACAGCTGCTCCAACAACAACCACAGTTGCAGCGACAACAACTACAACTGCTCCAACAACAACTACAGCTGCTCCAACAACAACCACAGCTCCTCCAACAACAACCACAGCTGCTCCAACAACAACCACAGTTGCAGCGACAACAACCACAGTTGCAGCGACAACAACTACAACTGCTCCAACAACAACCACAGTTGCTCCAACAACAACCACAGTTGCTCCAACAACAACTACAACTGCTCCAGCAACAACTACAGCTGCTCCAACAACAACCACAGCTCCTCCAACAACAACCACAGCTGCCGCGACAACAACTACAACTGCTCCAACAACAACTACAGCTGCTCCAACAACAACCACAGCTCCTCCAACAACAACCACAGCTGCTCCAACAACAACCACAGTTGCAGCGACAACAACCACAGTTGCAGCGACAACAACTACAACTGCTCCAACAACAACCACAGTTGCTCCAACAACAACCACAGTTGCAGCGACAACAACTACAACTGCTCCAACAACAACTACAGCTGCTCCAACAACAACCACAGCTCCTCCAACAACAACCACAGCTGCTCCAACAACAACCACAACTGCAGCGACAACAACTACAGCTGCTCCAACAACAACCACAGCTCCTCCAACAACAACCACAGCTGCTCCAACAACAACCACAACTGCAGCGACAACAACCACAGCTGCTCCAACAACAACCACAACTGCAGCGACAACAACTACAGCTGCTCCAACAACAACCACAGTTGCAGCGACAACAACTACAACTGCTCCAACAACAACTACAGCTGCTCCAACAACAACCACAGCTCCTCCAACAACAACCACAGCTGCTCCAACAACAACCACAGTTGCAGCGACAACAACCACAGTTGCAGCGACAACAACTACAACTGCTCCAACAACAACCACAGTTGCTCCAACAACAACCACAGTTGCAGCGACAACAACTACAACTGCTCCAACAACAACTACAGCTGCTCCAACAACAACCACAGCTCCTCCAACAACAACCACAGCTGCTCCAACAACAACCACAGTTGCTCCAACAACAACCACAGTTGCAGCGACAACAACTACAACTGCTCCAACAACAACCACAGTTGCTCCAACAACAACCACAGTTGCAGCGACAACAACTACAACTGCTCCAACAACAACTACAGCTGCTCCAACAACAACCACAGCTCCTCCAACAACAACCACAGCTGCCGCGACAACAACTACAACTGCTCCAACAACAACCACAGCTGCTCCAACAACAACCACAGCTCCTCCAACAACAACCACAGTTGCAGCGACAACAACTACAACTGCTCCAACAACAACCACAGCTGCCGCGACTACAACTACAAATGCTCCAACAACAACCACAGCTTCTCCAACAACAACCACAACTGCTCCAACAACAACTACAGCTGCTCCAACAACAACAACCACAGTTGCTCCAACAACAACCACAGCTGCTCCAACAACAACCACAACTGCAGCGACAACAACTACAGCTGCTCCAACAACAACCACAGCTCCTCCAACAACAACCACAGCTGCCGCGACAACAACTACAACTGCTCCAACAACAACCACAGTTGCTCCAACAACAACCACAACTGCAGCGACAACAACCACAGCTGCTCCAACAACAACCACAGTTGCTGCGACAACAACCACAACTGCTCCAACAACAACCACAACTGTTCCAACAACAACCACAACTGCAGCGACAACAACTACAGCTGCTCCAACAACAACCACAACTGCTCCAACAACAACTACAACTGCTCCAACAACGACCACAGTTGCAGCGACAACAACCACAGCTGCTCCAACAACAACCACAGCTGCTCCAACAACAACCACAGTTGCAGCGACAACAACCACAGCTGCTCCAACAACAACCACAGCTGCTCCAACAACAACCACAGTTGCAGCGACAACAACCACAGCTGCTCCAACAACAACCACAGTTGCTCCAACAACAACCACAACTGCAGCGACAACAACCACAGCTGCTCCAACAACAACTACAGCTGCTCCAACAACAACCACAGTTGCAGCGACAACAACCACAGCTGCTCCAACAACAACCACAACTGCAGCGACAACAACTACAGCTGCTCCAACAACAACCACAGTTGCAGCGACAACAACCACAGTTGCAGCGACAACAACCACAGCTGCTCCAACAACAACCACAACTGCAGCGACAACAACTACAACTGCTCCAACAACAACCACAGTTGCAGCGACAACAACCACAGCTGCTCCAACAACAACCACAGTTGCTCCAACAACAACCACAACTGCAGCGACAACAACCACAGCTGCTCCAACAACAACCACAGCTGCTCCAACAACAACCACAACTGCAGCGACAACAACTACAGCTGCTCCAACAACAACCACAGTTGCAGCGACAACAACCACAGTTGCAGCGACAACAACCACAGCTGCTCCAACAACAACCACAACTGCAGCGACAACAACTACAACTGCTCCAACAACAACCACAGCTGCTCCAACAACAACCACAGTTGCAGCGACAACAACCACAGCTGCTCCAACAACAACCACAGTTGCTCCAACAACAACCACAACTGCAGCGACAACAACCACAGCTGCTCCAACAACAACCACAGCTGCTCCAACAACAACCACAACTGCAGCGACAACAACTACAGCTGCTACAACAACAACCACAGTTGCAGCAACAACAACCACAGTTGCAGCGACAACAACCACAGCTGCTCCAACAACAACCACAACTGCAGCGACAACAACTACAACTGCTCCAACAACAACTACAACTGCTCCAACAACAACCACAGTTGCTCCAACAACAACCACAGTTGCTCCAACAACAACTACAACTGCTCCAACAACAACTACAACTGCTACAACAACAACTACAGCTGCTCCAACAACAACCACAGCTCCTCCAACAACAACCACAGCTGCTCCAACAACAACCACAGTTGCAGCGACAACAACCACAGTTGCAGCGACAACAACTACAACTGCTCCAACAACAACCACAGTTGCTCCAACAACAACCACAGTTGCAGCGACAACAACTACAACTGCTCCAACAACAACTACAGCTGCTCCAACAACAACCACAGCTCCTCCAACAACAACCACAGCTGCCGCGACAACAACTACAACTGCTCCAACAACAACCACAGCTGCTCCAACAACAACCACAGCTCCTCCAACAACAACCACAGTTGCAGCGAAAACAACTACAACTGCTCCAACAACAACCACAGTTGCAGCGACAACAACTACAACTGCTCCAACAACAACCACAGTTGCTCCAACAACAACCACAGTTGCAGCGACAACAACTACATCTGCCCCAACAACAACCACAACTGCTGCTCCAACAACCACAACTGCTGCGCCAACAACAACAACTACAGCTGCTCCAACAACAACCACAGTTGCAGCGACAACAACCACAGTTGCAGCGACAACAACCACAGCTGCTCCAACAACAACTACATCTGCCCCAACAACAACCACAACTGCTGCTCCAACAACCACAACTGCTCCAACAACAACCACAACTGCAGCGACAACAACTACAGCTGCTCCAACAACAACCACAACTGCAGCGACAACAACTACAACTGCTCCAACAACAACCACAGTTGCTCCAACAACAACCACAGTTGCAGCGACAACAACTACATCTGCCCCAACAACAACCACAACTGCTGCTCCAACAACCACAACTGCTGCTCCAACAACAACAACTACAGCTGCTCCAACAACAACCACAGTTGCAGCGACAACAACCACAGTTGCAGCGACAACAACCACAGTTGCAGCGACAACAACTACATCTGCCCCAACAACAACCACAACTGCTGCTCCAACAACCACAACTGCTCCAACAACAACCACAACTGCAGCGACAACAACTACAGCTGCTCCAACAACAACCACAACTGCAGCGACAACAACTACAACTGCTCCAACAACAACCACAGCTGCTCCAACAACAACCACAGTTGCAGCGACAACAACCACAGCTGCTCCAACAACAACCACAGTTGCTCCAACAACAACCACAACTGCAACGACAACAACTACAGCTGCTACAACAACAACCACAGCTGCAGCAACAACAACCACAGTTGCAGCGACAACAACCACAGCTGCTCCAACAACAACCACAGTTGCTCCAACAACAACCACAGTTCCAGCGACAACAACTACAACTGCTCCAACAACAACCACAGCTGCTCCAACAACAACCACAACTGCAGCGACAACAACTACAGCTGCTCCAACAACAACCACAGTTCCAGCGACAACAACCACAGTTGCTCCAACCACAACTGCAGTTCCAACAACAACAACTACAGCTGCTCCAACAACAACCACAACTGCTGCGCCAACAACAACAACTACAGCTGCCCCAACAACGACTACAGCTGCCCCAACAACAACCACAACTGCTGCCCCAACAACAACAACTACAGCTGCCCCAACAACAACCACAACTGCCGCCCCAACAATAACAACAACTGTTGCCCCAACAACAACTACAGCTCCAACAACCACAACTGCTGCTCCAACAACCACAACTGCAGCTCCAACAACAACCACAACAACCGCCCCAACAACAACAACTACAGCTGCCCCAACAACAACTACAGCTGCCCCAACAACAACAACAACTGCCGCCCCAACAACAACCACAACTGCCGCCCCAACAACAACCACAACTGCCGCCCCAACAACAACCACAACAGCTGCCCCAACAACAACAACAACTACAGCTGCACAAACAACAACCACAACTGCTGCTCCAACAACCACAGCTGCTCCAACAACAACCACAGTTGCAGCGACAACAACCACAGCTGCTCCAACAACAACCACAACTGCAGCGACAACAACTACAGCTGCTCCAACAACAACCACAGTTGCAGCGACAACAACTACAACTGCTCCAACAACAACTACAGCTGCTCCAACAACAACCACAGTTGCAGCGACAACAACTACAACTGCTCCAACAACAACCACAGTTGCTCCAACAACAACCACAGTTGCAGCGACAACAACTACAACTGCTCCAACAACAACCACAGCTTCTCCAACAACAACCACAACTGCAGCGACAACAACTACAGCTGCTCCAACAACAACCACAGTTGCAGCGACAACAACCACAGCTGCTCCAACAACAACCACAACTGCAGCGACAACAACTACAGCTGCTCCAACAACAACCACAGTTGCAGCGACAACAACTACAACTGCTCCAACAACAACTACAGCTGCTCCAACAACAACCACAGCTCCTCCAACAACAACCACAACTGCAGTGACAACAACTACAGCTGCTCCAACAACAACCACAGTTGCAGCGACAACAACTACAGCTGCTCCAACAACAACCACAGCTCCTCCAACAACAACCACAGTTGCAGCGACAACAACCACAGCTATTCCAACAACAACCACAACTGCAGCGACAACAACTACAGCTGCTCCAACAACAACCACAGTTGCTCCAACAACAACCACAGTTGCAGCGACAACAACTACAACTGCTCCAACAACAACCACAGTTGCTCCAACAACAACCACAGTTGCAGCGACAACAACTACAACTGCTCCAACAGCAACTACAGCTGCTCCAACAACAACCACAGCTCCTCCAACAACAACCACAGCTGCCGCGACAACAACTACAACTGCTCCAACAACAACCACAGCTGCTCCAACAACAACCAAAGTTGCAGCGACAACAACCACTGCTGCTCCAACAACAACCACAACTGCTGCTCCAACAACAACCACAGTTGCAGCGACAACAACTACAACTGCTCCAACAACAACCACAGCTGCTCCAACAACAACCACAGCTGCCCCAACAACAACCACAACTGCTGCGCCAACAACAACAACTACAGCTGCCCCAACAACAACCACAACAGCCGCCCCAACAACAACAACAACTACTGCTGCACCAACAACTACTGCTGCACCAACAACAACCGCAACTGCTGCTCCAACAACCACAACTGCAGCTCCAACAACAACCACAACAACCGCCCCAACAACAACAACAACTGTTGCCCCAACAACAACAACTACAGCTGCCCCAACAACAACCACAACAGCCGCCCCAACAACAACAACAACTACTGCTGCACCAACAACTACTGCTGCACCAACAACAACCGCAACTGCTGCTCCAACAACCACAACTGCAGCTCCAACAACAACCACAACAACCGCCCCAACAACAACAACTACAGCTGCCCCAACAACAACTTCAGCTGCCCCAACAACAACAACAACTGCCGCCCCAACAACAACCACAACTGCCGCCCCAACAACAACCACAACAGCTGCCCCAACAACAACAACAACTACAGCCGCACAAACAACAACCACAACTGCTGCTCCAACAACCACAACTGCAGCTCCAACAACAACCACAACAATCGCCCCAACAACAACAACAACTGTTGCCCCAACAACAACCACTACAGCTGCCCCAACAACAACCACAACAGCCATCCCAACAACAACAACTACAGCTGCCCCAACAACAACCACAACAGCCGCTCCAACAACAACAAGTACAGCTGCCCCAACAACAACCACAACTGCTGCGCCAACAACAACAACTACAGCTGTGGTGACAACAACCTCAACCACAACTACAACAGCTGCCCCAACAACAACCACAGCTGCTCCAACAGCAACCTCAACTTCCCCAACAACAACCACAGCCAGTACAACAACATCTATAACTACCCCTACAACAACCTCAAGTATCCCAACAACAAGTACAACCACTACAACGACATCAGCAACGACCCCAACAACAACCTCAACTACCCCAACAACAAGTACAGCCACTACAAAAACATCAGCAACAACCCAAAGAACAAGCACAACTACCCCAACAACTACAACCACTACAACGACATCAGCAACTACCCCAACAACAACCACAACCACAGCAACTACAACAACATCAACAACTACCCCTACAACAACCTCAAGTATCCCAACCACAAGTACAACCACTACAAAAACCTCAGCAACTACCCCAACAACAAGCACAACTACCCCAACAACTACAACCACTACAACGACATCAGCAACGACCCCAACAATAACCTCAACTGCCCCAACAACAAGTACAACCACTACAACAACCTCAGCAACCACCCCAACAACAACCTCAACTACCCCAACAACAAGTACAACCACCAGAACAACCTCAGCAACCACCCCAACAACAACCTCAACTACCCCAACAACAAGTACAACCACCAGAACAACCTCAGCAACCACCCCAACAACAACCCCAACAACAACCAGAACTACTGCAAGAACCACTTCCTCTGCCATGGTGAACAACATCAGCTTCCTTACATTAGTTCTGGTTCTGATGTCACATGTACTCAGCTCATATTTGTAACATTTTTAAGTTCACATCCTGAAAATGAAGTAATAAACCAAAGTACATGTGAAGTTTTGAAATTATTAAGTAACCAGGTTGTAAAGCATATTTGAATTCTTATTTATTGTAGTTTTAGGGGGGGGGTTCAGATCAGACATGTTTGATGTTTTCCTCCCTGAGATGTTGTTTGTATGTGTATCATCTAAGCGTGTGATCAGGGGACTAATATTAACAATATTGTGATGTCTACAATCTCAACACTGATCTTATCATTGCACTTTTCAAAACTATCATAAATAAAGTCTCTTTGGATTGATTAATGAGTGTCCCCTGACTGTTTTATGATGAGAATGGTTTCTCTTAATAATACTTTTTCTACAAACCTGTTCACAGTCACAGCGTAAAATGTAGCAGCAGAAAAATGTCACAGAGCATGTGTGAAACAGCACTGCAACAGTCAGTGTTGTTGGCTGTTTCAGGAGGACAAAAGCAGAGAGACACTTGCATTCAAGCTGTGTCTGCACACACCTTTAACCAGGACAATATCTACCATTACTTCACCTGCACATATTTATATGAATGCTGATGTTATCTCATGTCGCTGGCTTATAAAACATCACACTTGCTTTCACTGTGATGGACAGCTTACAAGTAACAAGTTCTATTAAATTATGATGTAACTTCATATGTCTAAGACTTTAGACTGCAGTGTATATGTGGTACCAAAAGCTCAGTTGATCAAACAGTTTGTCTTCACTACAGCTTCATGCAGCTCTCAGACACAGCTGCTCCAACCGCAGCTGCTCCAACTACAGCTACTGTAACTACAACCACCTCTGCTGCAAAATGAGCTTCATCTCAGTAGCTGTGTCGCCAATGTCACATGTACCTCATTAAGATTATTAATGTTGTCCAGCTCACATCCTGTAAGTGCAGCGATTAAAAACTGAAGGACGTGAAAATGTGAAATGTTTAAATGAACTGAGTTATGTTAGTTTCAGGGACTGGGTGTGTGCAGGGAGGTGAGGACCCAAATGCAAGACTCACAACACGTGTAGATAAACTCAAAACACAGCTTTATTAACAGAAAGGCAAAGGGCGATACAAAACTACACTGGGGAGAACTAAAACTAACTCACCAGGAGGCACAGGGAAATCACAGGGAAATACGCACAAAACTGAAGGATGACGCGACATGAAACAGAGGGAGATTATCACATAAATACACAAAAGGTAATAAGGGACATGGGAATACACAGGGAGCACAGATGAGGACAATTACGCATAAAAAGACAGGGAGGACACAGAACTGAAAATACTCAGAGATATATGAACACAGGTACACAGAGGAAGATAAGGAGCAAAGACATGGGGATATCTAACAACCAAAAGCCAAACATGACAACCTCGGGACCAGGACTAAACTAACAAGGTGGACTCAAATCATAATACAAAATGACAAAACACAAGAAACTGAGACCGCTGGGTCATAAGACCCAGGATTGTGACAGTAAGTGTGTGATCCTGACTGAGAGATCGATAGACAAGTTCATTCAGGTACATTTGACCTTCATCTGCGATGTCTTCTTGAGAAGATATGAACAAAAGTTCCCTTATAAATGTTTAATGTTATTTGGTTAGGAGTGGCATTAATGTGGCAGACCCTTACTCTGAATGGAGCTAGAAAGGTAGGCAGATGGTGGAGTAGCTTCAGGGAACTGAGCCAGTATGTTCCAGGTTAGAGTGCATACATATACTGCCAGTCTGGGTGTGTCTCCCCAACCAACTAGAGGTGGATGACAGATGACATAGCTTGACAGGGA
Organism: Mchenga conophoros; assembly: GCF_057382185.1. NCBI lineage: Eukaryota > Metazoa > Chordata > Actinopteri > Cichliformes > Cichlidae > Mchenga > Mchenga conophoros. The sequence continues at coordinate 1,611,859 of NC_140546.1, forward strand.
GGGGTCCAGATAAGAGGCACAACCCAGACTGGTTTTTCCAAATACAGGTGCAGTGGTTTCATTCAGACCAGAAGCTGCATGTTCTTAAACTCAGGTACACATATAGCTCTTAATGCAGGCCAGTAAACTTGAAATATAAAGTCACCCCCTTTGTGGCTGATAAATCCGTTTTTCTTTCTTTGGATTCACTTCAATGATTTTTTTGTTCAGCTGTCACACAGTTATCAATCAATCAATCAATCAATCTTTATTTATAAAGCACTTTTCATACAAAAAAAAATGTAGCACAAAGTGCTTTACATAGTTAAAAGCAGCCCACCCCACCCTCCAACTCACTCCCCACACTCTCATTAACATAAATGATGTGAATACACACATATCCCCCCCCCCCCCCCCCCCCCACACACACACACACACACACACACGCGCACACTTAAAGAGTAAAAATTGGGCTGGGCTCGCATGAGCCAAGTGAGGAAACACTATAACAGGGAGCCGTCTGCACCGGGAGTTATGTAACGTCTCAACATGAAGGTTAGCATAGCTGTGCTGCTCCTCACATATAACGGCCCAACTCACTTTTCTCTGCTGTTTTTTTTCCAATAAGTGTGTGGATGTATTTCTCACACCTCAGTAAACTGGGATGCATCGTACTTATTTTCACATTATTTATTATGGTATGTTATAATGTACACGGTATGAAGTATGTTGTGAATATTCTATAACTATAAGTATGTACAGGCTGTAGTGAGTACAAGCTATGTACAGGATATGAACAGGATATAAATATGAAAAACTATACAGAATATGAAATAAATAACTTTACAGAATCTGGGATATACAGCTATACAGAAATGGGAACTATGCAAGTTGTAAACAGTTGTAGGATTAAAGATTATCGAATGTACAGAATGATTATTTACACAGAGCTATACAGTAGTGCAGTTAAGATAAGTGAGGGTGTAGATAGTTTCTACAGAGGCTATATAAAGTGCTAGTGGTTGTGAGTGGTGGTTCAGTCCATGTTATTATTGTGTTTGAGGGTACAGTTGTCCATTGTGGGTGTGTGTATGTTCAGTCCATGAGTTTAACGTGGGTCAGATGTCAGGAGGCAGAGTTCAGGAGTCTGACAGCTGTGGGGAAGAAGCTGTTCCGGTACCTGGTGGTCTTAGTCCGGAGGCTCCTGTGGCGCCTCCCAGAGGGCAGGAGGGTGAAGAGTCCATGTGATGGGTGACTGGGGTCTTTGATGATTTTCCCAGCCCTTTTCAGACACCGCTTCCTGTAGATGTCTTTTATGGCAGGAAGTGGTGCTCCGGCGATGTGCTGGGCAGTTTTCACGACCCTCTGCAACGCCTTCCGGTCCGAGGCAGAGCAGTTCCCGTACCGTTTCAATAACCTCAATATGTATGGCTCGTTTGGACATACACGTGAAAAGGACAGCCCACCTTTTGTCTTGAGCTTGACCACCTCTGGTACGGCGTATCACCACTTCCCATGGTCCAAAAACATCAAGGCCAACATAGGAAAATGGAGGGTCAGCTTGAAGGCGCTCTGTGGGTAGGTCTGACATTTGTTGCTGCTCGGTTCTTCCTCTTAGTTTCCTGCATGTAACACACTTGTGAATAATACTGCTGATGAGACGTTTCCCTCCAACAATCCACAGACCACTGTTGCGAATTGCACCCACTGTTTACGTGGGTGCCGAAAAGGAAGAGGGGCAACCCATGATTTTTGTCCATGATCTGTAGGAAGACTGAATCCTCAATGGAGTGTGCTAGCTGGTTGTCATCTTTTGTGGCATTGAAGACTGTTTCTCCAAGATTTGTCACTGTCGATGCATTTTGGATGTCTCTATTGGGTCGGGTTCTCTTTTTCTCATCTTTGCCATTAGGATTTTCTTTCACCTTTATCTTATTCTCACACGTGGCAAAGTGACTTGGTCTGCCATTTTCCAGGATGCAGGTTTTCATAGCACTCACTGTAGTCGTGTTGTGTGCACCTCCTATGCACACCTCTCCAACTATGACCCACCCTAGGTCTAAGCGTTGTGCATGTGGGGCGTTTAGTGGACCATTATACTGGTCTTGAACCTTATGCGCTCTGATAATGTCTCTTCCCAATAGAAGAAGAATGTCTGCATCTGGGTCAAGCAGTGGAATCTTATCTGTCACTCTTTTAAGATGATGGTGGTGACATGCAGCTTCGGGTGTGGGTATCTCTGACCTGTTGTTTGGGATATCATTGCGGGATATAAGTGCAGGCAAGGGCATGGTAACTTTCCCATCCAACGATTCTATCATAAAACTGTGGGCTCTTCTCCCAGATGCTTCTATGACGCCTGCACAGGTTTTCAGTGTGTATGGCACGGTTGCTCCCTTGAGACCAAACATGTCAAAAAACTCAGATCTGGCCAGTGAAACATTACTTTGGTCATCTAAAATGACATACATCTTCTGCCATAGCTCTTGGTGGCCATTTGGGTACACATTCACCAGCCAGATCTTTGAGCAGGATTTCCCTTGAAACCCATCCCCACATACCTGGGTACATCTGGATGTGACACTCTGTACCTCTGTGTCTGACCTCTCCCCGCCATTCTCTGTCGAGGAAGTAGGAACTGCATCTGAGCGCGAAGCTGGTCCAGGGTGCAGAGCGGGAATGTGTTTATCGCTATCACATTCCTCGCATTTTACGATGGCCTCACAAGATTTGGCTTGATGAGTCGTAGAGGCGCAGCAGCGAAAACATATGTTGTTTTCTTTTAAGAACCTTTTCCTCTCTTCCAAGAGCAGTTTTTGAAAACCTCTGCATTTTTGAAGAGAATGAGGCTTGTGGTGCATGGGGCATAGCTTCTCTGGATTTCCTATTTTGGGCTCTGAAGCCATAGATCGTTCGTCTTGTGCACGGAGACAGGTCTCACTTGATTTGACCTTTCTTCTCTGTAAGAATTTGTGAAAAGATCTGGATAGTTAAAACTGGGACCATTTCTCTCTTCAGCCTCTCTGCAGATGAATTCTTTGAAGTAGGAAAAAGGAGGAAAGGCAGCATGATGATCTCTTTTGTATTTGCACCCCTGTGACAGCCACTTGTCTTGGAGATATAAAGGGAGCTTTTCCACAATTGGCTGCACACCTCTTGATGTATCAAGATACTACAGCAAATACTACAGCGGTGGTTAAAAAGGCCCAGCAGCGTCTCCACTTTCTGAGAGTGCTCAGGAGGAACAACCTGGAGGAGAGGCTGCTGGTGACATTTTACAGAGCCACCATAGAGAGCATCCTAACGTACGGCATAACAACATGGTATGCAGGGTGCTCAGCTGCAGACAGGAAAGTACTGCAGAGGGTCATCAACACAGCCCAGAAGATCACTGGCTGCTCTCTGCCCAGCCTGGAGGTCACTGCAAACTCTCGGTACCTCAGCAGAGCTGGCAATATCATCAAGGACCACTCTCACCCCAGCAACCAACTGTTTGAACTATTACCGTCAGGCCGACGGTACAGGTCACATAAAACCAGGACAAACAGATTCAGGGATAGCTTCTTTCCCAGAGCTATCACCGTAGTAAATAAGCACAAAAACAATTGAACCTATTCCATACCGTCACTGTCATTATATTATGCTGCTATTCATACTGTCATTATATTAATGCTGCTATCCTGTATATATTGTACATACTATTGTTTGAGTACTTACGATTGTTTTTTTGTACTTTTTATATTTTACATTTATATTTATTATTGAAACTTGCACCAAGGGAGTGGCACTCCAATTTCGTTGTACTCTGTACAATGACAATAAAGGCTATTCTATTCTATTCTATTCTAAGATAGGCTAGACCTGGCAGGTAACCCACTTACTTCTACTAAAGTAAGTGGTTATAATTATTTTCACATTGCAATAATGAAGGACTTAGAGTGCTGAGGGGTAAATGCAAACACTCTTACACACATAAATAATAATTAGACTTATCATTCATAACCTGATACATTTTATGATTTTCCTTTACAAAACTTTGGTTGTTTTGATCAGCAGTTTCATTTAAATATACCATATAGCCGACAATCACAATGATATTTGACACATGAAATGAAGTTTATAGGATTTACAGAGAGTCTGCAATAGTTACTTAAACAAAATTAAGCGGGCGCATATATTTGGGCACCCTTGTCATTTTATTGATTTGAATACCTTTAGCACTAATTATTGGAACACAAAATTTGTTTGGTAAGCTTATTGACCCTTGACCTACATACACAGGTGAATCCAATCATGATAAAGGATATTTAAGGTGGCCAATTGCAAGTTTTTCTCCTCTTTGCATCTTCTCTGAAGTGTGGCAAAATGGGAGCCTCAAAGCAACAAAACAACCCTCAAATGACCTGAAAACAAAGATTGTTCAACATCATATAGGGGAAGGATACAAAAAGCTAGTGATGGGCAGATGAAGCTTTCTGAAGCTTGTATTGAAAAACGGTTCATTACTTGAAGCTTTTCAACACAGTCCTCTCTGGTGACATCTGGTGGCCAGAAATATGAAGAGCAGCTTGAATCCACAAAATAAAACCAACTGCTTCGTAATGATTGCCCACTCTACAGAGTGGAGTTCTGTCTGATATTGGGCCACCGCTGTGTTGCTTTAAACGTGTATTTTTTGGGGTGACAAAATTGTGTTTTATTTCTTTTATAAATAATTTTGACCAGGAAACTTTCCTTGTTTAAACATGCACCATGGTTTGGTCTTTCTTTGCTTGTGACTTCTTGATGTTGGTATATTCAATAATTGAAAAACACCACGTTACATATAATATACATATAATAATGCACATTATGGAGTATGCTTCTGCTGTGAGGTCCTGCCTCCATGCACTTATGCAATGGCTTCCCCCACACCCTCTAGCAGACCATTACATGAAGGAACCTTTTAAAAACAAGCGCGTCCATGCTCACAGGTGTACACACGGGTGCTCACACACACAAACTACACCCTTTTTGAGTCCTACCTCAAAGCACACTGTGCGCTGTCGATCCTACGTGCTGCACAATAATGTTTAATATTTAGTATTTACTGTTATATTCCCATAGATCATCGTGATGATGTTTATTATGTTGCTCTTTTTCTTCTGCTTGTTTTCTTTTTTCTTTGTCAACAGGTGATCCAGGTGATTGATATTTGTATTTGTTGTCTGCTTATTTTGTTGGTTTTTGTTTTTTGCCCTTTATCCCCGTCCCTCTTCCCCACTGTTTTTTTCCCTCTTTCTTTTCCCCAGTCAAGTCTGTCCCGTATCAAGTACAGCTGACTCTGACATTATGGTCATGAACTGTTTATCTTCTACAGACATTTCTGCACGCTCATTACACCGGTTCTCCACAAAATCTTGATTATACTGTTTAATCAGCATTTCTTCTAAACTACTTATAGAAGTTGGTTATGGCAGATGCAAAAATGCAAATTTTCACCTCTGCTCAGGATCAGCAGAGCCTTGATTCCAGGGCTGAGGTTGAATCAGAAGCTCCTTCTGGAACATCTACTAAGTTCATACCTGCTGCTACAGCTCAAAAGGCTCCAAGAATAAAGAAAGCCCCTTTAGTTCATTCACCTTTGCCAATGCCCCTAGAGACACATGCACCTGCTAAGGTTAAACCAGAAGGGGAAAGCCCAAGGCCAATCTCTTCTCAGGTTGATGTCCACAGTGCCCTAACAGATATCATGAGAAAGCAAAATGAGATTACTGAGATGCTTGTAAAATAACAGAGGTTGTCACTGCTTCCAGCAATAGAAATTCCTGTTTTTGGTTGTGATCCTTTGCTTTTTAGACCCTTTCTTAAGGCGTTTGAGCAAGGAATAGAAACTAAGACTGATAACATGCAGGATAGACTTTATTATTTAGAACAGTTTACTACAGGACAGCCCAGAATTTTAGTGAGAAGCTGCATGCACATGTTATGTGCATGCAGCTTATACTGAGGCAAAAAAGCAGCTTGAGTGGAACTTTGGTAACAGAGCAAAGATAACATCTGCATTTATAGACAAGGCTCTTAACTGGTCAGTTTTAAAGTCACTCCATTATGCAACATACACCTTTTTTCAATACACACAAAGTAAACACATGAACAACAAAGACTTGAAATCATAGAACATTGACCTTTCCTTTTGTTTGTTTTTTAAGAAGATGTATATGGACTACTGAAGAAAATTAATGGTATTGCTTTTTGTGATGGCCACACAGACAGATATAATTCATGTTACACAGAAATGTTGTGGCCATTTTTGTTGAATGTTTATAAAATGCAATTTGTATCCATTTTTGTTTTTTCTTTAAAGTTGTAAGAATATGCTGACCTAGTCTTGTTATGTAAATTTGTAATTCATTTTCTTGGAAACGTTTTTGGAAAGTGATTGGTTTATTAGCTTATGGACCCTCCCATTAATCAGGGGACTAAGAGCACCCTGGAGGGGTGTGGTAAAGATGTTTTTTTGTTTGCTAAATGTCTGATAGGAAGACGGGAGGGTTAGAAAATGATTTTTTGAACATTTTTGAAGTTGTTAAAGCAAATTAAATGAACTTTCGTTTAATTGTAAGTTTTAAGAAGTTATTTGGTTGATTTTTGTTTGTAATTTTCCACGAAATACACGGCATATGATTTTTAAACAATGGAGTCAGAAGTGCGTTCTAAAACACCACCCACGGCCTTTTCTTGGACTTTTTGGGTGTTTGGAACATAAAAGGCCGTGACACCAGGCGATCATAGACTAAGGCAGCCAACACATCAGTGACAAGAAGCGATAACAAAAGGGCACAGAAAAACAGCACAGAAAAATTATGTAGCTATTTTTGAATATTTCTAACATTTTGAGTTATTTTCCAGTGTAAGAAAATCAGCACTGCTAAGTGTTAGTCATTGTTAAACTTCAAAACTGACTAGGTTACTTTTAAAAATACAATACTGTCAAACGTGTTCATTTAACACTCAACAGTGTTATATTTAACACTCAGAGGAGTGGACTCATATAGACACTCTCTAGTGTCAGTTTAACACTGGAGATTTTGCTGTGTACCAAGGTCCAATTCACAATGGGTTCAACATGTGAACATGAAATGTGTTGTGGAGTTTTGAGTCCGTCTGACAGAGTTCTGGCTCCACCACTCACAGACTACGTGGTGCTGAAGTTTTAAATCAGAGTAATGCTTTCTTGTTCTTTCCAGTCTGCCTACATTAGGCTACCTGAATGCAGATTTCACTTCAAGGTTGTGTGGTAAAAGTGTCATGGCTGACTGGTAGTTTCAGCTGCAGAGAGAAACTGTGATGTTTTATGAGCCAGCGACATGTGATAACATCAGCCTCCAGATAAATATGTGCAGGTGGAGTAATGGTAGATATCGTCCTGGTTAAAGGTGTGTGCAGACACAGCTTGAATGCAAGTGTCTCTCTGCTTTTGTCCTCCTGAAACAGCCAACAACACTGACTGTTGCAGTGCTGTTTCACACATGCTCTGTGACATTTTTCAGAAGTGACCTGCTACATTTTACCGCTGTGACTGTGAACAGGTTCAGTCCTCTAATTAGAATTCTCGTACCTGCAGTAAGATTCGTATTGGTCTTCTTTGAGGTCTCGTTTATTTAAGGGGAAAAGTTGTGTCAGTTACCTGTTGCATTAAAGTGTGATGACAACAGGTCCTGACCAAATGTCCATATGTGGCGCAGTGGGAGTGAGACGCAAAGTTTCTGCTTACATCACATTCTTCTGCACCTCTGTGGTTGTAAAAGCAGCTGTATGTGAGTGTCAACTGTTAGTTGTGTTAGATTACCACTGTCAAGTTTAATAATCAAATTGGATATTTGAGTTGATTGTTTACATTACAAGGAGATATCAGACCCCATAAAACCACAGTCATATACTCTGGATTATCAGAATCACTCATTTTTATCCTTATCTACTCTTTTTTGTCTCTGTGTGTTTATATACCACTGCAGCATGTCACTCAATTTTCTCCCACAGTTTGTGTTTACCTGTTTTGTCTTTTTCTGGGGGGAGTTATTTTTATCTCCTTAGCTTTCCTCATGTTGTGCATTTTCCATTGTTATACCTCTCTGACCTGTCTTCCCCATGTGATGTTTTCGTGCAATGTATGTATGGTCAGAGGGTATGATGGCGCCGCCATTGCGTGCAAATGGTCGGCAGCCTTAACATGAAATTTCCCACTCGTGGGACTAATAAAGGCATCTCATCTCGTCTCATCTCATCTTCCAAATACTGCAGGGTCTTTAATTTACAACAGGAAACATGATGAAATAACTATTGTGATTTGCAGCAATATAAACAAAGCTGAATATAACTCAGTATTAACACTGACTATTGTAGAGAAATGATTATTATGAGAAATTATTCTCATCTTTAAAAAGTCAGGAGACACTTATTAATCAGTGCAAAAAGACTTTATTTATGATAAGCTCAGTGTTGAGATTGTAGACATCACTATATTTTTAATATCAGTCCTCTGATCACACAAGTTTGGAACACACAAACATCAGGAAAACATTTAACAACTTCTCTCTGATAGATATAAATAAATAAATAAAACCATAATAAATAAGAATAAATATATGATTAAACATTTGGTTACTTAAACATTTCAAATGGTCACAGGTACTTCAGTTTGTTGCTTCATTTGGAGGATGTGAACTTAAGAAATGTTAAAAACATGATCTGAGTACATGTGACGACAGAGCCAGAACTACTGTAAGGAAGCTGATGTTGTTGAGAATAGCAGAGGAGGTGGTTGTTGCTGTCGCTGCAGTTATGGTTGTTGAAGCAGCTGTAGTTGTTGTCGCGGCAGTTTTGGTTGTTGTTGGAACAGTTGTGGTTGTTGTTGCTGGTGTTGTTGTTGTTGTTGCTGCGGTTGTGGTTGTTGTTGAAGCAGCTGCAGTTGTTGTCGCGGCAGTTGTGGTTATTGTTGGAACAGCTGTGGTTGTTGTTGCTGCAGTTGTGATTGTTGTTGGAGCAGCTGTGGTTGTTGTCGCGGCAGTTGTGGTTATTGTTGGAACAGCTGTGTTTGTTGTTGCTGCAGTTGTGATTGTTGTTGGAGCAGCTGTGGTTGTTGTTGCTGCAGTTGTGATTGTTGTTGGAGCAGCTGTGGTTGTTGTCGCTGCAGTTGTGATTGTTGTTGGAGCAGCTGTGGTTGTTGTTGCTGCAGTTGTGGTTGTTGTTGAAGCAGCTGCAGTTGTTGTCGCGGCAGTTGTGGTTATTGTTGGAACAGCTGTGGTTGTTGTTGCTGCAGTTGTGATTGTTGTTGGAGCAGCTGTGGTTGTTGTTGCTGCAGTTGTGATTGTTGTTGGAGCAGCTGTGGTTGTTGTCGCTGCAGTTGTGATTGTTGTTGGAGCAGCTGTGGTTGTTGTTGCTGCAGTTGTGATTGTTGTTGGAGCAGCTGTGGTTGTTGTCGCTGCAGTTGTGGTTGTTGTTGGAACAGCTGTGGTTGTTGTCACTGCAGTTGTGATTGTTGTTGGAACAGCTGTAGTTGTTGTCGCTGCAGTTGTGATTGTTGTTGGAACAGCTGTAGTTGTTGCCGCTGCAGTTGTGATTGTTGTTGGAGCAGCTGTGGTTGTTGTTGGAGCAGCTGTGGTTGTTGTCGCTGCAGTTGTGGTTGTTGTTGGAACAGCTGTGGTTGTTGTCACTGCAGTTGTGATTGTTGTTGGAACAGCTGTGGTTGTTGGAGCAGCTGTGGTTGTTGTCGCTGCAGTTGTGGTTGTTGTTGGAACAGCTGTGGTTGTTGTCACTGCAGATGTGGTTGTTGTCGCTGCAACTGTGGTTGTTGTTGGAGCAGCTGTGGTTGTTGTCCCTGCAGCTGTGGTTGTTGTTGGTGCAGCTGTGGTTGTTGTTGGAGCAGCTGTGGTTGTTGTCGCTGCAGTTGTGGTTGTTGTTGTCGCAGCTGTAGTTGTTGACGGTGCAGCTGTGGTTGTTGTTGGAGCAGCTGTGGTTGTTGTCGCTGCAACTGTAGTTGTTGACGGTGCAGCTGTAGTTGTTGTTGGAGCAGCTGTGGTTGTTGTCGCTGCAGTTGTGGTTGTTGTTGTCGCAGCTGTAGTTGTTGTCGGTGCAGCTGTGGTTGTTGTTGGAGCAGCTGTGGTTGTTGTCGCTACAACTGTGGTTGTTGTTGGTGCAGCTGTGGTTGTTGTTGGAGCAGCTGTGGTTGTTGTCGCTGCAGTTGTGGTTGTTGTTGTCGCAGCTGTAGTTGTTGTCGGTGCAGCTGTGGTTGTTGTTGGAGCAGCTGTGGTTGTTGTCGCTGCAGTTGTGGTTGTCGTTGGAACAGCTGTGGTTGTTGTTGGGGCAGCTGTGATTGTTGTTGGAGCAGCTGTGGTTGTTGTCGGAACAGCTGTAGTTGTTGTCGCTGCAACTGTAGTTGTTGTTGGAGCAGCTGTGGTTGTTGTTGTCGCAGCTGTAGTTGTTGTCGGTGCAGCTGTAGTTGTTGTCGCTGCAGCTGTGGTTGTTGTTGGAACAGCTGTAGTTGTTGTCGGTGCAGCTGTGGTTGTTGTTGGAGCAGCTGTAGTTGTTGTCGCTGCAGCTGTGGTTGTTGTTGGAACAGCTGTAGTTGTTGTCGGTGCAGCTGTGGTTGTTGTTGGAGCAGCTGTAGTTGTTGTCGCTGCAGCTGTGGTTGTTGTTGGAGCAGCTGTAGTTGTTGTCGGTGCAGCTGTGGTTGTTGTTGGAACAGCTGTAGTTGTTGTCGGTGCAGCTGTGGTTGTTGTCGCTGCAGCTGTGGTTGTTGTTGGAACAGCTGTAGTTGTTGTCGCTGCAGCTGTGGTTGTTGTTGGAACAGCTGTAGTTGTTGTCGGTGCAGCTGTGGTTGTTGTTGGAGCAGCTGTAGTTGTTGTCGCTGCAGCTGTGGTTGTTGTTGGAGCAGCTGTAGTTGTTGTCGGTGCAGCTGTGGTTGTTGTTGGAACAGCTGTGGTTGTTGTCGCTGCAGATGTGGTTGTTGTCGCTGCAGATGTGGTTGTTGTTGGAACAGCAGTTGTGGTTGTTGTTGGAGCAGTTGTGGTTGTTGTCGCTGCAGATGTGGTTGTTGTCGCTGCAGATGTGGTTGTTGTCGCTGCAGATGTGGTTGTTGTCGCTGCAGTTGTGGTTGTTGTTGGAGCAGTTGTGGTTGTTGTTGGAGCAGCTGTGGTTGTTGTCACTGCAGATGTGGTTGTTGTCGCTGCAGATGTGGTTGTTGTCGCTGCAGTTGTGGTTGTTGTTGGAGCAGTTGTGGTTGTTGTTGGAGCAGCTGTGGTTGTTGTCACTGCAGATGTGGTTGTTGTCGCTGCAGATGTGGTTGTTGTCGCTGCAGTTGTGGTTGTTGTTGGAGCAGTTGTGGTTGTTGTTGGAGCAGCTGTGGTTGTTGTCGCTGCAGATGTGGTTGTTGTCGCTGCAGATGTGGTTGTTGTCGCTGCGTTGCAGCAGGCTGTGTAGAGAATCTTACGTCATTTTCATATTTCATCACATTAACCACATCTTTATGAATAGGAAATTCTTTGACAAATTAATTTTTTTCCTACCAACAACAAGAAGAACGATGACAAACATCTTGGCGATCATGGTGATGCTGTTTTTCTGCTCCTGTCTCTGAAAATAAAAATTCACTGTGGTTATTATGATTTAAAGAAAGCATTATTCCTACAATTGCCTTAATTAAGCTTTCTAAAGTTATCTTGAAAAGAAGTTTGAGATCTAAAACCCATAATATAAAAAAGTTCCTATTCAATTACATAATTTAAAATATAGATTTTTTTTCTATAGTACTGTCTTTGTGATAGTCCACATCTCTCAACGAGGTGCTTGTACACGCAAAAGCAACAAGAAGAAATTAAGAAATCATGAAGGAAAGGCTCTGACTATCATGACCTCATTGTTCCTGACTGTAAATCAGAGCAAAAGTCACCACTTCATGTTTATAGTGTTAATCAACTCCAATATTGACATATAATCACTAACCCATTAAATCTATCTATCTATCATCTATCTATCTATCTATCTATCTATCTATCTATCTATCTATCTATCTATCTATCTATCTATCTATCTATCTATCTATCTGTGTGTGTGTGTGTGTGTGTGAATGTGTCATATATTATTTATCAAGGGTAATAGCAAAAAACAAAACAAAAACAGAAGCATAAAAAAACTTCAGAACTTTAAGATAAACACAACCCAACACAACAAATTGCTGCCTAAATTACACCATATGTTGCCAAAAGATCATTTCCAGAAATAAATCTATCAATTCATCTTAAATTCACATGTAGATGTCAGATATATATTTAATATTAGGGTTACTTACATAGTATTTCTTTGCTTGTAAGTCGTCCACTGCAGTGAAAGAAAGTGATGTTCTCTGACTTCATCTCCTCTTTTTATAATCAGCCAACATGAACCTGAGGACAAATATGTGCAGGTGGAGTAATGGTAGTTATCGTCATGGTTTAAGGTGTGTGCACTAAACTTTTATTTACCTGCATCTCTCTCCTATTGTCCTCCTGAAACAGTCATCACTTTAATTTTAGCACTTACACACACACAGACACACACACACACACACACACACATATTTGTGACATGTTTTGACGTGAGCTTCGACATTTTCTCTGTGTGACTATGACTACATTTATGTGATTGTATCTTTATGGCTACATTAGGACTCTATGTGGTCCATAAAAGATGACCATTTTGGATAATAAAATCTGACAGAAGAAAACAAATATTCGGTGATTAGTTTTGGATTAACTAAATCTCACAACTGGCTGACTAGATTTAGACGGAGAATCAACATTTACAGGTTGGTGGTGCTCGGTGGGCAGTCAGCGTCCACATCAAAATAACTCTGATTTCTCTCTTTTTTGTCTTTTCTTTTACACACATTCTAAATATTACTGGTTCATTTACTTGAAATGAAGAAGTTTTCATCAATGGAAATAAGAAGTCAGTTTTAAAGGCATTCTTGCGAGTTGGGAGCTTGCTTTCATTTTCTTCTTGCAACACTTAATGCAGGAAGTCATTCCTCAGTTATCAGAGACACAAGGTGAGACCCGACTAAAAGACACTTACACACTTGTGCTGTAATAAATTGAATATAGCCACCGAGTACCGCTGGCCATGATTAAAAATGCAGGTTTAATGCATTTCAGCATTATGTTCACTTTTCAGACCTGACTGGGTTCATCTTTTGCACCTTCAAATCTTCAAATATACACAGGTATCAAAAAGTGAGAGTAAAGGATGCTTACAGTCTTTAAAGGTGTAAACTTTTATTTCTTTGAGCCTAAAACAACACCAGTGTGAATCAGTCACTTTATGTAAATAGTTTATTTGTAAAGACTTTAGATATACACATCCTTCATTGATCGCACGAGGGTTTATTTTTTTCTGTAACAGCAGCATGATAAAGAGTAAAAAAAGTGCAGCTGCAATAAACCACATATTATCAACACAGTTAAAATAATAGTACCACAGATGCCCAGTAAGTGTCTTATACTGTAACACAGGTCAGGGATTTATATATATATATATATACACAACATATTTCTGCTTTGTTGAACTTGTTTTATGAATCTTGCTGATCTGGTGCAACTCTGGAAATTAATTGATGCAGATTTGTTCATTAATTTATTCTGAAGTTATTCCAACACATGGATTTTCTTTTAGTTCTTTGGAGATATGCATATGAACAGCAGCACACACAGCAGTTTATAAAATATAGCTGAGCAGGTTTGATCCCGGCCTTTCTCTGTCGCACAATCAGTCATAAGAGGTGTGGTTATTGAAGCTGCTTCTAGTTGCATAAACTTGCAGCCACACCTCATAGTTTAGTCTCCTGTGCGTTAACAGATGTTGAGAATTAACATTCATTGTTTCTGTACTGAGGTCCAAAAACAGCTTAAAGCATTTCCCAGCATGTACTTGAGATGGTTGAGCCTTCACTGAGGAATGCCACATATCCGTCAAACAGGAGACAACACGTCACACGAAAACCTGTCCTGTGTGACCTTCAGTTCTGTGATGATGCATTTCTATGTTGTGATACAACATGATGTAGGAAAATGGAGATTCTGTTAGGCAACAACACAACAAAACTAATATCACAACACACACGTATGTACATTATGAACTGGAAAAAGTCCCTAGATCTTCAACTGAGGCATCTACAACACAAATAATAACACGTCTTGACCCACATCCGGTCTGTCTCTGGGGCTCCTGAGTGCCCGTTGGGCCACAAGGGGGTGAGGGAGGATGGGGTGCAGTTGATACAGTTTGGGTGGATGTTTGCAGGGACTTATCTCAAACTTACACCAGCCTGGGATCTGTGTGTAGTCTTGGGAAGTCCAACAGGTAGCCAGGGAGTGCTCCACTCTCCCTGTGGTAGGATTTAGGAAATAGGGGTGCTTACTAGCGCTCTCTTTCTGAGGGTAGTCCTCTACCTCCTGGCCATCCCATGCCTTCTCCTCTCGAGGCTTCCTGTGACAACACATTATTCACACAGGCAGGGTCTTGGGGGGGGGGGGGGGGGTGCCTTTATATGGCACCTTACAGCATATATAACTTGTATACAAATGTATATAGCTGTGTGTCTTTTATCTTTTATTCTAAAGTAATTTTAATGTAAAGAATCTACATACTGCTAATGGAGAGATGCCAAACTGCCTTTCATTGTTGTTGTAACAGTGACAATAAAGATCTATCTTTTCTATCTGATTTTATCTTAGCTGGCTGTGCTGTGCGGCCATTTGTTGCTCCTTTTTAATTACGCTATAGCCATTACATCTCTTGACATAGCAACATACACGTAGGATCTTGGGGGCAGGTGCGTTACCCAGGATAGGCGGGGATATTGTCCCTGCTGCTCGCTGCTGGTTGTTGTTTCATTTGTTATTTAAGATATCTCAGGGATAAAATGTGTTGTCAAACTTCTGTGCACTAACAGAAAGGAGAGTTTCACTGGTCTGGCCCACATAGACTCAAAATGAGGTGAGTGTGTTTGGAGATGTAAAATGAGTTTGACCTCGCTGCCGTAAACCCAACAACAAGTCAATGTTTGGGTCAAGTGTAATTTTGGTGGTGTTTTCACTATAGTCAAACCTTGTATTCTAATGAACTGCTAGAGACTGAATTGGAGTAGCATGATCTTTGGTGACTTCTTGATGTTAATGCTCAGAGCTTTTCAGTTTTCATGAAAAGTCTTGATTCTTTGCTGGTAGCATTAAATAAGCAACAGGCGATGTACGTGAGATTTCTGTTGTGGATTTCAAAGGACACACAACTACATGACATATCAGACGATGTCTTCCCGGGACAGGAAGTGACCACCAGCCTACTTCAACTGCAGCACACTTCAACGTGCGCTGATGTGCAAGTTCCCCATCATCACTGCTGGCAGCTTTAATTTATTTTACTTTTCAAATGAACTCTACCTTACGTGACTTTAATCTTCAGGACAGGTCGTCATGTTGAGCCTTGTATTGTCTGTGTGACATTGTGAGCACACCTCACACACTAGAACAGCCGTTATTAAATCCATATATAAAGACTGAATGGATGCTGGAGTGGATACTAATTGTCATGGTTCTGGGTCAGTTTTGACACAGTATTTTGAGATGTTTTGGTTTGATTTTGTATTATGGATTATTTTCTGATTCTCTTGTTGTGCTTTGTTGATTATTATTACAATTCTATGTTTCAGGTCATTCTGGTTGAGGGGTCAGTTCTTAGGTTCAGTTTCGATGCCCTCATTTTTCTGCATGTTTAGTTCAGTGTCTAGTCTGCGTCTTTGTGTTGTTATTTCCTGTTTCCTGTTTTATTGTGAAGGTCCGTGTTTTATGTGAGTGTATTCAGTTTTGCCTCCCTTGTCTCATCTCGTCAATTACTTCCAGCTGTGTTCCCCACCTGTGTGTAATCTCCTTGTGTTCTTCTGTGTGTATTTAAGTCATGTCTTCTTATGTTGTAGTCGCTGGTCTGTCTGTGAATCTACCGTGTTTCATCCACGTGTTCTCCCTGCTGTCTACCGTCATATGCCTCTGCTCAACCTCCTCCATGTTCGTGTTCATGTCTAGTAGTTTAGTTTTCCCAGTTCAGATTATCTTTAGTTCCGTTTGCCGTTTTCCACTTGTGTTTTATTTTTTACAATAAACGTCCTTCGCACCTCCACGAGTGCCTACAATTGGATCCTCCTTTATTTTTCTCCACACGGCTCATCCCATTTGCCGTGACAGTATTGACCCGCCAGGTTATGGATCCAGCGGCATTCGCCCCACAGAAGGAGCTTCGGGAGCTCATAATCGACTCTGCTTCAAGGTTGAAATTTCCCACTCGTGGGACTAATAAAGGCATCTCATCTCGTCTCATCTCATCTTCCAAATACTGCAGGGTCTTTAATTTACAACAGGAAACATGATGAAATAACTATTGTGATTTGCAGAAATATAAACAAAGCTGAATATAACTCAGTATTAACACTGACTATTGTAGAGAAATGATTATTATGAGAAATTATTCTCATCTTTAAAAAGTCAGGAGACACTTATTAATCAGTGCAAAAAGACTTTATTTATGATAAGCTCAGTGTTGAGATTGTAGACATCACTATATTTTTAATATCAGTCCTCTGATCACACAAGTTTGGAACACACAAACATCAGGAAAACATTTAACAACTTCTCTCTGATAGATATAAATAAATAAATAAAACCATAATAAATAAGAATAAATATATGATTAAACATTTGGTTACTTAAACATTTCAAATCGTCACAGGTACTTCAGTTTGTTGCTTCATTTGGAGGATGTGAACTTAAGAAATGTTAAAAACATGATCTGAGTACATGTGACGACAGAGCCAGAACTACTGTAAGGAAGCTGATGTTGTTGAGAATAGCAGAGGAGGTGGTTGTTGCTGTCGCTGCAGTTATGGTTGTTGAAGCAGCTGTAGTTGTTGTCGCGGCAGTTTTGGTTGTTGTTGGAACAGTTGTGGTTGTTGTTGGAGCAGTTGTGGTTGTTGTTGGAGCAGTTGTGGTTGTTGTCGCAGCAGTTGTGGTTGTTGTTGGAACAGCTGTGGTTGTTGTCGCTGCAGATGTGGTTGTTGTCAGGGCAGCTGTGGTTGTTGTTGGAGCAGCTGTGGTTGTTGTTGGAGCAGCTGTGGTTGTTGTCGCAGCAGTTTTGGTTGTTGTCGCAGCAGTTTTGGTTGTTGTCGCAGCAGCTGTGGTTGTTGTTGGAGCAGTTGTGGTTGTTGTTGGAGCAGTTTTGGTTGTTGTCGCAGCAGTTGTGGTTGTTGTTGGAGCAGTTTTGGTTGTTGTCGCAGCAGTTTTGGTTGTTGTCGCAGCAGCTGTGGTTGTTGTTGGAGCAGCTGTGGTTGTTGTTGGAGCAGCTGTGGTTGTTGTCGCAGCAGTTGTGGTTGTTGTTGGAACAGCTGTGGTTGTTGGAGCAGTTTTGGTTGTTGTCGCAGCAGTTGTGGTTGTTGTTGGAGCAGCTGTGGTTGTTGTCGCAGCAGTTGTGGTTGTTGTTGGAGCAGTTTTGGTTGTTGTCGCAGCAGTTGTGGTTGTTGTTGGAGCAGCTGTGGTTGTTGTCGCAGCAGTTGTGGTTGTTGTTGGAGCAGCTGTGGTTGTTGTCGCAGCAGTTGTGGTTGTTGGAGCAGCTGTGGTTGTTGGAGCAGCAGTTGTGGTTGTTGTTGGAGCAGCTGTGGTTGTTGTCGCTGCAGATGTGGTTGTTGTCGCTGCGTTGCAGCAGGCTGTGTAGAGGATCTTACGTCATTTTCATATTTCATCACATTAACCACATCTTTATGAATAGGAAATTCTTTGACAAATTAATTTTTTTCCTACCAACAACAAGAAGAACGATGACAAACATCTTGGCGATCATGGTGATGCTGTTTTTCTGCTCCTGTCTCTGAAAATAAAAATTCACTGTGGTTATTATGATTTAAAGAAAGCATTATTCCTACAATTGCCTTAATTAAGCTTTCTAAAGTTATCTTGAAAAGAAGTTTGAGATCTAAAACCCATAATATAAAAAAGTTCCTATTCAATTACATAATTTAAAATATAGATTTTTTTTCTATAGTACTGTCTTTGTGATAGTCCACATCTCTCAACGAGGTGCTTGTACACGCAAAAGCAACAAGAAGAAATTAAGAAATCATGAAGGAAAGGCTCTGACTATCATGACCTCATTGTTCCTGACTGTAAATCAGAGCAAAAGTCACCACTTCATGTTTATAGTGTTAATCAACTCCAATATTGACATATAATCACTAACCCATTAAATCTATCTATCTATCTATCTATCTATCTATCTACCTGTGTGTGTGGGTGAATGTGTCATATATTATTTATCAAGGGTAATAGCAAAAAACAAAACAAAAACAGAAGCATAAAAAAACCTTCAGAACTTTAAGATAAACACAACCCAACACAACAAATTGCTGCCTAAATTACACCATATGTTGCCAAAAGATCATTTCCAGAAATAAATCTATCAATTCATCTTAAATTCACATGTAGATGTCAGATATATATTTAATATTAGGGTTACTTACATAGTATTTCTTTGCTTGTAAGTCGTCCACTGCAGTGAAAGAAAGTGATGTTCTCTGACTTCATCTCCTCTTTTTATAATCAGCCAACATGAACCTGAGGACAAATATGTGCAGGTGGAGTAATGGTAGTTATCGTCATGGTTTAAGGTGTGTGCACTAAACTTTTATTTACCTGCATCTCTCTCCTATTGTCCTCCTGAAACAGTCATCACTTTAATTTTAGCACTTACACACACACAGACACACACACACATATTTGTGACATGTTTTGACGTGAGCTTCGACATTTTCTCTGTGTGACTATGACTACATTTATGTGATTGTATCTTTATGGCTACATTAGGACTCTATGTGGTCCATAAAAGATGACCATTTTGGATAATAAAATCTGACAGAAGAAAACAAATATTCGGTGATTAGTTTTGGATTAACTAAATCTCACAACTGGCTGACTAGATTTAGACGGAGAATCAACATTTACAGGTTGGTGGTGCTCACAGTCAGCGTCCACATCAAAATAACTCTGATTTCTCTCTTTTTAGTAGAACCATATTTTAAAATTATTCTTTGATTATTCGTCTTCTTGATTCATAACCAAAAAACATGTTCATATATACATTATCTCACGAAATTGAGTTCACCCCTCACATTTTTGTAAATATTTTTTTACATCATTTCATGGGACAACATTGATGATATGACACTTTGATAAAATGTAAAGTAGTCAGTTTACAGCTTGATTAACATTGCAAATGTGCTGTCACTGTCACGGTCTGACTGGGGCAGACCGTATGTGTTGCAGAGGAGGACTCAAACGCAGACCAAAACGTGGTGTGGATTAACAAAACAAGCCGTTTATTGAGGTTAGCAACGAGGGTACAAAATAATAGGGCATCGGTGAAAACTAAACAATAACCTAAACTGGGTGAACTAATAACAAAACGTGAAAAACCTTAACCATAGTGAACTGACATGGGTACCTGGAGATGAGACATGGATGAGCAGACGACCTGACAACAAATGACTGAAAGCACACGGACTAAATACACACAGGATGATGAGGGAAGTGGGAACACATGGGGAAACAGCTGGCACACATGAACATAATGACGTCACAGTGGGAGAGTAAAACTGAACATGATGAACACAGAACACCAGACCTCTTCACAATAAAACAGGAAACACAGTGAGATATAAACATGACAACCTGGACTGACAACATACGCCACAGACATAAAATACATGAACCCAGAGTAACCCAGAGTAATTTCCTGCACTTATTTCCTGCACTTATTTCCTGCCATTGAACGCATCACAAATGCATGATAGTGATGTGACGTTCTGTATCGAGGCTTCGGAGCGTGTGTCGAGTAATGGAGGGGGCGTTTCCGCGAAGCGCGTATCGAGGCTTGCTTCATTTATGGGAGGAGCTGAAAATGATGACGTCCGAAGCCTCGCTGCCCGGCTGTACCACGTGACTGGTTCATGAAGTGGTTCGAACTTTGCCGCGAGATATGACAGCGATATAAACCCCTCAGACTTCATTCAAAAATGTAGGTGTTTGATGGAGAGTTGTTAGTGAGAGTTTGGAGACCGTTTGGAGGTTTATGAGCGTGAGGAAAGTCAGGAGAGAATGGAGCCAGCTAAGAAGAGGAGGATGTCCTCCCCTGTGTGGGAACATTTTGATCTTATTCCTCCCAACAAGGTATGTAAATTTCTACAGAAGATGTATTTTCATGATACTGATGGTGCAATACAATTTATGTTGAGCTGTCTTGACTTTTGTACAAGGTGAAGTGTTTGCTATGTGCCAGGGAGCTGGGATATAACAACAACACCTCATCCATGCTTAGGCACTACAGAGCTTTGCATGAGAATAAGGGGAACACCGATCGTGGAGCAAGACCAGGTGAGCCATCAAATGCAATGATAATATAGCATGCAGTAATGTTACTAAATGATATAACAATATTATACAACTGTTATAAGTTACGTGTGTGATATTTATATTTGTGCTTTATCTTTATTGTCTTTCCTCAGGAGAACAATCTCAAATAGATGAAGACCTGGTCAGCATGGTGATTGAGGACTCCCAGCCATTTAGCATTGTGGAGGACAAAGGATTCAAAAGATTTGTTAAATCATTAAATCCTAGCTATGTTCTCCCCACTAAAAAGGTCATAAAAGCAGTGAAAATTTAGTTTTTACAGAATAAAATGTGAACAGGCAGGACTGAGGCTCAAAGCCTCAGTGTGTAGCTGTCCATACCTCAACGTTACAAAAGCACAACCACTGTCCACACCCCAACCACACCTCACCTCACACTAAATGATCATTTCCATTTCAAGCATTTCCAAATAATCATTTCCCATACTGCCACTATAAATATACACAGTATACTGCCATCACTACAATATACATGTTTTACACACTCCTTTTGTTGTTGACATTTACAGGCTGTGTGCAAAATGCCACACTCTTCAAATTCATGCCAGCTATTATTTTTACGTCCAGTAGGTGTCCTGCTAGAGCAAATGAAGCTTCATGAAGCTTCGCGTTGGGGTGAACCAATTGGATGAAAAGCTTCAGTGCTTCATGGGGCTTCATCTGCCCATCACTAATGCATGACTCCAACCACATGACTTTGCTCAGCCAATCGAATGGCATGTAGGTCATAGTAAGCCTGTCCCGGCTTCCTCCCGTCAGATGCGTGGAGGCAAGCCAGGTGACAGAGCTGTTGCAGGTGTGTATTGGCAAACATTTGCTTTTCCCGTTTTAATGCATTTTTTTAACACCAACTAACTTATGCAACTTAGATGCTGATTACTGTGAGCCAGAGCCATAATGTTGTTGTGCACTGAACAGAACGGAATTGGTGAGTTTGAACTTTTAATTGACTGTTTGTATTGCTACCAGCTGACCCTAATCGGCTGCTGCCGGTCCAAACACTTTGATTTTGATTTGACTGATAGTTGTTGAATAACAAATGTTGTGGAGCTACATAGTATGTATGTATGTATGTAGCAGTTGAAATGTTTCCAGTTAAATCCTTATTGGTTAGAAATATTATATTTAACCAATATATTGTTTGTTTATTTATTTATAAATTGTGTACACAGGAACAAGAATAACTTAATGTATTTAGCTTAATTGGCTGACAGTTTTGTATTATTCTTGTGATTTCTTATTGGCCTTGTTTATTTAATGCAGGCCAGGTGAACCTTTTTTGGGTATGAAAAAGGATGGCGAGCCAATGAACGGCTAGGAGCAGGACTCATTCTGCATTGAAGCTTCCACTGGACTGGTAGGAAGCTATCAAAGACGACGCTCTGTCCCGTAATTTCCGAATACACTGATTTCCACAATCATACACACCAGTTCCCCCGTTTATGGACAATAGCGCTTGGACATCTCTCATGGATATTCAGATAAAACTCATGGACTTCAGTGTGGATCAGTGTTTTCGATGTTAACATGTGTTATTTATGGGGAACTTTTTTTGAGAATCTATATTGCTTGGTATAAGCCAGAAGAATTTGCTTAGTTGTCTTTGTGCACCCCCACTGGGTTTTTCTATTAATTAAATAGCTACAGCAGGAATGATTATTTAAGCTTTCATTTTCTTTTCTTAATTTTCTTTGCTTTCGGTTAAATACATGGTACCTGCAAAAGCATTTTGTGTTGTGTGTATTTAATTACTGCCCATCAGCTCCAGTAGCATTCCTAAATCTTCTGATTAATAATAATCACACTCAATCCCTAGCCTGTATTAACTCATTAGCGCTACATCAGTGTTACACAGGGGAGACTTAACATAGTGGAAACACGAGGGGAAAATAACTAGTAACACCTAGGCATGATAATGATAAACTTAGGAAACCTGAAGGCTACATAAACTAAACACAAAACGCTGGGTCAGCAGACCCAGGATCATGACAGTCCCCTCTAAATAACTCAACACACAGCCATTATTGCCTAAAATACTTGCAACAAAAGTGTGTACACCCTTAAATGAAAATGTTCAAATTGTGGTTCAGATGGAGTCAAGAATGTTTTGCGGCAACCAGGTGAGGAGCACAAAGACAAGTGTGTCTTTCAAGCATGGTGGTGGGATGTTATTGTTTGGGGCTGCATGACTGCTGCTGGCACTGTAGAATTAATTGACGGAACCATGAAGGCCAACATGTACTGTGACCAGAGATGGGCAGCAGAAAAAAGTAATCGGATTACAGTAACGTGTTACTTGCGACGGTCGTGGCAACAGCTGTGTGCAGACCAAATATCGATAATATAATGAGTGCGGAGAGAGTATGAGCGTGTAGCATTTAAAGTGTGGAAGTACTGACCTTACTTTGAGTTTGATTTCATAAAAAGTGACAAAAACATTAGTGTCCACTGTACAGCGCATGGGAAGAAAACTTCTTTTACAGTGAAAACAACCCCTAAACCTCTGAGCAAGCACCAAGTGCACTGCCACAGGAATGTGAAATCCACAGAGAAACTCGCGGATTCTTCCACTGACCACTGCAACACACCTGCACCAGGGTAAACCTCTGCCTGCCTCACTCCTGCTATACAGGTGAAAATAGAGCAACAGGACCGCTGAGTCTTTGACTTTATTTATTTTCTGCTGTGTTTTACTTGCATCTATTTGAAAGACTGAGTGTAAACACAAAAAATATTTTATTTTATGTGCTGGAATGTGCAGAAAATAGGTTTAAATGTTAAACATATTTCTTCCAGTCAGATAATGTGTTGATGCATAAAATTAAAAGATTAAAACTAATAAAATAATTTTTAAAAAGAGACTTTTTCATTTGATTACATTTTATATGATGGATTACGTAGAAAACATAGAATTGGGCTGAAAGATCTATCGCTTTATCACCTGTTCAGGTTGTAAATCATGGTTTTAAAAACTAAGTAACTAATTACTTTTGAAAATAAGTAATCAGTAAAGTAATGGGATTACTTTTGGGGGAAGTAATCAGTAATTAGTTACTGATTACTTTTTTCAAGTAACTTGACCAACACTGACTGTGACATACTGAAGCAGAGCATGATCCCCTCCCTTCAGAGACTGGGCCACAGGACAGTTCTCCCACATGATACCAACCCCAAACACATCTCCAACAAGACCAGTGGCTTGCTGAGTAAACTGAGGGTAAAGGTACTTGACTGGCCAAGCATATATGAACATATATACACATATTTTTATCCTTTAAGCTCGGGTCCTCTACCAGAGGCCTGGGAGCTTGAGGGTCCTGTTCCCAGGACAGTTTTCTTCTGGACAGAGATCTCCAATGTTGTTCCTGGGAACTGCTGCCTGCTGGAACCACTCGCCTAGCTTGGGAGTCACCGCACCTAGTGCTCCGATCACCACTCGGACCACTGTCACCTTCACCCTCCACATCTTCTGCTAGCATCTTGCTGGATTGTCTCAGGGGCATCTTTACACAGCCTGCACCTGGGGTCTTGCCTTGTGTGACAGACCCCAGCCTCTATGGATCTTGTGCACAGGGGCGTCTGCAGTACGGGGGCCCCACAGGGAACGGTTCTGGCTCCGTTCCTCTTCACCATCTACACTGCAGACTTCTCCCACAATTCCACCCAGTGCTTCCTGCAGAAGTTCTCTGATGACTCTGCAATAGTCGGCCTCATCACTGATGGGGACGACAAGGAGTACAGAGGTCTGACCCAAGACTTTGTGGACTGGTGCCAGCTGAACTACCTCCAGATCAACGCCAGTAAAACCAAGGAACTGGTGGTAGACTTCTGCAGGCACAAGCATTCTCCACTGCAACCACTGAACATCCAAGGTATGGACATTGAGGCTGTGGACAGCTACAGGTACCTTGGTGTTCATCTGAACAATAGACTGGACTCATAACTCAGACGCCCTCTACAGGAAAGGGCAGAGCAGGCTGTACCTGCTGCGGAGACTCAGGTCGTTTGGAGTGGAGGGCCCACTCCTGAAGACCTTCTATGACTCTGTTGTGGCTTCTGCTATCTTTTATGGCGTGGTCTGCTGGGGCGGCAGCATCTCTGCTGGGGACAGGAAGAGACTGAACAGGGTGATCCGAAGGGCCAGCTCTGTTCTAGGATGCCCTCTGGACCCAGTGGAGGTGGTGAGTGACAGGAGAACGGCGGCTAAGCTGTCATCCCTGTTGGACAACATCTCCCACCCCATGCAGCAGACTGTGACAGCACTGAGCAGCTCCTTCAGTGGGAGACTGCGGCACCCACGGTGTGGGGCGGAGAGATTTCGCAGGTCTTTCCTCCCCACTGCTGTCAGACTCCACAATAAAGACTTTAACTGATCAAGCACACACATCCATACATATGCAATAATACTAAGTGCAATAATCTTTTCTGTCATCGTTGTATTTTTACTCAGTTGTATATAGTATTTGTATTTGTATTCTATTTTTATCTTATTGTATATTTATTTTATTTTATTCTACTGTATATAGTATTTTATGTTATTCTATTCTGTACAGCTGTGTACTGTATTTATTCTTATTGTATTCTAATTTTTGCCTCATAACTTTTGCACTGTCCACTTCCTGCTGTGACAAAACAAATTTCCCACGTGTGGGACTAATAAAGGTTATCTTATCTTATCTTAGTGCTTGTTGCTGTGCTGCCATGATTAGTGCCTCTGTGCTGTCTTTCAGTCCAGCTACAGGTAGGATTTCTGGATGTCAGCCACTTCCTCTATCTGCTGGTGGTACATACTGTGTTTCGCTAAGCAGGTGGTCGGTTATGACCATCATTCTGATGGACTCATGGATTTTCATTGTTTCATCCTCGACTGTGGTGCCGACACTCACCAGTCCCCTGCCACCTTCTTCCGCTTAGTGTACAGTGTCAGGGTGCTGGACTTGGGGTGAAATCCTCCACGCATAGTCAGGAGCTTCCTCGTCGTGATGTCGGTGGTAACCAGCTATGGAGGGTCCAGGTTGCAAGCTTCGCCAAGATCCTATCTTTCAGGTCAGTTCTTCTCGCACTCAATGATTCTTGGTAGGTACCAAGCCCCAAGTGCACTCTCAACATCTCCCACCTGACCTGTCATCTTGGCTCCCCCATTGTGTTGTAGCTCATCAATCTTGAACCATGAAAGCAGTTAAAAACTTTTTACAGCGTATTTTTATGTATCTGAGGGCTTGTTTTGAATATGCTGTTGGTGTTGATCATTGTTAATATTAAGACTTTTCTCTTTGATTCTTGCTCTCTGAGGAATGCACCACATCCATCAAACAGGAGTCAGCGCATTACTGAATGTTTGGGATTTGCCCATCACACCTAAACATAACCTGTGTGACCTTTTAATAAGCTGCTTCTTGTGGCAGAGAAGCATTTCAAAAGTGTGACAAGACGTTAGTGGAACAGCAATGATCTGTGTGTTTGTTTTCTCACATCAGCGGATGGCTGCTGCTTTCTGTCGCGACACCAACCCTGAAATATCCACCAGACATCACAACCTACACATATGCAGGTGAAAAATCCTCAGATGTTCAACTGGAGGAGTCACCACAAAAACAGCATTTTGTTACAAGATGAAAAACTGAACGAGAAACTGAAGATTTAATAGTATTTCCTGAGAACCCTCTTTTGAGTGAATGGGTTACACAGCAGTGGGGAATAGACTTCATCACAGTAGATGTCTGTCTGAGAGTGCTGTAACTGAGCTTAAGGATATAATTCACCCACTGTTAGCATTTTCAATGCCCTGTACCAACACAGAGCAGAAAAGCTACCTGAAAGCTGCTCCCACAGAAGTTAGTTATCTTGTTAATAATGTTCCATATGAATCTGGATACTGTATCTGCTGTGAAAAAGAGCCTCAAATCAGAAGTACTTGATTCCCTGATATAACAACAAATGTCTTGTTGTAGCTGTTCCTTTGGCTTCAACCTACAACTGTCACACTGGATGGCCTCCACCCTCTTATTTAATATAAATGTATGCATTTTTTAGCATGCAACACCAACTACAAGTTGGAATTTGATCATTAAATTAGTTTGGAGTCTTTCCACTGTATGGAGTGCCCGTACCTGATTTTCTTAGTTCTTTAGAGACATAGGGATGAACAGCAGTATGTCAGCAGGTTAGAAAAGTATACTGTGACTACTCCTGTTTTTCTAGTGATGCTGACTCAGTCATATGTGGTGTGGTTTTGGAAGCATGAAACTGAAGTTGCTTCTAGTTACCTAAACCTTCAACCACACCTCATTATTTAGTCTCCTGTGTGTTAACAGAACTAGAACTGGGGTACACAAATAACTCAAAGCATTTTCCACATTCTCGAGGTGGTGGAGTCTTCCCTGAGGAATGCCACATATCTATCAAACAAGAGACAACACGTCACTACTGAGTATTGAGGATGCACCGTAGGCAACTACGTCACAACAAATCTTATCCTGACGCACAAAAATCACAACACACGTATGTACCATGTGTTCTAAAAAAAAATCCCATTTAAATAAAGGACTTAATTATTTCTATTCCAGCTACTCTGCTTAAGCGCCTGAGAATTGAGCTTGGAGAAATACAAGTTTACACCTTTAAAGACCTTAGATTGCAAGAATCCTTTACCCTCACTTTCTCTTACCTGTGTATATTTGAAGATTCAGGTCTAAAAAGTGAAGATAATGCTGAAATGCATTAAACCTCCATTTTAACTGATACATGAGTATGGTATGTAGTTGTCTGATTAACTGAGAGGCTCAGTCAGCATTTTCAGGTCTTGTTTATTACAGCACAAGTGTGTAAGTGTCTTTTAGTCGGGTCTCACCTTGTGTCTCTGATAACTGAGGAATGACTTCCTGCATTAAGTGTTGCAAGAAGAAAATGAAAGCAAGCTCCCAACTCGCAAGAATGCCTTTAAAACTGACTTCTTATTTCCATTGATGAAAACTTCTTCATTTCAAGTAAATGAACCAGTAATATTTAGAATGTGTGTAAAAGAAAAGACAAAAAAGAGAGAAATCAGAGTTATTTTGATGTGGACGCTGACTGCCCACCGAGCACCACCGACCTGTAAATGTTGATTCTCCGTCTAAATCTAGTCAGCCAGTTGTGAGATTTAGTTAATCCAAAACTAATCACCGAATATTTGTTTTCTTCTGTCAGATTTTATTATCCAAAATGGTCATCTTTTATGGACCACATAGAGTCCTAATGTAGCCATAAAGATACAATCACATAAATGTAGTCATAGTCACACAGAGAAAATGTCGAAGCTCACGTCAAAACATGTCACAAATATGTGTGTGTGTGTCTGTGTGTGTGTAAGTGCTAAAATTAAAGTGATGACTGTTTCAGGAGGACAATAGGAGAGAGATGCAGGTAAATAAAAGTTTAGTGCACACACCTTAAACCATGACGATAACTACCATTACTCCACCTGCACATATTTGTCCTCAGGTTCATGTTGGCTGATTATAAAAAGAGGAGATGAAGTCAGAGAACATCACTTTCTTTCACTGCAGTGGACGACTTACAAGCAAAGAAATACTATGTAAGTAACCCTAATATTAAATATATATCTGACATCTACATGTGAATTTAAGATGAATTGATAGATTTATTTCTGGAAATGATCTTTTGGCAACATATGGTGTAATTTAGGCAGCAATTTGTTGTGTTGGGTTGTGTTTATCTTAAAGTTCTGAAGTTTTTTTATGCTTCTGTTTTTGTTTTGTTTTTTGCTATTACCCTTGATAAATAATATATGACACATTCTCACACACACACACAGGTAGGTAGATAGATAGATAGATAGATAGATAGATAGATTTAATGGGTGAGTGATTATATTGGAGTTGATTAACACTATAAACATCAAGTGTTTTCTTATGCTCTGATTTACAGTCAGGAACAATGAGGTCATGATAGTCAGAGCCTTTCCTTCATGATTTCTTAATTTCTTCTTGTTGCTTTTGCGTGTACAAGCACCTCGTTGAGAGATGTGGACTATCACAAAGACAGTACTATAGAAAAAAAATCTATATTTTAAATTATGTAATTGAATAGGAACTTTTTTATATTATGGGTTTTAGATCTCAAACTTCTTTTCAAGATAACTTTAGAAAGCTTAATTAAGGCAATTGTAGGAATAATGCTTTCTTTAAATCATAATAACCCCAGTGAATTTTTATTTTCAGAGACAGGAGCAGAAAATCAGCATCGCCATGATCGCCAAGATGTTTGTCATCGTTCTTCTTGTTGTTGGTAGGAAAAAAAATAATTTGTCAAAGAATTTCCTATTCATAAAGATGTGGTTAATGTGATGAAATATGAAAATGACGTAAGATTCTCTACACAGCCTGCTGCAACGCAGCGACAACAACCACATCTGCAGCGACAACAACTACAGCTGTTCCAACAACAACTACAGCTGTTCCAACAACAACTACAGCTGTTCCAACAACAACCACAACTGCAGCGACAACAACTACAGCTGCTCCAACAACAACTACAGCTGCTCCAACAACAACCACAGTTGCAGCGACAACAACTACAACTGCTCCGACAACAACTACAACTGCTCCAACAACAACCACAGCTGCTCCAACAACAACCACAGTTGCAGCGACAACAACTACAACTGCTCCAACAACAACCACAGCTGCTCCAACAACAACCACAGTTGCAGCGACAACAACCACAACTGCAGCGACAACAACTACAGCTGCGACAACAACAACCACAGTTGCAGCGACAACAACCACAGCTGCGACAACAACAACCACAGTTGCAGCGACAACAACCACAGCTGCTCCAACAACAACCACAGTTGCAGCGACAACAACTACAACTGCTCCAACAACAACTACAGTTGCTCCAACAACAACCACAGCTCCTCCAACAACAACCACAGTTGCAGCGACAACAACCACAGCTGCTCCAACAACAACCACAACTGCAGCGACAACAACTACAGCTGCTCCAACAACAACCACAGTTGCAGCGACAACAACTACAACTGCTCCAACAACAACCACAGTTGCTCCAACAACAACCACAGTTGCAGCGACAACAACTACAACTGCTCCAACAACAACTACAGCTGCTCCAACAACAACCACAGCTCCTCCAACAACAACCACAGCTGCCGCGACAACAACTACAAATGCTCCAACAACAACCACAGCTTCTCCAACAACCACAACTGCAGCGACAACAACTACAGCTGCTCCAACAACAACCACAGTTGCAGCGACAACAACCACAGCTGCTCCAACAACAACCACAACTGCAGCGACAACAACTACAGCTGCTCCAACAACAACCACAGTTGCAGCGACAACAACTACAACTGCTCCAACAACAACCACAGCTGCTCCAACAACAACCACAGCTGCTCCAACAACAACCACAACTGCAGCGACAACAACTACAGCTGCTCCAACAACAACCACAGTTGCAGCGACAACAACTACAACTGCTCCAACAACAACTACAGCTGCTCCAACAACAACCACAGTTGCAGCGACAACAACTACAGCTGTTCCAACAACAACTACAGCTGTTCCAACAACAACTACAGCTGTTCCAACAACAACAACCACAGCTACAGGGACAACAACCACAGCTGCTCCAACAACAACCACAACTGCAGCGACAACAACTACAGCTGCTCCAACAACAACCACCACAGTTGCAGCGACAACCACAGCTGCTCCAACAACAACCACAACTGCAGCGACAACAACTACAGCTGCTCCAACAACAACCACAGTTGCAGCGACAACAACTACAACTGCTCCAACAACAACCACAGCTGCTCCAACAACAACCACAGTTGCAGCGACAACAACCACAGCTGCTCCGACAACAACCACAGCTGCTCCAACAACAACCACAACTGCAGCGGCAACAACTACAGCTGCTCCAACAACAACCACAGTTGCAGCGACAACAACTACAACTGCTCCAACAACAACTACAGCTGCTCCAACAACAACCACAGCTCCTCCAACAACAACCACAACTGCAGCGACAACAACTACAGCTGCTCCAACAGCAACCACAGTTGCTCCAACAACAACCACAGTTGCAGCGACAACAACTACAACTGCTCCAACAACAACCACAGTTGCTCCAACAACAACCACAGTTGCAGCGACAACAACTACAACTGCTCCAACAACAACTACAGCTGCTCCAACAACAACCACAGCTCCTCCAACAACAACCACAGCTCCTCCAACAACAACCACAGTTGCAGCGACAACAACTACAACTGCTCCGACAACAACTACAACTGCTCCAACAACAACCACAGCTGCTCCAACAACAACCACAGCTGCTCCAACAACAACCACAGTTGCAGCGACAACAACCACAGCTGCTCCGACAACAACCACAGCTGCTCCGACAACAACCACAGCTGCTCCAACAACAACCACAACTGCAGCGACAACAACTACAGCTGCTCCAACAACAACCACCACAGTTGCAGCGACAACCACAGCTGCTCCAACAACAACCACAACTGCAGCGACAACAACTACAGCTGCTCCAACAACAACCACAGTTGCAGCGACAACAACTACAACTGCTCAAACAACAACTACAGCTCCTCCAACAACAACCACAGCTGCCGCGACAACAACTACAAATGCTCCAACAACAACCACAGCTGCTCCAACAACAACCACAGTTGCAGCGACAACAACCACAGCTGCTCCGACAACAACCACAGCTGCTCCAACAACAACCACAACTGCAGCGGCAACAACTACAGCTGCTCCAACAACAACCACAGTTGCAGCGACAACAACTACAACTGCTCCAACAACAACTACAGCTGCTCCAACAACAACCACAGCTCCTCCAACAACAACCACAACTGCAGCGACAACAACTACAGCTGCTCCAACAGCAACCACAGTTGCTCCAACAACAACCACAGTTGCAGCGACAACAACTACAACTGCTCCAACAACAACCACAGTTGCTCCAACAACAACCACAGTTGCAGCGACAACAACTACAACTGCTCCAACAACAACTACAGCTGCTCCAACAACAACCACAGCTCCTCCAACAACAACCACAGTTGCAGCGACAACAACTACAACTGCTCCGACAACAACTACAACTGCTCCGACAACAACTACAACTGCTCCAACAACAACCACAGCTGCTCCAACAACAACCACAGCTGCCGCGACAACAACCACAGCTGCCACGACAACAACTACAACTGCTCCGACAACAACTACAGCTGCTCCAACAACAACCACAGCTCCTCCAACAACAACCACAGCTGCTCCAACAACAACCACAGTTGCAGCGACAACAACCACAGTTGCAGCGACAACAACTACAACTGCTCCAACAACAACTACAACTGCTCCAACAACAACCACAACTGCTCCAACAACAACCACAGCTGCTCCAACAACACCCACAGCTGCCGCGACAACAACTACAACTGCTCCAACAACAACTACAGCTGCTCCAACAACAACCACAGTTGCAGCGACAACAACCACAGTTGCAGCGACAACAACCACAGTTGCAGCGACAACAAACACAGTTGCTCCAACAACAACTACAACTGCTCCAACAACAACTACAACTGCTCCAACAACAACCACAGTTGCAGCGACAACAACCACAGCTGCTCCAACAACAACCACAGTTGCTCCAACAACAACCACAGTTGCAGCGACAACAACTACAACTGCTCCAACAACAACTACAGCTGCTCCAACAACAACCACAGCTCCTCCAACAACAACCACAGCTGCCGCGACAACAACTACAACTGCTCCAACAACAACTACAGCTGCTCCAACAACAACCACAGCTCCTCCAACAACAACCACAGTTGCAGCGACAACAACCACAGTTGCAGCGACAACAACCACAGTTGCAGCGACAACAACCACAGTTGCAGCGACAACAACTACAACTGCTCCAACAACAACCACAGCTGCTCCAACAACAACCACAGCTGCCGCGACAACTACAACTGCTCCAACAACAACTGCTCCAACAACAACTGCTCCAACAACAACTGCTCCAACAACAACTGCAGCTCCTCCAACAACAACCACAGCTGCTCCGACAACAACCACAGTTGCAGCGACAACAACCACAGTTGCAGCGACAACAAATACAACTGCTCCGACAACAACTACAACTGCTCCGACAACAACCACAGTTGCTCCGACAACAACCACAGTTGCTCCGACAACAACAACTGCTCCAACAACAACAACTGCTCCAACAACAACTACAGCTGCTCCAACAACAACCACAGCTCCTCCAACAACAACCACAGCTGCCGCGACAACAACTACAACTGCTCCAACAACAACTACAGCTGCTCCAACAACAACCACAGCTGCTCCAACAACAACCACAGTTGCAGCGACAACAACCACAGTTGCAGCGACAACAACTACAACTGCTCCAACAACAAACACAGCTTCTCCAACAACAACCACAGTTGCAGCGACAACAACTACAACTGCTCCAACAACAACTACAGCTGCTCCAACAACAACCACAGTTGCAGCGACAACAACCACAGCTGCTCCAACAACAACTACAACTGCTCCAACAACAACTACAGCTGCTCCAACAACAACCACAGTTGCAGCGACAACAACCACAGCTGCTCCAACAACAACCACAACTGCAGCGACAACAACTACAGCTGCTCCAACAACAACCACAGCTGCTCCAACAACAACCACAACTGCAGCGACAACAACCACAGCTGCTCCAACAACAACCACAACTGCAGCGACAACAACCACAGCTGCTCCAACAACAACCACAACTGCAGCGACAACAACTACAGCTGCTCCAACAACAACCACAGTTGCAGCGACAACAACCACAGTTGCAGCGACAACAACAACCACAACTGCAGCGACAACAACTACAGCTGCTCCAACAACTACAGCTCCTCCAACAACAACCACAGTTGCAGCGACAACAACTACAACTGCTCCAACAACAACTACAGCTTCTCCAACAACAACCACAGCTCCTCCAACAACAACCACATCTGCCCCAACAACAACCACAACTGCTGCTCCAACAACCACAACTGCCCCAACAACAACTACAACTGCAGCGACAACAACTGCAGCGACAACAACCACAGCTGTTCCAACAACAACTACAACTGCCCCGACAACCACAACTGCAGCAACAACAACCACAACTGCAGCGACAACAACCACAACTGCAGCGACAACAACCACAGCTGTTCCGACAACAACCACAACTGCCCCGACAACAACCACAACTGCAGCAACAACAACCACAACTGCAGCAACAACAACCACAACTGCAGCAACAACAACCACAACTGCAGCAACAACAACCGCAGCGACAACAACCACAACTGCAGCAACAACAACCACAACTGCAGCAACAACAACCGCAGCGACAACAACCACAACTGCAGCGACAACAACCACAGCTGTTCCAACAACAACCACAACTGCAGCGACAACAACCACAACTGCAGCAACAACCACAACTGCAGCGACAACAACCACAACTGCAGCAACAACCACAACTGCAGCGACAACAACCACAGCTGTTCCAACAACAACCACAACTGCAGCGACAACAACCACAGCTGTTCCAACAACAACCACAACTGCAGCGACAACAACCACAGCTGTTCCAACAACAACCACAACTGCAGCGACAACAACCACAGCTGTTCCAACAACAACCACAGCTGTTCCAACAACAACCACAACTGCCCCGACAACAACCACAGCTGTTCCAACAACAACCACAACTGCCCCGACAACAACCACAGCTGTTCCAACAACAACCACAACTGCCCCGACAACAACCACAACTGCCCCGACAACAACCACAACTGCAGCAACAACAACCACAGCTGTTCCGACACCAACCACAGCTGTTCCAACAACAACCACAACTGCAGCGACACCAACCACAGCTGTTCCAACAACAACCACAACTGCAGCGACAACAACCACAGCTGTTCCGACAACAACCACAGCTGTTCCGACAACAACCACAGCTGTTCCGACAACAACCACAACTGCAGCAACAACAACCACAACTGCCCCGACAACAACCACAGCTGTTCCAACAACAACCACAACTGCCCCGACAACAACCGCAGCTGTTCCAACAACAACCACAACTGCAGCAACAACAACCACAACTGCAGCAACAACAACCACAACTGCAGCAACAACAACCACAACTGCAGCAACAACAACCACAACTGCCCCAACAACAACCACAACCTCAGCGACAACAACCACAGCTGTTCCAACAACAACCACAACCTCAGCGACAACAACCACAACTGCCCCAACAACAACCACAACTGCAGCAACAACAACCACCACCTCCTCTGCCATCCTCATCAACATCAGCTTCTTGTCCGTTATTATTCCTGTGATGTCACATGTACTCAGCTCATACTGTTAACATTTTTCTCTTCAGTTCACTTCCTGTAAATAATATAAATATAACAGAAAATTATTTATGAGAATTTATGAAATGTTTAAATTAGCATGTAGCTCGTTCTCAGTGAAATGTGTTTAATTGTTCTCAATTTATGTGATTATAATGTTCAAAACTGAGCATTTAATCTAATCCCCGTTGCTGTTTTGTTGCCATTTACTGGTGAACTTGAGTATTTTACTTGTGTTTATACTTTTTTTGGGTTGTGGTTTTATTTTGCTGGCAGAATATCTGTGCTTGTATTTCACCATAGTTTTTCACAGTGTTTGCTGGTAAAGAGATTTAGTATACACATCCAGAAATGCATACACTATTATATATTGTACATATATTTATTAGTTTCAGGTTGGCCATTCTTGTATTTTGCTCGTTTGTGGTTTTGTGTTTGCACATCTCTGTTGCTTGTGGGGCTCGCACACAAGAATTTCACTCGCATGTGCTGTGCCAGTGTGCCTGCACATGTGATGTGACAATAAAAAAGTGATTTGATCCGAGTGATTTGAAGAGGAGATTAAAATACTGGGTAAACATCAGTTGGATCATGGCCCTTTATTCTATATCAAACATCAAAAATAATTCTATAGAAGTTACAAAGCATATTCTAAATCTTATTTATTGTGTGGCAGACTTCCACCAAATATGAACTCTGCAAATATTACACCCCTGACCTTACTAAAACAAGTCAAAAAATAAAGACAGAGTCTGACCTGCTTAACTAATTCAAAACAGGAGAAAACTGGTGATCAAAAGAAACTGCAGCTCACCCCTACCCGGGTCCTCCAGCTGGAACCAGTCACGACGGGGCGGTGTATCCACGCACCAATTGGAGCAGGGCCCTGGCACAGCTGAATTAGTATAAACAGATATATTACCTGAATTAAACAACCCTCCTATTGTTTAATTCCCAAACTAAGAAATTGCTCTTTACAAGGCGTCAGCGATGACATTTTCCGTTCCTTTCTTGATTTGCAGGTTAAAATCCTGCAAACGTTGTCAGGAAGCGCTGTGTGGCAGGCAGGAGTTGGACCCAAAATGCAGGCACTCAGACTCGAGGGATGAACTCAGAATGTAGATTTTATTCGAAGACACCAGGAAAAGATACAAAACTAAAGTATACTGGGAAAATATAAACTATACTTTACAGAGAGGCACATGAGGGAACACACAGCTTGAGGGACGACGCGACACAGACTCAGAGAAACACAGGGTTTAAATACACTGGGAAATAACGAGACACAGAAGGAGAGCACAGCTGGGGGAAATCAGAACTGACAAGACAAGGAAGCAAAGTAGGACACATTCACATAAGACATGGAACTTCAAAGTAAAACAGGAAATACACAGAGACACAGACCAAAGGGGAGAATAAAGCACAGAGAAGCACGAGGGGGGAGCACAGACATGACGGGCTGGGAAAACATGGAATGAAACACAAGGAGGGGAAGCCCAGTAAACTAAACATCTTAGGACCTCCAATAAAATACCTCCAAGAATAACAAATGAACTTAACATGAAACAGGAACACAGGAAAAACTACGAACGCTGGGTCGAATGACCCAGGATCCTGACAAAAGTAGTGACCAACGCATAAGTCTCTCATTTGAGTTTTGCATCCGGGAGAGAAACACCAATGGTTTGTGGTCAGTGAATACTTGAATGGGTATAGAGCTGGATCCAATATACACCTCGAAATGCTGCAGGGCTAACAACAAGGCAAGGGCTTCCTTTTCAATAGTGCTGTAGTTCATCTGATGTTTGTTGAACATTTTGGAAAAATAGCAAATTGGGCGATCCACCCCGCGATGGGCTTCCTGCATAAGGACAGCTCCTGCACCAGCCGCACTAGCGTCAACCTCGAGCTTGAAAGGGCACCTGAAATTAGGTCCCGTAAGAACAGGGGAACTGCACAGCAATGCTTTCGCAGACTCGAAAGCAGTCTGACAAACAGGCGTCCACACAAAAGGCTTCACTTGGCTGATCAAATCGATGAGAGGAACGACAACAGTGGCGAAGTTCTTTCATGGACCTCTGTAATAACCACACATTCCTAGAAATCGGCGTAGCGCCCTTCTCGTTTGTGGGACCGGAAACTCGACAATAGCCTGTATCTCCACAGTCACCGGCCTTACCTGTCCCTGACCCAACTGTTTTCCCAGGTATGTGATGGTGGCTCTGCCAAATTCACATTTGGCCAGGTTCAGAGTAAGCGAGGCTTCCTGAAAACGGCTGAAAACGAGAGAGAGTGTTTGTAAGTGGTCAGACCAGGTGGATGAGTAAATGACAACATCATCCAAGTAGGCATCACAGTTATTCACGCCGGCCAGTACTGCCCATAAGGCGCTGGAACGTAGCGGGTGCGTTACGCAACCTAAACGGCATAACCGTCTACTGGAGAAAATGATCTGGCGTGACAAAAGCAGATATTTCAGATGCTCTGGGAGTTAAAGGTACTTGCCAGTAACCTTTTAACAGATCAAGTTTGGTTACAAAAGATGCCGATCCCACTCTATCAATACAATCCTCCATTCAAGGAAGAGGAAATGAATCATGTTTGGTAACAACGTTAACTTTCCTGTAATCATTACAAAGCCGAGGAGTGTTGTCAGATTTTGGTACCAGCACACACGGCAAACTCCACGCGCTGGCTAAACCGTGTTCTAAGAGATAGCTGACTTCCTTCTGCATTATTACTCTTTTCACTGGGTTCACTCGATAGGCATGCTGCTTAATGTCCTTCCACGTCAATGTCGTGGTACAGGACTGCAGTTTGATGAGGATGATCAGAAAAAAGTGATAAATTATCCTCTATCAGATCAGTGATGTCAGCTCGAGCGGGCTCAGATAGGTGGGCTAAATATGTCTCTAAATCATTTAAGATCTCCGAATTTTTCAACCGCTACCCAGCGCTTCACTTTTCTGGAGCAGTCCGTCATCAGAGGGTTCATAAGGAGAAACAACACTAGCGGCGCACACTGGAGATGGCGCACCCAAAGGGCTCCTTGAGTGACACGATTTCAACATATTAATGTGACAAACCCTAGACTTTCTCCGACGGTCTGGGGTCTGGATCACATAATTGTTCTCGCTGAGTTTCTGTTCCACCACATATGGGCCAGCGAACTGGGCTAGCAAACTGGACCCTACCACAGGCAGCAACACCAACACTTTCTAGCCCGGCTGGAAACTTCTGTAAACAGCCTTTGTATGATAACCAGCTTTCATTTTAGCCTGCGTATGAGTCAGATTTTCCCGAGCTAATTGGCATGCAAGGTGGAGTTTTTCCTGAAGTCCACTAACATAATCAAGGACATTATGTTGAGTTTCAGACGTTTCTGACAACCACT
This sequence comes from Mchenga conophoros, assembly GCF_057382185.1. Taxonomy (NCBI): domain Eukaryota; kingdom Metazoa; phylum Chordata; class Actinopteri; order Cichliformes; family Cichlidae; genus Mchenga; species Mchenga conophoros. The sequence continues at coordinate 1,650,250 of NC_140546.1, forward strand.
CCTTCAGAAGCTGGAGAGGACCACGGACCACATGTCCAAACACCAGATCCGTAGGACTGAATCCCAAGAATTCCTGAGTGGCCTCCCTGACGGCAAACAACAATAACGGCAGACCCTCATCCCATTCTCTACCAGACTCCGCACAGAACTTGCGCAGCATAGCTTTGAGGGTTTAATGGAATTTCTCCAGAGCACCCTGACTTTCTGGGTGATATGGACTGGATGTTACATGTTTTATCTGCAACTCATCCACAACCTGCACAAACACTTTTGAAGTAAAATTTGTTCCTCGGTCTGTTTGAATAACCTTTGGAAGCCCGAAAGTAGAGCAAAACTTAATTAGTGCTTTTATTATCGTTTTTGCTTTCAGTGTGTGTAGTGGAATTGCCTCTGGGAACCTTGTTGCTGAACACATTATTGTAAGTATGTATTGGTGTCCGGATTTAGTTTTTGGCAGGGGACCAACACAATCCAATATTACTTTTTCAAACGGCTCACCTATTACTGGAATAGGATGTAGCGGAGCAGGTGGGATTGGTCTATTAGGTTTCCCCGCCACTCAGGCACGGCTGGCTGCCGGCGGAGCTCACGGGCGCGTAACTGCAACTCCCCCTGGCTTCTGCTCCGCGGCTGCTGAGTGAGCCCTCATCTGGGACTCTCCTCAGCTCTTTCTGGGACAGTGGCGCAGCTGCCCCTCTGTTGGTCTTCCTTGGTCTCTTGTGTTCTGGGGGCCTCTGGATGTCTGGAGTTTTGATCTCCTCCATACCTGCTTCATGCCCTGGAGGACGGGGCTGTGGCCCCCCCACACCCTCTAGCAGATCATTACATGAAGGAACCTTTTAAAAACAACAAGCGCGTCCATGCTCACAGGTGTACACACGGGTGATCACACACACAAACTACACCCTTTTTGGCTCCTACCTCAAAGCACACTGTGTTCTGTTGATCTCACGTGTTCCACAATAATGTTTAATATTTAGTATTTACTGTCATATTCCCATATATCATTGTGATGTTGTTTATTATGTTGCTCTCGTTTTCTTCTGCTTGTTTTCTTTTTTCTTTCTCAACAGGTGAAATTTAAAAAATAAAACAAAAAAACAATAACATGTAATATTTAGTATCTACTGTTATCTACTGTTATCTACTGTTAGCTAGTTTATTGTGATGGTGTTGTTTTTATTATGTTGCTCTTTGTTGTTTGTTTTCTCTTCTGGTTTTTTTTCTCCACACAGGTGATCCAGGTGTTTTTCTTTCTTTCTTCCCCCTTACTCACCGTCTCTTCTCCCCTCCTCTCTTTTTCTTTCTCTCCCTCTCTTTCTTTCATTCTTTCTCCCTGTCCTATCCCCCAGTCATGTCTGTCCCGTCTTTAAAAAACGAAAATAAAATAAATACATAATAATAATAAAGGTCAATCAAATGGACCAATATGGCAAGGCCATGATGATCCACTTGGTGAAGTAAATCTGTTTGGCATCTTTCTGCCTTCAGACAACAATTCTGACGGCTAAAGATCCAAACGGGCAAAAAAAAAAGAAAAAAAGAAAAATAAATGACAGGATGGCATGTGGCTGCAGGATGCTGTGGTAGCCATGCTGGTTCAGTGTGCCGTCAATTTTGAATAAATCCTTGATAGTGTCACCACAAAGCCTCCCCACACTATCACACCTCCTCCATGCTTCATGGTGGGAACTATGCATGTAGAGACCATCGTTCACCTTTTCTGTGTCACACAAAGACACGGTGTTATGGTGGCCGGTAATAAACAAGCCCTCGGCAATGACTGCAGCACATAGACTTACATAGTGGATGTGTTATGTGACAGCTGTGTGCAGGCAGGAAAAGGACCCAGAGTGCAGACTCCGGAGACAGACGTGAACTCAAAAAACAGCTTTAATGCTGAACTCAAAGTAACAAACCTCCAAAGTACAAACATTAACGCAGGCAGGGGAAAAATCAAAGCACAAAGCATAAGCAAGGGTAGATAAGAGTAGATCACAACCATGACAAACTGAAACACAGGGCTTAAATACATCGAGGGAGCAATCAGGGAATGGACAACAGGAGGGAGACACAGCTGGGGCAAATCAGAACTGACGAGACAAGGAAGCGTAAACTGAACACACTGAGATAAGACAGAGACCTTCAAAGTAAAACAGGAAACACATAACACAGACTGAACAAAGACACAGACTCACATGCAGGCACTACAACAGAGACGTGGGACCAGGGCAGACAGAGACACTGACTGGACACGGGGATATAGCAACTAAGGATTACACATAGACAAACCATAAGACATGACTGTAACAAAAACCCAAAGACTAGAAACTGTAAATAATATAATAAACTCAAAAACCGGGTGTTACATAGATGTTTGGCACATTTGGCAGTGCACACTTGTGAGACTTGCGTTGATTGCATGGATACCCTTTCTATGGATGCCCATTATTCATATTTGTTTACAGCTTGTGTCTAAGCTCACTGTCTAGGCAGAGTGTTCTACACAGCAGATAGTGCACAGTGAGTAATACATAATTCACTCAAACATACCTCAGGTTATTCTTCTGGTGTTATTAGAATAGAATAGAATAGAATAGAATAGAATAGAATAGAATACTCCTTTACTGTCACTGTACATTTACAGCATGAATGGGGTGCAGGAGGAAAAAAATATAAATAGTACAGACATCAGGAATAAAGAGCAAACAGAAGAAATAGTCAAGAGGAATATGTACAGAATTACACATTAAAAGAAAAAGTGCTTTGAAGTAGTGCAAAAGACTTGATCTGCATGTGAGTGTCCTGAATGATGAGGGTCACTCAGACCATGGATCAGATTAGTGAGGTCGTGGGCAGGGATGGCAGTAGTGTTTGTTGACAGTCTGAATGGCCCAGAGGAAGAAGCTGTTAGTGAGTCTGGAGGTTTGGGGCCTGCCTGACTAACCAGAAGGCAGCGGGTCAAACGGGTAGTCGGCAGGCTCACCTGTGATAGCCCTGGTTTACCTGATACAGGAGGATCTGGCGAATGCCTCCAGGTGTGTCCAGGTGATACTTTTGGTTAATGACCCTCTGTGCAGCCTTCCTGTTCTCAGTCGTGGTTCCTGAACACCAAACACCAGGCAGAAGGAGAGTATGCTCTCCACTGAGGAGCGGTAAAGGCTAGCAGCAGCTTCTGGTCCAGGTTATTCTTCCTCAGGACACGGAGGAAGTGCAGCTGCTGCTGGGCCTTCGTTACCAGGCTGATGGTGTTGTGGGTCCAAGAGTGGAGTGGACCTGTCTGTGCCTCCTGAAGTCCATTATGAGTTCTTTGGTTTTAAGGATAAAGTAACAACATGCAGTTTCGGTCGAATGCTCTAAATCCAGACAGGGTTTGTCTTTCTGTATGTTCTTTCAGCTGCTTGCTTTACTTTTTCAATAACCTCAGAAAAGCCCAGGTAAAATCACTAAATGTTTGTTTCCAGCTTTATATACTGGAGGAACAACTACATTTTTAAGGACAAAGAGAATTACGCCCTCTAAATAGCTTCATTTATAATTTGAGTGGCAACTGCCAAAAGAGGATCTTTTGTCTTTGAGTTCTTCAGTAATGTAATCTTTTTTTTTCTGTTACCAACTTATCCACCAGTTTAGATTACATTTTTTTTAATTGCAGGTACAGCATCTTATATATGTATATGATGCTGTACCTTGCACTGAAGTTTGAAGTTATTCTAACATATGGAACAGCAGTAAAAACAGCATTTCAGAAAAACTAGCTGAGCAGGTTTAATCTGGCCGGTCTCCAAATCTTCAGTAATATGAGGAGCGGTTACTGAAGCGTGACACTGAAGCTGCTTCTAGTTACATAAACTTTCAGCCACACCTCAGAGTTTAGTCTACGCATTAACAGCTGCTTGGAATTAGCAGCTTAAGCATTTTCCTCACGGTAGACTCGAGGTGGTTGAGTCTTCACTGAAGAATGCCACACGACTAAGCTGTAGTGCCTTTTCACTGTGCAATACTTTGTTAATATCCAACAGTACAATAGACTTCAATACGTGAAATGTGCCATTCCCTTGTGTTCTTATTCCTATTTATTCTATTTATCCCTGATAAAGTAAAATCAAAATGTACCATTACATTAAGAGGAGCAAAATGAAATCAAAATAGGGAAATTGTGTATGAAGAACATGACTGATAACTGTTGTGTCTTAAGTTTTGTTATAACACAGATTGCATTACAAGGGGGGAAATTGAGTTTTAAAATGAAGGTTTTGTTTCTAGGCAGCTCTGAATGGAGTCAGGAGTTTAAAAGATTTAACATGATGATTGAACTGATTTTATTTCTGAACACAGGTTTGGAGGTCCAGAGGACGGGTACTCAGAGAGGAGAATTGCTGAGGGTTTTTTAGATTATTTTGGATTTAATTTGAAATAAGGGGCTTTATAATCATTTTATGACTTTTGGGGTGTTTTGATAATTTAGATACGGTAAAACAGGCTGTTACGGCCGAGACCGTTTTGGACGAGTGACAGGACTCAAACGCAGGACGCCGAACAGCTCGTAAGTAGATTTTAAGAATAAAGTTTAATGTTTCCACAAATATTCATAAACAAAAGGTGAGAGTAGACAAGTACGACGTTCCACCACTGAAACTAAGTAATGATCTGGTCCGGGTCAGAGAGGACAGCTATTCCAGGGATTGGACTGGAAAGCAAGTCACATTTGATCCAGGAAAAGGTCGGGGTCACTGTAACAGAGTGCAGATGTTCAGATACGGATAAGGAGACATATGAATATGTTGCTGATTCAGAATTCTCCTTCGTACTGCGTACTTGCCAAAGGAGGTCGGAGATGACGTAGAGGGGTGAGTAGTCCGGGTGTGAAATCCAAAAAACTCCTGGCGTGGAGGCAGAGAGGCAGGTAGGTAATTTGGGTAATAGCCTGTGGGACTGCTAGATGGTCCAGCATCCAAGTAGGTGCTCTTCGACAGGGGTTGACAGTTGGGTGTAGCTAAGAGAGAGGCGCACAAAAGACAAACATACAGTGAGGCAAAGCGATTCACAAAATACATAGGGAATGATGGTGGTGGCCTGCACTGACTGATGTTAGCAGAGAATCTGGCGAAGAGAGATTGAGTACGCTGGCCTTATGAGTCCCCGGCTAAATTACCCACAGGTGTAAGCGATCAGCAAAAACACTGAGGCCCCTCCCCGGGGTGGAGACGCCGGCTCGGAGGGAGACACACTGGCACACACCCGGACCATGAAAGAGGCAGAAATTGTTATTTTCATTTTTAAGCTAAAGGATTAAAATGAACTGAATCCTGTTCATAATAAGTTGAATACCAATCTTAAAGGGAAACTGTGGGACAGCTTGAATAAAACATATGCTTTGTAGAAAGGAAGATTTGTGGAGTAAAAATGTTTGATTTCTTTTTGATTTCTAGAATAAGCGGTTATCATGCACACTTACAGTCACAGACATGACATAGATTAGTTTCTGGGGTAAAGATGAAAAACAGTTTGCTTTGTCTTTGCTTAGCAAGAAGTAATGCAGAAGGTGTGGAAATAGGCCTGCTCTGAATAGGTCGACAGGAAGGATATGAAGACTGAGACAGAAAAATGTGGGTGAGCTTGCAACTGAATGTGCGCCTGCAAAATAAATTTTTTTTTTATTTTTGTACAGGATGTTTATGATCAGATAAGAGAAGAAGAGAGCTTCTTAAAATTGTGTCAAAAGTGTCGCTTAACCAAATGAATAACATTGAAGATTATTTATGTATAAATGATTTTTTATACACACATTGCAATCGTGCTCATAGGAGTTGTCACTCGGTAAAGTGAAGGTCAAAAACGTCGTTCAGCGTGACTGACTGAACTGATATATTGTAGGGAGGACCCTGAGTGCCGATGGATGAATGCCAACATGCTTATACACATAATGAGGCTGATCCTTTTGATTAGAGAGTCCCGAACATGATAGGTTGAACCAAGTTTGAAGAATTAAGAGAACAATTGATGAACATAATAGGTTATGGAGGCGTAGCAGGGAAAGTGTTTGTTTATTCTTTACAGGAGATTCCAGAACCAGAGCAAAACCATGGCGAGAATCCAGGAACCAACCAGAGGAAGGGGGACCCCGAAAAGAAGCACAGCACAGAGAACCACAGTACCAGCAAATGTGTTGTTTAAGAGACTAAAAGCTTGTTAGACACAGGTTGAATGTGCGCGTAAAAGTAATGAAGAGTAATGAGAGGGACTTTAGGAATAGTTTGCAGGATTTCTATGTTATGTAAATTGCCCAAGAATAGTGTTAAGACCGGATATATGTTACCCCTAGAGGGGGTGAAAACCAGGAGTAAATTTTACATTTTAACTCTATAGAGGCCTTTTAATAGGATAAAGTTAATTATACATGATTGGATTTTATAGTGAGCATTGAGGGAAGTCAGAAGTGCGGTTAAATTGTGACTCTGGGGTCAAAAGCGGATGGTAGGAAGAGAAGCAATGATAGCTCACAGCCCAGCGTAAACGCGAGGTGCTGTATAAGGGCGTGATTTATTTGTTTGATTTATTTGTTGTGGATACAAGTAACTACGCCATAGTAATAAGGGAACATTGAAAGGGTTGGGCAATTGAAAGGTTTCATTTTTGATATGATTTCTTTTGTTATATTTTAGCTATTATTCTCACATGAAAGTAAACTTAATGGGAGAAATTAGGAATTATGTTTCTGGTTTCTTGGGAAACACGAAAGGGGAAACTGTTGGGATTTAAATATACAATCTGAATGCTTATTTGCTGATTATATGTATAAGAGAGGCCCAACTCTGAGTACAGTCTGTGCCAAAAGTACTAACAGGAAACTGCGTGCTTTTGCAGAGAAAATAGGAGCTGCAGCCAGAAAGTGAAACTAAGCAGAGTCTTTGATCGAAACTCAAAGTGTGTGTGACGTCTAGAGGAAGTATATAAATAACTAGGCTTCCTGTTTGTGCTTCAGACCGGTACATGACTTTTCTTTTTATGTCAGGATGTCATGTTGAGGCTTGTTGTTTCTGTGTGACATTGATGACACGCCTCACAAACTAGAACAGCCTTTATTAAATCCATATATAACGACTGAATGGAGGCTGGAGTGGATACTAATCATCATTGTGCTTTTACTTAACAAATGAGTCACCTGAACATAAAACATCTTCATTAAACATTAATAAATATTTATGTATTTTATGAGAGCTAGAAGAAAGAAGGGTGGAACTTCAATACTGTCCTGGATGCATGCCGACTATAGTTTATGGCCAAAGACTGTGTGTATTTAATGCCAGTTTAGGTTCATTCTTGAATAAATTATTGTGCTTTTAAATTTCCAACAACATCTTCCTGGAAGGTTTAAACTCACTCACAAAAGTGAAGAACATTTCTGTGCATTGGGTGTGTTGCTGCTTAAATGCATCATCAGACATGCAATAAACTGTAATAGACTGTGCTGTCAGTCAGCTTGTTGGTATTTACCAGGAGATTAAAAAAAGCTCCTGGTTCTGATCACTGACGCCAGCAGCTGCTGCACACATGAATCACCTCTGTGCAATATTTAGCAAAGACTTCCTGCAAAACATTTCCTGTAAAAGTAACTTATGTTGACTGAAGCTTACCTATCAAACTGGTGGAGAAAGTCAGTCATAAACAAGAAAAGAAATTCTGGAGTACCACTGTAAAATTCTTCAAACACAAAATAAATAGTTCAAATAAAGTCGTTTTTGCAATATTTTGAAATATTACTATAAACATATTTATGAACTGACACAATTGTGTTTTCCATTGTGAAGCTTTTATTGGTGTGTGTGCTCACATGTTAGATTTACAAGACGGTGTGATTTTTTCATATTGCTATCACCAAATATATCGGTCCGAAATTACAGATCCGGATTCTTTTTGATGGGAAGAAACACTAGTGAAAGTTATTTTCTGAATTATAATTAGAGGATATTTGGAAACTCCAGCATTTTGCTATATTTGGATTTGACTGTATTTTTGCTTTTCTCGTACAATTTGTCATATTGGCTCAATCGATGATGAAAGTTAAACATTAAAGTTTTCTATATGCTTTCTTTCGCAGTAGTGTAAAACTCAAATACAGACCACTCAAAAAGGTCCAAAATTGAACAAATGTTTAAAATCATTTGCTGCCGACAGAAATGATGAGCTAATGGAAGTGGACTGATAAATGAAATGGATGCATGGCTGATAGACACTGCTCGCTGCTGAATAAAAATGATTGTGGTATGGCAGTATGGCTAAACAGGTGTTGTCTCAAAGCACAGGAAGAATTGTAACAAAATCTTAAACTATCACCTATCTGGGGTTTTGGACAGTTAATTATTAGAGTAAAATGATAAGCTGAATGTTACCAAGGTCCAATTCACAATGGGTTCAACATGTGAACATGAAATGTGTTGTGGAGTTTTGAGTCCGTCTGACAGAGTTCTGGCTCCACCACTCACAGACTACGTGGTGCTAAAGTTTTAAATCAGAGTAATGCTTTCTTGTTCTTTCCAGTCTGCCTACATTAGGCTACCTGAATGCAGATTTCACTTCAAGGTTGTGTGGTAAAAGTGTCATGGCTGACTGGTAGTTTCAGCTGCAGAGAGAAACTGTGATGTTTTATGAGCCAGCGACATGTGATAACATCAGCATCCAGATAAATATGTGCAGGTGGAGTAATGGTAGATATCGTCCTGGTTAAAGGTGTGTGCAGACACAGCTTGAATGCAAGTGTCTCTCTGCTTTTGTCCTCCTGAAACAGCCAACAACACTGACTGTTGCAGTGCTGTTTCACACATGCTCTGTGACATTTTTCAGAAGTGACCTGCTACATTTTACCGCTGTGACTGTGAACAGGTTCAGTCCTCTAATTAGAATTCTCGTACCTGCAGTAAGATTCGTATTGGTCTTCTTTGAGGTCTCGTTTATTTAAGGGGAAAAGTTGTGTCAGTTACCTGTTGCATTAAAGTGTGATGACAACAGGTCCTGACCAAATGTCCATATGTGGGAGTGAGACGCAAAGTTTCTGCTTACATCACATTCTTCTGCACCTCTGTGGTTGTAAAAGCAGCTGTATGTGAGTGTCAACTGTTAGTTGTGTTAGATTACCACTGTCAAGTTTAATAATCAAATTGGATATTTGAGTTGATTGTTTACATTACAAGGAGATATCAGACCCCATAAAACCACAGTCATATACTCTGGATTATCAGAATCACTCATTTTTATCCTTATCTACTCTTTTTTGTCTCTGTGTGTTTATATACCACTGCAGCATGTCACTCAATTTTCTCCCACAGTTTGTGTTTACCTGTTTTGTCTTTTTCTGGGTGGTGTTATTTTTTTTCTCCTTAGCTTTCCTCATGTTGTGCATTTTCCATTGTTATACCTCTCTGACCTGTCTTCCCCATGTGATGTTTTCGTGCAATGTATGTATGGTCAGAGGGTATGATGGCGCCGCCATTGCGTGCAAATGGTCGGCAGCCTTAACATGAAATTTCCCACTCGTGGGACTAATAAAGGCATCTCATCTCGTCTCATCTCATCTTCCAAATACTGCAGGGTCTTTAATTTACAACAGGAAACATGATGAAATAACTATTGTGATTTGCAGAAATATAAACAAAGCTGAATATAACTCAGTATTAACACTGACTATTGTAGAGAAATGATTATTATGAGAAATTATTCTCATCTTTAAAAAGTCAGGAGACACTTATTAATCAGTGCAAAAAGACTTTATTTATGATAAGCTCAGTGTTGAGATTGTAGACATCACTATATTTTTAATATCAGTCCTCTGATCACACAAGTTTGGAACACACAAACATCAGGAAAACATTTAACAACTTCTCTCTGATAGATATAAATAAATAAATAAAACCATAATAAATAAGAATAAATATATGATTAAACATTTGGTTACTTAAACATTTCAAATCGTCACAGGTACTTCAGTTTGTTGCTTCATTTGGAGGATGTGAACTTAAGAAATGTTAAAAACATGATCTGAGTACATGTGACGACAGAGCCAGAACTACTGTAAGGAAGCTGATGTTGTTGAGAATAGCAGAGGAGGTGGTTGTTGCTGTCGCTGCAGTTATGGTTGTTGAAGCAGCTGTAGTTGTTGTCGCTGCAGTTTTGGTTGTTGTTGGAACAGTTGTGGTTGTTGTTGCTGGTGTTGTTGTTGTTGTCGCTACAGATGTGGTTGTTGTTGGAACAGCTGTGGTTGTTGTTGGAGCAGCTGTAGTTGTTGTCGCTACAGATGTGGTTGTTGTTGAAGCAGTTGTGGTTGTTGTCGCAGCAGTTGTGGTTGTTGTTGGAACAGTTGTGGTTGTTGTTGGAGCAGTTGTGGTTGTTGTTGGAACAGCTGTGGTTGTTGTCGCTGCAGATGTGGTTGTTGTTGAAGCAGTTGTGGTTGTTGTTGGAGCAGTTGTGGTTGTTGTTGGAACAGCTGTGGTTGTTGTCGCTGCAGATGTGGTTGTTGTTGAAGCAGTTGTGGTTGTTGTTGGAGCAGTTGTGGTTGTTGTTGGAACAGCTGTGGTTGTTGTCGCTGCAGATGTGGTTGTTGTCAGGGCAGCTGTGGTTGTTGTTGGAACAGCTGTGGTTGTTGTCGCAGCAGTTGTGGTTGTTGTTGGAACAGCTGTGGTTGTTGTCGCAGCAGTTGTGGTTGTTGTTGGAGCAGCTGTGGTTGTTGTTGGAGCAGCTGTGGTTGTTGTCGCTGCAGATGTGGTTGTTGTTGAAGCAGTTGTGGTTGTTGTTGGAGCAGTTGTGGTTGTTGTTGGAGCAGTTGTGGTTGTTGTTGGAACAGTTGTGGTTGTTGTTGGAGCAGTTGTGGTTGTTGTTGGAGCAGTTGTGGTTGTTGTTGGAGCAGTTGTGGTTGTTGTTGGAGCAGTTGTGGTTGTTGTTGAAGCAGTTGTGGTTGTTGTTGGAACAGTTGTGGTTGTTGTTGGAGCAGTTGTGGTTGTTGTTGGAACAGCTGTGGTTGTTGTCGCTTCAGATGTGGTTGTTGTTGAAGCAGTTGTGGTTGTTGTTGGAGCAGTTGTGGTTGTTGTTGGAACAGCTGTGGTTGTTGTCGCTGCAGATGTGGTTGTTGTTGAAGCAGTTGTGGTTGTTGTTGGAGCAGTTGTGGTTGTTGTTGGAACAGCTGTGGTTGTTGTCGCTGCAGATGTGGTTGTTGTCAGGGCAGCTGTGGTTGTTGTTGGAACAGCTGTGGTTGTTGTCGCAGCAGTTGTGGTTGTTGTTGGAACAGCTGTGGTTGTTGTCGCAGCAGTTGTGGTTGTTGTTGGAGCAGTTGTGGTTGTTGTCGCAGCAGTTGTGGTTGTTGTTGGAGCAGCTGTGGTTGTTGTCGCAGCAGTTGTGGTTGTTGTTGGAGCAGTTGTGGTTGTTGTTGGAGCAGCTGTGGTTGTTGTCGCAGCAGTTGTGGTTGTTGTTGGACCAGCTGTGGTTGTCGCAGCAGTTGTGATTGTTGTTGGAGCAGCTGTGGTTGTTGTCGCAGCAGTTGTGGTTGTTGTTGGAGCAGCTGTGGTTGTTGTCGCAGCAGTTGTGGTTGTTGTCGCTGCAGATGTGGTTGTTGTCGCTGCAGTTGTGGTTGTTGTTGGAGCAGCTGTGGTTGTTGTCGCAGCAGTTGTGGTTGTTGTCGCAGCAATTGTGGTTGTTGTCGCAGCAATTGTGGTTGTTGTCGCAGCAGTTGTGGTTGTTGTCGCTGCAGTTGTGGTTGTTGTTGGAGCAGTTGTGGTTGTTGTTGGAGCAGCTGTGGTTGTTGTTGCTGCAGATGTGGTTGTTGTCGCTGCAGATGTGGTTGTTGTCGCTGCGTTGCAGCAGGCTGTGTAGAGAATCTTACGTCATTTTCATATTTCATCACATTAACCACATCTTTATGAATAGGAAATTCTTTAACAAATAAATTTTTTTCCTACCAACAACAAGAACGATGACAAACATCTTTGCGATCATGGTGATGCTGTTTTTCTGCTCCTGTCTCTGAAAATAAAAATTCACTGTGGTTATTATGATTTAAAGAAAGCATTATTCCTACAATTGCCTTAATTAAGCTTTCTAAAGTTATCTTGAAAAGAAGTTTGAGATCTAAAACCCATAATATAAAAAAGTTCCTATTCAATTACATAATTTAAAATATAGATTTTTTTTCTATAGTACTGTCTTTGTGATAGTCCACATCTCTCAACGAGGTGCTTGTACACGCAAAAGCAACAAGAAGAAATTAAGAAATCATGAAGGAAAGGCTCTGACTATGATGACCTCATTGTTCCTGACTGTAAATCAGAGCAAAAGTCACCACTTCATGTTTATAGTGTTAATCAACTCCAATATTGACATATAATCACTAACCCATTAAATCTATCTATCTATCTATCTATCTATCTGTGTGTGTGTGTGTGTGTGAATGTGTCATATATTATTTATCAAGGGTAATAGCAAAAAACAAAACAAAAACAGAAGCATAAAAAAACCTTCAGAACTTTAAGATAAACACAACCCAACACAACAAATTGCTGCCTAAATTACACCATATGTTGCCAAAGAAACTGCTGGACATTATGGACAATGCTGGGCATCCTCTGCACACGGCCGTTAACAACCAGAGGAGTCTGTTCAGTGACAGGTTGCTTCTCCCCAAGACAAGAACTAACAGACTTAAAAACTCCTTTGTCCCACACGCCATCAAACTGTTTAACTCCTCTCTGGAGGGGAGAGGGAGGGGAAACAGGAGGACAAAGGAGGGGGGAACAACTAAGCTGTAGTGCCTCTTCACCTCACTGTGCAATACCTTTTGTGCAATACTTTTGTAAATAGTCAACAGTGCAATAGACTCAATACTTGAAATGTGCAATTCACTTGTATTTTTATTTTTTATTTTTTATTCCTATTTATTCTATTTATCCCCTTCGTATATTTTATTTATATTGTCTCTGTATTTATATATATATATATATATATATATATATATATATATATATATATATATATATATATGTGTGTGTGTGTGTGTGTGTGTGTGTGTGTGTGTGTGTGTATATATAATATTCTGTAACTCTGTAACTTCTGTCGGTGCTGTGCTTTTTTGGAAATCGAATTTCCCAGAGGAACCCACCCGAGGGATTAATAAAGTTCTATCTTATCTTATCTTATATGTTGCCAAAAGATCATTTCCAGAAATAAATCTATCAATTCATCTTAAATTCACATGTAGATGTCAGATATATATTTAATATTAGGGTTACTTACATAGTATTTCTTTGCTTGTAAGTCGTCCACTGCAGTGAAAGAAAGTGATGTTCTCTGACTTCATCTCCTCTTTTTATAATCAGCCAACATGAACCTGAGGACAAATATGTGCAGGTGGAGTAATGGTAGTTATCGTCATGGTTTAAGGTGTGTGCACTAAACTTTTATTTACCTGCATCTCTCTCCTATTGTCCTCCTGAAACAGTCATCACTTTAATTTTAGCACTTACACACACACAGACACACACACACATATTTGTGACATGTTTTGACGTGAGCTTCGACATTTTCTCTGTGTGACTATGACTACATTTATGTGATTGTATCTTTATGGCTACATTAGGACTCTATGTGGTCCATAAAAGATGACCATTTTGGATAATAAAATCTGACAGAAGAAAACAAATATTCGGTGATTAGTTTTGGATTAACTAAATCTCACAACTGGCTGACTAGATTTAGACGGAGAATCAACATTTACAGGTTGGTGGTGCTCACAGTCAGCGTCCACATCAAAATAACTCTGATTTCTCTCTTTTTAGTAGAACCATATTTTAAAATTATTCTTTGATTATTCGTCTTCTTGATTCATAACCAAAAAACATGTTCATATATACATTATCTCACGAAATTGAGTTCACCCCTCACATTTTTGTAAATATTTTTTTACATCATTTCATGGGACAACATTGATGATATGACACTTTGATAAAATGTAAAGTAGTCAGTTTACAGCTTGATTAACATTGCAAATGTGCTGTCACTGTCACGGTCTGACTGGGGCAGACCGTATGTGTTGCAGAGGAGGACTCAAACGCAGACCAAAACGTGGTGTGGATTAACAAAACAAGCCGTTTATTGAGGTTAGCAACGAGGGTACAAAATAATAGGGCATCGGTGAAAACTAAACAATAACCTAAACTGGGTGAACTAATAACAAAACATGAAAAACCTTAACCATAGTGAACTGACATGGGTACCTGGAGATGAGACATGGATGAGCAGACGACCTGACAACAAATGACTGAAAGCACACGGACTAAATACACACAGGATGATGAGGGAAGTGGGAACACATGGGGAAACAGCTGGCACACATGAACATAATGACGTCACAGTGGGAGAGTAAAACTGAACATGATGAACACAGAACACCAGACCTCTTCACAATAAAACAGGAAACACAGTGAGATATAAACATGACAACCTGGACTGACAACATACGCCACAGACATAAAATACATGAACCCAGAGTAACCCAGAGTAATTTCCTGCACTTATTTCCTGCACTTATTTCCTGCCATTGAACGCATCACAAATGCATGATAGTGATGGGACGTTCTGTATCGAGGCTTCGGAGCGTGTGTCGAGTAATGGAGGGGGCGTTTCCGCGAAGCGCGTATCGAGGCTTGCTTCATTTATGGGAGGAGCTGAAAATGATGACGTCCGAAGCCTCGCTGCCCGGCTGTACCACGTGACTGGTTCATGAAGTGGTTCGAACTTTGCCGCGAGATATGACAGCGATATAAACCCCTCAGACTTCATTCAAAAATGTGGGTGTTTGATCGAGAGTTGCGGTTAGTGAGAGTTTGGAGACAGTTTGGAGGTTTATGAGAGTGAGGAAAGTCAGGAGAGAATGGAGCCAGCTAAGAAGAGGAGGATGTCCTCCCCTGTGTGGGAACATTTTGATCTTATTCCTCCCAACAAGGTATGTAAATTTCTACAGAAGATGTATTTTCATGATACTGATGGTGCAATACAATTTATGTTGAGCTGTCTTGACTTTTGTACAAGGTGAAGTGTTTGCTATGTGCCAGGGAGCTGGGATATAACAACAACACCTCATCCATGCTTAGGCACTACAGAGCTTTGCATGAGAATAAGGGGGACACCGATCGTGGAGCAAGACCAGGTGAGCCATCAAATGCAATGATAATATAGGATGCAGTAATGTTACTAAATGATATAACAATATTATACAACTGTTATAAGTTACGTGTGTGATATTTATATTTGTGCTTTATCTTTATTGTCTTTCCTCAGGAGAACAATCTCAAATAGATGAAGACCTGGTCAGCATGGTGATTGAGGACTCCCAGCCATTTAGCATTGTGGAGGACAAAGGATTCAAAAGATTTGTTAAATCATTAAATCCTAGCTATGTTCTCCCCACTAAAAAGGTCATAAAAGCAGTGAAAATTTAGTTTTTACAGAATAAAATGTGAACAGGCAGGACTGAGGCTCAAAGCCTCAGTGTGTAGCTGTCCATACCTCAACGTTACAAAAGCACAACCACTGTCCACACCCCAACCACACCTCACCTCACAGTAAATGATCATTTCCATTTCAAGCATTTCCAAATAATCATTTCCCATACTGCCACTATAAATATACACAGTATACTGCCATCACTACAATATACATGTTTTACACACTCCTTTTGTTGTTGACATTTACAGGCTGTGTGCAAAATGCCACACTCTTCAAATTCATGCCAGCTATTATTTTTACGTCCAGTAGGTGTCCTGCTAGAGCAAATGAAGCTTCATGAAGCTTCGCGTTGGGGTGAACCAATTGGATGAAAAGCTTCAGTGCTTCATGGGGCTTCATCTGCCCATCACTAATGCATGACTCCAACCACATGACTTTGCTCAGCCAATCGAATGGCATGTAGGTCATAGTAAGCCTGTCCCGGCTTCCTCCCGTCAGATGCGTGGAGGCAAGCCAGGTGACAGAGCTGTTGCAGGTGTGTATTGGCAAACATTTGCTTTTCCCGTTTTAATGCATTTTTTTAACACCAACTAACTTATGCAACTTAGATGCTGATTACTGTGAGCCAGAGCCATAATGTTGTTGTGCACTGAACAGAACGGAATTGGTGAGTTTGAACTTTTAATTGACTGTTTGTATTGCTACCAGCTGACCCTAATCGGCTGCTGCCGGTCCAAACACTTTGATTTTGATTTGACTGATAGTTGTTGAATAACAAATGTTGTGGAGCTACATAGTATGTATGTATGTATGTATGTAGCAGTTGAAATGTTTCCAGTTAAATCCTTATTGGTTAGAAATATTATATTTAACCAATATATTGTTTGTTTATTTATTTATAAATTGTGTACACAGGAACAAGAATAACTTAATGTATTTAGCTTAATTGGCTGACAGTTTTGTATTATTCTTGTGATTTCTTATTGGCCTTGTTTATTTAATGCAGGCCAGGTGAACCTTTTTTGGGTATGAAAAAGGATGGCGAGCCAGCTTCACACCCTGGAGGACGGGGCTGTGGCCCCCCCACACTCCCTAGCAGATCATTACATGGAGAAACCTTTGGAATGCAAGCATGCTGATCCACACAGGTATGCACACATGGGTATTCACAGACGCGGACTAAAGCTTTCTTGGCTGCTGCCTCAAAGCACACTGTGCGCTGTCTATCTTGCGTGCTGCACAATATCGTTTATTACTTAGTAAATACTGATATCTATGACTAGCTAGTTTATTGTGATGGTGCTTTGTTTTCTCTATTATTATGTTGCTCTTTGTTGTTTGCTGTCTCCTCTGTTTGTTTTTGTTTGTTTGTTTGTTTGTTTTTTTTTCTCCATACAGGTGACCCAGGAGTTTTTTTTTTTTTTTTTCTCTCTCTTCCCCCCCCTTCTCACCGTCTCTTCTCCCCTTTGGTTTTCTTTCTTTCTCTCCCCCTCTCTCTCTCATTCATTCCCCCTGTCCTATTTATTAAAAAAAAAAAAAAAAAAAAAAAAAATGACAAAGGATGAACTGAAGCTCTGCCATCACGTAATGTCGCATACTGCTGTTTCTGATGTCATTTTAAAAAAAAAAAAAAAAAAAAAAAAAAAAAAAAAAAAAAAAAGGATGGCGAGCCAATGAACGGCTAGGAGCAGGACTCATTCTGCATTGAAGCTTCCACTGGACTGGTAGGAAGCTATCAAAGACGACGCTCTGTCCCGTAATTTCCGAATACACTGATTTCCACAATCATACACACCAGTTCCCCCGTTTATGGACAATAGCGCTTGGACATCTCTCATGGATATTCAGATAAAACTCATGGACTTCAGTGTGGATCAGTGTTTTCGATGTTAACATGTGTTATTTATGGGGAACTTTTTTTGAGAATCTATATTGCTTGGTATAAGCCAGAAGAATTTGCTTAGTTGTCTTTGTGCACCCCCACTGGGTTTTTCTATTAATTAAATAGCTACAGCAGGAATGATTATTTAAGCTTTCATTTTCTTTTCTTAATTTTCTTTGCTTTCGGTTAAATACATGGTACCTGCAAAAGCATTTTGTGTTGTGTGTATTTAATTACTGCCCATCAGCTCCAGTAGCATTCCTAAATCTTCTGATTAATAATAATCACACTCAATCCCTAGCCTGTATTAACTCATTAGCGCTACATCAGTGTTACACAGGGGAGACTTAACATAGTGGAAACACGAGGGGAAAATAACTAGTAACACCTAGGCATGATAATGATAAACTTAGGAAACCTGAAGGCTATATAAACTAAACACAAAACGCTGGGTCAGCAGACCCAGGATCATGACAGTCCCCTCTAAATAACTCAACACACAGCCATTATTGCCTAAAATACTTGCAACAAAAGTGTGTACACCCTTAAATGAAAATGTTCAAATTGTGGTTCAGATGGAGTCAAGAATGTTTTGCGGCAACCAGGTGAGGAGCACAAAGACAAGTGTGTCTTTCAAGCATGGTGGTGGGATGTTATTGTTTGGGGCTGCATGACTGCTGCTGGCACTGTAGAATTAATTGACGGAACCATGAAGGCCAACATGTACTGTGACCAGAGATGGGCAGCAGAAAAAAGTAATCGGATTACAGTAACGTGTTACTTGCGACGGTCGTGGCAACAGCTGTGTGCAGACCAAATATCGATAATATAATGAGTGCGGAGAGAGTATGAGCGTGTAGCATTTAAAGTGTGGAAGTACTGACCTTACTTTGAGTTTGATTTCATAAAAAGTGACAAAAACATTAGTGTCCACTGTACAGCGCATGGGAAGAAAACTTCTTTTACAGTGAAAACAACCCCTAAACCTCTGAGCAAGCACCAAGTGCACTGCCACAGGAATGTGAAATCCACAGAGAAACTCGCAGATTCTTCCACTGACCACTGCAACACACCTGCACCAGGGTAAACCTCTGCCTGCCTCACTCCTGCTATACAGGTGAAAATAGAGCAACAGGACCGCTGAGTCTTTGACTTTATTTATTTTCTGCTGTGTTTTACTTGCATCTATTTGAAAGACTGAGTGTAAACACAAAAAATATTTTATTTTATGTGCTGGAATGTGCAGAAAATAGGTTTAAATGTTAAACATATTTCTTCCAGTCAGATAATGTGTTGATGCATAAAATTAAAAGATTAAAACTAATAAAATAATTTTTAAAAAGAGACTTTTTCATTTGATTACATTTTATATGATGGATTACGTAGAAAACATAGAATTGGGCTGAAAGATCTATCGCTTTATCACCTGTTCAGGTTGTAAATCATGGTTTTAAAAACTAACTACATAACTAAGTAACTAATTACTTTTGAAAATAAGTAATCAGTAAAGTAATGGGATTACTTTTGGGGGAAGTAATCAGTAATTAGTTACTGATTACTTTTTTCAAGTAACTTGACCAACACTGACTGTGACATACTGAAGCAGAGCATGATCCCCTCCCTTCAGAGACTGGGCCACAGGACAGTTCTCCCACATGATACCAACCCCAAACACATCTCCAACAAGACCAGTGGCTTGCTGAGTAAACTGAGGGTAAAGGTACTTGACTGGCCAAGCATATATGAACATATATACACATATTTTTATCCTTTAAGCTCAGGTCCTCTACCAGAGGCCTGGGAGCTTGAGGGTCCTGTTCCCAGGACAGTTTTCTTCTGGACAGAGATCTCCAATGTTGTTCCTGGGAACTGCTGCCTGCTGGAACCACTCGCCTAGCTTGGGAGTCACCGCACCTAGTGCTCCGATCACCACTCGGACCACTGTCACCTTCACCCTCCACATCTTCTGCTAGCATCTTGCTGGATTGTCTCAGGGGCATCTTTACACAGCCTGCACCTGGGGTCTTGCCTTGTGTGACAGACCCCAGCCTCTATGGATCTTGTGCACAGGGGCGTCTGCAGTACGGGGGCCCCACAGGGAACGGTTCTGGCTCCGTTCCTCTTCACCATCTACACTGCAGACTTCTCCCACAATTCCACCCAGTGCTTCCTGCAGAAGTTCTCTGATGACTCTGCAATAGTCGGCCTCATCACTGATGGGGACGACAAGGAGTACAGAGGTCTGACCCAAGACTTTGTGGACTGGTGCCAGCTGAACTACCTCCAGATCAACGCCAGTAAAACCAAGGAGCTGGTGGTAGACTTCTGCAGGCACAAGCATTCTCCACTGCAACCACTGAACATCCAAGGTATGGACATTGAGGCTGTGGACAGCTACAGGTACCTTGGTGTTCATCTGAACAACAGACTGGACTGGACTCATAACTCAGACGCCCTCTACAGGAAAGGGCAGAGCAGGCTGTACCTGCTGCGGAGACTCAGGTCGTTTGGAGTGGAGGGCCCACTCCTGAAGACCTTCTATGACTCTGTTGTGGCTTCTGCTATCTTTTATGGCGTGGTCTGCTGGGGCGGCAGCATCTCTGCTGGGGACAGGAAGAGACTGAACAGGGTGATCCGAAGGGCCAGCTCTGTTCTAGGATGCCCTCTGGACCCAGTGGAGGTGGTGAGTGACAGGAGAACGGCGGCTAAGCTGTCATCCCTGATGGACAACGTCTCCCACCCCATGCAGCAGACTGTGACAGCACTGAGCAGCTCCTTCAGTGGGAGACTGCGGCACCCACGGTGTGGGACGGAGAGATTTCGCAGGTCTTTCCTCCCCACTGCTGTCAGACTCCACAATAAAGACTTTAACTGATCAAGCACACACATCCATACATATGCAATAATACTAAGTGCAATAATCCTTTCTGTCATTGTTGTATTTTTACTCAGTTGTATATAGTATTTGTATTTGTATTCTATTTTTATCTTATTGTATATTTATTTTATTTTATTCTACTGTATATAGTATTTTATGTTATTCTATTCTGTACAGCTGTGTACTGTATTTATTCTTATTGTATTCTAATTTTTGCCTCATAACTTTTGCACTGTCCACTTCCTGCTGTGACAAAACAAATTTCCCACGTGTGGGACTAATAAAGGTTATCTTATCTTATCTTAGTGCTTGTTGCTGTGCTGCCATGATTAGTGCCTCTGTGCTGTCTTTCAGTCCAGCTACAGGTAGGATTTCTGGATGTCAGCCACTTCCTCTATCTGCTGGTGGTACATACTGTGTTTCGCTAAGCAGGTGGTCGGTTATGACCATCATTCTGATGGACTCATGGATTTTCATTGTTTCATCCTCGACTGTGGTGCCGACACTCACCAGTCCCCTGCCACCTTCTTCCGCTTAGTGTACAGTGTCAGGGTGCTGGACTTGGGGTGAAATCCTCCACGCATAGTCAGGAGCTTCCTCGTCGTGATGTCGGTGGTAACCAGCTATGGAGGGTCCAGGTTGCAAGCTTCGCCAAGATCCTATCTTTCAGGTCAGTTCTTCTCGCACTCAATGATTCTTGGTAGGTACCAAGCCCCAAGTGCACTCTCAACATCTCCCACCTGACCTGTCATCTTGGCTCCCCCATTGTGTTGTAGCTCATCAATCTTGAACCATGAAAGCAGTTAAAAACTTTTTACAGCGTATTTTTATGTATCTGAGGGCTTGTTTTGAATATGCTGTTGGTGTTGATCATTGTTAATATTAAGACTTTTCTCTTTGATTCTTGCTCTCTGAGGAATGCACCACATCCATCAAACAGGAGTCAGCGCATTACTGAATATTTGGGATTTGCCCATCACACCTAAACATAACCTGTGTGACCTTTTAATAAGCTGCTTCTTGTGGCAGAGAAGCATTTCAAAAGTGTGACAAGACGTTAGTGGAACAGCAATGATCTGTGTGTTTGTTTTCTCACATCAGCGGATGGCTGCTGCTTTCTGTCGCGACACCAACC
The DNA here is from genome assembly GCF_057382185.1 of Mchenga conophoros. Taxonomy (NCBI): domain Eukaryota; kingdom Metazoa; phylum Chordata; class Actinopteri; order Cichliformes; family Cichlidae; genus Mchenga; species Mchenga conophoros. Next base: position 1,671,631 of record NC_140546.1, read on the forward strand.
CTGAAATATCCACCAGACATCACAACCTACACATATGCAGGTGAAAAATCCTCAGATGTTCAACTGGAGGAGTCACCACAAAAACAGCATTTTGTTACAAGATGAAAAACTGAACGAGAAACTGAAGATTTAATAGTATTTCCTGAGAACCCTCTTTTGAGTGAATGGGTTACACAGCAGTGGGGAATAGACTTCATCACAGTAGATGTCTGTCTGAGAGTGCTGTAACTGAGCTTAAGGATATAATTCACCCACTGTTAGCATTTTCAATGCCCTGTACCAACACAGAGCAGAAAAGCTACCTGAAAGCTGCTCCCACAGAAGTTAGTTATCTTGTTAATAATGTTCCATATGAATCTGGATACTGTATCTGCTGTGAAAAAGAGCCTCAAATCAGAAGTACTTGATTCCCTGATATAACAACAAATGTCTTGTTGTAGCTGTTCCTTTGGCTTCAACCTACAACTGTCACACTGGATGGCCTCCACCCTCTTATTTAATATAAATGTATGCATTTTTTAGCATGCAACACCAACTACAAGTTGGAATTTGATCATTAAATTAGTTTGGAGTCTTTCCACTGTATGGAGTGCCCGTACCTGATTTTCTTAGTTCTTTAGAGACATAGGGATGAACAGCAGTATGTCAGCAGGTTAGAAAAGTATACTGTGACTACTCCTGTTTTTCTAGTGATGCTGACTCAGTCATATGTGGTGTGGTTTTGGAAGCATGAAACTGAAGTTGCTTCTAGTTACCTAAACCTTCAACCACACCTCATTATTTAGTCTCCTGTGTGTTAACAGAACTAGAACTGGGGTACACAAATAACTCAAAGCATTTTCCACATTCTCGAGGTGGTGGAGTCTTCCCTGAGGAATGCCACATATCTATCAAACAAGAGACAACACGTCACTACTGAGTATTGAGGATGCACCGTAGGCAACTACGTCACAACAAATCTTATCCTGACGCACAAACATCACAACACACGTATGTACCATGTGTTCTAAAAAAAAATCCCATTTAAATAAAGGACTTAATTATTTCTATTCCAGCTACTCTGCTTAAGCGCCTGAGAATTGAGCTTGGAGAAATACAAGTTTACACCTTTAAAGACCTTAGATTGCAAGAATCCTTTACCCTCACTTTCTCTTACCTGTGTATATTTGAAGATTCAGGTCTAAAAAGTGAAGATAATGCTGAAATGCATTAAACCTCCATTTTAACTGATACATGAGTATGGTATGTAGTTGTCTGATTAACTGAGAGGCTCAGTCAGCATTTTCAGGTCTTGTTTATTACAGCACAAGTGTGTAAGTGTCTTTTAGTCGGGTCTCACCTTGTGTCTCTGATAACTGATGAATGACTTCCTGCATTAAGTGTTGCAAGAAGAAAATGAAAGCAAGCTCCCAACTCGCAAGAATGCCTTTAAAACTGACTTCTTATTTCCATTGATGAAAACTTCTTCATTTCAAGTAAATGAACCAGTAATATTTAGAATGTGTGTAAAAGAAAAGACAAAAAAGAGAGAAATCAGAGTTATTTTGATGTGGACGCTGACTGCCCACCGAGCACCACCAACCTGTAAATGTTGATTCTCCGTCTAAATCTAGTCAGCCAGTTGTGAGATTTAGTTAATCCAAAACTAATCACCGAATATTTGTTTTCTTCTGTCAGATTTTATTATCCACAATGGTCATCTTTTATGGACCACATAGAGTCCTAATGTAGCCATAAAGATACAATCACATAAATGTAGTCATAGTCACACAGAGAAAATGTCGAAGCTCACGTCAAAACATGTCACAAATATGTGTGTGTGTGTGTGTGTGTCTGTGTGTGTGTAAGTGCTAAAATTAAAGTGATGACTGTTTCAGGAGGACAATAGGAGAGAGATGCAGGTAAATAAAAGTTTAGTGCACACACCTTAAACCATGACGATAACTACCATTACTCCACCTGCACATATTTGTCCTCAGGTTCATGTTGGCTGATTATAAAAAGAGGAGATGAAGTCAGAGAACATCACTTTCTTTCACTGCAGTGGACGACTTACAAGCAAAGAAATACTATGTAAGTAACCCTAATATTAAATATATATCTGACATCTACATGTGAATTTAAGATGAATTGATAGATTTATTTCTGGAAATGATCTTTTGGCAACATATGGTGTAATTTAGGCAGCAATTTGTTGTGTTGGGTTGTGTTTATCTTAAAGTTCTGAAGTTTTTTTATGCTTCTGTTTTTGTTTTGTTTTTTGCTATTACCCTTGATAAATAATATATGACACATTCACACACACACACACACACACACACACACACACACACACACACACACAGATAGATAGATAGATAGATAGATAGATAGATAGATAGATAGATAGATAGATAGATAGATAGATAGATAGATTTAATGGGTTAGTGATTATATGTCAATATTGGAGTTGATTAACACTATAAACATGAAGTGGTGACTTTTGCTCTGATTTACAGTCAGGAACAATGAGGTCATCATAGTCAGAGCCTTTCCTTCATGATTTCTTAATTTCTTCTTGTTGCTTTTGCGTGTACAAGCACCTCGTTGAGAGATGTGGACTATCACAAAGACAGTACTATAGAAAAAAAATCTATATTTTAAATTATGTAATTGAATAGGAACTTTTTTATATTATGAGTTTTAGATCTCAAACTTCTTTTCAAGATAACTTTAGAAAGCTTAATTAAGTCAATTGTAGGAATAATGCTTTCTTTAAATCATAATAACCCCAGTGAATTTTTATTTTCAGAGACAGGAGCAGAAAAACAGCATCACCATGATCGCAAAGATGTTTGTCATCGTTCTTGTTGTTGGTAGGAAAAAAATTTATTTGTTAAAGAATTTCCTATTCATAAAGATGTGGTTAATATGATGAAATATGAAAATGACGTAAGATTCTCTACACAGCCTGCTGCAACGCAGCGACAACAACCACATCTGCAGCGACAACAACCACATCTGCAGCAACAACAACCACAGCTGCTCCAACAACAACCACAACTGCTCCAACAACAACCACAACTGCAGCGACAACAACCACAACTGCTGCGACAACAACCACAATTGCTGCGACAACAACCACAATTGCTGCGACAACAACCACAACTGCTGCGACAACAACCACAGCTGCTCCAACAACAACCACAACTGCAGCGACAACAACCACATCTGCAGCGACAACAACCACAACTGCTGCGACAACAACCACAGCTGCTCCAACAACAACCACAGCTACAGGGACAACAACCACAGTTGCTCCAACAACAACAACAGTTGCAGCGACAACAACTACAACTGCTCCAACAAAAACCACAGTTGCTCCAACAACAACCACAGTTGCAGCGACAATAACTACAACTGCTCCAACAACAACTACAGCTGCTCCAACAACAACCACAGTTGCTCCAACAACAACCACAGTTGCAGCGACAACAACCACAGCTGCTCCAACAACAACCACAACTGCAGCGACAACAACTACAGCTGCTCCAACAACAACCACAGTTGCAGCGACAACAACCACAGCTGCTCCAACAACAACCACAACTGCAGCGACAACAACTACAGCTGCTCCAACAACAACCACAGTTGCAGCGACAACAACTACAACTGCTCCAACAACAAACACAGCTCCTCCAACAACAACCACAGCTGCTCCAACAACAACCACAGTTGCTCCAACAACAACCACAGTTGCAGCGACAACAACTACAACTGCTCCAACAACAACTACAGCTGCTCCAACAACAACCACAGTTGCTCCAACAACAACCACAGTTGCTCCAACAACAACCACAGTTGCAGCGACAACAACTACAATTGCTCCAACAACAACCACAGCTTCTCCAACAACAACCACAGTTGCAGCGACAACAACCACAGCTGCTCCAACAACAACCACAACTGCAGCGACAACAACTACAGCTTCTCCAACAACAACCACAGTTGCAGCGACAACAACCACAGCTGCTCCAACAACAACCACAACTGCAGCGACAACAACTACAGCTGCTCCAACAACAACCACAGTTGCAGCGACAACAACCACAGCTGCTCCAACAACAACTACAGCTGCTCCAACAACAACCACAGTTGCAGCGACAACAACCACAGCTGCTCCAACAACAACTACAGCTGCTCCAACAACAACCACAGCTCCTCCAACAACAACCACAGCTGCTCCAACAACAACCACAGTTGCAGCGACAACAACCACAGCTGCTCCAACAACAACCACAGTTGCTCCAACAACAACCACAGTTGCTCCAACAACAACCACAGTTGCAGCGACAACAACCACAGCTGCTCCAACAACAACCACAACTGCAGCGACAACAACTACAGCTTCTCCAACAACAACCACAGTTGCAGCGACAACAACCACAGCTGCTCCAACAACAACCACAACTGCAGCGACAACAACTACAGCTGCTCCAACAACAACCACAGTTGCAGCGACAACAACCACAGCTGCTCCAACAACAACTACAGCTGCTCCAACAACAACCACAGTTGCAGCGACAACAACCACAGCTGCTCCAACAACAACTACAGCTGCTCCAACAACAACCACAGCTCCTCCAACAACAACCACAGCTGCTCCAACAACAACTACAGCTGCTCCAACAACAACTACAACTGCTCCAACAACAACCACAGTTGCTCCAACAACAACCACAGTTGCTCCAACAACAACCACAGTTGCAGCGACAACAACTACAACTGCTCCAACAACAACTACAGCTGCTCCAACAACAACCACAGCTCCTCCAACAACAACCACAGCTGCTCCAACAACAACCACAGTTGCTCCAACAACAACCACAGTTGCAGCGACAACAACTACAACTGCTCCAACAACAACCACAGCTTCTCCAACAACAACCACAGTTGCAGCGACAACAACCACAGCTGCTCCAACAACAACCACAACTGCAGCGACAACAACTACAGCTGCTCCAACAACAACCACAGTTGCTCCAACAACAACCACAGTTGCAGCGACAACAACTACAACTGCTCCAACGCCAACTACAGCTGCTCCAACAACAACCTCAGCTCCTCCAACAACAACCACAGCTGCCGCGACAACAACTACAACTGCTCCAACAACAACCACAGTTGCTCCAACAACAACCACAGTTGCAGCGACAACAACTACAAATGCTCCAACAACAACCACAGCTTCTCCAACAACAACCACAACTGCAGCGACAACAACTACAGCTGCTCCAACAACAACCACAGTTGCTCCAACAACAACCACAGTTGCAGCGACAACAACTACAACTGCTCCAACAACAACTACAACTGCTCCAACAACAACTACAGCTGCTCCAACAACAACCACAGCTCCTCCAACAACAACCACAGCTGCTCCAACAACAACCACAACTGCAGCGACAACAACTACAGCTGCTCCAACAACAACTACAGCTGCTCCAACAACAACTACAGCTGCTCCAACAACAACTACAACTGCTCCAACAACAACCACAGTTGCTCCAACAACAACCACAGTTGCTCCAACAACAACCACAGTTGCAGCGACAACAACTACAACTGCTCCAACAACAACTACAACTGCTCCAACAACAACCACAGTTGCTCCAACAACAACCACAGCTGCTCCAACAACAACCACAGCTCCTCCAACAACAACCACAGCTGCTCCAACAACAACCACAGTTGCTCCAACAACAACCACAGTTGCAGCGACAACAACTACAACTGCTCCAACAACAACCACAGCTTCTCCAACAACAACCACAGTTGCAGCGACAACAACCACAGCTGCTCCAACAACAACCACAACTGCAGCGACAACAACTACAGCTGCTCCAACAACAACCACAGTTGCTCCAACAACAACCACAGTTGCAGCGACAACAACTACAACTGCTCCAACGCCAACTACAGCTGCTCCAACAACAACCACAGCTCCTCCAACAACAACCACAGCTGCCGCGACAACAACTACAACTGCTCCAACAACAACCACAGTTGCTCCAACAACAACCACAGTTGCAGCGACAACAACTACAAATGCTCCAACAACAACCACAGCTTCTCCAACAACAACCACAACTGCAGCGACAACAACTACAACTGCAGCGACAACAACTACAGCTGCTCCAACAACAACCACAGTTGCAGCGACAACAACCACAGCTGCTCCAACAACAACTACAGCTGCTCCAACAACAACCACAGTTGCAGCGACAACAACTACAACTGCTCCAACAACAACCACAGTTGCAGCGACAACAACCACAGCTCCTCCAACAACAACCACAGCTGCTCCAACAACAACCACAGTTGCTCCAACAACAACTACAACTGCTCCAACAACAACCACAGTTGCTCCAACAACAACCACAGTTGCAGCGACAACAACTACAACTGCTCCAACAACAACCACAGTTGCAGCGACAACAACTACAACTGCTCCAACAACAACTACAGCTGCTCCAACAACAACCACAGCTCCTCCAACAACAACCACAGCTGCCGCGACAACAACTACAACTGCTCCAACAACAACCACAGCTGCTCCAACAACAACCACAGCTGCTCCAACAACAACCACAGCTCCTCCAACAACAACAACAGTTGCAGCGACAACAACTACAACTGCTCCAACAACAACCACAGTTGCTCCAACAACAACTACATCTGCCCCAACAACAACCACAACTGCTGCTCCAACAACCACAACTGCAGTTCCAACAACCACAACTGCAGTTCCAACAACAACAACTACAGCTGCTCCAACAACAACCACAACTGCAGCGACAACAACCACAGTTGCAGCGACAACAACCACAGTTGCAGCGACAACAACCACAGCTGCTCCAACAACAACCACAGTTGCAGCGACAACAACCACAGCTGCTCCAACAACAACCACAACTGCAGCGACAACAACTACAGCTGCTCCAACAACAACCACAGTTGCAGCGACAACAACTACAACTGCTCCAACAACAACTACAGCTGCTCCAACAACAACCACAACTGCAGCGACAACAACGACAACTGCTCCAACAACAACCACAGTTGCAGCGACAACAACTACAACTGCTCCAACAACAACTACAGCTGCTCCAACAACAACTACAGCTCCTCCAACAACAACCACAGCTCCTCCAACAACAACCACAGCTGCTCCAACAACAACCACAGTTGCTCCAACAACAACCACAGTTGCAGCGACAACAACTACAACTGCTCCAACAACAACCACAGCTTCTCCAACAACAACCACAGTCGCAGCGACAACAACCACAGCTGCTCCAACAACAACCACAACTGCAGCGACAACAACTACAGCTGCTCCAACAACAACCACAGTTGCAGCGACAACAACTACAACTGCTCCAACAACAACTACAGCTGCTCCAACAACAACCACAGCTCCTCCAACAACAACCACAGCTGCTCCAACAACAACCACAGTTGCAGCGACAACAACCACAGTTGCAGCGACAACAACCACAACTGCTCCAACAACAACCACAGCTGCTCCAACAACAACCACAGCTCCTCCAACAACAACCACAGCTGCCGTGACAACAACTACAACTGCTCCAACAACAACCACAGTTGCTCCAACAACAACCACAGTTGCAGTGACAACAACTACAACTGCTCCAACAACAACTACAGCTGCTCCAACAACAACCACAGCTCCTCCAACAACAACCACAGCTGCCGCGACAACAACTACAACTGCTCCAACAACAACCACAGCTTCTCCAACAACAACCACAACTGCAGCGACAACAACTACAGCTACTCCAACAACAACCACAGTTGCAGCGACAACAACCACAGCTGCTCCAACAACAACCACAGTTGCAGCGACAACAACCACAGCTGCTCCAACAACAACCACAACTGCAGCGACAACAACTACAGCTGCTCCAACAACAACCACAGTTGCAGCGACAACAACTACAACTGCTCCAACAACAACTACAGCTGCTCCAACAACAACCACAACTGCAGCGACAACAACTACAGCTGCTCCAACAACAACCACAGTTGCAGCGACAACAACTACAACTGCTCCAACAACAACTACAGCTGCTCCAACAACAACCACAGCTCCTCCAACAACAACCACAGCTGTTCCAACAACAACTACAACTGCTCCAACAACAACTACAGCTGCTCCAACAACAACCACAGCTCCTCCAACAACAACCACAGCTGCCGCGACAACAACTACAACTGCTCCAACAACAACCACAGCTTCTCCAACAACAACCACAACTGCAGCGACAACAACTACAGCTACTCCAACAACAACCACAGTTGCAGCGACAACAACCACAGCTGCTCCAACAACAACCACAGTTGCAGCGACAACAACCACAGCTGCTCCAACAACAACCACAACTGCAGCGACAACAACTACAGCTGCTCCAACAACAACCACAGTTGCAGCGACAACAACTACAACTGCTCCAACAACAACTACAGCTGCTCCAACAACAACCACAACTGCAGCGACAACAACTACAGCTGCTCCAACAACAACCACAGTTGCAGCGACAACAACTACAACTGCTCCAACAACAACTACAGCTGCTCCAACAACAACCACAGCTCCTCCAACAACAACCACAGCTGCTCCAACAACAACCACAGTTGCAGCGACAACAACTACATCTGCCCCAACAACAACCACAACTGCTGCTCCAACAACCACAACTGCAGTTCCAACAACAACAACTACAGCTGCTCCAACAACAACCACAGTTGCAGCGACAACAACCACAGTTGCAGCGACAACAACTACAGCTGCTCCAACAACAACCACAACTGCAGCGACAACAACCACAGCTGCTCCAACAACAACCACAACTGCAGCGACAACAACTACAGCTGCTCCAACAACAACCACAGTTGCAGCGACAACAACCACAGCTGCTCCAACAACAACCACAACTGCAGTGACAACAACTACATCTGCTCCAACAACAACTACAACTGCTCCAACAACAACTACAGCTGCCACAGCTGCCGCGACAACCCCTAACCCTAACCCTGCAGCGACAACAACCACAGCTGCTCCAACAACAACCACAACTGCTGCCCCAACAACAACAACTACAGCTGCCCCAACAACAACCACAACTGCCGCCCCAACAATAACAACAACTGTTGCCCCAACAACAACTACAGCTCCAACAACCACAACTGCTGCTCCAACAACCACAACTGCAGATCCAACAACAACCACAACAACCGCCCCAACAACAACAACCACAGCTCCTCCAACAACAACAACCACAGCTGCTCCAACAACAACCACAACTGCTGCTCCAACAACCACAACTGCAGCTCCAACAACAACAACCGCCCCAACAACAACAACCACAGCTGCTCCAACAACAACCACAACTGCTCCAACAACAACCACAGCTGCTCCAACAACAACCACAGCTGCTCCAACAACAACCACAACTGCAGCGACAACAACTACAGCTGCTCCAACAACAACCACAGTTGCAGCGACAACAACCACAGCTGCTCCAACAACAACCACAACTGCAGCGACAACAACTACAGCTGCTCCAACAACAACCACGGTTGCAGCGACAACAACTACAACTGCTCCAACAACAACTACAGCTGCTCCAACAACAACCACAGCTCCTCCAACAACAACCACAACTGCAGCGACAACAACTACAGCTGCTCCAACAACAACCACAGTTGCAGCGACAACAACTACAACTGCTCCAACAACAACTACAGCTGCTCCAACAACAACCACAGCTCCTCCAACAACAACCACAGCTGCTCCAACAACAACCACAGTTGCAGCGACAACAACCACAGTTGCAGCGACAACAACCACAACTGCTCCAACAACAACCACAGTTGCTCCAACAACAACCACAGTTGCTCCAACAACAACTACAACTGCTCCAACAACAACTACAGCTGCTCCAACAACAACCACAGCTCCTCCAACAACAACCACAGCTCCTCCAACAACAACCACAGCTGCCGCGACAACAACTACAGCTGCTCCAACAACAACCACAGCTGCTCCAACAACAACCACAGTTGCAGCGACAACAACCACAGTTGCAGCGACAACAACTACAACTGCTCCAACAACAACCACAGTTGCTCCAACAACAACCACAACTGCAGCGACAACAACTACAGCTACTCCAACAACAACCACAGTTGCAGCGACAACAACCACAGCTGCTCCAACAACAACCACAACTGCAGCGACAACAACTACAGCTGCTCCAACAACAACCACAGTTGCAGCGACAACAACTACAACTGCTCCAACAACAACTACAGCTGCTCCAACAACAACCACAGCTCCTCCAACAACAACCACAGCTGCTCCAACAACAACCACAGTTGCAGCGACAACAACTACATCTGCCCCAACAACAACCACAACTGCTGCTCCAACAACCACAACTGCAGTTCCAACAACAACAACTACAGCTGCTCCAACAACAACCACAGTTGCAGCGACAACAACCACAGTTGCAGCGACAACAACTACAGCTGCTCCAACAACAACCACAACTGCAGCGACAACAACCACAGCTGCTCCTACAACAACCACAACTGCAGCGACAACAACTACAGCTGCTCCAACAACAACCACAGTTGCAGCGACAACAACCACAGCTGCTCCAACAACAACCACAACTGCAGCGACAACAACTACAGCTGCTCCAACAACAACCACAGTTGCAGCGACAACAACTACAACTGCTCCAACAACAACTACAACTGCTCCAACAACAACTACAGCTGCTCCAACAACAACCACAGCTCCTCCAACAACAACCACAGCTGCTCCAACAACAACCACAGCTGCCACAGCTGCCGCGACAACCCCTAACCCTAACCCTGCAGCGACAACAACCACAGCTGCTCCAACAACAACCACAACTGCTGCCCCAATAACAACAACTACAGCTGCCCCAACAACAACCACAACTGCCGCCCCAACAATAACAACAACTGTTGCCCCAACAACAACTACAGCTCCAACAACCACAACTGCTGCTCCAACAACCACAACTGCAGCTCCAACAACAACCACAACAACCGCCCCAACAACAACAACCACAGCTCCTCCAACAACAACAACCACAGCTGCTCCAACAACAACCACAACTGCTGCTCCAACAACCACAACTGCAGCTCCAACAACAACAACCGCCCCAACAACAACAACCACAGCTGCTCCAACAACAACCACAACTGCAGCGACAACAACCACAGCTGCTCCAACAACAACCACAACTGCAGCGACAACAACTACAGCTGCTCCAACAACAACCACAGTTGCAGCGACAACAACCACAGCTGCTCCAACAACAACCACAACTGCAGCGACAACAACTACAGCTGCTCCAACAACAACCACGGTTGCAGCGACAAGAACTACAACTGCTCCAACAACAACTACAGCTGCTCCAACAACAACCACAGCTCCTCCAACAACAACCACAACTGCAGCGACAACAACTACAGCTGCACCAACAACAACCACAGTTGCAGCGACAACAACCACAGCTGCTCCAACAACAACCACAGCTTCTCCAACAACAACCACAACTGCTGCTCCAACAACCACAACTGCAGCTCCAACAACAACAACCGCCCCAACAACAACAACCACAGCTGCTCCAACAACAACCACAACTGCAGCGACAACAACCACAGCTGCTCCAACAACAACCACAGCTTCTCCAACAACAACCACAACTGCAGCGACAACAACTACAGCTGCAGCGACAACAACTACAGCTGCTCCAACAACAACCACAGTTGCAGCGACAACAACTACAACTGCTCCAACAACAACTACAGCTGCTCCAACAACAACCACAGCTCCTCCAACAACAACCACAACTGCAGCGACAACAACTACAGCTGCTCCAACAACAACCACAGTTGCAGCGACAACAACCACAGCTGCTCCAACAACAACCACAACTGCAGCGACAACAACTACAGCTGCTCCAACAACAACCACAGTTGCAGCGACAACAACTACAACTGCTCCAACAACAACTACAGCTGCTCCAACAACAACCACAGCTCCTCCAACAACAACCACAACTGCAGCGACAACAACTACAGCTGCTCCAACAACAACCACAGTTGCAGCGACAACAACCACAGCTGCTCCAACAACAACCACAACTGCAGCGACAACAACTACAGCTGCTCCAACAACAACCACAGTTGCTCCAACAACAACCACAGTTGCTCCAACAACAACCACAGTTGCAGCGACAACAAGTACAACTGCTCCAACAACAACCACAGTTGCAGCGACAACAACTACAACTGCTCCAACAACAACTACAGCTGCTCCAACAACAACCACAGCTCCTCCGACAACAACCACAGCTGCCGCGACAACAACTACAGCTGCTCCAACAACAACCACAGTTGCAGCGACAACAACTACAACTGCCCCAACAACAACCACAGTTGCTCCAACAACAACCACAGTTGCAGCGACAACAACTACATCTGCCCCAACAACAACCACAACTGCTGCTCCAACAACCACAACTGCTGCCCCAACAACAACAACTACAGCTGCCCCAACAACAACTACAGCTCCAACAACCACAACTGCTGCTCCAACAACCACAACTGCAGCTCCAACAACAACAACCACAACAACCGCCCCAACAACAACAACCACAGCTGCTCCAACAACAACCACAACTGCAGCGACAACAACCACAGCTGCTCCAACAACAACCACAGCTGCTCCAACAACAACCACAGCTCCTCCAACAACAACCACAGTTGCAGCGACAACAACTACAACTGCTCCAACAACAACCACAGTTGCTCCAACAACAACCACAGTTGCAGCGACAACAACTACAACTGCAGCGACAACAACTACAGGTGCTCCAACAACAACTACATCTGCCCCAACAACAACCACAGTTGCAGGGACAACAACTATAACTGCGACAACAACTACAACTGCTCCAACAACAACTACAGCTGCTCCAACAACAACCACAGCTCCTCCAACAACAACCACAACTGCAGCGACAACAACTACAGCTGCTCCAACAACAACCACAGTTGCAGCGACAACAACTACAGCTGCTCCAACAACAACCACAGCTCCTTCAACAACAACCACAGCTGCTCCAACAACAACCACAGCTGCTCCAACAACAACCACAGTTGCAGCGACAACAACTACAACTGCTCCAACAACAACCACAGCTGCTCCAACAACAACCACAGCTGCTCCAACAACAACTACAGTTGCTCCAACAACAACCACAGTTGCAGCGACAACAACTACAACTGCTCCAACAACAACCACAGTTGCTCCAACAACAACCACAGTTGCAGCGACAACAACTACAACTGCTCCAACAACAACTACAGCTGCTCCAACAACAACCACAGCTCCTCCAACAACAACCACAGTTGCAGCGACAACAACTACAACTGCTCCAACAACAACCACAGTTGCTCCAACAACAACCACAGTTGCAGCGACAACAACTACAACTGCAGCGACAACAACTACAGCTGCTCCAACAACAACTACATCTGCCCCAACAACAACCACAACTGCTGCTCCAACAACCACAACTGCTGCCCCAACAACAACAACTACAGCTGCCCCAACAACAACCACAACTGCCGCCCCAACAACAACCACAACTGCCGCCCCAACAACAACCACAACTGCCGCCCCAACAACAACCACAACTGCCGCCCCAACAACAACAACAACTACAGTTGCACAAACAACAACCACAACTGCTGCTCCAACAACCACAACTGCAGCCCCAACAACAACCACAACTGCTGCCCCAACAACAACAACTACAGCTGCACAAACAACAACCACAACTGCTGCCCCAACAACAACAACTACAGCTGCACAAACAACAACCACAACTGCTGCCCCAACAACAACAACTACAGCTGCCCCAACAACAACCACAACAGCCATCCCAACAACAACCACAACAGCCATCCCAACAACAACAACTACAGCTGCCCCAACAACAACCACAACAGCCGCCCCAACAACAACAAGTACAGCTGCCCCAACAACAACCACAACTGCTGCGCCAACAACAACAACTACAGCTGTGGTGACAACAACCACAACTACAACAGCTGCCCCAACAACAACCACAGCTGCTCCAACAGCAACCTCAACTACCCCAACAACAACCACAGCCAGTACAACAACATCTATAACTACCCCTACAACAACCTCAAGTATCCCAACAACAAGTACAACCACTACAAAAACCTCAGCAACTACCCCAACAACAAGCACAACTACCCCAACAACTACAACCACTACAACGACATCAGCAACTATCCCAACAACAACCACAACCACAGCAACTACAACAACATCAACAACTACCCCTACAACAACCTCAAGTATCCCAACCACAAGTACAACCACTACAAAAACCTCAGCAACTACCCCAACAACAAGCACAACTACCCCAACAACTACAACCACTACAACGACATCAGCAACGACCCCAACAACAACCTCAACTGCCCCAACAACAAGTACAACCACTACAACAACCTCAGCAACCACCCCAACAACAACCTCAACTACCCCAACAACAAGTACAACCACCAGAACAACCTCAGCAACCACCCCAACAACAACCCCAACAACAACCAGAACTACTGCAAGAACCACTTCCTCTGCCATGGTGAACAACATCAGCTTCCTTACATTAGTTCTGGTTCTGATGTCACATGTACTCAGCTCATATTTGTAACATTTTTAAGTTCACATCCTGAAAATGAAGTAATAAACCAAAGTACATGTGAAGTTTTGAAATTATTAAGTAACCAGGTTGTAAAGCATATTTGAATTCTTATTTATTGTAGTTTTAGGGGGGGTTCAGATCAGACATGTTTGATGTTTTCCTCCCTGAGATGTTGTTTGTATGTGTATCATCTAAGCGTGTGATCAGGGGACTAATATTAACAATATTGTGATGTCTACAATCTCAACACTGATCTTATCATTGCACTTTTCAAAACTATCATAAATAAAGTCTCTTTGGATTGATTAATGAGTGTCCCCTGACTGTTTTATGATGAGAATGGTTTCTCTTAATAATACTTTTTCTACAAACCTGTTCACAGTCACAGCGGTAAAATGTAGCAGCAGAAAAATGTGACAGAGCATGTGTGAAACAGCACTGCAACAGTCAGTGTTGTTGGCTGTTTCAGGAGGACAAAAGCAGAGAGACACTTGCATTCAAGCTGTGTCTGCACACACCTTTAACCAGGACAATATCTACCATTACTTCACCTGCACATATTTATATGAATGCTGATGTTATCTCATGTCGCTGGCTTATAAAACATCACACTTGCTTTCACTGTGATGGACAGCTTACAAGTAACAAGTTCTATTAAATTATGATGTAACTTCATATGTCTAAGACTTTAGACTGCAGTGTATATGTGGTACCAAAAGCTCAGTTGATCAAACAGTTTCTCTTCACTACAGCTTCATGCAGCTCTCAGACACAGCTGCTCCAACCGCAGCTGCTCCAACTACAGCTACTGTAACTACAACCACCTCTGCTGCAAAATGAGCTTCATCTCAGTAGCTGTGTCGCCAATGTCACATGTACCTCATTAAGATTATTAATGTTGTCCAGCTCACATCCTGTAAGTGCAGCGATTAAAAACTGAAGGACGTGAAAATGTGAAATGTTTAAATGAACTGAGTTATGTTAGTTTCAGGGACTGGGTGTGTGCAGGGAGGTGAGGACCCAAATGCAAGACTCACAACACGTGTAGATAAACTCAAAACACAGCTTTATTAACAGAAAGGCAAAGGGCGATACAAAACTACACTGGGGAGAACTAAAACTAACTCACCAGGAGGCACAGGGAAATCACAGGGAAATACGCACAAAACTGAAGGATGACGCGACACGAAACAGAGGGAGATTATCACATAAATACACAGAAGGTAATAAGGGACATGGGAATACACAGGGAGCACAGATGAGGACAATTACGCATAAAAAGACAGGGAGGACACAGAACTGAAAATACTCAGAGATATATGAACACAGGTACACAGAGGAAGATAAGGAGCAAAGACATGGGGATATCTAACAACCAAAAGCCAAACATGACAACCTCGGGACCAGGACTAAACTAACAAGGTGGACTCAAATCGTAATACAAAATGACAAAACACAAGAAACTGAGACCGCTGGGTCATAAGACCCAGGATTGTGACAGTAAGTGTGTGATCCTGACTGAGAGATCGATAGACAAGTTCATTCAGGTACATTTGACCTTCATCTGCGATGTCTTCTTGAGAAGATATGAACAAAAGTTCCCTTATAAATGTTTAATGTTATTTGGTTAGGAGTGGCATTAATGTGGCAGACCCTTACTCTGAATGGAGCTAGAAAGGTAGGCAGATGGTGGAGTAGCTTCAGGGAACTGAGCCAGTATGTTCCAGGTTAGAGTGCATACATATACTGCCAGTCTGGGTGTGTCTCCCCAACCAACTAGAGGTGGATGACAGATGACATAGCTTGACAGGGAGGGGTCCAGATAAGAGGCACAACCCAGACTGGTTTTTCCAAATACAGGTGCAGTGGTTTCATTCAGACCAGAAGCTGCATGTTCTTAAACTCAGGTACACATATAGCTCTTAATGCAGGCCAGTAAACTTGAAATATAATATATATAATATAATATAATAAATCCGTTTTTCTTTCTTTGGATTCACTTCAATGATTTTTTTGTTCAGCTGTCACACAGTTATCAATCAATCAATCAATCAATCAATCAATCAATCTTTATTTATAAAGCACTTTTCATACAAAAAAAAATGTAGCACAAAGTGCTTTACATAGTTAAAAGCAGCCCACCCCACCCTCCAACTCACTCCCCACACTCTCATTAACATAAATGATGTGAATACACACATATCCCCCCCCCCCCCCCCCCCACACACACACACACACACATACACACACGCGCACACTTAAAGAGTAAAAATTGGGCTGGGCTCGCATGAGCCAAGTGAGGAAACACTATAACAGGGAGCCGTCTGCACCGGGAGTTATGTAACGTCTCAACATGAAGGTTAGCATAGCTGTGCTGCTCCTCACATATAACGGCCCAACTCACTTTTCTCTGCTGTTTTTTTTCCAATAAGTGTGTGGATGTATTTCTCACACCTCAGTAAACTGGGATGCATCGTACTTATTTTCACATTATTTATTATGGTATGTTATAATGTACACGGTATGAAGTATGTTGTGAATATTCTATAACTATAAGTATGTACAGGCTGTAGTGAGTACAAGCTATGTACAGAATATGAACAGGATATAAATATGAAAAACTATACAGAATATGAAATAAATAACTTTACAGAATCTGGGATATACAGCTATACAGAAATGGGAACTATGCAAGTTGTAAACAGTTGTAGGATTAAAGATTATTGAATGTACAGAATGATTATTTACACAGAGCTATACAGTAGTGCAGTTAAGATAAGTGAGGGTGTAGATAGTTTCTACAGAGGCTATATAAAGTGCTAGTGGTTGTGAGTGGTGGTTCAGTCCATGTTATTATTGTGTTTGAGGGTACAGTTGTCCATTGTGGGTGTGTGTATGTTCAGTCCATGAGTTTAACGTGGGTCAGATTTCAGGAGGCAGAGTTCAGGAGTCTGACAGCTGTGGGGAAGAAGCTGTTCCGGTACCTGGTGGTCTTAGACCGGAGGCTCCTGTAGCGCCTCCCAGAGGGCAGGAGGGTGAAGAGTCCATGTGATGGGTGACTGGGGTCTTTGATGATTTTCCCAGCCCTTTTCAGACACCGCTTCCTGTAGATGTCTTTTATGGCAGGAAGTGGTGCTCCGGCGATGTGCTGGGCAGTTTTCACGACCCTCTGCAACGCCTTCCGGTCCGAGGCAGAGCAGTTCCCGTACCAGATTGTTATACAGTTGGTCAGGATGCTCTCGATGGTGCAGCGATAGAAGTTCACCAGGATGTCTGAGGACAGGTGGTTCTTCCTCAGAGTCCTCAAGAAGAAGAGGCGCTGGTGAGCCTTCTTGACCAGCTTGGAGCAGTTGGTCGTCCAGGTGAGATCCTCGGAGATGTGGACTCCCAGGAACTTGAAGCTGCTCACACGCTCCACAGCCGTCCCCTTAATGTGGATGGGTGGATGTGGGTCAGCATCCTACCACAGGGAGAGTGGAGCACTCCCTGGCTACCTGTTGGACTTCCCAAGACTACACACAGATCCCAGGCTGGTGTAAGTTTGAGATAAGTCACTGCAAACATCCACCCAAACTGTATCAACTGCACCCCATCCTCCCTCACCCCCTTGTGGCCCAACGGGCACTCAGGAGCCCCAGAGACAGACCGGATGTGGGTCAAGACGTGTTATTATTTGTGTTGTAGATGCCTCAGTTGAAGATCTAGGGACTTTTTCCAGTTCATAATGTACATACGTGTGTGTTGTGATATTAGTTTTGTTGTGTTGTTGCCTAACAGAATCTCCATTTTCCTACATCATGTTGTATCACAACATAGAAATGCATCATTACAGAACTGAAGGTCACACAGGACAGGTTTTCGTGTGACGTGTTGTCTCCTGTTTGACGGATATGTGGCATTCCTCAGTGAAGACTCAACCATCTCAAGTACATGCTGGGAAATGCTTTAAGCTGTTTTTGGACCTCAGTACAGAAACAATGAATGTTAATTCTCAACATCTGTTAACGCACAGGAGACTAAACTATGAGGTGTGGCTGCAAGTTTATGCAACTAGAAGCAGCTTCAATAACCACACCTCTTATGACTGATTGTGCGACAGAGAAAGGCCGGGATCAAACCTGCTCAGCTATATTTTATAAACTGCTGTGTGTGCTGCTGTTCATATGCATATCTCCAAAGAACTAAAAGAAAATCCATGTGTTGGAATAACTTCAGAATAAATTAATGAACAAATCTGCATCAATTAATTTCCAGAGTTGCACCAGATCAGCAAGATTCATAAAACAAGTTCAACAAAGCAGAAATATGTTGTGTATATATATATATATATAAATCCCTGACCTGTGTTACAGTATAAGACACTTACTGGGCATCTGTGGTACTATTATTTTAACTGCATTGCTAATATGTGGTTTATTGCAGCTGCACTTTTTTTACTCTTTATCATGCTGCTGTTACAGAAAAAAATAAACCCTCGTGCGATCAATGAAGGATGTGTATATCTAAAGTCTTTACAAATAAACTATTTACATAAAGTGACTGATTCACACTGGTGTTGTTTTAGGCTCAAAGAAATAAAAGTTTACACCTTTAAGGACTGTAAGCATCCTTTACTCTCACTTTTTGATACCTGTGTATATTTGAAGATTTGAAGGTGCAAAAGATGAACCCAGTCAGGTCTGAAAAGTGAACATAATGCTGAAATGCATTAAACCTGCATTTTTAATCATGGCCAGCGGTACTCGGTGGCTATATTCAATTTATTACAGCACAAGTGTGTAAGTGTCTTTTAGTCGGGTCTCACCTTGTGTCTCTGATAACTGAGGAATGACTTCCTGCATTAAGTGTTGCAAGAAGAAAATGAAAGCAAGCTCCCAACTCGCAAGAATGCCTTTAAAACTGACTTCTTATTTCCATTGATGAAAACTTCTTCATTTCAAGTAAATGAACCAGTAATATTTAGAATGTGTGTAAAAGAAAAGACAAAAAAGAGAGAAATCAGAGTTATTTTGATGTGGACGCTGACTGCCCACCGAGCACCACCAACCTGTAAATGTTGATTCTCCGTCTAAATCTAGTCAGCCAGTTGTGAGATTTAGTTAATCCAAAACTAATCACCGAATATTTGTTTTCTTCTGTCAGATTTTATTATCCAAAATGGTCATCTTTTATGGACCACATAGAGTCCTAATGTAGCCATAAAGATACAATCACGTAAATGTAGTCATAGTCACACAGAGAAAATGTCGAAGCTCACGTCAAAACATGTCACAAATATGTGTGTGTGTGTCTGTGTGTGTGTAAGTGCTAAAATTAAAGTGATGACTGTTTCAGGAGGACAATAGGAGAGAGATGCAGGTAAATAAAAGTTTAGTGCACACACCTTAAACCATGACGATAACTACCATTACTCCACCTGCACATATTTGTCCTCAGGTTCATGTTGGCTGATTATAAAAAGAGGAGATGAAGTCAGAGAACATCACTTTCTTTCACTGCAGTGGACGACTTACAAGCAAAGAAATGACTTACAAGCAAAGAAATACTATGTAAGTAACCCTAATATTAAATATATATCTGACATCTACATGTGAATTTAAGATGAATTGATAGATTTATTTCTGGAAATGATCTTTTGGCAACATATGGTGTAATTTAGGCAGCAATTTGTTGTGTTGGGTTGTGTTTATCTTAAAGTTCTGAAGTTTTTTTATGCTTCTGTTTTTGTTTTGTTTTTTGCTATTACCCTTGATAAATAATATATGACACATTCACACACACACACAGGTAGATAGATAGATAGATAGATAGATAGATAGATAGATAGATAGATAGATAGATAGATAGATAGATAGATAGATAGATAGATAGATAGATAGATAGATAGATAGATTTAATGGGTTAGTGATTATATGTCAATATTGGAGTTGATTAACACTATAAACATGAAGTGGTGACTTTTGCTCTGATTTACAGTCAGGAACAATGAGGTCATGATAGTCAGAGCCTTTCCTTCATGATTTCTTAATTTCTTCTTGTTGCTTTTGCGTGTACAAGCACCTCGTTGAGAGATGTGGACTATCACAAAGACAGTACTATAGAAAAAAAAATCTATATTTTAAATTATGTAATTGAATAGGAACTTTTTTATATTATGAGTTTTAGATCTCAAACTTCTTTTCAAGATAACTTTAGAAAGCTTAATTAAGGCAATTGTAGGAATAATGCTTTCTTTAAATCATAATAACCACAGTGAATTTTTATTTTCAGAGACAGGAGCAGAAAAACAGCATCACCATGATCGCAAAGATGTTTGTCATCGTTCTTCTTGTTATTGGTAGGAAAAAAATTAATTTGTCAAAGAATTTCCTATTCATAAAGATGTGGTTAATGTGATGAAATATGAAAATGATGTAAGATTCTCTACACAGCCTGCTGCAACGCAGCGACAACAACCACATCTGCAGCGACAACAACCACATCTGCAGCAACAACAACCACAGCTGCTCCAACAACAACCACAACTGCTCCAACAACAACCACAACTGCAGCGACAACAACCACATCTGCAGCGACAACAACCACATCTGCAGCGACAACAACCACAGCTGCTCCAACAACAACC
The DNA here is from genome assembly GCF_057382185.1 of Mchenga conophoros. NCBI lineage: Eukaryota > Metazoa > Chordata > Actinopteri > Cichliformes > Cichlidae > Mchenga > Mchenga conophoros. Next base: position 1,693,105 of record NC_140546.1, read on the forward strand.
ACAACTGCAGCGACAACAACCACTACAGCTGCGACAACAACAACCACAACTGCAGCGACAACAACCACATCTGCAGCGACAACAACCACATCTGCAGCGACAACAACCACAGCTGCTCCAACAACAACCACATCTGCAGCGACAACAACCACAGCTGTTCCAACAACAACCACAGCTACAGGGACAACAACCACAGCTGCTCCAACAACAACCACATCTGCACCGACAACAACTACAGCTGTTCCAACAACAACCACAGCTGCAGCGAAAACAACTACAGCTGCACCGACAACAACTACAGCTGCGACAACAACAACCACAGCTGCTCCAACAACAACCACATCTGCTCCAACAACAACCACAGCTGTTCCAACGACAACCACAACTGCAGCGACAACAACCACAGCTGCTCCAACAACAACCACAGCTGCACCGACAACAACTACAGCTGCGACAACAACAACCACAACTGCAGCGACAACAACCACAGCTGCACCGACAACAACTACAGCTGCTCCAACAACAACCACAGCTGCACCAACAACAACCACAGCTGCAGGGACAACAACTACAGCTGCTCCAACAACAACCACAGTTGTAGCGACAACAACCACATCTGCTCGAACAACAACTACAGCTGCTCCAACAACAACCACAGTTGCAGCGACAACAACCACATCTGCAGTGACAACAACCACAGCTGTTCCAACAACAACCACAACTGCAGCGACAACAACCACAGCTGCTCCAACAACCACAGCTGTTCCAACAACAATCACAACTGCAGCGGCAACAACCACAGCTGTTCCAACAACAACCACATCTGCAGCGACAACAACCACAGCTGCTCCAACAACAACCACAGCTGCTCCAACAACAACCACAGCTGCAGCGACAACAACCACAGCTGCTCCAACAACAACCACAGTTGTAGCGACAACAACCACATCTGCTCGAACAACAACTACAGCTGCTCCAACAACAACCACAGTTGCAGCGACAACAACTACATCTGCAGCGACAACAACCACAGCTGTTCCAACAACAATCACAACTGCAGTGACAACAACCACAGCTGTTCCAACAACAACCACATCTGCAGCGACAACAACCACAGCTGCTCCAACAACCACAGCTGTTCCAACAACAATCACAACTGCAGTGACAACAACCACAGCTGTTCCAACAACAACCACAACTGCAGCGGCAACAACTACAGCTGTTCCAAAAACAATCACAACTGCAGCGACAACAACTACAGCTGCTTCAACAACAACCACAACCGCAGCAACAACAACAACAACACCAGCAACAACAACCACAACTGTTCCAACAACAACCAAAACTGCCGCGACAACAACTACAGCTGCTTCAACAACCATAACTGCAGCGACAGCAACAACCACCTCCTCTGCTATTCTCAACAACATCAGCTTCCTTACAGTAGTTCTGGCTCTGTCGTCACATGTACTCAGATCATGTTTTTAACATTTCTTAAGTTCACATCCTCCAAATGAAGCAACAAACTGAAGTACCTGTGACCATTTGAAATGTTTAAGTAACCAAATGTTTAATCATATATTTATTCTTATTTATTATGGTTTTATTTATTTATTTATATCTATCAGAGAGAAGTTGTTAAATGTTTTCCTGATGTTTGTGTGTTCCAAACTTGTGTGATCAGAGGACTGATATTAAAAATATAGTGATGTCTACAATCTCAACACTGAGCTTATCATAAATAAAGTCTTTTTGCACTGATTAATAAGTGTCTCCTGACTTTTTAAAGATGAGAATAATTTCTCATAATAATCATTTCTCTACAATAGTCAGTGTTAATACTGAGTTATATTCAGCTTTGTTTATATTTCTGCAAATCACAATAGTTATTTCATCATGTTTCCTGTTGTAAATTAAAGACCCTGCAGTATTTGGAAGATGAGATGAGACGAGATGAGATGCCTTTATTAGTCCCACGAGTGGGAAATTTCAACCTTGAAGCAGAGTCGATTATGAGCTCCCGAAGCTCCTTCTGTGGGGCGAATGCCGCTGGATCCATAACCTGGCGGGTCAATACTGTCACGGCAAATGGGATGAGCCGTGTGGAGAAAAATAAAGGAGGATCCAATTGTAGGCACTCGTGGAGGTGCGAAGGACGTTTATTGTAAAAAATAAAACACAAGTGGAAAACGGCAAACGGAACTAAAGATAATCTGAACTGGGAAAACTAAACTACTAGACATGAACACGAACATGGAGGAGGTTGAGCAGAGGCATATGACGGTAGACAGCAGGGAGAACACGTGGATGAAACACGGTAGATTCACAGACAGACCAGCGACTACAACATAAGAAGACATGACTTAAATACACACAGAAGAACACAAGGAGATTACACACAGGTGGGGAACACAGCTGGAAGTAATTGACGAGATGAGACAAGGGAGGCAAAACTGAATACACTCACATAAAACACGGACCTTCACAATAAAACAGGAAACAGGAAATAACAACACAAAGACGCAGACTAGACACTGAACTAAACATGCAGAAAAATGAGGGCATCGAAACTGAACCTAAGAACTGACCCCTCAACCAGAATGACCTGAAACATAGAATTGTAATAATAATCAACAAAGCACAACAAGAGAATCAGAAAATAATCCATAATACAAAATCAAACCAAAACATCTCAAAATACTGTGTCAAAACTGACCCAGAACCATGACAATTAGTATCCACTCCAGCATCCATTCAGTCTTTATATATGGATTTAATAACGGCTGTTCTAGTGTGTGAGGTGTGTTCACAATGTCACACAGACAATACAAGGCTCAACATGACGACCTGTCCTGAAGATTAAAGTCACGTAAGGTAGAGTTCATTTGAAAAGTAAAATAAATTAAAGCTGCCAGCAGTGATGATGGGAACTTGCACATCAGCGCACGTTGAAGTGTGCTGCAGTTGAAGTAGGCTGGTGGTCACTTCCTGTCCCGGGAAGACATCGTCTGATATGTCATGTAGTTGTGTGTCCTTTGAAATCCACAACAGAAATCTCACGTACATCGCCTGTTGCTTATTTAATGCTACCAGCAAAGAATCAAGACTTTTCATGAAAACTGAAAAGCTCTGAGCATTAACATCAAGAAGTCACCAAAGATCATGCTACTCCAATTCAGTCTCTAGCAGTTCATTAGAATACAAGGTTTGACTATAGTGAAAACACCACCAAAATTACACTTGACCCAAACATTGACTTGTTGTTGGGTTTACGGCAGCGAGGTCAAACTCATTTTACATCTCCAAACACACTCACCTCATTTTGAGTCTATGTGGGCCAGACCAGTGAAACTCTCCTTTCTGTTAGTGCACAGAAGTTTGACAACACATTTTATCCCTGAGATATCTTAAATAACAAATGAAACAACAACCAGCAGCGAGCAGCAGGGACAATATCCCCGCCTATCCTGGGTAACGCACCTGCCCCCAAGATCCTACGTGTATGTTGCTATGTCAAGAGATGTAATGGCTATAGCGTAATTAAAAAGGAGCAACAAATGGCCGCACAGCACAGCCAGCTAAGATAAAATCAGATAGAAAAGATAGATCTTTATTGTCACTGTTACAACAACAATGAAAGGCAGTTTGGCATCTCTCCATTAGCAGTATGTAGATTCTTTACATTAAAATTACTTTAGAATAAAAGATAAAAGACACACAGCTATATACATTTGTATACAAGTTATATATGCTGTAAGGTGCCATATAAAGGCACCCCCCCCCCCCCCCCCAAGACCCTGCCTGTGTGAATAATGTGTTGTCACAGGAAGCCTCGAGAGGAGAAGGCATGGGATGGCCAGGAGGTAGAGGACTACCCTCAGAAAGAGAGCGCTAGTAAGCACCCCTATTTCCTAAATCCTACCACAGGGAGAGTGGAGCACTCCCTGGCTACCTGTTGGACTTCCCAAGACTACACACAGATCCCAGGCTGGTGTAAGTTTGAGATAAGTCACTGCAAACATCCACCCAAACTGTATCAACTGCACCCCATCCTCCCTCACCCCCTTGTGGCCCAACGGGCACTCAGGAGCCCCAGAGACAGACCGGATGTGGGTCAAGACGTGTTATTATTTGTGTTGTAGATGCCTCAGTTGAAGATCTAGGGACTTTTTCCAGTTCATAATGTACATACGTGTATGTTGTGATATTAGTTTTGTTGTGTTGTTGCCTAACAGAATCTCCATTTTCCTACATCATGTTGTATCACAACATAGAAATGCATCATCACAGAACTGAAGGTCACACAGGACAGGTTTTCGTGTGACGTGTTGTCTCCTGTTTGACGGATATGTGGCATTCCTCAGTGAAGACTCAACCATCTCAAGTACATGCTGGGAAATGCTTTAAGCTGTTTTTGGACCTCAGTACAGAAACAATGAATGTTAATTCTCAACATCTGTTAACGCACAGGAGACTAAACTATGAGGTGTGGCTGCAAGTTTATGCAACTAGAAGCAGCTTCAATAACCACACCTCTTATGACTGATTGTGCGACAGAGAAAGGCCGGGATCAAACCTGCTCAGCTATATTTTATAAACTGCTGTGTGTGCTGCTGTTCATATGCATATCTCCAAAGAACTAAAAGAAAATCCATGTGTTGGAATAACTTCAGAATAAATTAATGAACAAATCTGCATCAATTAATTTCCAGAGTTGCACCAGATCAGCAAGATTCATAAAACAAGTTCAACAAAGCAGAAATATGTTGTGTATATATATATATATATAAATCCCTGACCTGTGTTACAGTATAAGACACTTACTGGGCATCTGTGGTACTATTATTTTAACTGCATTGCTAATATGTGGTTTATTGCAGCTGCACTTTTTTTACTCTTTATCATGCTGCTGTTACAGAAAAAAATAAACCCTCGTGCGATCAATGAAGGATGTGTATATCTAAAGTCTTTACAAATAAACTATTTACATAAAGTGACTGATTCACACTGGTGTTGTTTTAGGCTCAAAGAAATAAAAGTTTACACCTTTAAGGACTGTAAGCATCCTTTACTCTCACTTTTTGATACCTGTGTATATTTGAAGATTTGAAGGTGCAAAAGATGAACCCAGTCAGGTCTGAAAAGTGAACATAATGCTGAAATGCATTAAACCTGCATTTTTAATCATGGCCAGCGGTACTCGGTGGCTATATTCAATTTATTACAGCACAAGTGTGTAAGTGTCTTTTAGTCGGGTCTCACCTTGTGTCTCTGATAACTGAGGAATGACTTCCTGCATTAAGTGTTGCAAGAAGAAAATGAAAGCAAGCTCCCAACTCGCAAGAATGCCTTTAAAACTGACTTCTTATTTCCATTGATGAAAACTTCTTCATTTCAAGTAAATGAACCAGTAATATTTAGAATGTGTGTAAAAGAAGAGTTATTTTGATGTGGACGCTGACTGCCCACCGAGCACCACCAACCTGTAAATGTTGATTCTCCGTCTAAATCTAGTCAGCCAGTTGTGAGATTTAGTTAATCCAAAACTAATCACCGAATATTTGTTTTCTTCTGTCAGATTTTATTATCCAAAATGGTCATCTTTTATGGACCACATAGAGTCCTAATGTAGCCATAAAGATACAATCACATAAATGTAGTCATAGTCACACAGAGAAAATGTCGAAGCTCACGTCAAAACATGTCACAAATATGTGTGTGTGTGTCTGTGTGTGTGTAAGTGCTAAAATTAAAGTGATGACTGTTTCAGGAGGACAATAGGAGAGAGATGCAGGTAAATAAAAGTTTAGTGCACACACCTTAAACCATGACGATAACTACCATTACTCCACCTGCACATATTTGTCCTCAGGTTCATGTTGGCTGATTATAAAAAGAGGAGATGAAGTCAGAGAACATCACTTTCTTTCACTGCAGTGGACGACTTACAAGCAAAGAAATACTATGTAAGTAACCCTAATATTAAATATATATCTGACATCTACATGTGAATTTAAGATGAATTGATAGATTTATTTCTGGAAATGATCTTTTGGCAACATATGGTGTAATTTAGGCAGCAATTTGTTGTGTTGGGTTGTGTTTATCTTAAAGTTCTGAAGGTTTTTTTATGCTTCTGTTTTTGTTTTGTTTTTTGCTATTACCCTTGATAAATAATATATGACACATTCACACACACACACAGGTAGATAGATAGATAGATAGATAGATAGATAGATAGATAGATAGATAGATAGATAGATAGATAGATAGATAGATAGATAGATAGATAGATAGATAGATTTAATGGGTTAGTGATTATATGTCAATATTGGAGTTGATTAACACTATAAACATGAAGTGGTGACTTTTGCTCTGATTTACAGTCAGGAACAATGAGGTCATGATAGTCAGAGCCTTTCCTTCATGATTTCTTAATTTCTTCTTGTTGCTTTTGCGTGTACAAGCACCTCGTTGAGAGATGTGGACTATCACAAAGACAGTACTATAGAAAAAAAATCTATATTTTAAATTATGTAATTGAATAGGAACTTTTTTATATTATGAGTTTTAGATCTCAAACTTCTTTTCAAGATAACTTTGGAAAGCTTAATTAAGGCAATTGTAGGAATAATGCTTTCTTTAAATCATAATAACCACAGTGAATTTTTATTTTCAGAGACAGGAGCAGAAAATCAGCATCACCATGATCGCAAAGATGTTTGTCATCGTTCTTGTTGTTGGTAGGAAAAAAATTAATTTGTCAAAGAATTTCCTATTCATAAAGATGTGGTTAATGTGATGAAATATGAAAATGACGTAAGATCCTCTACACAGCCTGCTGCAACGCAGCGACAACAACCACATCTGCAGCAACAACAACCACATCTGCAGCGACAACAACCACAGCTGCTCCAACAACAACCACAACTGCTCCAACAACAACCACAACTGCAGCGACAACAACCACATCTGCAGCGACAACAACCACATCTGCAGCGACAACAACCACAACTGCCCCGACAACAACCACATCTGCAGCGACAACAACCACATCTGCAGCGACAACAACCACAGCTGCTCCAACAACAACCACAACTGCTCCAACAACAACCACAACTGCAGCGACAACAACCACATCTGCAGCGACAACAACCACATCTGCAGCGACAACAACCACATCTGCAGCGACAACAACCACAGCTGCTCCAACAACAACCACAGCTGCTCCAACAACAACCACAGCTGCAGCGACAACAACCACAGCTGCTCCAACAACAACCACAGTTGTAGCGACAACAACCACATCTGCTCGAACAACAACTACAGCTGCTCCAACAACAATCACAACTGCAGCGACAACAACCACAGCTGCTCCAACAACAATCACAGCTGCTCCAACAACAACCACAACTGCAGCGACAACAACCACAGCTGCTCCAACAACAATCACAACTGCAGCGACAACAACCACAGCTGCTCCAACAACAACCACATCTGCAGCGACAACAACCACATCTGCAGCGACAACAACCACAGCTGCTCCAACAACAACCACAACTGCAGCGACAACAACCACATCTGCAGCGACAACAACCACATCTGCAGCGACAACAACCACAGCTGTTCCAACAACAACACCAGCTACAGGGACAACAACCACAGCTGCTCCAACAACAACCACAGCTGCAGCGACAACAACTACAGCTGCTCCAACAACAATCACAACTGCAGCAACAACAACCACAGCTGCTCCAACAACAATCACAACTGCAGCGACAACAACTACAGCTGCTCCAACAACAATCACAACTGCAGCAACAACAACCACAGCTGCTCCAACAACAATCACAACTGCAGCGACAACAACCACAGCTGCTCCAACAACAATCACAACTGCAGCGACAACAACTACAGCTGTTCCGACAATAACCACAACTGCCGCGACAACAACTGCAGCTGCTTCAACAACAACCGCAGCAACAACAACAACAACACCAGCAACAACAACCACAACTGTTCCAACAACAACCAAAACTGCCGCGACAACAACCACAGCTGCTCCAACAACAACCACAACTGCTGCGACAACAACCACAGCTGCTCCAACAACAACCACAACTGCTGCGACAACAACCACAGCTGTTCCAACAACAACCACAGCTGCTCCAACAACAACTACAGTTGCTCCAACAACAACCACAACTGCTGCGACAACAACCAAAACTGCTCCAACAACAACCACAACTGCTGCGACAACAACCACAACTGCTGCGACAACAACCACAGCTGCTCCAACAACAACCACAGCTGCCCTGACAACAACCACATCTGCAGCGACAACAACCACAGCTGTTCCAACAACAACCACAACTGCTGCGACAACAACCACAACTGCTCCAACAACAACCACATCTGTAGCGACAACAACTACAGCTGCTCCAACAACAACCACATCTGTAGCGACAACAACAACAACACCAGCAACAACAACCACAACTGTTCCAACAACAACCAAAACTGCCGCGACAACAACTACAGCTGCTTCAACAACCATAACTGCAGCGACAGCAACAACCACCTCCTCTGCTATTCTCAACAACATCAGCTTCCTTACAGTATTTCTGGCTCTGTCGTCACATGTACTCAGATCATGTTTTTAACATTTCTTAAGTTCACATCCTCCAAATGAAGCAACAAACTGAAGTACCTGTGACGATTTGAAATGTTTAAGTAACCAAATGTTTAATCATATATTTATTCTTATTTATTATGGTTTTATTTATTTATTTATATCTATCAGAGAGAAGTTGTTAAATGTTTTCCTGATGTTTGTGTGTTCCAAACTTGTGTGATCAGAGGACTGATATTAAAAATATAGTGATGTCTACAATCTCAACACTGAGCTTATCATAAATAAAGTCTTTTTGCACTGATTAATAAGTGTCTCCTGACTTTTTAAAGATGAGAATAATTTCTCATAATAATCATTTCTCTACAATAGTCAGTGTTAATACTGAGTTATATTCAGCTTTGTTTATATTTCTGCAAATCACAATAGTTATTTCATCATGTTTCCTGTTGTAAATTAAAGACCCTGCAGTATTTGGAAGATGAGATGAGACGAGATGAGATGCCTTTATTAGTCCCACGAGTGGGAAATTTCATGTTAAGGCTGCCGACCATTTGCACGCAATGGCGGCGCCATCATACCCTCTGACCATACATACATTGCACGAAAACATCACATGGGGAAGACAGGTCAGAGAGGTATAACAATGGAAAATGCACAACATGAGGAAAGCTAAGGAGAAAAAAATAACACCACCCAGAAAAAGACAAAACAGGTAAACACAAACTGTGGGAGAAAATTGAGTGACATGCTGCAGTGGTATATAAACACACAGAGACAAAAAAGAGTAGATAAGGATAAAAATGAGTGATTCTGATAATCCAGAGTATATGACTGTGGTTTTATGGGGTCTGATATCTCCTTGTAATGTAAACAATCAACTCAAATATCCAATTTGATTATTAAACTTGACAGTGGTAATCTAACACAACTAACAGTTGACACTCACATACAGCTGCTTTTACAACCACAGAGGTGCAGAAGAATGTGATGTAAGCAGAAACTTTGCGTCTCACTCCCACATATGGACATTTGGTCAGGACCTGTTGTCATCACACTTTAATGCAACAGGTAACTGACACAACTTTTCCCCTTAAATAAACGAGACCTCAAAGAAGACCAATACGAATCTTACTGCAGGTACGAGAATTCTAATTAGAGGACTGAACCTGTTCACAGTCACAGCGGTAAAATGTAGCAGGTCACTTCTGAAAAATGTCACAGAGCATGTGTGAAACAGCACTGCAACAGTCAGTGTTGTTGGCTGTTTCAGGAGGACAAAAGCAGAGAGACACTTGCATTCAAGCTGTGTCTGCACACACCTTTAACCAGGACGATATCTACCATTACTCCACCTGCACATTATTATCTGGATGCTGATGTTATCACATGTCGCTGGCTCATAAAACATCACAGTTTCTCTCTGCAGCTGAAACTACCAGTCAGCCATGACACTTTTACCACACAACCTTGAAGTGAAATCTGCATTCAGGTAGCCTAATGTAGGCAGACTGGAAAGAACAAGAAAGCATTACTCTGATTTAAAACTTCAGCACCACGTAGTCTGTGAGTGGTGGAGCCAGAACTCTGTCAGACGGACTCAAAACTCCACAACACATTTCATGTTCACATGTTGAACCCATTGTGAATTGGACCTTGGTAACATTCAGCTTATCATTTTACTCTAATAATTAACTGTCCAAAACCCCAGATAGGTGATAGTTTAAGATTTTGTTACAATTCTTCCTGTGCTTTGAGACAACACCTGTTTAGCCATACTGCCATACCACAATCATTTTTATTCAGCAGCGAGCAGTGTCTATCAGCCATGCATCCATTTCATTTATCAGTCCACTTCCATTAGCTCATCATTTCTGTCGGCAGCAAATGATTTTAAACATTTGTTCAATTTTGGACCTTTTTGAGTGGTCTGTATTTGAGTTTTACACTACTGCGAAAGAAAGCATATAGAAAACTTTAATGTTTAACTTTCATCATCGATTGAGCCAATATGACAAATTGTACGAGAAAAGCAAAAATACAGTCAAATCCAAATATAGCAAAATGCTGGAGTTTCCAAATATCCTCTAATTATAATTCAGAAAATAACTTTCACTAGTGTTTCTTCCCATCAAAAAGAATCCGGATCTGTAATTTCGGACCGATATATTTGGTGATAGCAATATGAAAAAATCACACCGTCTTGTAAATCTAACATGTGAGCACACACACCAATAAAAGCTTCACAATGGAAAACACAATTGTGTCAGTTCATAAATATGTTTATAGTAATATTTCAAAATATTGCAAAAACGACTTTATTTGAACTATTTATTTTGTGTTTGAAGAATTTTACAGTGGTACTCCAGAATTTCTTTTCTTGTTTATGACTGACTTTCTCCACCAGTTTGATAGGTAAGCTTCAGTCAACATAAGTTACTTTTACAGGAAATGTTTTGCAGGAAGTCTTTGCTAAATATTGCACAGAGGTGATTCATGTGTGCAGCAGCTGCTGGCGTCAGTGATCAGAACCAGGAGCTTTTTTTAATCTCCTGGTAAATACCAACAAGCTGACTGACAGCACAGTCTATTACAGTTTATTGCATGTCTGATGATGCATTTAAGCAGCAACACACCCAATGCACAGAAATGTTCTTCACTTTTGTGAGTGAGTTTAAACCTTCCAGGAAGATGTTGTTGGAAATTTAAAAGCACAATAATTTATTCAAGAATGAACCTAAACTGGCATTAAATACACACAGTCCATCCATCCATCCATCCATCTTCATCCGCTTATCCGAGGTCGGGTCGCGGGGGTAGCAGCCTAAGCAAAGAGGTCCAGACCTCCCTCTCCCCAGCCACCTCCTCCAGCTTGTCCGGGGGAATACCAAGGCGTTCCCAGGCCAGCCGAGAGATATAATCTCTCCAGCGTGTCCTGGGTCTGCCCCGGGGCCTCCTCCCGGTGGGACATGCCTGGAACACCTCGCCCAGGAGGCGCCCAGGGGGCATCCTTGCCAGATGCCCGAACCACCTCAGCTGGCTCCTTTCGATGTGGAGCAGCAGCTGCTCTACTCTAAGCTCCTCCCGGATGGCCGAACTTCTCACCCTATCTCTAAGGGAGAGGCCAGCCACCCTTCGGAGGAAGCTCATTTCCGCCGCTTGTATCCGCGATCTCGTTCTTTCGGTCACTACCCACAGCTCGTGGCCATAGGTGAGGGTAGGGACGTAGATCGACCGGTAAATTGAGAGCTTCGCTTTTACACTCAGCTCCCTCTTCACCACGACTGACCGGTGCAGCGTCCGCATTACTGCAGCCGCAGCCCCAATCCGTCTGTCGATCTCCAGCTCCCTTCTCCCATCACTCGCGAACAAGACCCCGAGATACTTGAACTCCTCCACTTGGGGCAGGAACTCATCCCCGACCCGGAGTGGGCACTCCACCCTTTTCCGGCTGAGAACCATGGCCTCAGATTTGGAGGTGCTGATCCTCATTCCCGCTGCGTTACACTCGGCTGCGAACCGCTCCAGTGCGAGCTGGAGGCCCTCACCCGATGAAGCCAACAGAACCACATCATCCGCAAAAATCAGAGATGAGATTCTGAGGCCACCAAAGCGAAAGCCCTCCGCCACTTGGCTGCGCCTAGAAATCCTGTCCATAAAAATTATGAACAGAACCGGAGACAAAGGGCAGCCTTGGCGGAGCCCATCACCCACCGGGAACGAGTCCGACTTATTGCCGGCAATGCGAACCAAGCTCTTGCAACGGTTGTATAGGGATTGAATGGCCCGTAGCAATGGGCCAGACACCCCATACTCGCGCAACACCTCCCACAGGACGCCCCGAGGGACACGGTCGAATGCCTTCTCCAGGTCCACAAAACACATGTAGACTGGTTGGGCAAACTCCCATGCACCCTCAAGTATCCTCGAGAGGACAAAGAGCTGGTCCAGTGTTCCGCGACCAGGACGAAAACCGCATTGTTCCTCCTGTATCCGAGGTTCGACTAGCGGACGAACCCTCCTCTCCAGCACCCTGGCATAGACTTTCCCGGGGAGGCTGAGGAGTGTGATCCCCCTGTAGTTGGAACACACCCTCCGGTCCCCCTTCTTGAAGATGGGGACCACCACCCCGGTCTGCCAGTCCACAGGTACTGCCCCTGATCTCCACGCAACATTGCAGAGACGTGTCAACCAAGACAGCCCTACAACGTCCAGAGCCTTCAGGAACTCGGGGCGGACCTCATCGACACCAGGGGCTCTGCCACCAAGGAGTTGTTTAACTGCCTCAGTGACCTCGCCCCCGGAAATCGGTGGGTCACACCCCTCATCCCCAGACTCTGCTTCCTCCCCGGAAGACGTGTCAGTGGGATTAAGGAGGTCCTCGAAGTATTCCTTCCACCGCCCGACAATTTTCTCAGTCGACGTCAACAGCGCTCCGCCAGCACTATACACAGTGCAGGTAGAGCACCGCTTTCCCCTCCTGAGACGCCTGACGGTTTGCCAGAATCTCTTCGAGGCAGTCCGAAAGTCTTTTTCCATGGCCTCTCCGAACTCCTCCCACACCCGAGTTTTTGCTTCAGCCACTGCCCGGGCCGCATTCCGCTTGGCCTGTCGATACCTGTCGGCTGCCTCCGGAGTCCCACAGGCTAACCAAGCCCGATAGGCCTCCTTCTTCAGCCTGGTGGCTCCCTTCACCTCTGGTGTCCACCATTTGGTTCGGGGATTACCACCACGGCAGGCACCAACCACCTTGCGGCCGCAGCTCAATGCAGCAGCTTCGGCAATGGAGACGCTGAACATGGTCCATTCGGACTCAATGTCCCCAGTCTCCCTCGGAATGCTGTTGAAGCTCTGCCGGAGGTGTGCGTTGAAGATCTCGCGGACTGGGGCCTCTGCTAGACGTTCCCAGCACACCCTCACTACGCGTTTAGGTGCACCAGGTCTGTCCAGCGTCCTCCCCCGCCACCTGATCCAACTCACCACCAGGTGGTGATCAGTTGACAGCTCAGCCCCTCTCTTTACCCGAGTGTCCAGAACATATGGTCGCAGGTCTGGTGATACGATTACAAAATCGATCATCGACCTACGGCCTAGAGCATCCTGGTGCCACGTGCACTTATGGACACTCTTATGTTCGAACAGGGTGTTCGTTATGGCCAAACTGTGATTAGCACAGAAGTCCAATAACAAAGCACCGCTCGGGTTCAGATCAGGGAGGCCGTTCCTCCCAATCACGCCCCTCCAGGTCTCGCTGTCGTTACCCACGTGAGCATTGAAGTCTCCCAGCAGGACAACAGAGTCTCCAGGTGGAGCACCTTCCAGCACCCCCCCCAGGGACTCTAAGAAGGCTGGGTACTCCGAACTGCCACTCGGCGCATAAGCGCAGATGACAGTCAGGACCCGTTCCCCGACCCTAAGGCGCAGGGAACAAACCCTCTCGTCCACCGGGAAAAACCCCAACGTACCGGCAGCAAGCCGAGGGGATATAAGAATACCCACCCCAGCCCGCCGCCTCTCACCAGGGGCAACTCCAGACTGAGACAGAGTCCAGCCCCTCTCCAGGAGACTGGTTCCAGAGCCCAGACAATGCGTAGAGGTGAGCCCAACTATATCTAGCCGGTACCTCTCAACCTCACGCACCAACTCAGGCTCCTTCCCCACCAGAGAGGTGACATTCCATGTCCCTATTGCCAGTCTTGGCAGCCGGGGGTCGGTCCGCCAGGGCCTCCGCTCCTGGCCGCCACCCGGCTCACAATGCACCCGACCCCTATGGCGCCTCCTGCGGGTGGTGGGCCTGCGGGAGGATGGGCCCATGTCTCCTCTTCGGGCTGTGCCCGGCCGGGCCCCATGGACTAAGGCCCGGCCACCAGACGCTCGCCCTCGGGCACCCTCCCCGGGCCTGGCTCCAGGGCGGGGCCCCGGTAACCCTATCCCGGGCAGGGTAAACTGTTCCCTCGATATTCTTTTCATGGGGGTCTTCTGAATCGCTCTTTGTCTGGTCCCTCACCCAGGACCAGTTTGCCATGGGAGACCCTACCAGGGGGCAAAAGCCCCCAGACAACATAGCCCCTGGGATCCCTGGGACACACAAACCCCTCCACCACGATAAGGTAGCGATTCAAGGAGGAGACACACAGTCTTTGGCCATAAACTATAGTCGGCATGCATCCAGGACAGTATTGAAGTTCCACCCTTCTTTCTTCTAGCTCTCATAAAATACATAAATATTTATTAATGTTTAATGAAGATGTTTTATGTTCAGGTGACTCATTTGTTAAGTAAAAGCACAATGATGATTAGTATCCACTCCAGCCTCCATTCAGTCGTTATATATGGATTTAATAAAGGCTGTTCTAGTTTGTGAGGCGTGTCATCAATGTCACACAGAAACAACAAGCCTCAACATGACATCCTGACATAAAAAGAAAAGTCATGTACCGGTCTGAAGCACAAACAGGAAGCCTAGTTATTTATATACTTCCTCTAGACGTCACACACACTTTGAGTTTCGATCAAAGACTCTGCTTAGTTTCACTTTCTGGCTGCAGCTCCTATTTTCTCTGCAAAAGCACGCAGTTTCCTGTTAGTACTTTTGGCACAGACTGTACTCAGAGTTGGGCCTCTCTTATACATATAATCAGCAAATAAGCATTCAGATTGTATATTTAAATCCCAACAGTTTCCCCTTTCGTGTTTCCCAAGAAACCAGAAACATAATTCCTAATTTCTCCCATTAAGTTTACTTTCATGTGAGAATAATAGCTAAAATATAACAAAAGAAATCATATCAAAAATGAAACCTTTCAATTGCCCAACCCTTTCAATGTTCCCTTATTACTATGGCGTAGTTACTTGTATCCACAACAAATAAATCAAACAAATAAATCACGCCCTTATACAGCACCTCGCGTTTACGCTGGGCTGTGAGCTATCATTGCTTCTCTTCCTACCATCCGCTTTTGACCCCAGAGTCACAATTTAACCGCACTTCTGACTTCCCTCAATGCTCACTATAAAATCCAATCATGTATAATTAACTTTATCCTATTAAAAGGCCTCTATAGAGTTAAAATGTAAAATTTACTCCTGGTTTTCACCCCCTCTAGGGGTAACATATATCCGGTCTTAACACTATTCTTGGGCAATTTACATAACATAGAAATCCTGCAAACTATTCCTAAAGTCCCTCTCATTACTCTTCATTACTTTTACGCGCACATTCAACCTGTGTCTAACAAGCTTTTAGTCTCTTAAACAACACATTTGCTGGTACTGTGGTTCTCTGTGCTGTGCTTCTTTTCGGGGTCCCCCTTCCTCTGGTTGGTTCCTGGATTCTCGCCATGGTTTTGCTCTGGTTCTGGAATCTCCTGTAAAGAATAAACAAACACTTTCCCTGCTACGCCTCCATAACCTATTATGTTCATCAATTGTTCTCTTAATTCTTCAAACTTGGTTCAACCTATCATGTTCGGGACTCTCTAATCAAAAGGATCAGCCTCATTATGTGTATAAGCATGTTGGCATTCATCCATCGGCACTCAGGGTCCTCCCTACAATATATCAGTTCAGTCAGTCACGCTGAACGACGTTTTTGACCTTCACTTTACCGAGTGACAACTCCTATGAGCACGATTGCAATGTGTGTATAAAAAATCATTTATACATAAATAATCTTCAATGTTATTCATTTGGTTAAGCGACACTTTTGACACAATTTTAAGAAGCTCTCTTCTTCTCTTATCTGATCATAAACATCCTGTACAAAAATAAAAAAAAAATTTATTTTGCAGGCGCACATTCAGTTGCAAGCTCACCCACATTTTTCTGTCTCAGTCTTCATATCCTTCCTGTCGACCTATTCAGAGCAGGCCTATTTCCACACCTTCTGCATTACTTCTTGCTAAGCAAAGACAAAGCAAACTGTTTTTCATCTTTACCCCAGAAACTAATCTATGTCATGTCTGTGACTGTAAGTGTGCATGATAACCGCTTATTCTAGAAATCAAAAAGAAATCAAACATTTTTACTCCACAAATCTTCCTTTCTACAAAGCATATGTTTTATTCAAGCTGTCCCACAGTTTCCCTTTAAGATTGGTATTCAACTTATTATGAACAGGATTCAGTTCATTTTAATCCTTTAGCTTAAAAATGAAAATAACAATTTCTGCCTCTTTCATGGTCCGGGTGTGTGCCAGTGTGTCTCCCTCCGAGCCGGCGTCTCCACCCCGGGGAGGGGCCTCAGTGTTTTTGCTGATCGCTTACACCTGTGGGTAATTTAGCCGGGGACTCATAAGGCCAGCGTACTCAATCTCTCTTCGCCAGATTCTCTGCTAACATCAGTCAGTGCAGGCCACCACCATCATTCCCTATGTATTTTGTGAATCGCTTTGCCTCACTGTATGTTTGTCTTTTGTGCGCCTCTCTCTTAGCTACACCCAACTGTCAACCCCTGTCGAAGAGCACCTACTTGGATGCTGGACCATCTAGCAGTCCCACAGGCTATTACCCAAATTACCTACCTGCCTCTCTGCCTCCACGCCAGGAGTTTTTTGGATTTCACACCCGGACTACTCACCCCTCTACGTCATCTCCGACCTCCTTTGGCAAGTACGCAGTACGAAGGAGAATTCTGAATCAGCAACATATTCATATGTCTCCTTATCCGTATCTGAACATCTGCACTCTGTTACAGTGACCCCGACCTTTTCCTGGATCAAATGTGACTTGCTTTCCAGTCCAATCCCTGGAATAGCTGTCCTCTCTGACCCGGACCAGATCATTACTTAGTTTCAGTGGTGGAACGTCGTACTTGTCTACTCTCACCTTTTGTTTATGAATATTTGTGGAAACATTAAACTTTATTCTTAAAATCTACTTACGAGCTGTTCGGCGTCCTGCGTTTGAGTCCTGTCACTCGTCCAAAACGGTCTCGGCCGTAACAGCCTGTTTTACCGTATCTAAATTATCAAAACACCCCAAAAGTCATAAAATGATTATAAAGCCCCTTATTTCAAATTAAATCCAAAATAATCTAAAAAACCCTCAGCAATTCTCCTCTCTGAGTACCCGTCCTCTGGACCTCCAAACCTGTGTTCAGAAATAAAATCAGTTCAATCATCATGTTAAATCTTTTAAACTCCTGACTCCATTCAGAGCTGCCTAGAAACAAAACCTTCATTTTAAAACTCAATTTCCCCCCTTGTAATGCAATCTGTGTTATAACAAAACTTAAGACACAACAGTTATCAGTCATGTTCTTCATACACAATTTCCCTATTTTGATTTCATTTTGCTCCTCTTAATGTAATGGTACATTTTGATTTTACTTTATCAGGGATAAATAGAATAAATAGGAATAAGAACACAAGGGAATGGCACATTTCACGTATTGAAGTCTATTGTACTGTTGGATATTAACAAAGTATTGCACAGTGAAAAGGCACTACAGCTTAGTCGTGTGGCATTCTTCAGTGAAGACTCAACCACCTCGAGTCTACCGTGAGGAAAATGCTTAAGCTGCTAATTCCAAGCAGCTGTTAATGCGTAGACTAAACTCTGAGGTGTGGCTGAAAGTTTATGTAACTAGAAGCAGCTTCAGTGTCACGCTTCAGTAACCGCTCCTCATATTACTGAAGATTTGGAGACCGGCCAGATTAAACCTGCTCAGCTAGTTTTTCTGAAATGCTGTTTTTACTGCTGTTCCATATGTTAGAATAACTTCAAACTTCAGTGCAAGGTACAGCATCATATACATATATAAGATGCTGTACCTGCAATTAAAAAAATGTAATCTAAACTGGTGGATAAGTTGGTAACAGAAAAAAATGATTACATTACTGAAGAACTCAAAGACAAAAGATCCTCTTTTGGCAGTTGCCACTCAAATTATAAATGAAGCTATTTAGAGGGCGTAATTCTCTTTGTCCTTAAAAATGTAGTTGTTCCTCCAGTATATAAAGCTGGAAACAAACATTTAGTGATTTTACCTGGGCTTTTCTGAGGTTATTGAAAAAGTAAAGCAAGCAGCTGAAAGAACATACAGAAAGACAAACCCTGTCTGGATTTAGAGCATTCGACCGAAACTGCATGTTGTTACTTTATCCCTCCTTTATCAAAGTTGGGACTTTGATAAAGGAGGGATTGTGGGTGCAGTAGTTTTGGTCTTGTGTAAAGCAGTTGACTCTGTAAATCAGTTCAGTAATTGGATCTTAATTAGCTGATCGCATTCATTGTGTCCAAATGAACACGTCTGTACAGTTAGAGTGCTGGAAGGACCAATTTTAGGACCTCAGTTATTTAGCTTGTGCTTCCATTGCTGTGTGAGAACGCTGAAATTCTCTCCTGAAAAAGGAGTTGAAAACAGAAATTATAAAAAGAAATTACAATTATTTAGACAATCTAAGCCTGTTACTTCTTATAAAACTTATTTTTATGTTTTAAAAACTTGTCCAGCTAGTGCACAGAAAATAACCTGAAGCTGAATGTCCTTAAAACCAAAGAACTCATAATGGACTTCAGGAGGCACAGACAGGTCCACTCCACTCTTGGACCCACAACACCATCAGCCTGGTAACGAAGGCCCAGCAGCAGCTGCACTTCCTCCGTGTCCTGAGGAAGAATAACCTGGACCAGAAGCTGCTGCTAGCCTTTACCGCTCCTCAGTGGAGAGCATACTCTCCTTCTGCCTGGTGTTTGGTGTTCAGGAACCACGACTGAGAACAGGAAGGCTGCACAGAGGGTCATTAACCAAAAGTATCACCTGGACACACCTGGAGGCATTCGCCAGATCCTCCTGTATCAGGTAAACCAGGGCTATCACAGGTGAGCCTGCCGACTACCCGTTTGACCCGCTGCCTTCTGGTTAGTCAGGCAGGCCCCAAACCTCCAGACTCACTAACAGCTTCTTCCTCTGGGCCATTCAGACTGTCAACAAACACTACTGCCATCCCTGCCCACGACCTCACTAATCTGATCCATGGTCTGAGTGACCCTCATCATTCAGGACACTCACATGCAGATCAAGTCTTTTGCACTACTTCAAAGCACTTTTTCTTTTAATGTGTAATTCTGTACATATTCCTCTTGACTATTTCTTCTGTTTGCTCTTTATTCCTGATGTCTGTACTATTTATATTTTTTTCCTCCTGCACCCCATTCATGCTGTAAATGTACAGTGACAGTAAAGGAGTATTCTATTCTATTCTATTCTATTCTAATAACACCAGAAGAATAACCTGAGGTATGTTTGAGTGAATTATGTATTACTCACTGTGCACTATCTGCTGTGT
This sequence comes from Mchenga conophoros, assembly GCF_057382185.1. Lineage (NCBI taxonomy): Eukaryota > Metazoa > Chordata > Actinopteri > Cichliformes > Cichlidae > Mchenga > Mchenga conophoros. The sequence continues at coordinate 1,713,027 of NC_140546.1, forward strand.
AGAACACTCTGCCTAGACAGTGAGCTTAGACACAAGCTGTAAACAAATATGAATAATGGGCATCCATAGAAAGGGTATCCATGCAATCAACGCAAGTCTCACAAGTGTGCACTGCCAAATGTGCCAAACATCTATGTAACACCCGGTTTTTGAGTTTATTATATTATTTACAGTTTCTAGTCTTTGGGTTTTTGTTACAGTCATGTCTTATGGTTTGTCTCTGTGTAATCCTTAGTTGCTATATCCCCGTGTCCAGTCAGTGTCTCTGTCTGCCCTGGTCCCACGTCTCTGTTGTAGTGCCTGCATGTGAGTCTGTGTCTTTGTTCAGTCTGTGTTATGTGTTTCCTGTTTTACTTTGAAGGTCTCTGTCTTATCTCAGTGTGCTCAGTTTACGCTTCCTTGTCTCGTCAGTTCTGATTTGCCCCAGCTGTGTCTCCCTCCTGTTGTCCATTCCCTGATTGCTCCCTCGATGTATTTAAGCCCTGTGTTTCAGTTTGTCATGGTTGTGATCTACTCTTATCTACCCTTGCTTATGCTTTGTGCTTTGATTTTTCCCCTGCCTGCGTTAATGTTTGTACTTTGGAGGTTTGTTACTTTGAGTTCAGCATTAAAGCTGTTTTTTGAGTTCACGTCTGTCTCCGGAGTCTGCACTCTGGGTCCTTTTCCTGCCTGCACACAGCTGTCACATAACACATCCACTATGTAAGTCTATGTGCTGCAGTCATTGCCGAGGGCTTGTTTATTACCGGCCACCATAACACCGTGTCTTTGTGTGACACAGAAAAGGTGAACGATGGTCTCTACATGCATAGTTCCCACCATGAAGCACGGAGGAGGTGTGATAGTGTGGGGAGGCTTTGTGGTGACACTATCAAGGATTTATTCAAAATTGACGGCACACTGAACCAGCATGGCTACCACAGCATCCTGCAGCCACATGCCATCCTGTCATTTATTTTTCTTTTTTTCTTTTTTTTTTGCCCGTTTGGATCTTTAGCCGTCAGAATTGTTGTCTGAAGGCAGAAAGATGCCAAACAGATTTACTTCACCAAGTGGATCATCATGGCCTTGCCATATTGGTCCATTTGATTGACCTTTATTATTATTATGTATTTATTTTATTTTCGTTTTTTAAAGACGGGACAGACATGACTGGGGGATAGGACAGGGAGAAAGAATGAAAGAAAGAGAGGGAGAGAAAGAAAAAGAGAGGAGGGGAGAAGAGACGGTGAGAAAGGGGGAAGAAAGAAAGAAAAACACCTGGATCACCTGTGTGGAGAAAAAAAACCAGAAGAGAAAACAAACAACAAAGAGCAACATAATAAAAACAACACCATCACAATAAACTAGCTAACAGTAGATAACAGTAGATAACAGTAGATACTAAATATTACATGTTATTGTTTTTTTGTTTTATTTTTTAAATTTCACCTGTTGAGAAAGAAAAAAGAAAACAAGCAGAAGAAAACGAGAGCAACATAATAAACAACATCACAATGATATATGGGAATATGACAGTAAATACTAAATGTTAAACATTATTGTGGAACACGTGAGATCAACAGAACACAGTGTGCTTTGAGGTAGGAGCCAAAAAGGGTGTAGTTTGTGGGTGTGATCACCAGTGTGTACACCTGTGAGCATGGACGCGCTTGTTGTTTTTAAAAGGTTCCTTCATGTAATGATCTGCTAGAGGGTGTGGGGGGGGCCACAGCCCCGTCCTCCAGGGCATGAAGCAGGTATGGAGGAGATCAAAACTCCAGACATCCAGAGGCCCCCAGAACACAAGAGACCAAGGAAGACCAACAGAGGGGCAGCCGCGCCACTGTCCCAGAAAGAGCTGAGGAGAGTCCCAGATGAGGGCTCACTCAGCAGCCGCGGAGCAGAAGCCAGGGGGAGTTGCAGTGACGCGCCCGTGAGCTCCGCCGGCTGCCAGCCGTGCCAGAGTGGCGGGGAAACCTAATAGACCAATCCCACCTGCTCCGCTACATCCTATTCCAGTAATAGGTGAGCCGTTTGAAAAAGTAATATTGGATTGTGTTGGTCCCCTGCCAAAAACTAAATCCGGACACCAATACATACTTACAATAATGTGTTCAGCAACAAGGTTCCCAGAGGCAATTCCACTACACACACTGAAAGCAAAAACGATAATAAAAGCACTAATTAAGTTTTGCTCTACTTTCGGGCTTCCAAAGGTTATTCAAACAGACCGAGGAACAAATTTTACTTCAAAAGTGTTTGTGCAGGTTGTGGATGAGTTGCAGATAAAACATGTAACATCCAGTCCATATCACCCAGAAAGTCAGGGTGCTCTGGAGAAATTCCATTAAACCCTCAAAGCTATGCTGCGCAAGTTCTGTGCGGAGTCTGGTAGAGAATGGGATGAGGGTCTGCCGTTATTGTTGTTTGCCGTCAGGGAGGCCACTCAGGAATTCTTGGGATTCAGTCCTACGGATCTGGTGTTTGGACATGTGGTCCGTGGTCCTCTCCAGCTTCTGAAGGAGTGGTTGTCAGAAACGTCTGAAACTCAACATAATGTCCTTGATTATGTTAGTGGACTTCAGGAAAAACTCCACCTTGCATGCCAATTAGCTCGGGAAAATCTGACTCATACGCAGGCTAAAATGAAAGCTGGTTATCATACAAAGGCTGTTTACAGAAGTTTCCAGCCGGGCTAGAAAGTGTTGGTGTTGCTGCCTGTGGTAGGGTCCAGTTTGCTAGCCCAGTTCGCTGGCCCATATGTGGTGGAACAGAAACTCAGCGAGAACAATTATGTGATCCAGACCCCAGACCGTCGGAGAAAGTCTAGGGTTTGTCACATTAATATGTTGAAATCGTGTCACTCAAGGAGCCCTTTGGGTGCGCCATCTCCAGTGTGCGCCGCTAGTGTTGTTTCTCCTTATGAACCCTCTGATGACGGACTGCTCCAGAAAAGTGAAGCGCTGGGTAGCGGTTGAAAAATTCGGAGATCTTAAATGATTTAGAGACATATTTAGCCCACCTATCTGAGCCCGCTCGAGCTGACATCACTGATCTGATAGAGGATAATTTATCACTTTTTTCTGATCATCCTCATCAAACTGCAGTCCTGTACCACGACATTGACGTGGAAGGACATTAAGCAGCATGCCTATCGAGTGAACCCAGTGAAAAGAGTAATAATGCAGAAGGAAGTCAGCTATCTCTTAGAACACGGTTTAGCCAGCGCGTGGAGTTTGCCGTGTGTGCTGGTACCAAAATCTGACAACACTCCTCGGCTTTGTAATGATTACAGGAAAGTTAACGTTGTTACCAAACATGATTCATTTCCTCTTCCTTGAATGGAGGATTGTATTGATAGAGTGGGATCGGCATCTTTTGTAACCAAACTTGATCTGTTAAAAGGTTACTGGCAAGTACCTTTAACTCCCAGAGCATCTGAAATATCTGCTTTTGTCACGCCAGATCATTTTCTCCAGTAGACGGTTATGCCGTTTAGGTTGCGTAACGCACCCGCTACGTTCCAGCGCCTTATGGGCAGTACTGGCCGGCGTGAATAACTGTGATGCCTACTTGGATGATGTTGTCATTTACTCATCCACCTGGTCTGACCACTTACAAACACTCTCTCTCGTTTTCAGCCGTTTTCAGGAAGCCTCGCTTACTCTGAACCTGGCCAAATGTGAATTTGGCAGAGCCACCATCACATACCTGGGAAAACAGTTGGGTCAGGGACAGGTAAGGCCGGTGACTGTGGAGATACAGGCTATTGTCGAGTTTCCGGTCCCACAAACGAGAAGGGCGCTACGCCGATTTCTAGGAATGTGTGGTTATTACAGAGGTCCATGAAAGAACTTCGCCACTGTTGTCGTTCCTCTCATCGATTTGATCAGCCAAGTGAAGCCTTTTGTGTGGACGCCTGTTTGTCAGACTGCTTTCGAGTCTGCGAAAGCATTGCTGTGCAGTTCCCCTGTTCTTACGGGACCTAATTTCAGGTGCCCTTTCAAGCTCGAGGTTGACGCTAGTGCGGCTGGTGCAGGAGCTGTCCTTATGCAGGAAGCCCATCGCGGGGTGGATCGCCCAATTTGCTATTTTTCCAAAATGTTCAACAAACATCAGATGAACTACAGCACTATTGAAAAGGAAGCCCTTGCCTTGTTGTTAGCCCTGCAGCATTTCGAGGTGTATATTGGATCCAGCTCTATACCCATTCAAGTATTCACTGACCACAAACCATTGGTGTTTCTCTCCCGGATGCAAAACTCAAATGAGAGACTTATGCGTTGGTCACTACTTTTGTCAGGATCCTGGGTCATTCGACCCAGCGTTCGTAGTTTTTCCTGTGTTCCTGTTTCATGTTAAGTTCATTTGTTATTCTTGGAGGTATTTTATTGGAGGTCCTAAGATGTTTAGTTTACTGGGCTTCCCCTCCTTGTGTTTCATTCCATGTTTTCCCAGCCCGTCATGTCTGTGCTCCCCCCTCGTGCTTCTCTGTGCTTTATTCTCCCCTTTGGTCTGTGTCTCTGTGTATTTCCTGTTTTACTTTGAAGTTCCATGTCTTATGTGAATGTGTCCTACTTTGCTTCCTTGTCTTGTCAGTTCTGATTTCCCCCAGCTGTGCTCTCCTTCTGTGTCTCGTTATTTCCCAGTGTATTTAAACCCTGTGTTTCTCTGAGTCTGTGTCGCGTCGTCCCTCAAGCTGTGTGTTCCCTCATGTGCCTCTCCGTAAAGTATAGTTTATATTTTCCCAGTATACTTTAGTTTTGTATCTTTTCCTGGTGTCTTCGAATAAAATCTACATTCTGAGTTCATCCCTCGAGTCTGAGTGCCTGCATTTTGGGTCCAACTCCTGCCTGCCACACAGCGCTTCCTGACAACGTTTGCAGGATTTTAACCTGCAAATCAAGAAAGGAACGGAAAATGTCATCGCTGACGCCTTGTAAAGAGCAATTTCTTAGTTTGGGAATTAAACAATAGGAGGGTTGTTTAATTCAGGTAATATATCTGTTTATACTAATTCAGCTGTGCCAGGGCCCTGCTCCAATTGGTGCGTGGATACACCGCCCCGTCGTGACTGGTTCCAGCTGGAGGACCCGGGTAGGGGTGAGCTGCAGTTTCTTTTGATCACCAGTTTTCTCCTGTTTTGAATTAGTTAAGCAGGTCAGACTCTGTCTTTATTTTTTGACTTGTTTTAGTAAGGTCAGGGGTGTAATATTTGCAGAGTTCATATTTGGTGGAAGTCTGCCACACAATAAATAAGATTTAGAATATGCTTTGTAACTTCTATAGAATTATTTTTGATGTTTGATATAGAATAAAGGGCCATGATCCAACTGATGTTTACCCAGTATTTTAATCTCCTCTTCAAATCACTCGGATCAAATCACTTTTTTATTGTCACATCACATGTGCAGGCACACTGGCACAGCACATGCGAGTGAAATTCTTGTGTGCGAGCCCCACAAGCAACAGAGATGTGCAAACACAAAAACACAAACGAGCAAAATACAAGAATGGCCAACCTGAAACTAATAAATATATGTACAATATATAATAGTGTATGCATTTCTGGATGTGTATACTAAATCTCTTTACCAGCAAACACTGTGAAAAACTATGGTGAAATACAAGCACAGATATTCTGCCAGCAAAATAAAACCACAACCCAAAAAAAGTATAAACACAAGTAAAATACTCAAGTTCACCAGTAAATGGCAACAAAACAGCAACGGGGATTAGATTAAATGCTCAGTTTTGAACATTATAATCACATAAATTGAGAACAATTAAACACATTTCACTGAGAACGAGCTACATGCTAATTTAAACATTTCATAAATTCTCATAAATAATTTTCTGTTATATTTATATTATTTACAGGAAGTGAACTGAAGAGAAAAATGTTAACAGTATGAGCTGAGTACATGTGACATCACAGGAATAATAACGGACAGGAAGCTGATGTTGATGAGGATGGCAGAGGAGGTGGTGGTTGTTGTTGCTGCAGTTGTGGTTGTTGTTGGGGCAGTTGTGGTTGTTGTCGCTGAGGTTGTGGTTGTTGTTGGGGCAGTTGTGGTTGTTGTCGCTGAGGTTGTGGTTGTTGTCGCTGCAGTTGTTGTTGTCGGGGCAGTTGTGGTTGTTGTTGGAACAGCTGTGGTGGTTGTTGTCGCTGCAGTTGTGGTTGTTGTTGGAACAGCTGTGGTTGTTGTCGCTGCAGTTGTGGTTGTTGTTGGAACAGCTGTGGTTGTTGTCGCTGCAGTTGTGGTTGTTGTTGGAACAGCTGTGGTTGTTGTCGCTGCAGTTGTGGTTGTTGTTGGAACAGCTGTGGTTGTTGTCGCTGCAGTTGTGGTTGTTGTTGGAACAGCTGTGGTTGTTGTTGCTGCAGTTGTGGTTGTTGTTGGAACAGCTGTGGTTGTTGTCGCTGCAGTTGTGGTTGTTGTTGAAACAGCTGTGGTTGTTATCGGAACAGCTGTGGTTGTTGTCGCAGCAGTTGTGGTTGTTGTCGCTGCAGTTGTTGTTGTTGTTGCTGCAGTTGTTGTTGTTGGGGCAGTTGTGGTTGTTGTTGCTGCAGTTGTTGTTGTCGGGGCAGTTGTGGTTGTTGTTGGAACAGCTGTGGTTGTTGTCGGGGCAGTTGTGGTTGTTGTTGCTGCAGTTGTGGTTGTTGTTGGAACAGCTGTGGTTGTTGTCGCTGCAGTTGTGGTTGTTGTTGGAACAGCTGTGGTTGTTGTCGGAACAGCTGTGGTTGTTGTCGCAGCAGTTGTGGTTGTTGTCGCTGCAGTTGTTGTTGTCGGGGCAGTTGTGGTTGTTGTCGCTGCAGTTGTTGTTGTCGGGGCAGTTGTGGTTGTTGTTGGAACAGCTGTGGTGGTTGTCGCTGCAGTTGTGGTTGTTGTTGCTGCAGTTGTTGTTGTCGGGGCAGTTGTGGTTGTTGTTGGAACAGCTGTGGTTGTTGTCGGGGCAGTTGTGGTTGTTGTTGCTGCAGTTGTGGTTGTTGTTGGAACAGCTGTGGTTGTTGTCGCTGCAGTTGTGGTTGTTGTTGGAACAGCTGTGGTTGTTGTCGGAACAGCTGTGGTTGTTGTCGCTGCAGTTGTTGTTGTCGGGGCAGTTGTGGTTGTTGTCGGAACAGCTGTGGTTGTTGTCGCAGCAGTTGTGGTTGTTGTCGGGGCAGTTGTGGTTGTTGTTGGAACAGCTGTGGTTGTTGTCGCTGCAGTTGTGGTTGTTGTTGCTGCAGTTGTTGTTGTCGGGGCAGTTGTAGTTGTTGTTGGAACAGCTGTGGTTGTTGTCGGGGCAGTTGTGGTTGTTGTTGGAACAGCTGTGGTGGTTGTCGCTGCAGTTGTGGTTGTTGTTGGAACAGCTGTGGTTGTTGTCGCTGCAGTTGTGGTTGTTGTTGCTGCAGTTGTGGTTGTTGTTGGAACAGCTGTGGTTGTTGTCGCTGCAGTTGTGGTTGTTGTTGGAACAGCTGTGGTTGTTGTCGCTGCAGTTGTGGTTGTTGTTGCTGCAGTTGTTGTTGTCGGGGCAGTTGTGGTTGTTGTTGGAACAGCTGTGGTTGTTGTCGGGGCAGTTGTGGTTGTTGTTGGAACAGCTGTGGTTGTTGTCGCTGCAGTTGTGGTTGTTGTTGGAACAGCTGTGGTTGTTGTCGCTGCAGTTGTGGTTGTTGTTGCTGCAGTTGTGGTAGTTGTTGCTGCAGTTGTGGTTGTTGTCGCAGCAGTTGTTGTTGTCGGGGCAGTTGTGGTTGTTGTTGGAACAGCTGTGGTTGTTGTCGGGGCAGTTGTGGTTGTTGTTGGAACAGCTGTGGTTGTTGTCGCTACAGTTGTGGTTGTTGTTGCTGCAGTTGTTGTTGTTGGGGCAGTTGTGGTTGTTGTTGGAGCAGCTGTGGTTGTTGTCGCTGCAGTTGTGGTTGTTGTTGGAACAGCTGTGGTTGTTGTCGCTGCAGTTGTGGTTGTTGTTGCTGCAGTTGTGGTAGTTGTTGCTGCAGTTGTGGTTGTTGTCGCAGCAGTTGTTGTTGTCGGGGCAGTTGTGGTTGTTGTTGGAACAGCTGTGGTTGTTGTCGCTACAGTTGTGGTTGTTGTTGTCGGGGCAGTTGTGGTTGTTGTTGCTGCAGTTGTTGTTGTCGGGGCAGTTGTGGTTGTTGTTGCTGCAGTTGTTGTTGTCGGGGCAGTTGTGGTTGTTGTTGGAACAGCTGTGGTTGTTGTCGGGGCAGTTGTGGTTGTTGTTGCTGCAGTTGTGGTTGTTGTTGGAGCAGCTGTGGTTGTTGTCGCTGCAGTTGTGGTTGTTGTTGGAACAGCTGTGGTTGTTGTCGCTGCAGTTGTGGTTGTTGTTGCTGCAGTTGTGGTTGTTGTCGGGGCAGTTGTGGTTGTTGTTGGAACAGCTGTGGTTGTTGTCGCTGCAGTTGTGGTTGTTGTCGGGGCAGTTGTGGTTGTTGTTGCTGCAGTTGTTGTTGTCGGGGCAGTTGTGGTTGTTGTTGGAACAGCTGTGGTTGTTGTCGGGGCAGTTGTGGTTGTTGTTGCTGCAGTTGTGGTTGTTGTTGGAGCAGCTGTGGTTGTTGTCGCTGCAGTTGTGGTTGTTGTTGGAGCAGCTGTGGTTGTTGTCGCTGCAGTTGTGGTTGTTGTTGGAAAAGCTGTGGTTGTTGTCGCTGCAGTTGTGGTTGTTGTTGGGGCAGTTGTGGTTGTTGTTGCTGCAGTTGTGGTTGTTGTCGGGGCAGTTGTGGTTGTTGTTGGAACAGCTGTGGTTGTTGTCGCTGCAGTTGTGGTTGTTGTCGGGGCAGTTGTGGTTGTTGTTGGAACAGCTGTGGTTGTTGTCGGGGCAGTTGTGGTTGTTGTTGCTGCAGTTGTGGTTGTTGTTGGAACAGCTGTGGTTGTTGTCGCTGCAGTTGTGGTTGTTGTTGGGGCAGTTGTGGTTGTTGTTTCTGCAGTTGTGGTTGTTGTTGCTGCAGTTGTGGTTGTTGTCGGGGCAGTTGTGGTTGTTGTTGGAACAGCTGTGGTTGTTGTCGCTGCAGTTGTGGTTGTTGTTGGGGCAGTTGTGGTTGTTGTTGCTGCAGTTGTTGTTGTCGGGGCAGTTGTGGTTGTTGTTGGAACAGCTGTGGTTGTTGTCGGGGCAGTTGTGGTTGTTGTCGCTGCAGTTGTGGTTGTTGTTGGAACAGCTGTGGTTGTTGTTGTTGGAACAGCTGTGGTTGTTGTCGCTGCAGTTGTGGTTGTTGTTGGAGCATCTGCAGTTGTTGTTGCTGCGGTTGAGGTTGTTGTCCATGCATTGCAGCAGGCTGTGTAGAAATCTTTTCTCAGTTTCATATTTGTTCACCCTTTTAACGAGTATAAAATTCTTTGAATAATAAAGCTTCTCTTACCAACAAAAAGAAGAACGATGATACAAATCTTTGCGATCATAGTGACGTTGTTTCTCTGCTCTCTGAAAATTTTGTCCATCATCTTTATTATCAGCTGAAGAAAAGATCAAATGCCTAGCATGCCTATGGTCGGTTTAATTCAAAGTATGAGGTTGGCATGAAAGAATGTTTTTGTTGAGTTAAAATCTTTGCATTTTACTGTTTTCATTCATGGCTGCAACATTATATAACTTTATATTTGAAATTACCAATCTGTGATCTCTTTATTCTTAAAAATCTTACCTTGAAGTTGTCAATGTGCTTCTCTTACACTTTATCACTTCTTGTAATTTTTCATGTGTTGCTAATTATTTCATATTTACCATCAAGGTGCTTGTTTATACTGAGCTTGAAACAGAAGTATAGAACTAACATAGTTCTTTATTACTATTCATTACTATGAAAACAGAACAGAACCATTTAAAAAATGAAAACGTTACTTTTTTTAATGAAAATGCTCCCTAAATTAAACAACATAAAGCAACCAGATCACAGTAAAAATAACAATTAACCGTAAAAAACACATGTTGTATATTTAAAATGTATTAATATACAACATGTCAGATATATATTTAATATTAGGATTACTTACATAGTATCTCTCTGCTTGAATGTCATCCACTGCAGTGAAAGAAAGTGATGTTCTTTGACTTCATCTCCTCTTTTTATAAACAGCCAACATGAACCTGAGGGCAAATATGTGCAGGTGGAGTAATGGTAGTTATCGTCATGGTTTAAGGTGTGTGCACTAACCTTTTATTTACCTGCATCTCTCTCCTATTGTCCTCCTGAAGCAGCCATCACTTCAAATTTGTAGTCAAAAAGGATCTGACAGACTAACTCAAACAAATTTTCTGTGATTAGTTTTGGTTTTTATAAAGCTCACAACTGACTGAGTAGGTTTAGACAAAGAAACAACTTTTCCAGGTCTCTACTTCTTTGTTGACAGTCAGTGTGCACATAAAAAACTTCAATTCATTTTATTTTTAAAATTTTCTTTTAAACAAATTCTGTGATTGTTAGAGTCAATGTTCAAACTTGATTTGTTCTGCTTCAGTAACTGAATGAAGTTGTTACTAGTTTAAGTAGATGAATGAATTTTAAAGGCCTTCCTGAGAACAAGGTGTTCATCTTTTATTTCATTTGATTTTCTTGTATCTTACTACATCACTTAATTCCTGAAAACATTTCTCTGTTATTCTTAAAATACATAAACATCCACTACATAATTATTTGTAAGAAAAAATGTTCTTTAATGATTCGTCAAACAGGAGTCAGCGCATTACTGAATGTCTGGGATTTGCCCATCATACCTAAACATAACTTGTGTGACCTTTTAATAAGCTGCTTCTTGTGGTAGGAACGCATTTCTAAAGCGTGACAATACGTTAGTGGAACAGTAATATATGCATAAAAATCCTCAGATGTTTAATTGGAGGAGTCAACATTCCCTGATATAACAGCAAATGTCTTGTGTGAAATGATACAAGTTGGAATTTGATCATTAAATTGATTTGGAGTCTTTACACTGTATGTGTACCTGTAGTTCATCAGCCTTTTTTCTTAGAGGGACAGAAGGTTGAACAGCAGTATAGGCAGCTGTTGGAGTGATTTTGATAAAAGTTGTCATCGTTGTGCTTAAAATTGTAAACCTTGTCCTGAACTGCATGTTCAGATATTTTTCTGTTCATCCCCTACATGTAGGATGGTGGGAGAGGCTATAGCTGGTTTCCTTATTTTGTAAGGAATGTCTGTGAAGGTTCTCAGTCATCCGGGTCATCGTAGTCTAAGGAGCTTGGAGCAACTTAAAGAAGTCCAGACGCCTTTCTTTCCAAGCTCCTTAGACTTTTGTAAGGATAGTCACTTCCTACCCTTTATGGGCTCACCTGTGCTTGTATATGGTGGACTATTTAAGGGGTTAAGCCCTATGGGGCTTTGGAGTTGATGTCACGCCGCAGTGCATTGTGGGAGTGCGGCACCAGTTTAGCAGGCTACGAATCGCCTGGATCGGTACAAGATTTGGCTTTTTTTAAGCCTCCATGTTGTGAATTCGCCGTCATTCAAACAAAGGTAAGTCAGCTCGAGTACTGCGAGTAAAATGTGTTTGATTCCCCCCGAACATTCAGATTAGTGCAGCATAAATTCATTCATGAGGGGAAATTACAGTGAGAACATGTGGAGGCTGTTAGAGAGAAAACATAGTGAGTTCAGTGCATTTATGTGACATTGTCCTGAAGGATTTAGTCATTCTCTATGGTTAAAGAAATTGCACTAATTAATTCATATTTATTATAAATAATCCTAATTATACATCTTGCTTCCGTGTTTGTGTCCTGTGTAAGTAAAAATATATTCTATTTTGGTTTTATACATCGATTAATGACCTGCAGAATCTCCTTATCATATTAAGTGATTCATAAAAGTCGAACTTTATGCTTTCTCCCTCTTGAAAGCGATGACATCCTTGCATTACATACTTTAGGTTCATTTTTTGCTGGCAGATTAAAAAAAACAAACAGGCAGATTTAGAATACAACATGCAGCGTTGTATAGATGGACACATAAAAAGATAAAAAAATCACATGTAAACACTTTGTTACATTTATGATAAATGGATTTGAAAGTAGATAAACACATTTGTGTCGGCCTTGGCTCATAGTTCTTGTCTTTAAATGAACTTTGTCTGTGTGTGTTACTGCACTCTCAAAGACTGAATGAACCAGCATTGCAGCCATGGGTCACTGTGAGCATCACAGGGAAGGTTGAAGCCGCCCGCTGCACCTGTAAGGCCGGAGTCACAGAGACCTGCAGCCATGTCGCTGCTCTTCTGTTTAATGTAGAAGCAACAGTGTTGATCTGTGGCACAAGGACTGTTACAGATGAACCTGCATACTGGGTTTTGCCTGGTAATATGACCAAGATACAGCCAGAGGTTGGCCATAAGATAGACTTCTCCTCTTCAGCTGCCCAAAAAAGGCTCTCGATTAAAACATAAACAGACCATCTGTAGTGACGGGGAAAAGAAAAGATTCCACCTGCTACTGTGGAGGAGTTGGATCAACTGATGGGAAAATATTTCTCCAAGCATAGTTCTGTTCTGAATAACCCATAATGTTTTAATTTAGGGGGGCATGTAAATAATTTGCATTTACTGAATATGTACTAATATGAACCACAGTTCAAAAGTTGAATAAAGAAATAAATGTTTGCCTATTTTAATTAAAACCACTTTGTAGAACATCAGTTACAATTGTCATGGAAAACAGGGACCCAGGCGCAGTTCTTCTTCACAGAAACGCAGTGCGTTTATTTACAGTGAAATAGACAGGCAAGTCCAACGTCCCTTGCTCCCAGTGCGTTCCGTGTTGTAACTCCCTAGTGTGTGTGCTCCCCAACTCACTCCTCCACTCGCCTCTCCTGGAGGAAGGAGGAAAAATCCACTATTAGCCACATGCTAGCCAAATACCAAGCTCACACTGCTCGCACAGACTGCACCAGTTCGGAGTAATAATCCCGCGTCGACTGTCGCCGCGAGTCCAGGTTAAATACCTCTTTCTAGAGCATTTTCCCTGGTTTTACTACCACACTGGGGCACATGTTCACCAAAATGCAGCAAACCTTCACCATCTTATCCAGAAGGGTCACCTCTTCACCTTCACATGGAAGAACTAATCTGATTGGCATGGTGGTGTGTAGCATGTGGTTTGAAGCAGGGATTTCGTAGTGCCCCATGTGTAGCGTTGGAACCCAGTCAGGATTTGTTTCATCCATTTCATAGGCTGGTTTGCTGCAATAATGAAAAACAATTAGCAACTAATATGCTATAAAGAGTGATATGAACTTATTTAGAACTTAACTGAATGAAAACGTCTGGAGCACCAACAGATATCTGTGGATGGTAGAGAACTGGATATCAGCTCGTCTCACAGCTGCTATCCAGGCTAGATGTTATCAGATGTATCAGATGTATCAGATGTTACCAAACGCCTTCGTTTGGTAACATCTGATACACGAGCTCCCTCACGTTGCTTCCAGGTGGGGAAAGAATAAAAACAGAGCCCATTTTCCAGCTTATTCCCTTCCCAATCGTGCGATCTAACGACCAACACAGCAAGGACGAACCATTGCTGATGCTTTCGGTCCTTTAGCCCTTTGTTTGGCCTGCTGAAATGGCGCCTCAGCGGCCACACCCCCTCCCGTGACATCACATTCCAAAGCCCTATACGGGGTGAGGGGAGATGACCCTTTTTTATGACTAGGGATGTTGTTAAAACACTCTTTAACCAGGTAGAAAGTCAGGTATACAAACACACATACATACACAAACAACTCAAAGCATTTTCCACATTCTCGAGGTGGTGGAGTCTTCCCTGAGGAATGCCACATATCCATCAAACAAGAGACAACACGTCAATACTGAGTATTGAGGATGCACCGTAGGCAACTACGTCACAACAAATCTTATCCTGACTCACAAACATCACAACACACGTATGTACCATGTGTTCTAAAACAAGCCTCAAATCTTCAGCTGAAGCATCGACAACATGAATAAAAACACTCTTGTACCGGGTGGAGTCCTGTACTGATGTGTCCAAAAGTTTCCTCTTACAAGATGCTGCTGTCATACTCTCATCTTTTAAGATGTCAAAGTTTAATTGCATGATTGAGTCTTATTGAAAGGTTTGTGTTGCACAGGCCTATTGCTGGAATGCCAAGACAATTCTACCACAACAGCAAAAGCAAGACGCAAGTCACCAGAGCTCTTTGTGTTGCTCGTGCACAAGGGAGAGAACTGTGACGAGCGCCATTCCTTCCGCTCGAACCCCAGTCACTCTCCGTTAGCTCCCCCGTAGCACTGCTCTTTATTGAGGTTGCATGAATATGCATAGGTTCAGGTTAACATATGACATCATACACAAGAGTACCTTGTCTGTGTGTAGTGTAGGTATGTGTGTGCGTGTGTGTGTGAGGTCAAGATGTGACCCTGTGAAGTATCCCCAAAGCTGGTGCTAGGAGCCCAGCGGTCCACCTAAACAAAGGGCTCCTATACTAAAACAGATACAGAGTAGGTGTCCCCCTATACCAGGGGTCCGCAATCGCAGTCCACGAGGGCCGGTGTCCTGCAGGTTTTAGATGTGTCCTTGATCCATCACAGCTGATTTAAATGGATAAATGACCTGCTCAACATGTCTTGAAGTTCTCCAGAGGCCTGGTAATGAACCAATCATGTGATGGAGGTGCGTTGACCCAGGGTGAGATCTAAAACCTGCAGGGACACCGGCCCTTGTGAACTGGGATTGGGGACCCCTGCCTTGTACCATAAATCAGTAAGAGAAGGTACGACCTCTCTCATGACATTAGGATTTGTGTGTATATGCCAGAACACTCTGGAAGGCGCACAGAGTCTTTGCAGACTGCTAAGGATCAGACATCCTATTAATATCAATCAATTATATATATTTCTAAGCATAAATGACAATCCAACAATATAAACCTAACACTTGGGTTGCACCTTATTAGCCCCAGCAATAAGTTTCACCTAAATCCTCCTGTAGCCCTAAAGTCAACAAGAAGCCAGCCATGGTAGCATTTTTGTACTAATGAACTCTTCCTAGAGATTTGATTGTATCAGTGTGATCCTTGGTGAGTTCAATCTAAAGACCTTGTTGATCATAGATTGGAAAACTTTTAATCTTTTTGAAAAGGGCCTTCTATTTTTTACCACATGAAGCAAAACTGACTTACAATAAAAATTCAATAAAGATTCACATCATCCAATTTACATGCTTGATAAATGAGACTGTCTCTGGACATCTGTTTGTCAGTATTAGCCCATTACATGAAATAAGCAGTAGGTGATAAACATCATCAGATTTATATCAAGAACACACGTCACAAACTACAACAGCCTTTATCTTTCTATAAACACTGAATGGAGGCTGGAGTGGATACTAATCATCATTGTGCTTTTACTTAACAGACTGTGAGTCACCTGAACATAAAACATGTTCAATAAATAATAATAATCAATAATTATGTAGTTTTATGTAAGCTAGAAGAAAGAAGGGTGGAACTTCAATACTGTCCTGGATGCATGCCGACTATAGTTTATGGCCAAATATTGTGTCTATTTAATGCCAGTTTAGGTTCATTCTTGAATAAATTATTGTGCTTTTGAGTTTCTAAAAACTTTTTCCTGGAAGGTTTAACTCGCTCAGATCTGTTATTTGAATTGTTTTTCTCATTGTATGTCATGCTGTTCATTATCGTGGTGTGTGAATTAATTCAGATTCCTAAAATGATTTTTTATGCATTCATGAATCTCATGTTTTTGTGTGAGTGCTTTGATAAAGTAGAAGATGCATCTTAAATGGTTTAAATTGCAAAGAAAGACTCTGAGAATATTAAGTGAAGACAATAACCTGCAGTGTGACCAGGAAGGCAGTGCAGAAGAGCTGTCTTCTTAATTGTCTTCTCAATGCCTAATTTGTAATTATTTTTCTGACAGTAAACAGCACATTAATAAAAGGTGTTTACATCATGGAAAGCACCGTGATAAACAACTTTAATTCCTTGGAGTTATAAACAGGAAATAATGAAGTCAGAACAAAAGAGCCCAGTGAATGAAGAGTCACCACCCAAAACTGAAGAACATTTCTGTGCATTGGGTGTGTTGCTGTTTAAATGCATCATCAGACATGCAATGGACTGTAATAAACTGTGCTGTCAGTCAGCTCTTTGGTATTTAGCAGGAGAATAAAGGAAGAACCCACATGTTTTTGTTAAACATGCTCCTGGTTCTGATCACTGACGCCAGCAGCTGCTGCACACATGAATCACCTCTGTGCAATATTTAGCAAAGACTTCCTGCAAAACATTTCCTGTAAAAGTAACTTATGTTGACTGAACCTTACCTGTCAAACTGGTGATGGTGCAGTTTGTTGACCCACACTGCAGTGAAAGGCAATAATAAACAAAGAGCATTATTACTGCTGTTATTACTGCCCAGGTCCATCAGTGTTTCCACTCACCATCCGTCAGATGCTTCTACAACTTGGTTCAACTTTACCTGGGGTAAACATGTAATTGATTGGACATGATTTGGAAAGACACACAACTGTCTGTACGAGGTTTCATAGTTCCCAGTGCATGTCACAGCACAAACTAAGCTTTAAATTATCGTTAGACCCCTGAGTCAGAATAGTAGCAAAGCACAGATCTGGGGAAGGATACAAAAACATTTCTGCAGCATTGACGCAGCACAGTGCTTCCATCATCTGTAAAGGTGACCTGCAGGTTACCATCTGTATGTGAGTAAGACCCTGACACTCTGACAGAACCCTAACATTGCTCAGTGGAGAGAGGAGAACTTTCTAAAACCGCGGTCGGGAACCTTTTTGGCTGAGAGAGCCATGAACGCCACGTATTTTAAAATGTAATGCCGTGAGAGCCATACAATATGTTTAAAATGAAATAAAAGTAAATTTATGCATTTTATGTAGCACGAACGCTTTTAAAGGACAGTAAGTCTCTGAATTCCTTTCAATAATGGTGTTTTGCTGTTGCTAACCAGTGATAAATAAAGCACTTCTTACCATTAATGCAATTTCTGGAGCTACATGGTTTTGCTGATGGCTTTGTAGTCTGGTTGATATGTGGTGAGGTTAAGCTTCATGCAGGCATTGAGACTTCACTCCGTTAAACGGGATCGTAGGTCGGTCTTAATGTTCTTTAGATGTGAGAAAGACTGTTCACATTGTCAGTACAGCACTTCTCACACGCTGAGTGTGTGGTTTGTGACGTGAAGCGCGTACCAAGTTTTGACAATCAGGAGGTCCGTGGGATTTTTCATTTTCCCTCATTTGTGTTAGTTCGCCAACTCTGCTTGCTGTAACCCTCTTTTCTCCTGTGCACAGTTTCAGAATCAGAATCAGAATCAGAATCAGAATGGGGTTTATTGCCAAATGTTGAGCAGGTTTACAACATTAGGAAATTGCTGCGGTGCTTCAGTGCAAACATAGTGTCATATATGGCACTTAAATAGACATGGAAAAAAATAAAAGTAGGGATAAGAATTAAAAGTGCTACGTGGAAAGATATGTGCATGAGATATACATGAGATATATACATGAGAATAAGAATTATGAGTGCTACGTTGAAAGATATATACATGAGTGCAGGTGGTGATCAGTGCAAACATGGAATGATGCAGTGAACACAGCGTAGGGTCATGTGTTAGTGGCGGGGACAGTCATACGGTTATTGTTCATGTGTCCGACAGCAGAGGGGAAGAAACTGTTCTTATGGCGAGAGGTTCTGGTGCGAATGGACCGGAGCCTCCTGCCTGAGGGGAGCAGGTCAAACAGACTGTGTCCAGGGTGAGAAGGGTCAGCTGAGATCCGAGCTGCACGCCCCAGTGTCCTGGAGGTGTACAGGTCCTGCAGAGATGGGAGTCTGCAGCCAATCACCTTCTCAGCAGAGCGCACAACACGCTGCAGTCTCTGTTTGTCCCTGATAGTGGCTCCAGCGTACCACACGGTGATGGAGGAGGTGAGGATGGACTCGATGATTGCAGTGTAGAATTGCATCATCGTCCGTGTTGGCAGGTTGAATTTCTTCAGCTGCCTCAGGAAGTACATCCTCTGCTGGGCTTTCTTGATGACGGCGGTGATGGTGGGCTCCCACTTCAGGTCCTGGGTGATGGTGGTACCCAGGAAGCGGAATGAGTCCACAGAGGTGATGGGGGTGTCAGTCAGGATGATGGGGGGAGTGGAGCTGTGTGCTTCCTGAAGTCCACAATAATCTCCACTGTCTTCTGGGCATTCAGCACCAGGTTGTTGTGGCTGCACCAGGACACCAAACGTTCAACCTCCCTCCTGTAGGCAGACTCATCCCCGTCCGAGATGAGTCCAATAACGGTGGTGTCATCTGCAAACTTGATTAGCTTGACAGACTGGTGGGTGGAGGTGCAGCAGTTGGTGTACAGGGAGAAGAGCAGAGGAGAAAGAACACGGCCCTGAGGGGAGCCGGTGCTGATGGTCCGGGAGTCCGAGACATTCTTTCCCAGCCTCACATGCTGCTTCCTGTCCGTCAGGAAGTCAGTGATCCACCGGCAGATGGGATCAGGCACATTCATCTGGGAAAGCTTGCCTCGGAGATGGTCTGGAAGGATGGTGTTGAAGGCAGAGCTGAAGTCCACAAACAGGATCCTGGCGTAGGTTCCTGGGGAGTCCAGATGCTGCAGGATGAAGTGTAGGGCCATGTTGATGGCGTCGTCTACAGACCTGTTGGCTCTATATGCAAACTGCAGGGGGTCCAGGAGGGGGGCCGTGAGGGTCCTGAGATGGGAGAGAACTAGGCGCTCAAAAGACTTCATGACCACAGATGTCAGAGCCACGGGTCTGTAGTCATTTAGTCCAGTGATCCTAGGTTTCTTGGGGACAGGGATTATGGTAGAGGACTTGAAGCAGGCAGGCACATGGCATGCCTGCAGTGAGGAGTTGAAAATGCCAGAAAACACTGGGGCCAGCTCGTTTGCACAGTGTCTGAGGGTGGCAGGAGACACGCCGTCTGGGCCGGGAGCTTTCCGAGCATTCAGGTTCTTAAACTGCTTCCTCACATCTGCTTCATGAATATGAAGAGTTGTGGTGGGAGGAGGTGGTGTGAAATCCTCTTTTGTGTGGGGTGAGGAGGGGGGTGTTGTAGGTGAACAGTTTGAAGGTGGTGATGGCTCTATGGAGGGGGGAGAGGTGGGGGAATTAGTGTCCAAAGTGTCTCTATTGTTGGGGCCGTTGGAGGTGTGAAGGCTGCCTGATGGCTCGTCTAAACGACAGTAGAAGTCGTTGAGGGTGTTGGCTAAGAGCAAGTCGTCAGTGGAGTGGGGGGTTTTAGGCTTGTAGTTTGTGATATTCCTAAAACCTTTCCACACAGAGGCCGAGTCATTCTCTGAGATCTGCTGCTGCATCTTCTCAGAGTGCTGATGTTTAGCAATGTCCACTTCCTTAGTGAACCTGTACTTGGCCTCTCTGTAGCAGTCCCTGTCTCCGCTTCTGAACGCCTTTCTCTTTTCCAGCCACAGCTTTTTGAGTTTAGGAGTAAACCAGGGTTTGTCATTGTTATAACTCACCCTGGTGCGTGATGGCACAATGCTGTCCTCACAGAAGTGGATATAGGAGGTGACAATGTCTGTAAACTCGTCCAAGCTGTTAGAAGCAGCCTTCATTGTGTCCCAGTCTGTGGTCTCCAAACACGTGCGAAGCTCCTCCACAGCCTCGTTGCTCCACAGTTTTTTAGTCCTCACGACAGGTTTGGAGAGCTTCAGCCTCTGTCTGTACGCGGGGATTAGGTGGATCATGACGTGGTCAGAAAGTCCGAGTGAAGCGCGGGGCACCGCGCGATAGGCCCCGCTGATCGTGCTGTAACAGTGGTCTAATGTCCTCTCCTCTCTGGTCGGACATTTAATATACTGCTTATATTTTGGAAGCTCATGGCTCAGATTGGCTTTGTTAAAGTCCCCAAGAGCAATGATGAGAGAGTCCGGGTATGTCCGCTCCATGTGGAGAATCTGCTCTGCGAGTGCGCACTGAGCTGCCTGCGCATCCGCGTCTGGCGGGATGTAAACAGCGGCCAGGATGAATGAAGCAAACTCCCGCGGAGAATAAAACGGTTTGCAGTGAATAAAAAGATATTCCAGAGAGGAAGAGCAGTGCTGAGCAATCACTGTTACGTCTGTGCACCAGCCACTATTGATGTAGAAGCAGAGACCTCCACCTTTGGACTTACCGGAGAGAGCGGCCTGCCGGTCCGCGCGCAGCAGATGGAAGCCCTCCAGCTTGAGCGCGCAGTCTGGGATGTTCTCACTGAGCCACGACTCCGTAAAACATAAGACACAGGAGGAGGCAAAGTCTCTGTTCATGCTTCTCATCAGGGCCAGTTCGTCAATCTTATTCCCGAGTGAGCGTACATTAGAAAGGAAGATCCTAGGAAGAGCAGTTCGCAGTCCGCGTCTCCTCAAACGCACGAGTGCGCCGGCTCGCTTCCCTCTCTTTCGGCGTCTCACTTTCCTGGTCAGAGTCAGCAGTAAATCTGCCGCAGATGCGACAAATATTGGAAATAAATCCACAGGCGTTGTAGTCCTGTAGTGAAGGAGCTCTTCTCTGGTGTACGAGTATCCAGAGGAGTGCCCAGACACAGAAGAAATGCACAAAAACAAAACAAAAGTAACGCACTGAAGCACCAGGGCGACCATCCGCGGCGCCATCTTGGTAGGCCCGTGACCAACCCCGGACCCGTGACCAACCTGTTGTTTGAACCGTCGTAAAGAAGAAGAGCTAGCATGTATGTGACTCCTATCCCGGACTTCCCTTTCGGACCCAGGACCCCCGCTCCCCTCACTGTATATATCTGCACCTGGTGACTGTGTAAATAAACGTTGTTTTCCCCTGAACTCTGCTCTGCGCCTGAGTCCTACCACACCGCATGACAGTGTGTTTGTACTGCACATCAGAGCCAACGACAGGCTGTCATGTGACTGAGGACAGGTGATGCTGTTACAGTTACTTCTAAATCACATCTATTTACTCAAAAAAGCTTCATTTAAAAATAAAATAAATTATGGTTGCACAGTCCTTCCTTATGAAACTATAATGAAATCAACCCAGGCTGGTTCCAGACGGCAAAGCTGACTGTTCAATTAAGGCCAAACATTTGATGCATTTCCTCTCACATTAAAGTGACTGACAGTTAACAGAAGAGAGCACAACAGAAAAACGACACACCTGCTAGTTTGGGAGTTTCTCTATAACAATACATTTTTTGCCAAGTCATTCATTGAGTTCATCTTCATGAAAATAACAGCCATTTAATAATCTTGCTGTAACTGAACTTGGTCCCTGGTAATTTTCCATAATTGAACATAAAGGATATTTAACGCTTCATGAACTTGAGTAATTTACGTTTTGGCAGCTGCAAATTCTTTAAATGCTTTTGTCGTGCACCAAGTGAGAGCCTCATTGTGACTAAACTGAAAGCAACATTTCAAGGATGTGTTTCACAAACCAGACTAAACAAAGTCAGAGTCCAGTGCTCATATTTGTCATAGAAACTCTCATTCTTTGGTTCCAGGAAAGTTGATCAGTGTTTGTCCAATCAATTTATTCTCAGTTAAGCAAGTGAATTAGGCCTAATGGAAGGTGAAATCACTGCCGATACCATGATTCACCTTGGCAACAGGTAAATAAAGAGGAGAAAGCCTGTCATCTCACATTTGCAATAAGATTTCATTTTACCACTGGACTTTGTTATTGGTTTTCATTGGATGGATCCCAGCTCTGCACTCCTCCAATTAGTATGAATGTCTGAATTTTAAACTGCTCAAATAGATGACAGACACCAGAGGTCCACCTGAATTTAAAATTCATACAAGGACATGTCTGATAATATTATAAACACAGGAAATGACTTCAGTCTGTTCAATAAACACCAGAGATGTACCTGTCTTCACTGTAAAGCGACATGTTTTTATGTATTATTTTTTATGATGTTTTCTTTTCAGTTGATGAAAGAGGGTTTTTTTTCAGTCTTATTTTTTCTTCCGGCCACTAAAGTTCATTAATAGATACCAAAAAGTTGTGATTTACAATTCCCACAAATGACAAGTGGGAAAATTATGTTTGCTGATAAAGTGTTTGAGAGCTGCCTGATGGGTCTGAATGTGGTGTGTGATGTAGTTTTGAAGCAAAAGAAAAGTGACTGACAGCTCATTGTCATGTGACTTTGGTCGTCTCTGCTTCATCGGTGTCACCTCGCGGAGTGTTACTGCTCTGCCTGCAGGATTTCAGGCATGTGTGAGGAGCAGCGTAGCTATGCTAACCCTCATGTTGAGACGTTACATACCTGTGTGACAGCTGAACAAAAAAATCATTGAAGTCAATACAAAGAAAGAAAAACAGGGATTTATCAGCCACAAAGGGGGTGACTTTATAATTTAGGTAGTGCTGTCAGTGTTAACACGTCAATTCAGCATTAACGCGCTTACACGCATTAACATGGTCATCACGATTAACGCGATTTTAAACACACTCGACCCATCTGGAGCGCAGAATGAACAAACTTTGGACAAACTGCCTGAAATGCATTGATAGAAACATTTCAGGGATTTTGTTCAATGGAAAAAGCAAGTATATATGAAGATCAAATGTCAGTTGTTGTTTTGAATGTACTTTTTTTTTTTTAGGAACATTTTTATGCAGCAAAAGGGGGAAAAAAACAGAAACAAAAAAAAATATTATAAGGTCATCGGAAGACAATATATGCATGTATATACATCCACACATTTACACATACATACATCAACACTATGGTGTTGCAAGTTCTATGCATTAAAGAGTGCTGTCACAGTTTGTAAACCCCTGCCATTTTCTCCAACATCTCCTTCCCAAGTCGCCCTGATGTCGCAGGTGAAAGTCATACATTCCATCAATCGGATGTTTTCTACTATAGAGGTAAAAAGGGAGGATCTTTACAAAGCCAGCGTTTTGTTATAGCTTTTTTCGCAGATGCCAAAAGAATTCTCAGGAGATAAACATCATCTGTAACTAAATCTTCTGCAAAATATCCCAAATTCAATGATGCGAATGTACAACTCATATTGAATCCCAGTGCTTTTGTAATTATTTTTACAACTTCCAACCAGAAGGGTCGTGTCACGGCTGGGGCAGCAGTTGTGTGGTGTTTGGAGAGGAAGGACCCAAGTTGCAGACAACGGCGATGATGCGAGTGAGGTTTACTGATGACGGGTCACAGTGACACAGAGCGGTGATGAAAATTACAAAGTAAACTGCACTGGGAAAGCTAGTAAGCTGACCTGAAACATAACAGAAACACGAGGCGAGGAGCGGAGAAACACAAAATAACATAGACAAGCCCACAAGGAACACAGGCAGGCACACACTATAAATACACACAAGATAATGAGGGAATGACACACCAGAGGGGAACACAGCTGAAACTAATGGGCATAATGAGACACAGACCTTCAAAGTAAAACAGAAAATTCACAGACTGTTTTACAAACACAAACTCAAAGACACGAACTGAACACCGGGAGAGGACACAGGAAGGGATAACAGAAACACAAAACACAAACACGAAAAACAAAAACAGAAGAAACTAGAAAACAATAACAATAAACTCAAAACACTGGGTCAGCGACCCAGGACCATGACAGGTCGTATGGACGGGCAGGACCAGAATATGTGTCCATGATCTGCCATGTCTGTGAAGGTTCTCAGTCATCCAGGTCATTGTAGTCAAAGGAGCTTGCAAAGAAAAGCGTCTGGACTTCTTTAAGTTGCTTGAAGACGTTTCTCCTCTCATCCGAGAAGCTTCTTCAGTTCTAAGGTCAAATGGTGGAGAGTCCCAGATATAAACCTAGTGGGAGTGACCCCCCACAGAGGGACAAAAGGACCCCCTGATGATCCTCTAATCACCTGAGCCAAGGTGTGAAACTGGGTGTGGGTCACAATCAGCCAGAGTTTCAGGTGAGCTCATTGTGAAACCTGGCCCCACCCTATCATGTGATTTCCTGAGGTCAGATGGCCCAGGATGTGAGTGGGCGTTAAGGCGTCTGGGGAGGATCTCAAAACTGGATTATAGATGGCAGAGAGTTGGTGTCGTAAACCCCGCCTCTGTTCAAAGATGGTCGCTCACAGTGGACATAGATGCTTCTTTCACTCAATCTGCCATGACTTCCCCACATTTTCTCCAGCTCAGCGAAGATGTAGCACTGAATTTAGACTTTTGTTTAGGTGTTATGAAAAAAAGTATAATGTTCTTCCAACAAGTTCCACCACATGTTGGAATTAATTGTGGTGAACTGTGTTTCCCAAATCCTTGACCACCTGTCTTCTTAATCTCAGTGTCCATTTCTCTTTCCCATTTCTGCTTTATGTAAATTGTTAAGTCCTTTTTAAGCTTAATCATACATTTGTACAGTTTATTTATCAGGGCTCTGTTACTCCTGGAGTCATAAGTATCAATGAAGATGTTAACAATCGAGAAGTCCCCAGGGACACAGCAGTTTATTCTTTTACCAATATAGTCACGGACTTGCAACTATCGGAAGAAGTCTTGTTTCTCGAGGTCATAAGTCTTGCATAAGGTATCGAAAGCCATAATTTTAGATTTTACAATAACTGTACACACAGCAGTAATTCCATGCCATGCCCATTGTCTAAATCTCCTGTCATGGGAGGCAGGTAAAAAATCAGGGTCGTATGCTGGCCACCTCAGAAGTTTTATCTTTGAAGTTACCTTTCAGTTCAGCTCACAGTGTAGCCATGTCAGCCATCAGAACACTACTCACAGCATCCCAAAGCCAGTCCAGGCCTCGGTTGCCATCTTGTCCCGATGCAAGGCTTGCCTCATTAGCCGTGGCTTCATTCTCCATTTCACAATCACGGATGTTTCGTAGTCTGTATCCTCCTTTCTTAGATTTATCCCCACTCATTATTGTGTCAAAGTATAGCAGTTTAACCTTAATACAACTCTTGAGTCTGGGGAAATAAACAGTAGGTGCCAAAGATCACTTTTTATTCGGCCATGTGGCAGAGGTGTGGTCCCTGGCTCAGCTGCAAGGGAGGGGTGGTGCAGTGAGCTCAAGGGGGCAGTGCTGGGGAGACAGGTGAGGCCGTAGGTGGTGGCAATTGAACTAATGACTCTTTTTCCTTTATAGTGAAGCGAGAGACCAGGATGAATGGGTGCAAGTTGGCAATAAAAGCTGAAACTGTAAGCGAAACCATTGTGTGTGTTGGATCCGTATTACACACTCCCCATGTGTCTAAAAAGTATGGTTTCATTTGTGTTGTCTTCCCAACACTGTTGACATTACACCATGACACACATTGCAGGAACTGTTGCTGCAAAAAAGCTGAACTGAATATGTGCACCACTACTGACTGACTTTTATACAGAAAGGACTATCATGAGGATCTTAATAAGAGAATATATAAATAAAAGATAAAAAGATACCGGTGAGTAGCGGCAGCAAGTCGCGCCAGCGTTCACTCAACCGGAAGGTGTAAGCGCAACTAATAATCAGTGCTAAAAGACTTTATTTATGGCATTTTTGAAAAGTGGAATTACAAGCTCAGTGCTTAGACTGAAATTATCGTAAGACAGTAATATTAATATTTGTCCTGGATGATATATACATAAACATCATTTCTAGGAGAAAAAAAACTAATTCTCAATTCTCAAATTTAAGATTTTCAGACACAATACATAAGAAATCAAATATGCTTATTTCAATATTTTAAATATTCACATCTATATCCTTCTATTTTTATAACATAATTTGCAGAAAGTGAACTAAAGGAAAATGTTAACAATATGAGATTAGTACATGTGACATAAGAGCCACAACTACTCACAGGAAGCTGATGTTGTTGAAGATGGCAGAGGAGGTGGTTCTTGTTGCTGCTGTGGTTGTTTTGTTGTTGCTGCGGTTGTTGCAGTTGTTGTTGCGGCAGAAGTACTGGAAGAGCATATCGGAGAAGAATGCAACACATACAGGAAACGTTCAGTAGCTAGTGTATCTAAGAGCAGACCACAGCAACCTCCCTAAACAGGGCCCAGTAATCATCACAGTGGCACAGAAGAAGTCCAGACGCTTTTCTTTCCAAGCTCCGTAGACTAGCAGCTAAGATGAACAGGCACATGGGTCAATACATGAGTGGGGCACAGAAAGGAATCAGCAAGAATACCAGAGGTGCAAAACACCAGCTACTGGTAGAATGAGCAGTCAGCTGAGACTGCAAGACTAGGCTAACAAACCTGTGCACTACCTGGATTCATTACAAGAAGGCCTATGACTCAATGCCCCACACCTGGTACAAGATCAAAAGAACTCTAAGAGCCTTCATTAGGAACTTAATGGGGATGTGGCATACAAAACTAGAGGCCAACTTCAACCCCATAGCACAGGTCACCGTCAAGTGCAGAATCTACCAAGTCCCCACTACTGCTCAGAGATCATTGACAGGACTGACTATCGATATCAACGAAGAGAGGGAAGGTAGTCTGAACTGAGGAGATCGAACTACCAGAAAGCCACATTTCAGACATTGAAGACAGATACAAGTACCTGGGGATCCCACAGGAAAACACAGCTGCGTCTGGCCAAACGTCTGGTGAACGGTGCTTCTGGACCATCTGCACGTCTCCGCACAACGAGTTGTTAATGAACGCAAACACACCTCCCCCGACAGCCTTACCGGAGGCTGCAGTCCGGTCTCCTCAGTATATGGAGTGAGTCTGCAGCTAAACAGCGCACTCTGGGACTTTGACTGAGAGCCTGGTCTTGGAGAAAATAAGTGTGAAGCATTATCTAATTTCCTGTGTTGTGATCTTGGCTCGTAATTCGTCCAGTTTGTTTTCCAGGTTCCTCACATTGGCCAACAGGAGGCTGGGTAATGGTGGTCGGCTAGCCCAAGCTTTTAACCTAGCATGGAGCCCCCCCATCTTCGAAGCACTCTCCTGGGGTCAGCTGACTCACTGGAGGTGGCTACCGGGCCGAACAATGACTTGAAGCTTCGACGGAAGGTGAAGTCCAGAAGATTATGTGAGTTGCTGATGTCCAGTAGTGCCTGTCTCAGGTATGTTGACAGTACACAAAGCACAAAAAGAACAAAAAACAAACAACAACAACAAACAAAAAGTCAGTATCTGAGAGCGGAGCAACCAAACACGTCTGCCTCGAGGGGCATCATGACTACACTATAAATAAATAAATCCACTGTCTTTGTTCTGCACATCCTGCGTGTGGGTCCAGTTTTTCCTACAGACTACAGGATACAAGCAGAAGTATTAAACATTCATTCAGCAATTACGTGGCCCAGCCCAAATGACTCTGCTTAATAAAAAAGTAAAAATGAGAATCCTCGTGTCTGCAGGTGGGAACGTTAACAGACACAGTTATTGCCCACATGCTGCTACATTGTCTCTCTGCACAGGCAGCTGATCTAACAGAAGCTCATGAATGGGAACAAAATAAAAAGTTAATTAGTTAGTTTTAAATCACAGGCCACACACAGCTAGACCAGTGAAACTAAGTTTACTTTCAAGATTATGGTCAAAGGAGCTTGCAAAGAAAAGCATCTGGACTTCTTTAAGTTACTTGAAGACGTTTCACCTCTCATCCCAGAAGCTTCTTCAGTTCTTTTTTTTTTTTTTTTTTTTGGCCTGTCCCGTTTGGCTCTTTTGCATCAGAATTGTTGTCTAAAGGCAAAGAAAGATGCCCAACGGATTTACTTTACCAAATTGACCATCCCAGCCTTGCCGTAATGGTCCATTTGATTCACCTTTTATTGTTTATTTTATTTTCACTTGCTGAATACGGGACAGACTTGACTGGGGGAAAGAAGGGGAGAAAGAAAGAGGGAAAGAGAAACAGCTGAGAAGAGGGACGGGGGAGAAGGGCAAAAGACAAAAACCAACAGAACGGGCAGAGAAAAAAAAATGCATATATCAATCACCTGGATCACCTGCTGAGAAAGAAAAAAGAAAGCAAGCAGAAGAGAACAAGAGTAATAGAATAAACAGCATCACAATGATATATGGGAATATGACAGTAAATACTAAATATTAAACATTATTGTGCAGCACATAAGATCAACAGAACACAGTGTGCTTTGAGGTAGGAGCCAAAAAGGGTGTTTGTGGGTGTGATCACCCGTGTGTACACCTGTGAGCATGGACGCGCTTGTTTTTTGTTTTTTAAAAGGTTCCTCCATGTAATGATCTGCTAGAGGGTGTGGGGGGGCCACAGTCCCGTCCTCCAGGGCATGAAGCAGGTGTGGAGGAGATCAAAACTCCAGACATCCAGAGGCCCCCAGAACACAAGAGACCAAGGAAGACCACCAGAGGGGCAGCCGCGCCACTGTCCCAGAAAGAGCTGAGGAGAGTCCCAGATGAGGGCTCACTCAGCAGCCGCGGAGCAGAAGCCAGGGGGGGTTGCAGTGACGCGCCCGTGAGCTCCGCCGGCAGCCAGCCGTGCCTGAGTGACCGAGCCCCAGGCCGAGAGGCCGGGGGCACCCCACCTCCGAAGTGGCCCGAGCGAGCCCCAGGCTCCAGGCCCCGATAAGCGGCCGCCAAGGAGTGAGCCGGTGTGTACCTGGACGCCCATCCCCGGACACAAAGAACCACCAACGCACCGATGTCTGAGGGAGATAGGCCTCCAAACCTTGGAGGGCCTGAGATGTCCCCAGAGAGGTGGCGCCTGACACCCAACCTGACATATAGACACAGACATACAGGCACACACAGACACAAACATCCATTCCCACCCTCATGCTCTCATATGCACTTACTCCACACTCAACCAACGTGGAGACAGACATAAAGAGACGTTGTACACACGATCACACTCCCCAAGCGTACTCTACAAACCGGGTCTAGGTGCCCCCGCCCCTGGAGGGAGGAACTGCACCCAGACCCAGGTGGTGTTTCCCTTTTCCCTGTGGTGGGGGGAGGCAGACCGCCCCGACTCCGCAGCAGCAGGAAGGCTCCACACTCCAGACCGCAGTCGGACGGCCAACTCCTCCTCCTAGCCCCCCTGCTCCAGCAGGTCGCAGAGAATGGGGGTGAGAGAAGACTCCAAACCTCCCTCCACCTGCTCATTGTAGTGTTGATGCATGTGTGTTCTAAGGTGCAATTAAAACCCAGGAGGGCATGGAGCTACCTGCCAGAGAGGAGCAGGTAAGCGCATGGTCCCTCCTGCTAGCCCTCAATGTCTACGTGTATTTAAAATTGAGAGGTGGGCACCGACGCCAGGGGTGGGGTGTACACCCTGATGGTACTTTGGATTCCGTGTATCGTGCCCACCCCCAAGATCCTATATGTATGTGTAATGAGAGCTTCTTCAGTTCTAAGGTCAAATGGTGGAGAGTCCCAGATATGAACCTAGTGGGAGTTTCCCAAGAAAGGACACACGCATGTAAAGGAAGCACTCAAAACGTGCGGCTATCCTAAATGGGCGTTCTTAAAGTCAGCAAAGAGGCACAGAAAAGAAGACCAGACACCAGCGAGGGAGGATAAGAAGGACAGACGCAACAACATTGTCATCCCCTATGTAGCCGGTGTATCAGAGAAACTCAGGAGAGTTTTCTCCAAGCATGACATCCCGGTGCATTTCAGACCCAGCAACACGCTCAGACAAAAACTGGTTCACCCGAAAGACAAAAGCCCTTTATCAGTCAGCAAAACCTTTGAAAATAAAGTTAAAAGTGCAAAATTGAAATTCCTCCAGTGGGCCAGGCCGGCCTACTTGTCTAGCTGGTTCTGACCCCTGGGCTGCATGTTTGATACCCATGGCCTACATGGACAACAAATATGCCATCAGACCCAAAAGCTCATCATGGGATTCTGTTTGATGATTTCAGGTCTGTTTGATTCTGTTCATGTGTGCCTGGTGTTCCAAAGATCATAAATTTAGAAGTGAATTCCTTAATTATCAAATGTTTGATCTTTTTTTGACAAGGAGGTTGCAAAGAGTTAAGGTGGGTGGCAAGCTTCTGACACGTAAGTGTTGCAGAATAGGGTTGCCTCGAGGAGTTCTTCTCTCCCTTTCACTTTGTACTGATAAAACAAAAGAAACTCTAAAGACGTGTGGATGACTGATTGAAATGAGAACATGCTAAGTTTCATGTGAGAAACAAGCTCAGATACTTTATTTTCCTTGCAGATTCAAGCTGCTTGCAGTTCCTTTCAAGATTATGAGTTGTACATTTTGGGAAAAGGAAGATGCTTCAATTATCCTCGGATATTTATTTTTATGAAGGGGAGTACATATAGTAACGAAAAGCTGACATAGATACGCAGCAAAATTGAGCCATGTCTAAAAAGGAGGGATGGTACCAATAAAAACAGAACATTTACAAGTTAAAAAAATATATTAATTTAAGCCAAAAGCAAATATCTTATAGACCTAAGTGTATGGATACCTGAGCTGTTCCATGCACCCATTCCTTGTAAAAAAACAAAACAAAAAAAAAACGTATTACAAAATAAAAGTATTGGTGGCTAACAGTAGCAGCATCCAGGAGGAGAGCTGGTAAAGCCCGGAGAACGGATGTTTTTCAAAGTGATAAAAAGAAAATAAAGTGTGGTAATTTACCTCTGGGGCAAAGGGCAAGACAGCCAAATGAAGTACCAATGAGATTTGAAATCAGATCACTGGATTCCAGAGTGCAAACCATTACACACCAACCCTACTGTGGAAAGCCCTCAGCATTCAATAATATTTATACAGGGCCAAGTCACAACAAGGCAGTTATATCTGTGCAGGAAATCAAGACTTTTCTGAAGAGACTGGATTGCCAAGGTTGTAGACTCTCACTGCTGCCACTAGATGTCACCAAAGTCTTTACGTGGCTCATCACAGTGTGGTGTCAAATTTTTCAGAAGGAATTTCAGAAGAAAGTTCTGTTATTTAAAAAGATTTCATTTGCGTTAGCAGTTGAAATTACAAGTGTATACAGCGCTGTGGACCTCTGTGTGAACCACCAGCCTGCTCCACAAAAAGGATAAACCTCAAATGGGCTCTACAACTTTATATAGTGAGACAAAAACAAAGATTACCATGGCTGTCTTGCTCCCACACTGACGTGGCTGTCTTGCTGTCTCCTTGCGAATTCTCCTCGTACATTCGTGACCTCGTCTGGTATCTGCTCCCTCCTCTGTAAGAGACAGAAAAGAAAAACAACCCCTGCCTAGCCTTGATAATCTAATGTTATTATCCATTGTTCTTCTGCTGATTCTAAGTTCTAATCTGCTGCTTCCTGTGACAGAGATGTATTTCTGAAGCTTGATGAGATGTTGACGGAACAACAACTTTGTGTTTGTTTTCCCACATCAGCTGATGGCTTCTGTTTAGGGTTGGTTTGTTTAAAGACCAACCCTAAAAAATCCACCAGACAACACAACACACACATATGTATGATCTAAAAAAAAAGCCAACAGAAAAAACAGCACTCTGTTACCAGGTAAAGTACTGTAATCAGCTGATTCTGTTATGATTTGCGCAGGTTTACTGGTTTTCCCTGATTTAGTTTAAGCGGCACTGGGCAGAGATTATTCCCTTTGAGGCGGTCTGGCTTTCCCACGCCTCAGCTGTCACACCTGCCCTCCCATCTGGTGATCAACCCAGCGGTAATTAAACATTAACATGAGTGCTCAGTCTTCACCAGGTAGTGAACTCACTCAAGGTGTTAAGTCAGGTCAAGAACATTTTTGTGTCAAGTCAGGTTTATTTGTTTAGCATGTTTCATCAAGTGTCGGCCGAAATGCTGAACAGAGGGACAATGTAATCCAGGGGTCCCCAATCCCAGTCCCCAATCCCAGTGTCCCTGCAGGTTTTAGATGTGTCCTTGATCCATCACAGCTGATTTAAATGTATGGATGGATCTGCTCAACATGTCTTGAAGGTCTCCGGAGGCCTGGTAATGAACTAATCATGTGATGGAGGTGCGTTGACCCAGGGTGAGATCTAAAACCTGCAGGGACACCGGCCCTCGTGGACTGGGATTGGGGACCCCTGATGTAATCAAAGAAAATAAATAATTAAGATAACTGAAGTAAAAAAGATTACAAAACATCCACATATACGCACAAGCAAACTGTTATATACAAATGTCTATACAAGTGTATATATGTAGAGGTACACATGCACATACATATACGTGCATATATATATATATATATATACAGAGACACATGCGCTGTCAAAAAGATCTGAAAGACTTGAAAAGGTCAATCTTGAAGTTCGATTTGAAGATTTTGAAAGAGGAAGAGAATTTTATAAAAGACGGAAGACTGTTCCAGAGTCTCGGAGCGGCGATGGAGAAAGCTTGTCACCTCTTGATTTTAACTAGAAGCCTGGAACCAGGAAAAGCATCTGACTGGAGGAACATAGAGTTTGAGTGGGTAGGCGCAGGCTAAGGTGATCTGAAATGTAACCTGGAGCCAAACCATAGAGGGCTTTAAAAACCAATAATAAAACCTTGAAATCACTCTATATTTAATTTGCAGCCAATGTAAAGATGCGAGTATCTGAGTAATATTCTCTCTCTGTCTCACGGTCATTTTTGTGTCCTGTCTTGTTCCCTATTGGTTCCTTTTTCCTCCTTTTTCCTGTGATATGGATTTCCCCTCCCAGTCTAAATACTCACCTGGATCCACATCGCAGGACAAGTGACAGCTTGGTCTTGTTCGACTGTGCACAGATCATAACACTCAAAGGAAACATGCTCACTGTGACATCAGCAGATGCCATCGTTCAGGACTGAGTTACTAATATGACTAATGTGTGTGTCATGTATATGATGCTGTTGCGTTAGTTTCATATGTGAGGGGATTTTACTGCAGTGTGCAGTTATGGCTCACAGTCTCACTTTATATAAAATCTGCTGTTTCAGATTCCTTCATGTATACAGTGGACTGTATTTTCTGAGTTTGTAGTCTCTCACTGCTGCCACTAGATGTCACCTAAGTCTTTTTGTTTCACTAGCTGGGCCCACGTCCTCATTTTAGCTTGGGCAGCATTTTTTAGTAGAGAACAGCGGATGGCTTAACCAAGAATTGAGCTATGGTTTGGGGAAGGCCTCATTGGTGACTGGCAGCGGCTCCTGGTCCTGACAAATCCCCATGTACTAATGAGAAAAAAGGGTAGAGAGGGTGGAGCACAAAAACTAGAACGAACAGCTTGTACAACTGGGAGGGGGGGTCACATAGGACCTGGAAGGGCCCTGTTTGGAGGAGTGGTCTCGCTCCTGAAATTCAGATAGTTAATCTCCAATTATTGTTCCTTTATCTTTGCCTTCATCCTACAGTCGCCTACGCTGCCCCACACATCTCACATATGGAGCTAAAGGCTGAAATCCATCTGCAACTTAACATAAATACACATTTTTCAGTGTGCCCATCATAGTCTCAAATTGTTCCTCCCTCAGTGTTACATGAATGTGGTGGCTGCTACACAGGCTCCGTCGGTTCAGTGGAAAGTCAGAGATGCTAGCATTATGGGTCTAATCTCTTCTTGGGTTACGAGTTAGTTTGAACGTGTAACTGCTGAACAGCCATAAATCATGTTGGCTGAATATGTTACATGTTTATGATGGTGCCCCTTAAACTGAACACACGTCCAGCTGTAGATGATATTGCATTGGTGTTCTACTTTATTCAACTTGTTTTATGAATCTTGTTGATCTGATGCTCAGATATATGAGGTGTGGTGATTGAAGCTGCCTCTCGTTGCATAAACTTTCAGCCGCACCTAGTTTATAGTTTAGCCTGTTGTGCATTAACAGGCACTCAGAACGAGAATTTATTGTTTTGTGCTGCAGGCCAAAATACACAGTTATTACAAGACGTTATGACAAGACAATAAATCTTTTTTTTTTTTTTTTTTTTTTTTGTGTCCCGTTTGGATCTTTACCATCAGAATTGTTGTCTTAAGGCCAAGAAAGATGCCAAGCGGATTTATTTTACCAAGTGGATCATCATGGCCTTGCCATATTGGTCCATTTGATTGACCTTTATTATAATTATGGATTTATTTTATTTTCAGTTGCAAACGGGACAGACATGACTGTGTGATAGGACAGGGGGAAAGAATGAAAGAAAGAGAGGGAGAGAAAGAAAACAACAAAGAGCAACATAATAAAAAGAACAGCACCATCACAATAAACTAGCTAGCAGTAGATATCAGTAGATACTAAATAATAAACGATATTGTGCAGCACGCAAGATAGACAGCGCACAATGTGCTTTGAGGCAGCAGCCAAGAAAGCTGTAGTCCGCGTCTGTGAATACCCGTGTGTACACCTGTGTGGATCAGCATGCTTGCATTCCAAAGGTTTCTCCATGTAACGATCTGCTAGAGGGTGTGGGGAGCCACAGCCCCGTCCCCAGGGTATGAAGCAGGTATGGAGGAGATCAAAACTCCAGACATCCGGAGGCCCCAGAACACAAGAGACCAAGGAAGACCAACACAGGGGCAGCCGCGCCACTGTCCCAGAAAGAGCTGAGGAGAGTCCCAGATGAGGGCTCACTCAGCAGCCGCGGAGCAGAAGCCAGGGGGAGTTGCAGTGACGCGCCCGTGAGCTCCGCCGGCAGCCAGCTGTGCCTGAGTGACCGAGCACCACGCCAAGAGGCCGGGGGCACCCCACCTCTGAAGTGGCCCGAGCGAGCCCCAGGCTCCAGGCCCCGATAAGCGGCCGCCAAGGAGTGAGCCGGTGTGTACCCGGACGCCCACCCCCAGACACAAGACAATAAATCTAGTGGTCCTTATTTTAACATAGTTTTATTTCATGACAGGGTGATTTGTTGCTCACTGAATATATATATATATATATATATATATATATATCTTCTTCTGTTTGTCTACCACCACTATGGTTAGCCACCACCATTTTGTCCGTCTGTATCTGGAAGTCCCACAGGATCTTAGCTCGGTCATTCTCCACCACCCTTGGGGGCATCTCCCATTTTGACCTCGGGACTTCCAGGTTATACTCGGCACAGATGTTCCTGTACACTATGCCGGCCACTTGGTTATGGCGTTCCATGTATGCCTTGCCTGCTAGCATCTTGCACCCTGCTGTTATGTGCTGGATTGTCTCTGGGGCATCTTTACACAGCCTGCACCTGGGGTCTTGCCTGGTGTGATAGACCCCAGCCTCTATGGATCTTGTGCTCAGAGCTTGTTCTTGTGCTGCCATGATTAGTGCCTCTGTGCTGTCTTTCAGTCCAGCTTTGTCCAGCCACTGGTAGGATTTCTGGATATCAGCCACCTCCTCTATCTGCCGGTGGTACATACCGTGCAGGGGCCTGTCCTTCCATGATGGTTCCTCGTCTCCCTCCTCTTTCTTGGGTTTCTGCTGCCTGAGGTATTCACTGAGCACTCGGTCAGTTGGAGCCATCTTCCCAATGTATTCTTGGATGTTCGTTGTCTCATCCTGGACTGTGGTGCTGACACTCACCAGTCCCCGGCCCCCTTCCTTCCGCTTAGCGTACAGCCTCAGGGTGCTGGACTTGGGGTGAAACCCTCCATGCATGGTAAGGAGCTTTCTTGTCTTTATGTCAGTGGCTTCTATCTCCTCCTTTGGCCAGCCTATTACCCCAGCAGGGTACCTGATCACGGGCAGGGCGTACGTGTTGATGGCCCGGATCTTGTTCTTACCATTCAGCTGACTCCTCAGGACTTGCCTGACCCTCTGCAGGTGGTTGCAGCTTTTCTAGCGGCCTCTTCATGGTTCCCATTCGCCTGCGGGATCCCCAGGTACTTGTAACTGTCCTCTATGTCTGCAATGTTGCCTTCTGGTAGTTCAATCGCCTCAGTTCTGACTACCTTCCCTCTCTTTGTTACCATCCGACTACACTTCTCCAGTCCGAACGACATTCCAATGTCATTGCTGTATAGCCTGGTAGTGTGGATCAGTGAATCGATATATATATATATATACATACATACACACACACACACACACACACACACACACACACACACACATATACACATATGTATATATATATACGGTCCTAAGCCAATCGGTGCGAGCCATCCACCCTGGATGCACCAACCACGGAGGAGCACCTGCACACTCAAATTTACGATATGATATGATCACAGTCGTAACACCCCCTTTCCCAAGAATTAACATTACCCCCAAAATGTTTAATTCAAGGAGAAAGTGCTCTAGACAGAGTATCAGCCAACACATTCTCTTTCCCTTTCTTGTAATTGATCTCCAAGTTAAAATCTTGCAGTAACAAGGACCAGCACATAAGTCTTTGATTGGAGTTGCGCATTTGGGAAAGAAACACTAGTGGGTTGTGATCGGCAAACACCTGCACAGGCAGCACACTTGACCCGACATAGACCTCAAAATGCTCAAAAATGGCCTCTTTTTCAGTGGTGTTATAATGGGTCTGGTGTCTGTTAAACTTTTTTGAAAAGTAGCAGACGGGATGATCTACGCCGTGACCATCTTCCTGTAACAGAACAGCGCCTGCGCCACACGAGCTGGCATCAACTTCTATGGTAAATGGTAAATGGCCTGTATTTATATAGCGCTTTACTCGTCCCTAAGGACCCCAAAGCGCTTTACATATCCAGTCATCCACACATTCACACACTGGTGATGGCAGCTACATTGTAGCCACAGCCACCCTGGGGCGCACTGACAGAGGCGAGGCTGCCGGACACTGGTGCCACCGGGCCCTCTGACCTCCACCAGTAGGCAACGGGTGAAGTGTCTTGCCCAAGGACACAACGACCGAGACTGTCCGTGCCAGAGCTCGAACCGGCAACCTTCCGATTACAAGGCGAACTCCCAACTCTTGAACCACGATCGCCCCCAGTTTCTAGTTTAAAAGGGTGCTCAAAAGTCGGCGCAGCTAGCACTGGTGCACTGCACAACAATGCTTTGGCAGACTCGAATGCCACCTGACACGCTGGAGACCAAATAAAAGACTTTAAGGGGCTAACAAGATCAGTTAGGGGACTAACCACATCAGAAAAATTTCTGCAAAACCCTCGATAAAAACCAGCCATTCCTAAAAAACGACGCAGAGCTCTTTTTGTCTGCGGGACAGGAAAATCAACAATGGCCTGTACTTTCGCAGCAACAGGGCGCACTTGCCCCTGTCCGACCTGTTTCCCTAAATA
This sequence comes from Mchenga conophoros, assembly GCF_057382185.1. Taxonomy (NCBI): domain Eukaryota; kingdom Metazoa; phylum Chordata; class Actinopteri; order Cichliformes; family Cichlidae; genus Mchenga; species Mchenga conophoros. The sequence continues at coordinate 1,750,112 of NC_140546.1, forward strand.
AATAATAATGGCTTTACCAAACTCACACTTAGAGAGGTTTAATGTGAGAGAAGATTCACAAAAACTTCTGAACACCTCAGAGAGCGTTTCCAGATGTTCTGACCATGTTGGAGAATAAATGACAATGTCATCCAAGTATGCCTCACAGTTTCTCACTCCAAACAATACCTTCTGCATCAGACGTTGAAATGTTGCAGGTGCATTTCGCAACCCGAAGGGCATTACAGTGTATTGGAGGAAATGATCTGGAGTTACAAACGCGGAGACTTCAGAAGCTCTGGGGGTTAACGGGACTTGCCAATACCCTTTTAACAGGTCTAATTTATGATGTATGTGTCAGGGTCCTGGGTCTGAGCGACCCAGGATCCCTGAGCAGTTATGAATTATATTATTAGTATTATTATATGTATTTTGGTGTTGCTTCCCTTCTCTGTGCTTGTGTGTGTGTATATATATATATGTGTGTGTGGCTGAGCACCTGTTTATAGGCGGCGTCAGGCCTGGAGGGTGTGGTCCTGCAAGGGGACTGGCCACACCCGAAGCCACACACCTGCTGCTGATCAGGCCTCGTCGGGGGAGCTACTTAAGAGAGTCTTGGAGCTCCCACCGACGCGGGATCATTCCATGAGACTCCACGTTAGTCTTCTGCTTAGTTAAAGTCTGAGTGTATGCCTACTGGAATTAAGTGTCTTGACGGCTGCCTCTGTCATTTTCCCCTCAGGAGGAGCGTGGAACATCGGAGGGCAGCAGGCACGGGGTGTGTGTGGACACACGAGAGTGGAGAACACGGAGCACGGACTTTTTGGGAAGACACGACACGGGAGTCACGGGAGAGCACGGGGATTTACTGTTATTGTTTCCATCACTGTAAATAAACGCACTGTTTATACACAGAGTACCGCGCCTGGGTCCTCCTTCCCCACTCCTTCCACGCGCCTGGGTCCTCCTTCCCCACTCCTTCCACGGTGTGCCATGCCGCACCGTGACAGTATGTAGCTGAGCCGACACGATCAATGCAGTCCTCCGTTCTGGGGAGAGGGAAAGAATCAGGTTTTGTGACTGCATTAACCTTTCTGAAATCGGTACAGAAACGTGGGGTGTCATCTGGTTTAGGCACGAAAATACAGGGCGAACTCCACGCACTGTTACTGGGCTCAGCTAACCCATGTTTAACCAGGTATTCAACTTCCTGTTGCATTAAAATCCGCTTGGTTGGATTTAGTCTATAAGCATGTTGTTTTATTGGCTTATCAACTTCCACAACGATATCATGAAACAGCACAGGCGTCTGCTGAGGATGGTCAGAGAAAAGCAGCAAATTAGCTTCAATCAGATCAAGGATATCTTCACGGGCGGAATCTGACAGATGCGACAGAAACGATTCTAAGTTTTCTAACACTTCTGAGTTTCGCAAACGGGCCACAGGCATACAACTGCTCTTGTCAATCAAGTCATCATCTTGCAAAACATACAATGGTGGTGCCGAACACACAGAGACAGGCGCAATGGGAGAGGTTTTTTCAGCTGCCGCATCCTCTCTGGAAACATATGTAGCTGTTGCTGTTCTGTGAGTTTATTGTGCAAGTGGTGTGATATGCCCATGTAGAAAGGACGGCACTGCAACGCTGGACTTGCCTTTACTCTGGGCTCCCTCTTTATTCTGGCAACTGGTACAAACAAAACAGCACACAGTCTTCATTAACAGTGTGCAAAGCAACTGCAACATTCAGTTCACCAGCTTGGGAGTTTTTTTCCTTTTTCTTTCCAAACATAACACTTAACAAATGACTACCCAGATAGCAAGGAGACATTGAACAGATGTTGATTTTCCATCTGAACCATCAGAATCGTCAGGATTGAAATGTCAACTGTTAAGGTTCAAAATTGAGGAAGGAGAATACAAACCACCCATGGTCCAGGAGCTCTTGGTCAAACAATGATTTTAATGAATACACACGTGTGGGAAGACAACTCTGTATGCAGACAGCAAGTAGTCTTCAACTTAATCAAAGCATGAACAGATATTTTATAGCATCAGGGTTTGATTTACTGACGCCCCTTCATGCGTCACAGATACATTTTATACATAGATCAGATCAACACCACAAGGACTTTTAACCCAGAAGATCATCTTCTATTTTCATGGCTGGTACTTTCCGTTCTTGTCTTAAAGTGAATCGTTCCTCTTTCTTACCGAGACATGACTAATCTCTCCTCTAAATAAATCTAACTCATGTGTGTGTGTATGTTGACCTCACATGCTCTCTGTGTCACCTCTTCACCTACTAACTGTCTGTGTCTCGTCCTCAAATGCTCTTTCTCAATTCACCTGTTGCACTTCTGACCTTTCACCAGACCAGAGGCTCACTGAGACTATATGTATGTCTTCTACTAAATAAATGTTTTAACCAAGAACTTCTACTAAAACCTTAATATAAAATGACCTGATATAAGTGTTTTGTAAGCATGTATTGCAATTCCTTCTATGGCTCCAAGTCACTTGCACAATAGATTGTCCGGACATCGCGCCGAACAAAGCTTCCAACCCCCAATTAATTGACCGAGCTCCAACTCTTTAATAAGCACAGATATGCATTGTGTATAAAATAGTCATAACTGCACCTGAAATACAAGGTCAACATAATAACTGTATGCATAACATCTTAAGGCCTTCTTAAAGCTATCTGTTACATTGTTAAAGCCTCGTCTTAGCCTGCTGCTCAAAATAACTTCCTGCTTCTGCAAACTCTCTGCAAGCCTGTTTCCTGTCAGCCTGTGACTTTTAGCCTTTCTGAAAGACACACACTGTTCAACCCCTGAATGCAATATAAACTCCAGATTATATTATTAATGCAATGGTAATAATGATGATTATTTAACAATAGCAGTAAAATAATTTCCCTGCTCCACACTCCCTCTCTCGACCTCTGGAACACCAGAGGTCGCAATACATTGTGTCCTCTCTCAGCAAATCAGACAACCTCATGTCATCTAATTGGTCCGGTAATAAACACCAGCTCCCCTTCGAGAACACTCCATGTGTAAGCTTAGGTTTTCTCGGTCCCTCTCTGGTGGTCTCGGACCTCCCTGTGGTCGTCGAGATCTTCTGCAAAGGAAACAAAACACCTTTTCCTGCACCTCCCTAACTTATCCTATCTGGGACTCTTTAATCAAAAGCCTGATCCTAATTATGCTCTTAACTTATTGACTTGTATTTATATATATTCTTCAACGTTCCTCATCACTTTAAAATTCTTTAAGCGCTGGTTTCACGTCCGGTTGCTCGCTCTATTTTCCCTTATCTGATCATCAACATCCTTTACACAAACTGTCCACCTTTTTAACAAAAAATCATTAGAACCAGCCTATTCTACTAAAAGCTCCAAAAGAAAACAACCACTTTAATCAATTAAGTTTAAGCATATAAGCAACTACTCCTGTATACATTTCATCATAGCTAAATGCTGCCTAAAAACAACTCCTATGTGTTAACACTAACTTCATTTTAACCTCACATTTCCTATGTTATAACCCGTTTTTGGTATAGCCTTTTTATTTCATTTGCTCCTTTTAATTTAACAATACCTTCTAATTCTAATTTATCAGACTTAACCAAAATATATGCTTTCCTTCCTCTTTGGTCCTTCTTTAAGTTCAGTCAAAAAGCTAAATGAATTTGAGGCCTTTTGCCTGGAATCAATACTGTCATGTGTGTTTCTGTGTAATATCTGTCTGTGTAAGCCTACATTATAACCACTTCTTCTAAAAATCAAAAAAGAAATCAAACCTGTTCTACTCCTTCAACCCTCACTAATTTTCCCTCTAAGATTTATTCACAGCTTTGAAAAACCGGCATTGTATCTTCTAAACAGGATTCAGTTCTTTAATCCTTTAACCTTAACATAAAAATAACAGTTTCAGTTTTACCATATCCAAATGATCAAAAACCCCAAAAGTCCTAAAATGATCCTAAATTATTAAACAATTAAATTAATACACCCTAAACCCCCCTTTATTTTGATACATGAAATGTGTCAAAATACTATACAAAACTAAAAATGCTCAGTTTTCCCCACTCATGTTCCAATCTGTGTCTTACAAATAAACTTAAAACAGAACAATTATCAGTCATGTGTTTCTACAATTAAGAAAATGTTTCCCCTTTAACATTTGGCATTCTCCCAACCATATACTATAATCCCCTAATCTAACCCCAGTCAACAAAACAGAAATTTTCTCTGGTAAAAGCAAATTGTTTGTCCACATGTATTCATCCTCACATTCACTCACACATTCACTCCATATTTTTGCTAATAGTGGAGCTTCCCGCGTCAGATTCTCCACCCTCAGCAAAATGAGCTCAGTCATTTTTTATTTTCCATAGGAAAATATTTCTTTATGCTTTTGGACTGGATTGACTCGCATAAAATCCTTTTTACAGGGACTTACGACCTGAATAGTCCCCACAGGTAGCTTTCTCCTCAGCCAATTGTAATCTGGAAAGCCCCCTTATATTTGCTCTTCCCGATAATTTTCAGCGCCGTTATTCACTGTTGCAGGCCTGCTTAAAACAGAAATGAGAAAAAATAGAGCTGATTATTAGCTCATAAAAACAAAATCAAAATCACCTGACAGGTTTTCTTTAAGTGCACTGTTACAAAATAATGGGCCCAATTTTAGACATGTCGATGTTTCCTAAAACTCCCTCTATTAAAAACAACAACAACAACCCAAACCTAACTGACAGAATCAACCCATCACCACAACAACCTCAACAACCTTAAACACACAAGTCTTGCCACCACATAATTTCACCTCCTCAATACACCGAAAGTCTCATTAAAACCACACAATTTGCACACAAAAATCACCCCCTTTAACATACTTAAATTCAGCATAAAACCCCCTTACGACAACATATAATCACTAAACTATAAACTATTTCCTACCCAAATCTGTACTTCTCTTGTCTGCCATGCTTCCTCTTCTGAAAGCCTCAGTCACACACACACAGGAAGCTCCTACGTCACCACTCACTCCAACTAATTTGCATACTGAGTCATCTCTCAATGAGTTGCTGTAACAACAGAAACATATGTTTAAACATTACCACCTCATTAAATCATTTTATTTCTTTCTACAGTGATCACTACTTGATCACTCAGTACGAGAGAGCACTCCTAAGTCACTCTTTTAAAACTACTTTAATCACTTTTATTTTCATAACTCCCTTTGTCATATAGCTTCTTTGAGTTATTCCTCAGCTTCAAACTCAAGTGTATTTCATTAACCATTCACACCATTGTACCACTCATACAAGTAGCAAGCTGATCTTCATTGCGTATCTTTGTGTTCTAAGCCAGGTTTAATCAGTATCTATACAAATAATCATCATGAGCTTGTCTTGTCTTTATAAGGTTAATGCATTTTCTGTTTGTGTGTGTGAATTTGCATATGTTGCTTTTGCAGTGTGTCAGACTCCTTCATAATTTTGCCTTTAAACAGTCAATTTACTCCTTCCCAAATTTACTAACCCAAATTCTGATTTCCTACCTTAAATAGCAGCATTCCTTGTCCTCAGCCAGAAGGTAGGGCTCCACTTGCCACTTACCCCCTTCGCCTTAGCCCAGCGGCTTTACCCTTAAGGTCCCGTCTTCTTCCCTTCATCTCACCCGTGAGTCTGAGCTCACCGGGACTGAGTGAGGCCGAGTAATCGTGACTGTGCCTGCCTTAGGTTGTCCCAGGGTTTCGAGGTGGGATCTTACCCGTCATGGGCTATCCAGCCTTCCATACTCGCCTGATACGGGGCCCAAGTGGGCAGGGGAGGGAACACACTGGCTCTGGAAATTAAAGGAGTGTAAGCTGCTTCCTTCATTGCATCTTATATTAAACTATCTCACTTCTGATTCCTTCCTAGAATAATTTCACATATGGCACTTTGTGTATGTGTGTTTTCTATTCATTAATGTAATTGTCAGTTATTTTCTCTCTTCAATTTTACTTTTTTATCTGTTTGTTTGTAACGTTCTACTTTAGTTCTACTAAACCTTGATGTAAAAACAATACTCCCTTATTTCACGCACACACTGCATTTTGCCTACGCACACACTTCTCTCTCAGACTTCCTCTGTTCACACACCGCCTTGCACTCACTCTACTATCAACTTTCATAGTGTTATTATTATTTAGTATTTTGTACACATCACACAGAATCATTCAAATCGAGTACTCACAGCATTCACATCACAACCTTCAACTTTCACTTTCAATCCTGCAAGACGCAGAGATGGACATCTCCTTCACCTAACATAAACTAAATTACCATATCAACATACAATTACTGAAATTCAAACTCAAATACACCGTCTGTTTTAATAAAGTAAAAGAGTAAACGGGTGTACCAAGTGTATGTACTTATGCGTTCTTGAACTGAAAGAAAAAGAAACTCAAACTCTTATAACATCACTCATGCCTCTCTCAAATTAAAAACACTTTCAAACTTTAAAACATCCTACTTGACATCACCAAAGAAATACCTCTCACCTTTATTCATCATTCAAAACCTTCTAGTCACCGCATTCACACACTTAAACTGTGACTAGAGTTGAGGAATATAACTCAAAACACACTTTCCTAAGAGTATTTTAGACATGCTTGTCATAATCAGAAAGAGCAAGTCAAAAACAAACAAACGAAAAATTGAAACCTCCATTAATTCTCACCGCACACACAAGAAATTGAAAAAATAAACCACACCAGCAACTAATGCTGGAGAAAAGTTACTACTGAAAGTAATGTGTTAGTCTTAAGTATATACCGGGCACTCAATATATTTATATATCTACATCCAAACTCAGTCAATTACTATACATCCACTACGGCAACTCAAAACTTTATTTATAACCCTCTAGTAAACATAAATGGCATCTTAAACACACACTCTACAATGTTTGCAGCAGTATTTGTAAAACCAACTGTGGCTTAAACAGTTCACTGCTTACTAATTTGCATTTTCACACTCACACACACCGTCTAAAAATAGCAGCAGGCAGTCAGTGCATTACTGACTCGACACACAGAGATCTCTCACACCAAATTTTCTTATTCTATATTACAACGACGTCTTATATTTACAACCACTGTCAGATCTGTCAGCTTTAGCGCCTACACAATTTCGACAAATTTAAAATAACCGCCCAGCGGATAAACTCCCTGAGTTTTTTGCGACCAATTAACCAGTATCAGACTTTAACTGTTTCTGGCCTCATCTCTAAAATCCCTAACACAATTTAAAAGCGTCAACCAACCCAAACTTTGCCTGAAGCTCTATTTTTGGCGTTTCCCAGCCAAGGCTTTCCCCGAAGTTTTAAGTTAAAGTTACACGCCCGAAGTCCAACTTCTTCTGACCAAAAAAGCGCAGGTACCGTTCCAAACGGTAAGGAGACTCTAACTCCTAGCTTCATTCCAGGATGCCCTGTACCCCACAGTTAAGCCAAACTGAACTAACCCTGTTCGCCGACAGGTCAATGTCGCGCGTCCACGACAAGGAGGGAGCATAACCTCCGGGCTCTGCGCTTCCTAGCAGACTCGAACTGCCGTTCTAGAATAATTTATAATACTTTGAAACAACAATCAACACCCAACACAAGTGTATGACTGAGGCAGATCTACCCTGATGGACAATGGGGACTCTAACCCACAAAATGACCAACCAAGGTCTGACCTAATGACCAACCGGGACTTTAACCCACAAAATGACCAAATTTCCTACCAAACTACTTGAGACTCTAACTCAATTTCTTTGGGACTTCAACCCAGTATTTAAACTTTTCCTGGCAGACTCTAACTGCTTTAGCAGACTTTACTGCTTTCATTTCTTCTTAGCAGAACTCTAACTGCTTCAACTCATGAGATTTTTCATCAAAATCAAAACAGACATCCACCAGTAATTTCAGTGAGTAGACTTAAATTTTATCATGTCCAATTTGGCACACTTTGGAAATAATTCAACAGGTAGTGCCTTACCTTTGGATCAGCCGGCTTATGTCCACTCACTTCGACCACTGGAATTCATGTCTGCCCGTCAGACCACCTAAGACCAAATTTCTCCATCTACACCTTCAATTCTCCCTCCTCAACCACCGGACGAGCCCCCAAATGTTAAGGTTCAAAATTGAGGAAGGAGAATACAAACCACCCATGGTCCAGGAGCTCTTGGTCAAACAATGATTTTAATGAATACACACGTGTGGGAAGACAACTCTGTATGCAGACAGCAAGTAGTCTTCAACTTAATCAAAGCATGAACAGATATTTTATAGCATCAGGGTTTGATTTACTGACGCCCCTTCATGCGTCACAGATACATTTTATACATAGATCAGATCAACACCACAATGACTTTTAACCCAGAAGATCATCTTCTATTTTCATGGCTGGTACTTTCCGTTCTTGTCTTAAAGTGAATCATTCCTCTTTCTTACCGAGACATGACTAATCTCTCCTCTAAATAAATCTAACTCATGTGTGTGTGTATGTTGACCTCACATGCTCTCTGTGTCACCTCTTCACCTACTAACTGTCTGTGTCTCGTCCTCAAATGCTCTTTCTCAATTCACCTGTTGCACTTCTGACCTTTCACCAGACCAGAGGCTCACTGAGACTATATGTATGTCTTCTACTAAATAAATGTTTTAACCAAGAACTTCTACTAAAACCTTAATATAAAATGACCTGATATAAGTGTTTTGTAAGCATGTATTGCAATTCCTTCTATGGCTCCAAGTCACTTGCACAATAGATTGTCCGGACATCGCGCCGAACAAAGCTTCCAACCCCCAATTAATTGACCGAGCTCCAACTCTTTAATAAGCACAGATATGCATTGTGTATAAAATAGTCATAACTGCACCTGAAATACAAGGTCAACATAATAACTGTATGCATAACATCTTAAGGCCTTCTTAAAGCTATCTGTTACATTGTTAAAGCCTCGTCTTAGCCTGCTGCTCAAAATAACTTCCTGCTTCTGCAAACTCTCTGCAAGCCTGTTTCCTGTCAGCCTGTGACTTTTAGCCTTTCTGAAAGACACACACTGTTCAACCCCTGAATGCAATATAAACTCCAGATTATATTATTAATGCAATGGTAATAATGATGATTATTTAACAATAGCAGTAAAATAATTTCCCTGCTCCACACAACACAAAACCAATGTTGAAACAACATTGAAATACTGATGAAACCTTACACTGACATTGAATTAACATTGATTCACTGTTGTTCTGTCATCGTTGATTGTTGATCTATTTATAGTTGACAAGGTGACAACAATCACGTTGAAAAATCATCAATTTATGGTTGAGCGGGAAATCAAAGCTGCTACCATTGGACTATTCCGCAGCACCCCTATCACATTGGTACATCCCTCCAGGTAACCATTGTCTTGTACAGTAGAGCGGGACATTAGATTTACTCTCAGCGGAATTGACCGGAGAAGGCATCAGTTCATGCACTGCACTGGCCTGCACCACGATTAGTATAAGGTAAGAATGAATGACTTTTGTTCTATTCGTTATTTCCACGGTCGCATTTGAATAACAGTAAAAAAAACAAACAAACTTGTTAATGTAAAGTTTCGGATAAAATGTGGGAGCCCGAAATTGTGTCTACTTTCATCTTACAATCCGGCAACAAATAAATTGCACTGTGAACAAAGTCTATCAACAAAGAAAACATTTTCGTTTCATACTTTTCCGTTATATTCCCTTACAAAGCTAGCTTTAACGCTTCGAGGGTTCCTTTGTTCTTGCCGTCGCCTCGACGCTTGACGCAGACTTTCGCTCTGTTGCTTTTTAGCATAGTACTACAAAAAATTGTAAATATGATTGATAAACGTAAAGGTAACTGTATAAATGTGTTCAATGACTTTGTTACTTTTAATGATTGGAGAGCACCCGCTTCGATTCGCACTCAATTCAAACTTTACGTTGCACGCTCACCTACCTTTACGTTGCACGCTCACCTACCTTGCTTTTGCACCTTTTGTCCACACGTAAACTGCGTTTTTGTTAACTGAAAACTGAGATTTTTAAAGACGCCTGCCAGGGCGGATATTTTCGAAAACTCCGTTTAGCATTTATGTGTGGACGAGGAAGACGGAGAAAACGCAGCGTCAAAGGTGTGCGCCTATTTTGACGCCACACTGTGCGCCAAGTTTTTGCCTCGGTGCCATGAATTCCTACAATGGCAGACTTAGAGAAAATACAGTTAATTTTATTATCTTCAGTGTTTAAATGCTTACATATACACACGCAGTTGTATGTAAAAAAAAAAAAGAGTTTGTTTTATCGGGTTTGCTTGTAATTGTTGCCTATATACATTTTAAGCTATTATTTATTATTTAGTTCAATCAATAGATCAAGTTTTGTAGTGACTATGAAATATATTGTAATTATCTGTTTCCTGTTTATCCTAGACAGGACAAAAAAGGACTCCAAATTTTAAAAAAAAGATAAAAATGAAAGACTGGTGCATTGTGCAGTTTAGCACTGGTGGTACAGAAATAGTCCCTAGATCATGGATAAATGGAGAGAAATTGTCATGGCCTCCATATCCTCCATGAGACACATTCAGGATCCACGACGCAGTAAAGAGGAGAGTTCATCCTGGTGCAACATGGCTCACCTATGCACCAGTCCGACTTCTAATAAGCCATGGTGGGTATCATCTGGATTGGTGTTGTATAAATGTAACAATAACAAGTTTTTCGTGTCCTAATTTATGTCTGGCCATACATTGTGTTTGTACTTCCAGACACATTTCACGAAGCAGAACGCAGTCTTCAGAAATATCTAAGTGAACACTGTGACACGTCTGACCTTCAGTCCGAAGCTGAAACTCAGACCAGTCATAAAAGAAAGCACAAGTAAAACTGTTTTTATTTCACAAACATATCTTTGATTGCTAAGAATTTATGATCTTGTCTTTTATACATATCTGCATAAATGCAAAACCGTGTACACTTGTGCACTTCAAAAATTCCTTGTATACTGTACCTTCTTGCACATCTCCGTTTCCTGTGTGTGTTGTTATAAATCAAACTGTAACTTCAGGAAAAAATATTCCAAAAGCACATTTGTAATTACTTATGACCATTTTCAACTTTTTTTCTTTAGACCAAATCCCCTGTACACATATAGTGACTCAGAGGATGAGCAGCCCACAAAAAAATGGTTTCCCCAGGCCCCTCGAGTGAAAATACCAGGTAATAAAATACTGTCTAGTGTCTTTGTACATATCTGTGTGTGACACAAGGAGACTTTTGACAAGTTGTCTGTATTCTTAAATACTTAAAAAAAATTATCTTTTTCTGTCAGACCTGACGAGAGCTGTTAACGAACTCCGTGAGGAGGTCAGAGCCATCCGCAATACCGGCTGCAATGAATCGGTAGATGCTGGGGTACTGCCTCTGGATTTGCCCTTGCACAACATTGAGGAGCTAAACAATGCAGAGCCAGCTCTTCAATCACAAGAGGCAAATAAGGCAATGGTAAGTATATAAAGGTTATGTACACTTTGTAACTATAAAGTGTAATAGCTGTCAGATGTGATTTAAATACATAACAACGACCTGTTGATTAAACACACAAGCACTTGCATACACATTTAAGACATGAGACACGCTAATTCCATCTCTTAAAATGTGTCTATAGGTGAGACGCTTTGCCTTGATTGGAGGGACCACACTGGAGGTGCGAGTCCGCCGTGTAATGACTTATGCTATTACAAACGAGCTGGCCTCGGTACTAAACTGGGCAGGGAAAAAAACCAAGGACCAGACAAAGCAAAAAAGGGCATTTAAAGATACAGCGCTCTGCAAATGCATATTTGGTAAGTTTTACCGTTTTTTTGCTATATTACTTTTTCTTTCTTAATAACAAGACTTTCATGTCCGGTTAATCTGGAGATGGAGTCTTTGGTCTTTGGCTTGTTTAGTCCTCGGGTTGTAGTTTGTACAGCCCGAGGACCCCATGTTTATTTTGTTTTAAAGGATACACGGCACACCATGCTAATAAGACTTATCACTTTTTCCACTCATAGCTCTTTGGGAATCAAATGCAGCAGTTTGCAGATTTACGCCTGGTGACTTTCATGTTTATCAGCCTAGGAGTTTACATACTTTCTCCCCGCTGAAGACAGTTAAAAAGAGCTTATTCATGTGCTCTAATTCACTTTTTTTGTTTGTGTGTGTGTGTGTGTATTTTTGTCCTAGATGGCCTGACGCAGCAGTTAGGGGCAAACTCTATGTCCGAGTTTGTCTTTGCACAAGCAGTGCAGAAATGGCTCCGATACGCCCCAGATCGTTTGGGTGGTGCAGGACGCACATCATGCATCCCCATCCCAGAGTAAAAAATTACAATCTTCTGTGAAACATATAAATGTAAATAGGAAACTGTCTTTTAATAAAGTATTTAGCAAACGAAACATGCCTATTTACCTTTTTTTGTTTATTTTTTTCTCTGTTACATCACATGCAATGCTTTCTTATTTTAGGATATTAATATTGACATGATACATTGTGAGACATTTGTTTTTTGTTTTTTTTATAAAGGGTGTCCAATTTGAGGAATAAGTACAATTATGTGTTTAGGTGGTTGAAGTATTGATGGAAACATGCAGTAGTTTAGTATTGGTTAAAATACCTATAAAGAAAGGTAGATTTCCAGTCATGATTTAACTGTTTTAATAAAAAGCAACTGTGCGAAAGAGGTGGAAAATCAACACCATAGCTCACCCCCAATTTTGTTGATGTTGTGTTGTATATATTTATACAACACAACATCAACAAAGTCTTTCTTTTAAAAGTTCTAGCTGAAACCAAACCTGTGATCGTATAGTAGCAGTATTATTTATTTATTTTTTTCTATACAACAGCATCAATTAAAACTTATACTTAACAGCGCCTACCTGGTACAAAGAAAACAGCACACAGTCTTCATTAACAGTGTGCAAAGCAACTGCAACATTCAGTTCTGTTAAAAAGAATTAGAACAATTACAATCTCATAGAGAAGCACATACACATAGCCTTTAAGCATGTTAAAGTGGCAAACACTCAGTTTTCTCTTTCATCAGGAGTTTTTATTGCATAGCTAGTGTCACTTATCTTTTTGTCCACCTCAAAGGGACCGGAAAACTGAGCATGGAGGCTAGACCCAACTAAAGGAAGCAACACCAGAACTTTTTCACCAGGAGCAAAATGTCGGACCACCGTCTTTTTGTCATACCGGGCTTTCATGTTGCCTTGAGGTTGTTCCAAATTGTCACGGGCCAACTGACATGCACGGAAAAGACGCGCTTTAAAACTGCAAACATAATCTAACACATTATGTTCGGCTTGCTGCGACTCGGATAACCACTTTTCTTTAAGCAGTCGCAGGGGACCGCGCACAGTGTGTTCAAAAACTAAGTCAGCCGGACTAAATCCAAGGGATTCCTGAGTGGTTTCTCTAACAGCAAAAAGCAAAAGTGGAAGTCCCTCAGCCCATTCTTTACCGGATTCAAGGCAGTATTTGCGCAACATAGTTTTTAGGGTTTCATGAAATCGTTCCAGTGCACCCTGACTGGGTAACCCAAAAGTTGAAAAGAATTTTGTGAGGGCTTTCACAACGTTCTTTGCCTTTAATGAACGTAATGGAATTGCCTCTGGAAAACGAGTGGCAGCACAACGGGTCCACACAGTCCAGCCGCGCTGGAATCGGGTGAAGAGGCGCTGGCGGAATCAGTTTATTTGGCTTTCCCACTACCTGGCAAGTATGACATGAGCGACAATATTTCACCACATCCAATCACATTCTTCTGCACCTCTGTGGTTGTAAAAGCAGTTGTATGTGAGTGTCAACTGTTAGTTGTGTTAGATTACCACTGTCAAGTTTAATAATCAAATTGGATATTTATGTTGATTGGTTACATTACAAGGAGATATCAGACCCCATAAAACCACAGTCATATAGTCTGGATTATCAGAATCACTCAGACTTTTGCTTTAAAATATCATAATTTTTATGCGTATATACTCTCTCTGTGTGTGTTTATATACAACTGCAGGATGTCACTCAATATTCTCCCACAGTTTGTGCTTGCTTGTTTTGTCTTCCAAATACTGCACGGTCTTTAATTTACAAAATGTGATGAGAGAACTATTGTGAGTTGCAGCAAAATTAAAAAAAAGCTGAATAAGTTAGTATTAACACTGACTATTGTAGAGAAATTATTATTATGAGAAATTATTCTCATCCTTTTTTTTTTTTTTTTTTTTTGCCTGTCCCGTTTGGCTCTTTTGCCCTCAGAATTATTGTCTAAAGGCAAAGAAAGATGCCCAACGGATTTACTTTACCAAATTGACCATCCCAGCCTTGCCGTAATGGTCCATTTGATTCATCTTTTATTGTTTATTTTATTTTCACTTACTGAATACGGGACAGACTTGACTGGGGGAAAGAAGGGGAGAAAGAAAGAGGGAAAGAGAAACAGCTGAGAAGAGGGACGGGGGAGAAGGGCAAAAAACAAAAACCAACAGAATGGGCAGAAAAAAAAAAGAAAAAGCATATGGATCACCTGCTGAGAAAGAAAAAAGAAAACAAGCAGAAGAGAACAAGAGTAATAGAATAAACAGCATCACAATGATATATGGGAATATGACAGTAAATACTAAATATTAAACATTATTGTGCAGCACATAAGATCAACAGAACACAGTGTGCTTTGAGGTAGGAGCCAAAAAGGGTGTAGTTTGTGGGTGTGATCACCCGTGTGTACACCTGTGAGCATGGACGCGCTTCTTTTTTTTTTTTAAAAGGTTCCTCCATGTAATGATCTGCTAGAGGGTGTGGGGGGGCCACAGCCCCGTCCTCCAGGGCATGAAGCAGGTATGGAGGAGATCAAAACTCCAGACATCCAGAGGCCCCCAGAACACAAGAGACCAAGGAAGACCAACAGAGGGGCAGCTGCGCCACTGTCCCAGAAAGAGCTGAGGAGAGTCCCAGATGAGGGCTCACTCAGCAGCCGCGGAGCAGAAGCCAGGGGGAGTTGCAGTGACGCGCCCGTGAGCTCCGCCGGCAGCCAGCCGTGCCTGAGTGACCAAGCCCCAGGCCGAGAGGCCGGGGGCACCCCACCTCCGAAGTGGCCCGAGCGAGCCCCAGACTCCAGGCCCCGATAAGCGGCCGCCAAGGAGTGAGCCGGTGTGTACCTGGACGCCCATCCCCGGACACAAAGAACCACCAACGCACCGATGTCTGAGGGAGTCCGCCACTGGCAGGGGACGTGGTGGTGGGGGGAGATAGGCCTCCAAACCTTGGAGGGCCTGAGATGTCCCCAGAGAGGTGGCGCCTGACACCCAACCTGACATATAGACACAGACATACAGGCACACACAGATACAAACATCCATTCCCACCCTCATGCTCTCATATGCACTTACTCCACACTCAACCAACGTGGAGACAGACATAAAGAGACGCTGTACACACGATCACACTCCCCAAGCGTACTCTACAAACCAGGTCTAGGTACCCTTGCCCCTGGAGGGGGGAACTGCACCCAGACCCAGGTGGTGTTACCCTTTTCCCTGCGGTGGGGGGGAGACCGCCCCGACTCCGCAGCAGCAGGGAGGCCCCACACTCCAGACTGCAGTCGGACGGCCAACTCCTCCTCCTAGCCCCCCTGCTCCAGCAGGTCGCAGAGAACGGGGGTGAGAGAAGACTCCAAACCTCCCTCCACCCGCTCATTGTAGTGTTGATGCATGTGTGTTCTAAGGTGCATTTAAAACCCAGGAGGGCATGGAGCTACCTGCCAGAGAGCAGCAGGTAAGCGCATGGTCCCTCCTGCTAGCCCTCAATGTCTACGTGTATTTAACATTGAGAGGTGGGCACCGACGCCAGGGGTGGGGTGTACACCCTGATGGTACTTTGGATTCCGTGTATCGTGCCCACCCCCAAGATCCTACATGTATGTGTAATGAGAGTGTGAGTAATGTGAATGTCTAAGTTGTGGGATAAAATTGAGGCAGAAGCAGCCAGAAGGGGACAGGGGGGGGGGGGGGGGGTTGCCTCCTCTGCACCCTGGTGACATACCCCAACTCCAAGGTCCTGCATGTGTGGGTGGTTGTGGTGGAGCGGGAAGAGGGAGGCAGCTGGAGATGGGGAGGGAAGGAAGGGAGGGGCAAGTGATCCCTCCCTGGGGCCAGCTCCCCCGCTGACCCCAGTAGGCACCCCCATACTCGCGACCCACCAGGGAAAGGGGGCCCAGGCCCATCCAGACCGGGGCCCAGCGCAACAGCGCCTCCCGGCCCCACAGAGGCCGGGACAGTCCACCCAACCCCACCACAGAGAAAACTGCACCCACCCCACCATCCACTCATCTTCCAGACTACATGAGACAATAGACGCCCAGGCTGAGATCTTCCTCCACCTCTCCTGTATCTCCCCCTCCTGCAGAGAGAGCCCCTGAGGAGAGGAAAGCTCCTGCAAGATGTGACAATCTTCCCCACCAGTTGAAGAGCCCCCCAGGTGGCTCGATGCACCGGCGGCACCCTGCTCCAGGGCTGGGCCCCCATGCACCCACCCGCCCACAACCCCGGCAACACACCAACCAGGACCCAAGCCCCCGAGGCCCCAGCCCGGGCCCCAGCCCAGAGACGGAGCGCCCCCAGAACCTCACGCCCATCCCGGACCCACCCAGGGGCAGCCAGGCTACCAGGTCAGTAACCCACGTCCGTCAGCACAGACCCTCCCCTAGCCCCGCTGCACGCAGCCGCGAGGAAACAGTCACCTGAGAGCCAACAGAGCCCCTAACCGGACATGACCGCTACCCCGGGTTGAGCCCCCCAAGGAAGATGCCTCCGGGGAACCCCCCGACGCCCTAAGCCTGTCCCTACCCCCACACCAATCACAACAGTGAAGGTGGGACCAAACTATGACCCCCCACCCCCACTAGGTGATGGAGCTGATCAAAGGAGCCCAGAGCAATTGATCTGATGTGGTGGCAGAGGCTGTATCAAGACTAATGTAATCTAATAGATAATTTCTATATTGGTTAGAATTAAGATTATTTTTATTTTTCCAGTTCATGAGGACTGTTTTCTTGGCTATGCATAGGGCAGTGAAAACCATATGGGCTATATTCTTTTCTGAAGTGACATTATCTAAGCTGCCCAACAAACACACTAAGGGGGAAGTTGGAATGTTACATTTCAGACACTTCGATAAGTCTTCACATATCTCGCGCCAAAACTTCTGAACTGGTGGACAGAACCAAAGAGCGTGGATATAATTGTCCGGTGAATTGGTTTGGCAGTGTGAGCAGTTGTTGGTAGACGTAAAGCCCATCTTGAACATTCGATGACCTGTATAGTGCACTCTATGTAATATTTTGTATTGAATTAATTGAAGACTGGGATTTCTAATTAGATGAAAGGTTTTTAAGCAAATCTGAGACCAGAAGTTTAGGTCTCAGTTAACTGATAAATCCGCTTCCCATTTTGCAATAGGAAGTGATATTGATTCATCTGTTTTAGAAAGCATTCTGTATATTTTGGAAAGTAATTTGGGGGTTTTAAGAGTAAGAAATTGAACCACACTTGGTGGTGTTTGTAGTTCAACTTGACCCGGTTTAAATTTCTTTTTTACTATGGATTTAATTTGTTGATATTCTAAAAATCTTTTCTTGTTGATCCCATATTGTGTAACTAGTCCGTCAAATGAAATAAATTCTGTTCCTTCTAGTATATGTTCTAAATATTTGATTCCTTTACCACTCCAATCTGGAAAGTTTATCATATTATTGTTTTGTAATATGTCAGGGTTGTTCCAGATAGGTGTACGTTTGCATGGGATTAATGAAGACGCCGTCAATTTTAGAAACTCCCACCATGCTGTCAGAGAAGAGCTGATGTTGATGCTTTTAAAGCATTCATGTCGTTGGATGTTTGAGCTGATAAATGGTAGGTCTGAGATCTCTAGATTATTGCAGAGTGCTTGTTCTACATCTAGCCAAGGTTCATCTAAGAGGGTGTGTTTTAGCCATCCTGAGATAAATTGAAGCCTGTTGGCTAAGAAGTAGTGCTGAAAGTTAGGCAGTTCTAGTCCTCCTTTATCCTTGGTCTTTTGTAGTGTTTTTAAGCTTATACGTGGGGGTTTATTTTTCCAAAGGAATTTGGACATACATGAATCTAGAGATCTGAACCAATCTTGTGGCGGTTTAGTTGGGATCATTGAGAATAAATAATTAATTTTTGGTAAGACCATCATTTTTATAGCGGCAACCCTTCCCATGAGTGATATGGGTAGACATTTCCATCTAGCCAGATCATCTTCTACCTTCTTTAAAAGTGGGATATGGTTTAATTTAGTTAGATCTGCAAGCTTGGGAGAAACATTAATACCTAAATATTATATATTTCCCGATTGCAGTGGTGTAGAAGAGGAATTATGGAGGGAGCAATTAATCGGTAGAACTGTAGATTTTGGCCAGTTAATTGAGTAATCTGATATTCTTGCAAAAGAGTTTATCAATTCAATCACCCCAGAGATATTGGTTTGTGAATTTTGGAGAAAGAGTAACACATCATCCGCATAAAGGCTGATTTTATGTTCCACATTCTTGCATTTTATGCCCTTAATTACTGAATTCTGTCTAATTGCTGCTGCTAGTGGTTCAATAAAAATTGCAAACAGTGAAGGGGAGAGTGGGCATCCCTGCCTGGTGCCCCTCAAGAGACAGAAGCTGGAGGATGTTTGGTCATTTGTTCTAACACAAGCTGTTGGGGAATTATATAATATTTTTAACCAGTTTATGAAAGAGGATCCAAAACCAAATTTGTGTAAAGTTGCAAATAGAAATTTCCAGTTAACTCTGTCAAATGCTTTTTCTGCGTCTAAAGAGAATATTGTAGTTTCTAGGTTTTTACTGTATGAGTAGTCTATCAAATTAAGTAATCTACGTGTATTTGTTGATGAGTGCCTACCTTTTATGAAACCAGTTTGGTCAGGATGAATTAAGAGGGGGGTTATTTTCTCCAGTCTCTTTGAGAGAGCTTTGCAGATTATTTTAAGGTCTACATTTATAAGGGATATTGGACGATAGCTTGAGGGATATACAGGGTCTTTGCCTGGTTTTAGCAGGAGATTAATGTTTGCAGAATTCATATTTGATGGAAGTCTGCCCTTTTCTTTAATTTCCAACAACGTTCTGTAGAAAACTGGTGCTAGAATCGACCAGCATTCTTTGTAGAATTCTGCAGGAAAGCCATCTGGACCTGGAGCCTTATTATTGGGCATACTTATCAGGGCTTCCTGGAGTTCACCTGGTGTCAGTGGTGAATCCAGTGCCATTGCTTGAGTGTCCAATAATTTTGGAAGAGTTATGTTGTCCAAAAACTGATCAATTTCTTTTTTAGACGGGTTTATTTGTGGTGAATACAACGTTTTATAGAAATCCCTGAAAATGTTGTTTATTTGTATCGGGTCATATATTGTGTTCCCAGATGAATCTTGAACAGCACATATAGTTGTTTTTTCTTTCTTTATTTTTAGCTGGTTTGCTAGAAATTGACCGGATTTATTACCGTGTTCGTAATTTTGTAGGCGTAGTCTTTGTACTAAGAATTTTGTTTTTTTATCAATTATCTCATTTAATTCTAGTTTTGTTTTGCGTATTTTGTTCAATGTTTCCTGATCTTGGTGGGACGCGTAGGCTTCTTCTAGTGATTTGATGTTTTTTTCTAATTCCTGAATATTTTTGTTTTCTTTTTTCTTTTTATGTGATGAGAAAGAAATTATTTTACCTCTCATCACAGCTTTCCCTGCTTCCCATAGAACAGAAGCTGATGTTTCGGGAGTGTCATTATAGTTCAAATATGAAGTCCACTCTTTTTTAAAATATTTAATAAAGTCTTCATCTTTAAGTAGTGATATATTAAATCTCCAGTTTTTTCTTGGCGTAGTATTATTCTTGTGCATTAGTGTTAAAGATACAGGACCATGATCGCTGACAGCTATAGGGTGAATCTCAGTGTCTGAAATGTCGTTCAGCAGTGAGCTGCTGACCAAAAAATAATCCAGACGAGAGTAGGAGTGATGGACATGTGAGAAAAAAGTATATTCCTTATAGGGGTGGGTTTTTATAATCGATTCATCGATTAAAATCGATTCTGGCTTGGATAACGTAAAATCGATTCATTTAAATCCTGAATCGATTTTTTTAATATAAATTTATTTTGCTTGAAATGCCAGAATCTTTGGTGACATCTCACAAAATTTCAAGAACCACCAAACAGTTAAGACAGTAAATGAGAGCAGGTACACGGATTCTGCACATAGACTTAAACACACAGTGCGACCCGCGGATCACAATCAGTTAGATGTCACCTTTCTCACGGTTGGGGCTGAAAGCCGACAGCTCGCTGATCCTGATGTTTTGGCGGGTCCGCGCTTTGTGTTTACGCCCTTTTTGCGCCGATTCTAAAGCTGTTAGTTTGATCTCTCTCCAAACAATATTGACCGAACCAGCAGCAAAAGAAGATCCAAACGATTCACATAAAATTGTCATGAATTCACTCTGACTTTTACTGTTTTGCTTCCACCGCGATGCACAGCTCTCTCTCTCTCTCCCTCTCTCTCTCTCTCTCTCTCTCTGTACTTCAAGAACAGTTTCCCTTTCTTCATTATTCGCTTGCTTGTTACGCACCAGTCTACCGTAGTTTACAGCGCTGTCAGCCGCTGTTTTTTTCCCTTTTACATTCTTCCGAAAAGAAAAACTCATTTCTGCTGTTCAATACTGAACAAATTTAAACTTTTTAAAATTATTCAAAATGCAAAACGCTTAACCGTGTCTCTAATAAAACCGCTGTAACTTCAGAGGTAATGTTCATATGTTGATTAATGGTTTTCTTTCGTTTTTGATGTACTGCAGAATATTTTTATAAAATCCCAGGCCAGGAAAACCACCTTCATGTTTTTCTGTGTTTTATCTTCAGCTACTTTGACACAAAGGCATCTGCTGTGATGCTCACACCTTTGATAAAGTCTTGCGTGTGTCAGCTTCCTTTTTATTGATACAAAAATATGTAAATGTACTGATTTGAATTATAATATTTCTGACTGTCAAAATTTCCTAGATTTAAATCGAATCGAATCGAATTAAATCGAATTAAATCGAATCGTGGATCGAATCGATTCAGGACCTTGTGAATCGGAATTGAATCGATTCTAGAAATCAGTGACGATACCCAGCCCTAATTCCTTACTGGTGGGGTGAAGGGAGCGCCATGCATCGCGAAGACCAAAGTCACTCATATACTGTTTGATTATATTTGTGGACTGCCAATTACGCTGAGTTCGCGCTGTATTGAGCCTATCCATGTCTTCATTTAGTCCAAGGTTGAGGTCGCCTCCAAGAACAAGTGTGCCATCTAAGTGTTCAGAGAGTGCACTGAAAAAACCGTGAAAGAATGAGGGATCATCAACATTGGGACCATATACACTTGCAATACATAGCTTTTTATCACGTATAGATAGTTTAATGATTAAGAATCTGCCCTTATTCTCATCCTTAAAAAGTCAGGGGACATTTATTAATCAATGCAAAAAGACTTTATTTATGATAGTTTTGAAAAGTGCCATGATAAGATCAGTGTTGAGATAGCAGACATTACAATATTTTTATCAGTTATCAAATCAAACGTTTGGATGATACATACACAAACATCATCTCGAGGAGGAAAACACTAAAACTGTTAAAATTAACTTTTCTCTGTCAAACCAAAAGTGATGAACCCACAATGAAGACAAATTAAAATTTACATACTTAATTATTTTACATTTCCACATGTATTTTGGTTTGTGACTTCATTTAACGAATGTGAACGTAAGAGAAAATTATTAAAAATATGAGCTAAGAACATGTGGTATTAGAGCCAGAACTAGGGACAAAAAGCTGAAGTTGTTAACAATAGCAGAGGAGGTGGTTTTTGTTGTGGTTGATGATTTAGTTGGGGTTGATGTTGCTGTACTTCGGGTTGTTGTTGGTGCAGTTGTGGTTGTTGTTTTCACAGTTGTGGTTTTTGTTGGGGCGGCAGTTGTGGTTGGCGCAGTTGTGGTTGTTGTTGGTGCAGTTGTGGTTGTTGTTTTCACAGTTGTGGCTTTTGTTGGGGTGGCAGTTGTGGTTGGCGCAGTTGTGGTTGTTGTTGGAGCAGCTGTGGCTGTTGTTGGGGCAGCTGTACTTGTTGTTGCAGCACCTATGGTTGAGGGTGCAGTTGGTATTGAGGTTGGAGCAGCTGTGGTTGTTGTTAGAGAAGCTGTAGTTGTTTTTGGAGCAGCTGTAGTTGTTTTTGGAGCAGCTGTGGTTGTTGTGGGTCCAGTTGTGGTTATTGTTGAGGCAACAGTTGTGGTTGTTGTTGGAGCATCTGTAGTTGTTGTTGGAGCAGCTGTCGTTGTTGTTGGAACAGGTCTAGTTGTTGTTGGAGCAGCTGTGGTTGTGGCCGCAGTTGTGGTTGTTGTTGGGGAGACAGTTGTGGTTGTTGTTGGGGAGACAGTTGTGGTTTTTGTTGGAGCAGCTGTGGTTATTGGTGGAGCAGCTGTGGTTGTTGTGGGTGCAGCTGTGGTTGTTGTGGCGAAAGTTGTGGTTGTTGTTGGGGCGACAGTTGTGGTTGTTCTTGGAACAGCTGTAGTTGTTGGAGCACCTGTACTTGAGGATCTAGTTGTTGTTGTTGGTGGCAAAGCTGTGGTTGTTGTTGGAGCAGCTGTAGTTGTTGTTGGAGCAGCTGTGGTTGTTGTGGGTGCAGTTGTGGTTGTTGTTGGAGCAGCTGTGGTTATTGTGGGTGCAGTTGTGGTAGTTGTTGGAGCAGCTGTAGTTGTTGTGGGTGCAGCTGTGGTTGAGGGTGTTGTTGTTGTTGTTGGGGAAGCTGTGGTTGATGTTGGAGCAGCTGTAGTTGTTGTTGGAGCAGCTGTGTTTGTTGTGGGTGCAATTGTGGTAGTTGTTGGGGAGACAGTTGTGGTTGTTGTTGGAACAGCTGTAGTTGTTGTTGGAGCAGCTGCAGTTGTGGCCACAGTTGTGGTTGTGGTTGTTGGAGCAGTTGTGGTTGTCTTTGGAGCAGCTGTAGTTGTTGTTGGAGCAGCTGTGGTTGTTGTGGGTGCAGCTGTGGTTGAGGGAGTGTTTGTTGTTGTTGTTGTTGAGGAAGCTGTGGTTGTTGTTGAGGAAGCTGTAGTTGTGGCCGCAGTTGTGGTTGTTGTTGGGGAGACAGTTGTTGTTGTTGGCGCAGTTGTGGTTGTTGTTGGAGCACCTGTAGTTGTTGTTGGAGCAGTTGTGGTTGTTGTTGGGGCAGCTGTGGTTGTTGTGTGTGCAGTTGTGGCTGTTGTTGCTGTTGGGGAATCTGTGGTTGTTGTTGGAGCAGCTGTAGTTGTTGTTGGAGCAGCTGTGGTTGTTGTGGATGCAGTTGTGGTAGTTGTTGGGGCGAGAGTTGTGGTTGTTCTTGGAACAGCTGTAGTTGTTGGAGCACCTGTACTTGAGGGTGCAGTTGTTGTTGTTGGTGGCAAAGCTGTGGTTGTTGTTGGAGCAGCTGTGGTTGTTGTTGGAGCAGTTGTGGTTGTTGTTGGAGCAGCTGTAGTTGTTGTTGGAGCAGCTGTGGTTGTTGTGGGTGCAGCTGTGGTTGTTGTTGGAGCAGCTGTAGTTGTTGTGGGTGCAGCTGTGGTTGAGGGTGTTGTTGTTGTTGTTGTTTGGGAAGCTGTGGTTGTTGTTGGGGCAGCTGTAGTTGTTGTTGGCGAAGCTGTGGTTGTTGTGGCCTCAGTTGTGGTTGTTGTTGGAGCAGCTGTGGTTGTTGTGGGTGCAGTTGTGGTAGTTGTTGGAGCAGCTGTGGTTGTTGTTGGAGCAGCTGTGGTTGAGGGTGTTGTTGTTTTTGTTGTTGAGGAAGCTGTGGTTGTTGTTGGGGCAGCTGTAGTTGTTGTTGGCGAAGCTGTGGTTGTTGTGGCCTCAGTTGTGGTTGTTGTTGGAGCAGTTGTGGTTGTTGTTGGAGCAGCTGTAGTTGTTGTTGGAGCAGCTGCAGTTGTGGCCACAGTTGTTGTTGTTGTTGGAGCAGCTGTGGTTGAAGGTGTTGTTGTTTTTGTTGTTGAGGAAGCTGTTGGGGCAGCTGTAGTTGTTGTTGGAGCAGCTGTGGTTGTTGTGGTTGCAGCTATGGTTGAGGGTGTTGTTGTTGTTGTTGGGGAAGCTGTGGTTGTTGTTGGAGCAGCTGTAGTTGTTGTTGGAGCAGCTGCAGTTGTGGCCACAGTTGTGGTTGTTGTTAGAGCAGTTGTGGTTGTTGTTGGAGCAGCTGTAGTGGTTGTTGGAGCAGCTGTGGTTGTTGTGGTTGCAGCTGTGGTTGAGGGTGTTGTTGTTGTTGTTGTTGAGGAAGCTGTGGTTGTTGTTGGAACAGCTGTAGTTGTTGTGGGTGCAGCTGTGGTTGAAGGTGTTGTTGTTGTTGTTGTTGAGGAAGCTGTGGTTGTTGTTGGAACAGCTGTAGTTGTTGTTGGAGCAGCTGTGGTTGTTGTTGGGGAAGCTGTGGTTGTTGTGGGTGCAGTTGTGGTAGTTGTTGGAGCAGCTGTGGTTGGTGTTGGAGCAGCTGTGGTTGTTGTGGCCTCAGTTGTGGTTGTTGTTGGAGCAGTTGTAGTTGTTGTTGGAGCAGCTGTGGTTGTTGTGGGTGCAGTTGTGGTAGTTGTTGGAGCAGCTGTGGTTGTTGTTGGAGCAGCTGTGGTTGAGGGTGTTGTTGTTTTTGTTGTTGAGGAAGCTGTGGTTGTTGTTGGGGCAGCTGTAGTTGTTGTTGGCGAAGCTGTGGTTGTTGTGGCCTCAGTTGTGGTTGTTGTTGGAGCAGTTGTGGTTGTTGTTGGAGCAGCTGTAGTTTTTGTTGGAGCAGCTGTAGTTGTGGCCACAGTTGATGTTGTTGTTGGAGCAGCTGTGTTTGTTGTGGGTGCAATTGTGGTAGTTGTTGGGGAGACAGTTGTGGTTGTTGTTGGAGCAGTTGTGGTTGTTGTTGGAGCAGCTGTAGTTGTTGTTGGAGCAGCTGTGGTTGTTGTGGGTGCAGCTGTGGTTGTTGTTGGAGCAGCTGTAGTTGTTGTGGGTGCAGCTGTGGTTGAGGGTGTTGTTGTTGTTGTTGTTTGGGAAGCTGTGGTTGTTGTTGGGGCAGCTGTAGTTGTTGTTGGCGAAGCTGTGGTTGTTGTGGCCTCAGTTGTGGTTGTTGTTGGAGCAGTTGTGGTTGTTGTTGGAGCAGCTGTGGTTGTTGTGGGTGCAGTTGTGGTAGTTGTTGGAGCAGCTGTGGTTGTTGTTGGAGCAGCTGTGGTTGAGGGTGTTGTTGTTTTTGTTGTTGAGGAAGCTGTGGTTGTTGTTGGGGCAGCTGCAGTTGTTGTTGGCGAAGCTGTGGTTGTTGTTGGAGCAGCTGTAGTAGTTGTTTGAGCAGCTGTGTTTGTTGTGGGTGCAATTGTGGTAGTTGTTGGGGAGACAGTTGTGGTTGTTGTTGGAGCAGTTGTGGTTGTTGTTGGAGCAGCTGTAGTTGTTGTTGGAGCAGCTGTGGTTGTTGTTGGGGAAGCTGTGGTTGGTGTTGGAGCAGCTGTGGTTGTTGTGGCCTCAGTTGTGGTTGTTGTTGGAGCAGTTGTAGTTGTTGTTGGAGCAGCTGTGGTTGTTGTGGGTGCAGTTGTGGTAGTTGTTGGAACAGCTGTGGTTGTTGTTGGAGCAGCTGTGGTTGAGGGTCTTGTTGTTTTTGTTGTTGAGGAAGCTGTGGTTGTTGTTGGGGCAGCTGTAGTTGTTGTTGGCGAAGCTGTGGTTGTTGTGGCCTCAGTTGTGGTTGTTGTTGGAGCAGTTGTGGTTGTTGTTGGAGCAGCTGTAGTTGTTGTTGGAGCAGCTGCAGTTGTGGCCACAGTTGTTGTTGTTGTTGGAGCAGCTGTGTTTGTTGTGGGTGCAATTGTGGTAGTTGTTGGGGAGACAGTTGTGGTTGTTGTTGGAGCAGTTGTGGTTGTTGTTGGAGCAGCTGTAGTTGTTGTTGGAGCAGCTGTGGTTGTTGTGGGTGCAGCTGTGGTTGTTGTTGGAGCAGCTGTAGTTGTTGTGGGTGCAGCTGTGGTTGAGGGTGTTGTTGTTGTTGTTGTTTGGGAAGCTGTGGTTGTTGTTGGGGCAGCTGTAGTTGTTGTGGGAGCAGCTGTGGTTGTTGTTGGGGCAGCTGTAGTTGTTGTTGGAGCAGCTGTGGTTGAGGGAGTTGTTGTTGTTGTTGTTGTTGTTGTGGAAGTTGTGGTTGTTGTTGGGGCAGCTGTAGTTGTTGTTGGAGCAGCTGTGGTTGAGGGAGTTGTTGTTGTTGTTGTTGTTGTTGATGATGAAGCTGTGGTTGTTGTTGGGGCAGCTGTGGTTGTTGTTGGTGCAGTTGTGGCTGTTGTTACGGCGGCAGTTGTGGTTGGCGCAGTTGTGGTTGTGGGTGTTGGAGCAGCGGTTGTTGTTTTTGGAGCACCTGTAGTTGAGGGTGCAGTTGTTGTTGTTGTTGCTGTTGGGGAAGCTGTGGTTGTTGTGGCCTCAGTTGTGGTTGTTGTTGGAGCAGTTGTGGTTGTTGTTGGAGCAGCTGTAGTTGTTGTTGGAGCAGCTGCACTTGTGGCCACAGTTGTTGTTGTTGTTGGAGCAGCTGTGGTTGAGGGTGTTGTTGTTTTTGTTGTTGAGGAAGCTGTGGTTGTTGTTGGGGCAGCTGTAGTTGTTGTTGGCGAAGCTGTGGTTGTTGTGGCCTCAGTTGTGGTTGTTGTTGGAGCAGTTGTGGTTGTTGTTGGAGCAGCTGTAGTTGTTGTTGGAGCAGCTGCAGTTGTGGCCACAGTTGTGGTTGTTGTTGGAGCAGCTGTAGTTGTTGTTGGAGCAGCTGCAGTTGTGGCCACAGTTGTGGTTGTTGTTAGAGCAGTTGTGGTTGTTGTTGGAGCAGCTGTAGTGGTTGTTGGAGCAGCTGTGGTTGTTGTGGGTGCAGCTGTGGTTGAGGGTGTTGTTGTTGTTGGTGGTGGCAAAGCTGTGGTTGTTGTTGGAGCAGCTGTACTTGTTGTGGGTGCAGCTGTGGTTGAGGGTGTTGTTGTTGTTGGGGAAGCTGTGGTTGGTGTTGGAGCAGCTGTAGTTGTTGTTGGAGCAGCTGTGGTTGTTGTGGGAGCAGCTGTAGTTGTTGTTGGAGCGGCTGTAGTTGTTGTTGGAGCAGCTGTGGTTGTTGTGGGTGCAGCTGTGGTTGTTGTTGGAGCAGCTGTAGTTGTTGTGGGTGCAGCTGTGGTTGAGGGTGTTGTTGTTGTTGTTGTTTGGGAAGCTGTGGTTGTTGTTGGGGCAGCTGTAGTTGTTGTGGGAGCAGCTGTGGTTGTTGTTGGGGCAGCTGTAGTTGTTGTTGGAGCAGCTGTGGTTGAGGGAGTTGTTGTTGTTGTTGTTGTTGAGGAAGTTGTGGTTGTTGTTGGGGCAGCTGTAGTTGTTGTTGGAGCAGCTGTGGTTGAGGGAGTTGTTGTTGTTGTTGTTGTTGTTGATGAAGCTGTGGTTGTTGTTGGGGCAGCTGTGGTTGTTGTTGGTGCAGTTGTGGCTGTTGTTACGGCGGCAGTTGTGGTTGGCGCAGTTGTGGTTGTGGGTGTTGGAGCAGCGGTTGTTGTTGTTGGAGCACCTGTAGTTGAGGGTGCAGTTGTTGTTGTTGTTGCCGTTGGGGAAGCTGTGGTTGTTGTTGGAGCAGTTGTGGTTGTTGTTGGAGCAGCTGTAGTTGTTGTTGGAGCAGCTGCAGTTGTGGCCACAGTTGTTGTTGTTGTTGGAGCAGCTGTGGTTGAAGGTGTTGTTGTTTTTGTTGTTGAGGAAGCTGTTGGGGCAGCTGTAGTTGTTGTTGGAGCAGCTGTAGTTGTTGTTGGAGCAGCTTCAGTTGTGGCCACAGTTGTGGTTGTTGTTAGAGCACCTGTAGTTGAGGGTGCAGTTGTTGTTGTTGTTGCTGTTGAGGAAGCTGTGGTTGTTGTTCTAGCAGCTGCAGTTGTGGCCACAGTAGTGGTTGTTGTTGGAGCAGCTGTAGTTGTTGTTGGAGCAGCTGTGGTTGTTGTGGGTGCAGCTGTGGTTGTTGTTGGAGCAGCTGTGGTTGTTGTGGGTGCAGTTGTGGTAGTTGTTGGGGCGGCAGTTGTTGTTGTTGTTGGAACAGCTGTAGTTGTTGTTGGAGCACCTGTAGTTGATGGTGTAGTTGTTGTTGTTGTTGGGGAAGCTGTGGTTGTTGTTGGAGCAGCTGTAGTTGTTGTTGTTGTTGGAGCAGCTGTGGTTGAAGGTGTTGTTGTTTTTGTTGTTGAGGAAGCTGTTGGGGCAGCTGTACTTGTTGTTGGAGCAGCTGTGGTTGTTGTGGGTGCAGTTGTGGTAGTTGTTGGAGCAGCTGTGGTTGTTGTTGGAGCAGCTGTGGTTGAGGGTGTTGTTGTTTTTGTTGTTGAGGAAGCTGTGGTTGTTGTTGGGGCAGCTGTAGTTGTTGTTGGCGAAGCTGTGGTTGTTGTGGGTGCAATTGTGGTAGTTGTTGGGGAGACAGTTGTGGTTGTTGTTGGAGCAGTTGTGGTTGTTGTTGGAGCAGCTGTAGTTGTTGTTGGAGCAGCTGTGGTTGTTGTGGGTGCAGCTGTGGTTGTTGTTGGAGCAGCTGTAGTTGTTGTGGGTGCAGCTGTGGTTGAGGGTGTTGTTGTTGTTGTTGTTTGGGAAGCTGTGGTTGTTGTTGGGGCAGCTGTAGTTGTTGTTGGCGAAGCTGTGGTTGTTGTGGCCTCAGTTGTGGTTGTTGTTGGAGCAGTTGTGGTTGTTGTTGGAGCAGCTGTGGTTGTTGTGGGTGCAGTTGTGGTAGTTGTTGGAGCAGCTGTGGTTGTTGTTGGAGCAGCTGTGGTTGAGGGTGTTGTTGTTTTTGTTGTTGAGGAAGCTGTGGTTGTTGTTGGGGCAGCTGTAGTTGTTGTTGGAGCAGCTGTAGTTGTTGTTGGAGCAGCTGCAGTTGTGGCCACAGTTGTTGTTGTTGTTGGAGCAGCTGTGGTTGAAGGTGTTGTTGTTTTTGTTGTTGAGGAAGCTGTTGGGGCAGCTGTAGTTGTTGTTGGAGCAGCTGTGGTTGTTGTGGTTGCAGCTATGGTTGAGGGTGTTGTTGTTGTTGTTGGAGAAGCTGTGGTTGTTGTTGGAGCAGCTGTAGTTGTTGTTGGAGCAGCTGCAGTTGTGGCCACAGTTGTGGTTGTTGTTAGAGCAGTTGTGGTTGTTGTTGGAGCAGCTGTAGTGGTTGTTGGAGCAGCTGTGGTTGTTGTGGTTGCAGCTGTGGTTGAGGGTGTTGTTGTAGTTGTTGGGGAAGCTGTGGTTGTTGTTGGAGCAGCTGTAGTAGTTGTTTGAGCAGCTGTGTTTGTTGTGGGTGCAATTGTGGTAGTTGTTGGGGAGACAGTTGTGGTTGTTGTTGGAGCAGCTGTAGTTGTTGTGGGTGCAGCTGTGGTTGAAGGTGTTGTTGTTGTTGTTGTTGAGGAAGCTGTGGTTGTTGTTGGAACAGCTGTAGTTGTTGTTGGAGCAGCTGTGGTTGTTGTTGGGGAAGCAGTTGTGGTTGTTGTGGGTGCAGTTGTGGTAGTTGTTGGAGCAGCTGTGGTTGGTGTTGGAGCAGCTGTGGTTGTTGTGGCCTCAGTTGTGGTTGTTGTTGGAGCAGTTGTAGTTGTTGTTGGAGCAGCTGTGGTTGTTGTGGGTGCAGTTGTGGTAGTTGTTGGAGCAGCTGTGGTTGTTGTTGTAGCAGCTGTGGTTGAGGGTGTTGTTGTTTTTGTTGTTGAGGAAGCTGTGGTTGTTGTTGGGGAAGCTGTAGTTGTTGTTGGCGAAGCTGTGGTTGTTGTGGCCTCAGTTGTGGTTGTTGTTGGAGCAGCTGTAGTTGTTGTTGGAGCAGCTGCAGTTGTGGCCACAGTTGTTGTTGTTGTTGGAGCAGCTGTGTTTGTTGTGGGTGCAATTGTGGTAGTTGTTGGGGAGACAGTTGTGGTTGTTGTTGGAGCAGTTGTGGTTGTTGTTGGAGCAGCTGTAGTTGTTGTTGGAGCAGCTGTGGTTGTTGTGGGTGCAGCTGTGGTTGTTGTTGGAGCAGCTGTAGTTGTTGTGGGTGCAGCTGTGGTTGAGGGTGTTGTTGTTGTTGTTGTTTGGGAAGCTGTGGTTGTTGTTGGGGCAGCTGTAGTTGTTGTTGGCGAAGCTGTGGTTGTTGTGGCCTCAGTTGTGGTTGTTGTTGGAGCAGTTGTGGTTGTTGTTGGAGCAGCTGTGGTTGTTGTGGGTGCAGTTGTGGTAGTTGTTGGAGCAGCTGTGGTTGTTGTTGGAGCAGCTGTGTTTGAGGGTGTTGTTGTTTTTGTTGTTGAGGAAGCTGTGGTTGTTGTTGGGGCAGCTGTAGTTGTTGTTGGCGAAGCTGTGGTTGTTGTTGGAGCAGCTGTAGTAGTTGTTTGAGCAGCTGTGTTTGTTGTGGGTGCAATTGTGGTAGTTGTTGGGGAGACAGTTGTGGTTGTTGTTGGAGCAGTTGTGGTTGTTGTTGGAGCAGCTGTAGTTGTTGTGGGTGCAGCTGTGGTTGAGGGTGTTGTTGTTGTTGTTGTTGAGGAAGCTGTGGTTGTTGTTGGAACAGCTGTAGTTGTTGTTGGAGCAGCTGTGGTTGTTGTTGGGGAAGCTGTGGTTGGTGTTGGAGCAGCTGTGGTTGTTGTGGCCTCAGTTGTAGTTGTTGTTGGAGCAGCTGTGGTTGTTGTGGCCTCAGTTGTGGTTGTTGTTGGAGCAGCTGTAGTTGTTGTTGGAGCAGCTGCAGTTGTGGCCACAGTTGTTGTTGTTGTTGGAGCAGCTGTGGTTGTTGTGGGTGCAATTGTGGTAGTTGTTGGGGAGACAGTTGTGGTTGTTGTTGGAGCAGTTGTGGTTGTTGTTGGAGCAGCTGTAGTTGTTGTTGGAGCAGCTGTGGTTGTTGTGGGTGCAGTTGTGGTTGTTGTTGGGGCAGCTGTAGTTGTTGTTGGAGCAGCTGTGGTTAAGGGAGTTGTTGTTGTTGTTGTTGTTGGGGAAGTTGTGGTTGTTGTTGGGGCAGCTGTAGTTGTTGTTGGAGCAGCTGTGGTTGAGGGAGTTGTTGTTGTTGTTGTTGTTGTTGATGATGAAGCTGTGGTTGTTGTTGGGGCAGCTGTGGTTATTGTTGGTGCAGTTGTGGCTGTTGTTACGGCGGCAGTTGTGGTTGGCGCAGTTGTGGTTGTGGGTGTTGGAGCAGCGGTTGTTGTTGTTGGAGCACCTGTAGTTGAGGGTGCAGTTGTTGTTGTTGTTGCTGTTGGGGAAGCTGTGGTTGTTGTGGCCTCAGTTGTGGTTGTTGTTGGAGCAGTTGTGGTTGTTGTTGGAGCAGCTGTAGTTGTTGTTGGAGCAGCTGCACTTGTGGCCACAGTTGTTGTTGTTGTTGGAGCAGCTGTGGTTGAGGGTGTTGTTGTTTTTGTTGTTGAGGAAGCTGTGGTTGTTGTTGGGGCAGCTGTAGTTGTTGTTGGAGCAGCTGTAGTTGTTGTTGGAGCAGCTGCAGTTGTGGCCACAGTTGTGGTTGTTGTTGGAGCAGCTGTAGTTGTTGTTGGAGCAGCTGCAGTTGTGGCCACAGTTGTGGTTGTTGTTAGAGCAGTTGTGGTTGTTGTTGGAGCAGCTGTAGTGGTTGTTGGAGCAGCTGTGGTTGTTGTGGGTGCAGCTGTGGTTGAGGGTGTTGTTGTTGTTGGTGGTGGCAAAGCTGTGGTTGTTGTTGGAGCAGCTGTACTTGTTGTGGGTGCAGCTGTGGTTGAGGGTGTTGTTGTTGTTGGGGAAGCTGTGGTTGGTGTTGGAGCAGCTGTAGTTGTTGTTGGAGCAGCTGTGGTTGTTGTGGGAGCAGCTGTAGTTGTTGTTGGAGCAGCTGTAGTTGTTGTTGGAGCAGCTGTGGTTGTTGTGGGTGCAGCTGTGGTTGTTGTTGGAGCAGCTGTAGTTGTTGTGGGTGCAGCTGTGGTTGAGGGTGTTGTTGTTGTTGTTGTTTGGGAAGCTGTGGTTGTTGTTGGGGCAGCTGTAGTTGTTGTGGGAGCAGCTGTGGTTGTTGTTGGGGCAGCTGTAGTTGTTGTTGGAGCAGCTGTGGTTGAGGGAGTTGTTGTTGTTGTTGTTGTTGAGGAAGTTGTGGTTGTTGTTGGGGCAGCTGTAGTTGTTGTTGGAGCAGCTGTAGTTGTTGTTGGAGCAGCTGTGGTTGTTGTGGGTGCAGCTGTGGTTGTTGTTGGAGCAGCTGTAGTTGTTGTGGGTGCAGCTGTGGTTGAGGGTGTTGTTGTTGTTGTTGTTTGGGAAGCTGTGGTTGTTGTTGGGGCAGCTGTAGTTGTTGTTGGCGAAGCTGTGGTTGTTGTGGCCTCAGTTGTGGTTGTTGTTGGAGCAGTTGTGGTTGTTGTTGGAGCAGCTGTGGTTGTTGTGGGTGCAGTTGTGGTAGTTGTTGGAGCAGCTGTGGTTGTTGTTGGAGCAGCTGTGGTTGAGGGTGTTGTTGTTTTTGTTGTTGAGGAAGCTGTGGTTGTTGTTGGGGCAGCTGTAGTTGTTGTTGGCGAAGCTGTGGTTGTTGTGGCCTCAGTTGTGGTTGTTGTTGGAGCAGTTGTGGTTGTTGTTGGAGCAGCTGTAGTTGTTGTTGGAGCAGCTGCAGTTGTGGCCACAGTTGTTGTTGTTGTTGGAGCAGCTGTGGTTGAAGGTGTTGTTGTTTTTGTTGTTGAGGAAGCTGTTGGGGCAGCTGTAGTTGTTGTTGGAGCAGCTGTGGTTGTTGTTGGAGCAGCTGTAGTTGTTGTCGGAGCAGCTGCAGTTGTGGCCACAGTTGTGGTTGTTGTTAGAGCAGTTGTGGTTGTTGTTGGAGCAGCTGTAGTGGTTGTTGGAGCAGCTGTGGTTGTTGTGGTTGCAGCTGTGGTTGAGGGTGTTGTTGTAGTTGTTGGGGAAGCTGTGGTTGTTGTTGGAGCAGCTGTAGTAGTTGTTTGAGCAGCTGTGTTTGTTGTGGGTGCAATTGTGGTAGTTGTTGGGGAGACAGTTGTGGTTGTTGTTGGAGCAGCTGTAGTTGTTGTGGGTGCAGCTGTGGTTGAAGGTGTTGTTGTTGTTGTTGTTGATGAAGCTGTGGTTGTTGTTGGAACAGCTGTAGTTGTTGTTGGAGCAGCTGTGGTTGTTGTTTGGGAAGCAGTTGTGGTTGTTGTGGGTGCAGTTGTGGTAGTTGTTGGAGCAGCTGTGGTTGGTGTTGGAGCAGCTGTGGTTGTTGTGGCCTCAGTTGTGGTTGTTGTTGGAGCAGTTGTAGTTGTTGTTGGAGCAGCTGTGGTTGTTGTGGGTGCAGTTGTGGTAGTTGTTGGAGCAGCTGTGGTTGTTGTTGTAGCAGCTGTGGTTGAGGGTGTTGTTGTTTTTGTTGTTGAGGAAGCTGTGGTTGTTGTTGGGGCAGCTGTAGTTGTTGTTGGCGAAGCTGTGGTTGTTGTGGCCTCAGTTGTGGTTGTTGTTGGAGCAGCTGTAGTTGTTGTTGGAGCAGCTGCAGTTGTGGCCACAGTTGTTGTTGTTGTTGGAGCAGCTGTGTTTGTTGTGGGTGCAATTGTGGTAGTTGTTGGGGAGACAGTTGTGGTTGTTGTTGGAGCAGTTGTGGTTGTTGTTGGAGCAGCTGTAGTTGTTGTTGGAGCAGCTGTGGTTGTTGTGGGTGCAGCTGTGGTTGTTGTTGGAGCAGCTGTAGTTGTTGTGGGTGCAGCTGTGGTTGAGGGTGTTGTTGTTGTTGTTGTTTGGGAAGCTGTGGTTGTTGTTGGGGCAGCTGTAGTTGTTGTTGGCGAAGCTGTGGTTGTTGTGGCCTCAGTTGTGGTTGTTGTTGGAGCAGTTGTGGTTGTTGTTGGAGCAGCTGTGGTTGTTGTGGGTGCAGTTGTGGTAGTTGTTGGAGCAGCTGTGGTTGTTGTTGGAGCAGCTGTGGTTGAGGGTGTTGTTGTTTTTGTTGTTGAGGAAGCTGTGGTTGTTGTTGGGGCAGCTGTAGTTGTTGTTGGCGAAGCTGTGGTTGTTGTTGGAGCAGCTGTAGTAGTTGTTTGAGCAGCTGTGTTTGTTGTGGGTGCAATTGTGGTAGTTGTTGGGGAGACAGTTGTGGTTGTTGTTGGAGCAGTTGTGGTTGTTGTTGGAGCAGCTGTAGTTGTTGTGGGTGCAGCTGTGGTTGAGGGTGTTGTTGTAGTTGTTGGGGAAGCTGTGGTTGTTGTTGGAGCAGCTGTAGTAGTTGTTTGAGCAGCTGTGGTTGTTGTTGGGGAAGCTGTGGTTGGTGTTGGAGCAGCTGTGGTTGTTGTGGCCTCAGTTGTAGTTGTTGTTGGAGCAGCTGTGGTTGTTGTGGCCTCAGTTGTGGTTGTTGTTGGAGCAGTTGTGGTTGTTGTTGGAGCAGCTGTAGTTGTTGTTGGAGCAGCTGCAGTTGTGGCCACAGTTGTTGTTGTTGTTGGAGCAGCTGTGGTTGTTGTGGGTGCAATTGTGGTAGTTGTTGGGGAGACAGTTGTGGTTGTTGTTGGAGCAGTTGTGGTTGTTGTTGGAGCAGCTGTAGTTGTTGTTGGAGCGGCTGTGGTTGTTGTCGGTGCAGCTGTGGTTGAGGGTGTTGTTGTTGTTGGGGAAGCTGTGGTTGGTGTTGGAGCAGCTGTGGTTGTTGTGGCCTCAGTTGTGGTTGTTGTTGGAGCAGTTGTAGTTGTTGTTGGAGCAGCTGTGGTTGTTGTGGGTGCAGTTGTGGTAGTTGTTGGAGCAGCTGTGGTTGTTGTTGGAGCAGCTGTGGTTGAGGGTGTTGTTGTTTTTGTTGTTGAGGAAGCTGTGGTTGTTGTTGGGGCAGCTGTAGTTGTTGTTGGAGCAGCTGTAGTTGTTGTTGGAGCAGCTGTGGTTGTGGCCACAGTTGTGGTTGTTGTTGGAACAGCTGTAGTTGTTGTTGGAGCAGCTGCAGTTGTGGCCACAGTTGTGGTTGTTGTTGGAACAGCTGTAGTTGTTGTTGGAGCAGCTGTGGTTGTTGTTGGGGCAGCTGTAGTTGTTGTTGGAGCAGCTGTGGTTGAGGGAGTTGTTGTTGTTGTTGTTGTTGTTGAGGAAGTTGTGGTTGTTGTTGGGGCAGCTGTAGTTGTTGTGGGTGCAGCTGTGGTTGAGGGTGTTATTGTTGTTGGGGAAGCTGTGGTTGTTGTGGGTGCAATTGTGGTAGTTGTTGGGGAGACAGTTGTGGTTGTTGTTGGAGCAGCTGTAGTTGTTGTTGGAGCAGCTGCAGTTGTGGCCACAGTTGTGGTTGTTGTTAGAGCAGTTGTGGTTGTTGTTGGAGCAGCTGTAGTGGTTGTTGGAGCAGCTGTGGTTGTTGTGGGTGCAGCTGTGGTTGAGGGTGTTGTTGTTGTTGGTGGTGGCAAAGCTGTGGTTGTTGTTGGAGCAGCTGTACTTGTTGTGGGTGCAGCTGTGGTTGAGGGTGTTGTTGTTGTTGGGGAAGCTGTGGTTGGTGTTGGAGCAGCTGTAGTTGTTGTTGGAGCAGCTGTGGTTTTTGTGGGAGCAGCTGTAGTTGTTGTTGGAGCAGCTGCAGTTGTGGCCACAGTTGTGGTTGTTGTTGGAACAGCTGTAGTTGTTGTTGGAGCAGCTGTGGTTGTTGTTGGGGCAGCTGTAGTTGTTGTTGGAGCAGCTGTGGTTGTTGTGGGAGCAGCTGTAGTTGTTGTTGGAGCAGCTGCAGTTGTGGCCACAGTTGTGGTTGTTGTTGGAACAGCTGTAGTTGTTGTTGGTGCAGTTGTGGCTGTTGTTACGGCGGCAGTTGTGGTTGGCGCAGTTGTGGTTGTGGGTGTTGGAGCAGCGGTTGTTGTTGTTGGAGCACCTGTAGTTGAGGGTGCAGTTGTTGTTGTTGTTGCCGTTGGGGAAGCTGTGGTTGTTGTTGGAGCAGTTGTGGTTGTTGTTGGAGCAGCTGTAGTTGTTGTTGGAGCAGCTGCAGTTGTGGCCACAGTTGTTGTTGTTGTTGGAGCAGCTGTGGTTGAAGGTGTTGTTGTTTTTGTTGTTGAGGAAGCTGTTGGGGCAGCTGTAGTTGTTGTTGGAGCAGCTGTGGTTGTTGTGGTTGCAGCTATGGTTGAGGGTGTTGTTGTTGTTGTTGGGGAAGCTGTGGTTGTTGTTGGAGCAGCTGTAGTTGTTGTTGGAGCAGCTGCAGTTGTGGCCACAGTTGTGGTTGTTGTTAGAGCAGTTGTGGTTGTTGTTGGAGCAGCTGTAGTGGTTGTTGGAGCAGCTGTGGTTGTTGTGGTTGCAGCTGTGGTTGAGGGTGTTGTTGTAGTTGTTGGGGAAGCTGTGGTTGTTGTTGGAGCAGCTGTAGTAGTTGTTTGAGCAGCTGTGTTTGTTGTGGGTGCAATTGTGGTAGTTGTTGGGGAGACAGTTGTGGTTGTTGTTGGAGCAGTTGTGGTTGTTGTTGGGGCAGCTGTAGTTGTTGTGGGTTCAGCTGTGGTTGAGGGTGTTGTTGTTGTTGTTGTTGAGGAAGCTGTGGTTGTTGTTGGAACAGCTGTAGTTGTTGTTGGAGCAGCTGTGGTTGTTGTTGGGGAAGCTGTGGTTGGTGTTGGAGCAGCTGTGGTTGTTGTGGCCTCAGTTGTGGTTGTTGTTGGAGCAGCTGTAGTTGTTGTTGGAGCAGCTGTGGTTGTTGTTGGGGAAGCTGTGGTTGGTGTTGGAGCAGCTGTGGTTGTTGTGGCCTCAGTTGTGGTTGTTGTTAGAGCAGTTGTGGTTGTTGTTGGAGCAGCTGTAGTGGTTGTTGGAGCAGCTGTGGTTGTTGTGGGTGCAGCTGTGGTTGAGGGTGTTGTTGTTGTTGGTGGTGGCAAAGCTGTGGTTGTTGTTGGAGCAGCTGTACTTGTTGTGGGTGCAGCTGTGGTTGAGGGTGTTGTAGTTGTTGGGGAAGCTGTGGTTGGTGTTGGAGCAGCTGTAGTTGTTGTTGGAGCAGCTGTGGTTGTTGTGGGAGCAGCTGTAGTTGTTGTTGGAGCAGCTGTAGTTGTTGCTGGAGCAGCTGTGGTTGTTGTGGGTGCAGCTGTGGTTGTTGTTGGAGCAGCTGTAGTTGTTGTGGGTGCAGCTGTGGTTGAGGGAGTTGTTGTTGTTGTTGTTGTTGTTGTTGATGAAGCTGTGGTTGTTGTTGGGGCAGCTGTGGTTGTTGTTGGTGCAGTTGTGGCTGTTGTTACGGCGGCAGTTGTGGTTGGCGCAGTTGTGGTTGTGGGTGTTGGAGCAGCGGTTGTTGTTGTTGGAGCACCTGTAGTTGAGGGTGCAGTTGTTGTTGTTGTTGCCGTTGGGGAAGCTGTGGTTGTTGTTGGAGCAGTTGTGGTTGTTGTTGGAGCAGCTGTAGTTGTTGTTGGAGCAGCTGCAGTTGTGGCCACAGTTGTTGTTGTTGTTGGAGCAGCTGTGGTTGAAGGTGTTGTTGTTTTTGTTGTTGAGGAAGCTGTTGGGGCAGCTGTAGTTGTTGTTGGAGCAGCTGTGGTTGTTGTGGTTGCAGCTATGGTTGAGGGTGTTGTTGTTGTTGTTGTTTGGGAAGCTGTGGTTGTTGTTGGGGCAGCTGTAGTTGTTGTGGGAGCAGCTGTGGTTGTTGTTGGGGCAGCTGTAGTTGTTGTTGGAGCAGCTGTGGTTGAGGGAGTTGTTGTTGTTGTTGTTGTTGAGGAAGTTGTGGTTGTTGTTGGGGCAGCTGTAGTTGTTGTTGGAGCAGCTGTGGTTGAGGGAGTTGTTGTTGTTGTTGTTGTTGTTGATGAAGCTGTGGTTGTTGTTGGGGCAGCTGTGGTTGTTGTTGGTGCAGTTGTGGCTGTTGTTACGGCGGCAGTTGTGGTTGGCGCAGTTGTGGTTGTGGGTGTTGGAGCAGCGGTTGTTGTTGTTGGAGCACCTGTAGTTGAGGGTGCAGTTGTTGTTGTTGTTGCCGTTGGGGAAGTTGTGGTTGTTGTTGGAGCAGTTGTGGTTGTTGTTGGAGCAGCTGTAGTTGTTGTTGGAGCAGCTGC
Organism: Mchenga conophoros; assembly: GCF_057382185.1. Taxonomy (NCBI): domain Eukaryota; kingdom Metazoa; phylum Chordata; class Actinopteri; order Cichliformes; family Cichlidae; genus Mchenga; species Mchenga conophoros. The sequence continues at coordinate 1,788,018 of NC_140546.1, forward strand.
AGTTGTGGCCACAGTTGTTGTTGTTGTTGGAGCAGCTGTGGTTGAAGGTGTTGTTGTTTTTGTTGTTGAGGAAGCTGTTGGGGCAGCTGTAGTTGTTGTTGGAGCAGCTGTGGTTGTTGTGGTTGCAGCTATGGTTGAGGGTGTTGTTGTTGTTGTTGGGGAAGCTGTGGTTGTTGTTGGAGCAGCTGTAGTTGTTGTTGGAGCAGCTGCAGTTGTGGCCACAGTTGTGGTTGTTGTTAGAGCAGTTGTGGTTGTTGTTGGAGCAGCTGTAGTGGTTGTTGGAGCAGCTGTGGTTGTTGTGGTTGCAGCTGTGGTTGAGGGTGTTGTTGTAGTTGTTGGGGAAGCTGTGGTTGTTGTTGGAGCAGCTGTAGTAGTTGTTTGAGCAGCTGTGTTTGTTGTGGGTGCAATTGTGGTAGTTGTTGGGGAGACAGTTGTGGTTGTTGTTGGAGCAGTTGTGGTTGTTGTTGGAGCAGCTGTAGTTGTTGTGGGTGCAGCTGTGGTTGAGGGTGTTGTTGTTGTTGTTGTTGAGGAAGCTGTGGTTGTTGTTGGAACAGCTGTAGTTGTTGTTGGAGCAGCTGTGGTTGTTGTTGGGGAAGCTGTGGTTGGTGTTGGAGCAGCTGTGGTTGTTGTGGCCTCAGTTGTGGTTGTTGTTGGAGCAGTTGTAGTTGTTGTTGGAGCAGCTGTGGTTGTTGTGGGTGCAGTTGTGGTAGTTGTTGGAGCAGCTGTGGTTGTTGTTGGAGCAGCTGTGGTTGAGGGTGTTGTTGTTTTTGTTGTTGAGGAAGCTGTGGTTGTTGTTGGGGCAGCTGTAGTTGTTGTTGGCGAAGCTGTGGTTGTTGTGGCCTCAGTTGTGGTTGTTGTTGGAGCAGTTGTGGTTGTTGTTGGAGCAGCTGTAGTTGTTGTTGGAGCAGCTGCAGTTGTGGCCACAGTTGTTGTTGTTGTTGGAGCAGCTGTGTTTGTTGTTGGAGCAGCTGTAGTTGTTGTTGGAGCGGCTGTGGTTGTTGTTGGAGCGGCTGTGGTTGTTGTGGGTGCAGCTGTGGTTGTTGTTGGAGGAGCTGTAGTTGTTGTGGGTGCAGCTGTGGTTGAGGGTGTTGTTGTTGTTGTTGTTTGGGAAGCTGTGGTTGTTGTTGGGGCAGCTGTAGTTGTTGTGGGAGCAGCTGTGGTTGTTGTTGGGGCAGCTGTAGTTGTTGTTGGAGCAGCTGTGGTTGAGGGAGTTGTTGTTGTTGTTGTTGTTGTTGTTGTTGTTGTGGTTGTTGTTGGGGCAGCTGTAGTTGTTGTTGGAGCAGCTGTGGTTGAGGGAGTTGTTGTTGTTGTTGTTGTTGTTGATGAAGCTGTGGTTGTTGTTGGGGCAGCTGTGGTTGTTGTTGGTGCAGTTGTGGCTGTTGTTACGGCGGCAGTTGTGGTTGGCGCAGTTGTGGTTGTGGGTGTTGGAGCAGCGGTTGTTGTTGTTGGAGCACCTGTAGTTGAGGGTGCAGTTGTTGTTGTTGTTGCTGTTGGGGAAGCTGTGGTTGTTGTGGCCTCAGTTGTGGTTGTTGTTGGAGCAGTTGTGGTTGTTGTTGGAGCAGCTGTAGTTGTTGTTGGAGCAGCTGCACTTGTGGCCACAGTTGTTGTTGTTGTTGGAGCAGCTGTGGTTGAGGGTGTTGTTGTTTTTGTTGTTGAGGAAGCTGTGGTTGTTGTTGGGGCAGCTGTAGTTGTTGTTGGCGAAGCTGTGGTTGTTGTGGCCTCAGTTGTGGTTGTTGTTGGAGCAGTTGTGGTTGTTGTTGGAGCAGCTGTAGTTGTTGTTGGAGCAGCTGCAGTTGTGGCCACAGTTGTGGTTGTTGTTGGAGCAGCTGTAGTTGTTGTTGGAGCAGCTGCAGTTGTGGCCACAGTTGTGGTTGTTGTTAGAGCAGTTGTGGTTGTTGTTGGAGCAGCTGTAGTGGTTGATGGAGCAGCTGTGGTTGTTGTGGGTGCAGCTGTGGTTGAGGGTGTTGTTGTTGTTGGTGGTGGCAAAGCTGTGGTTGTTGTTGGAGCAGCTGTACTTGTTGTGGGTGCAGCTGTGGTTGAGGGTGTTGTTGTTGTTGGGGAAGCTGTGGTTGGTGTTGGAGCAGCTGTAGTTGTTGTTGGAGCAGCTGTGGTTGTTGTGGGAGCAGCTGTAGTTGTTGTTGGAGCAGCTGTGGTTGAGGGAGTTGTTGTGATTGTTGGGGCAACAGTTGTGGTTCTTGTTGTTTGGGCAACGGTTGTGGTTGTTGTTGGAGCAGCTGTAGTTGTTGTTGGAGCAGCTGTAGTTGTTGTTGGAGCAGCTGTGGTTGAGGGTGTTGTTGTTGTTGTTGGTGGCAAAGCTTTGGTTGTTGTTTGAGCAGCTGTGGTTGTTGTGGCCTCAGTTGTGGTTTTTGTGGGTGCAGTTGTGGTTGTTGTTGGAGTAGCTGTAGTTATTGTGGGTGCAGTTGTGGTAGTTGTTGGAACAGCTGTAGTTGTTGTGGGTGCAGCTGTGGTTGAGGGTGTTGTTGTTGTTGGTGGTGGCAAAGCTGTGGTTGTTGTTGGAGCAGCTGTAGTTGTTGTTGGAGCAGCTGTGGTTGAGGGTGTTGTTGTTGTTGTTGGTGGCAAAGATGTGGTTGTTGTTGGAGCAGCTGTAGTTGTTGTTGAAGCAGCTGTGGTTGTTGTGGGAGCAGCTGTAGTTGTTGTGGGTGCAGCTGTGGTTGAGGGTGTTATTGTTGTTGGGGAAGCTGTGGTTGTTGTGGGTGCAATTGTGGTAGTTGTTGGGGAGACAGTTGTGGTTGTTGTTGGAGCAGCTGTAGTTGTTGTTGGAGCAGCTGCAGTTGTGGCCACAGTTGTGGTTGTTGTTAGAGCAGTTGTGGTTGTTGTTGGAGCAGCTGTAGTGGTTGTTGGAGCAGCTGTGGTTGTTGTGGTTGCAGCTGTGGTTGAGGGAGTTGTTGTTGTTGTTGTTGTTGAGGAAGTTGTTGTAGTTGTTGGGGAAGCTGTGGTTGTTGTTGGAGCAGCTGTAGTTGTTGTTGGAGCAGCTGTGGTTGTTGTGGGTGCAGCTGTGGTTGTTGTTGGAGCAGCTGTAGTTGTTGTGGGTGCAGCTGTGGTTGAGGGTGTTGTTGTTGTTGTTGTTTGGGAAGCTGTGGTTGTTGTTGGGGCAGCTGTAGTTGTTGTTTGAGCAGCTGTGGTTGTTGTGGCCTCAGTTGTGGTTGTTGTGGGTGCAGTTGTGGTTGTTGTTGGAGTAGCTGTAGTTATTGTGGGTGCAGTTGTGGTAGTTGTTGGAACAGCTGTAGTTGTTGTGGGTGCAGCTGTGGTTGAGGGTGTTGTTGTTGTTGGTGGTGGCAAAGCTGTGGTTGTTGTTGGAGCAGCTGTAGTTGTTGTTGGAGCAGCTGTGGTTGAGGGTGTTGTTGTTGTTGTTGGTGGCAAAGATGTGGTTGTTGTTGGAGCAGCTGTAGTTGTTGTTGAAGCAGCTGTGGTTGTTGTGGGAGCAGCTGTAGTTGTTGTGGGTGCAGCTGTGGTTGAGGGTGTTATTGTTGTTGGGGAAGCTGTGGTTGTTGTGGGTGCAATTGTGGTAGTTGTTGGGGAGACAGTTGTGGTTGTTGTTGGAGCAGCTGTAGTTGTTGTTGGAGCAGCTGCAGTTGTGGCCACAGTTGTGGTTGTTGTTAGAGCAGTTGTGGTTGTTGTTGGAGCAGCTGTAGTGGTTGTTGGAGCAGCTGTGGTTGTTGTGGTTGCAGCTGTGGTTGAGGGAGTTGTTGTTGTTGTTGTTGTTGAGGAAGTTGTTGTAGTTGTTGGGGAAGCTGTGGTTGTTGTTGGAGCAGCTGTAGTTGTTGTTGGAGCAGCTGTGGTTGTTGTGGGTGCAGCTGTGGTTGTTGTTGGAGCAGCTGTAGTTGTTGTGGGTGCAGCTGTGGTTGAGGGTGTTGTTGTTGTTGTTGTTTGGGAAGCTGTGGTTGTTGTTGGGGCAGCTGTAGTTGTTGTGGGAGCAGCTGTGGTTGTTGTTGGGGCAGCTGTAGTTGTTGTTGGAGCAGCTGTGGTTGAGGGAGTTGTTGTTGTTGTTGTTGTTGTTGTTGAGGAAGTTGTGGTTGTTGTTGGGGCAGCTGTAGTTGTTGTTGGAGCAGCTGTGGTCGAGGGAGTTGTTGTCGTTGTTGTTGTTGTTGAGGAAGTTGTGGTTGTTGTTGGAGCAGCTGTAGTTGTTGTTGGAGCAGCTGTAGTTGTTGTTGGAGCAGCTGTGGTTGAGGGTGTTGTTGTTGTTGTTGTTGGTGGCAAAGCTTTGGTTGTTGTTTGAGCAGCTGTGGTTGTTGTGGCCTCAGTTGTGGTTGTTGTGGGTGCAGTTGTGGTTGTTGTTGGAGTAGCTGTAGTTATTGTGGGTGCAGTTGTGGTAGTTGTTGGAACAGCTGTAGTTGTTGTGGGTGCAGCTGTGGTTGAGGGTGTTGTTGTTGTTGGTGGTGGCAAAGCTGTGGTTGTTGTTGGAGCAGCTGTAGTTGTTGTTGGAGCAGCTGTGGTTGAGGGTGTTGTTGTTGTTGTTGGTGGCAAAGATGTGGTTGTTGTTGGAGCAGCTGTAGTTGTTGTTGGAGCAGCTGTGGTTGTTGTGGGAGCAGCTGTAGTTGTTGTGGGTGCAGCTGTGGTTGAGGGTGTTATTGTTGTTGGGGAAGCTGTGGTTGTTGTGGGTGCAATTGTGGTAGTTGTTGGGGAGACAGTTGTGGTTGTTGTTGGAGCAGCTGTAGTTGTTGTTGGAGCAGCTGCAGTTGTGGCCACAGTTGTGGTTGTTGTTAGAGCAGTTGTGGTTGTTGTTGGAGCAGCTGTAGTGGTTGTTGGAGCAGCTGTGGTTGTTGTGGTTGCAGCTGTGGTTGAGGGAGTTGTTGTTGTTGTTGTTGTTGAGGAAGTTGTTGTAGTTGTTGGGGAAGCTGTCGTTGTTGTTGGAGCAGCTGTAGTTGTTGTTGGAGCAGCTGTGGTTGTTGTTGGTGCAGCTGTGGTTGTTGTTGGAGCAGCTGTAGTTGTTGTGGGTGCAGCTGTGGTTGAGGGTGTTGTTGTTGTTGTTGTTTGGGAAGCTGTGGTTGTTGTTGGGGCAGCTGTAGTTGTTGTGGGAGCAGCTGTGGTTGTTGTTGGGGCAGCTGTAGTTGTTGTTGGAGCAGCTGTGGTTGAGGGAGTTGTTGTTGTTGTTGTTGTTGTTGAGGAAGTTGTGGTTGTTGTTGGGGCAGCTGTAGTTGTTGTTGGAGCAGCTGTGGTCAAGGGAGTTGTTGTCGTTGTTGTTGTTGTTGATGAAGCTGTGGTTGTTGTTGGGGCAGCTGTGGTTGTTGTTGGTGCAGTTGTGGCTGTTGTTACGGCGGCAGTTGTGATTGGCGCAGTTGTGGTTGTGGGTGTTGGAGCAGCGGTTGTTGTTGTTGGAGCACCTGTAGTTGAGGGTGCAGTTGTTGTTGTTGTTGCTGTTGGGGAAGCTGTGGTTGTTGTGGCCTCAGTTGTGGTTGTTGTTGGAGCAGTTGTGGTTGTTATTGGAGAAGCTGTAGTTGTTGTTGGAGCAGCTGCAGTTGTGGCCACAGTTGTTGTTGTTGTTGGAGCAGCTGTGGTTGAGGGTGTTGTTGTTTTTGTTGTTGAGGAAGCTGTGGTTGTTGTTGGGGCAGCTGTAGTTGTTGTTGGAGCAGCTGTAGTTGTTGTTGGAGCAGCTGTGGTTGAGGGTGTTGTTGTTGTTGTTGGTGGCAAAGCTGTGGTTGTTGTTTGAGCAGCTGTGGTTGTTGTGGCCTCAGTTGTGGTTGTTGTTGGAGCAGTTGTGGTTGTTGTTGGAGCAGCTGTAGTTGTTGTTGGAGCAGCTGTGGTTGTTGTGGCCTCAGTTGTGGTTGTTGTTGGAGCAGCTGTGGTTGTTGTTGGAGCAGCTGTGGTTGTTGTGGGTGCAGTTGTGGTTGTTGTTGGAGCAGCTGTGGTTATAGTGGGTGCAGTTTTGGTAGTTGTTGGAGCAGCTGTACTTGTTGTCGGTGCAGCTGTGGTTGAGGGTGTTGTTGTTGTTGGGGAAGCTGTGGTTGGTGTTGGAGCAGCTGTGGTTGTTGTGGCCTCAGTTGTGGTTGTTGTTGGAGCAGTTGTAGTTGTTGTTGGAGCAGCTGTGGTTGTTGTGGGTGCAGTTGTGGTAGTTGTTGGAGCAGCTGTGGTTGTTGTTGGAGCAGCTGTGGTTGAGGGTGTTGTTGTTTTTGTTGTTGAGGAAGCTGTGGTTGTTGTTGGGGCAGCTGTAGTTGTTGTTGGAGCAGCTGTAGTTGTTGTTGGAGCAGCTGTGGTTGTGGCCACAGTTGTGGTTGTTGTTGGAACAGCTGTAGTTGTTGTTGGAGCAGCTGCAGTTGTGGCCACAGTTGTGGTTGTTGTTGGAACAGCTGTAGTTGTTGTTGGAGCAGCTGTGGTTGTTGTTGGGGCAGCTGTAGTTGTTGTTGGAGCAGCTGTGGTTGAGGGAGTTGTTGTTGTTGTTGTTGTTGTTGAGGAAGTTGTGGTTGTTGTTGGGGCAGCTGTAGTTGTTGTGGGTGCAGCTGTGGTTGAGGGTGTTATTGTTGTTGGGGAAGCTGTGGTTGTTGTGGGTGCAATTGTGGTAGTTGTTGGGGAGACAGTTGTGGTTGTTGTTGGAGCAGCTGTAGTTGTTGTTGGAGCAGCTGCAGTTGTGGCCACAGTTGTGGTTGTTGTTAGAGCAGTTGTGGTTGTTGTTGGAGCAGCTGTAGTGGTTGTTGGAGCAGCTGTGGTTGTTGTGGGTGCAGCTGTGGTTGAAGGTGTTGTTGTTGTTGGTGGTGGCAAAGCTGTGGTTGTTGTTGGAGCAGCTGTACTTGTTGTGGGTGCAGCTGTGGTTGAGGGTGTTGTTGTTGTTGGGGAAGCTGTGGTTGGTGTTGGAGCAGCTGTAGTTGTTGTTGGAGCAGCTGTGGTTTTTGTGGGAGCAGCTGTAGTTGTTGTTGGAGCAGCTGCAGTTGTGGCCACAGTTGTGGTTGTTGTTGGAACAGCTGTAGTTGTTGTTGGAGCAGCTGTGGTTGTTGTTGGGGCAGCTGTAGTTGTTGTTGGAGCAGCTGTGGTTGTTGTGGGAGCAGCTGTAGTTGTTGTTGGAGCAGCTGCAGTTGTGGCCACAGTTGTGGTTGTTGTTGGAACAGCTGTAGTTGTTGTTGGTGCAGTTGTGGCTGTTGTTACGGCGGCAGTTGTGGTTGGCGCAGTTGTGGTTGTGGGTGTTGGAGCAGCGGTTGTTGTTGTTGGAGCACCTGTAGTTGAGGGTGCAGTTGTTGTTGTTGTTGCCGTTGGGGAAGCTGTGGTTGTTGTTGGAGCAGTTGTGGTTGTTGTTGGAGCAGCTGTAGTTGTTGTTGGAGCAGCTGCAGTTGTGGCCACAGTTGTTGTTGTTGTTGGAGCAGCTGTGGTTGAAGGTGTTGTTGTTTTTGTTGTTGAGGAAGCTGTTGGGGCAGCTGTAGTTGTTGTTGGAGCAGCTGTGGTTGTTGTGGTTGCAGCTATGGTTGAGGGTGTTGTTGTTGTTGTTGGGGAAGCTGTGGTTGTTGTTGGAGCAGCTGTAGTTGTTGTTGGAGCAGCTGCAGTTGTGGCCACAGTTGTGGTTGTTGTTAGAGCAGTTGTGGTTGTTGTTGGAGCAGCTGTAGTGGTTGTTGGAGCAGCTGTGGTTGTTGTGGTTGCAGCTGTGGTTGAGGGTGTTGTTGTAGTTGTTGGGGAAGCTGTGGTTGTTGTTGGAGCAGCTGTAGTAGTTGTTTGAGCAGCTGTGTTTGTTGTGGGTGCAATTGTGGTAGTTGTTGGGGAGACAGTTGTGGTTGTTGTTGGAGCAGTTGTGGTTGTTGGAGCAGCTGTGGTTGTTGTGGTTGCAGCTGTGGTTGAGGGTGTTGTTGTAGTTGTTGGGGAAGCTGTGGTTGTTGTTGGAGCAGCTGTAGTAGTTGTTTGAGCAGCTGTGTTTGTTGTGGGTGCAATTGTGGTAGTTGTTGGGGAAGCTGTGGTTGTTGTTGGAGCAGCTGTAGTAGTTGTTTGAGCAGCTGTGTTTGTTGTGGGTGCAATTGTGGTAGTTGTTGGGGAGACAGTTGTGGTTGTTGTTGGAGCAGCTGTAGTGGTTGTTGGAGCAGCTGTGGTTGTTGTGGTTGCAGCTGTGGTTGAGGGTGTTGTTGTAGTTGTTGGGGAAGCTGTGGTTGTTGTTGGAGCAGCTGTAGTAGTTGTTTGAGCAGCTGTGTTTGTTGTGGGTGCAATTGTGGTAGTTGTTGGGGAGACAGTTGTGGTTGTTGTTGGAGCAGTTGTGGTTGTTGTTGGAGCAGCTGTAGTTGTTGTGGGTGCAGCTGTGGTTGAGGGTGTTGTTGTTGTTGTTGTTGAGGAAGCTGTGGTTGTTGTTGGAACAGCTGTAGTTGTTGTTGGAGCAGCTGTGGTTGTTGTTGGGGAAGCTGTGGTTGGTGTTGGAGCAGCTGTGGTTGTTGTGGCCTCAGGTGTGGTTGTTGTTGGAGCAGTTGTAGTTGTTGTTGGAGCAGCTGTGGTTGTTGTGGGTGCAGTTGTGGTAGTTGTTGGAGCAGCTGTGGTTGTTGTTGGAGCAGCTGTGGTTGAGGGTGTTGTTGTTTTTGTTGTTGAGGAAGCTGTGGTTGTTGTTGGGGCAGCTGTAGTTGTTGTTGGCGAAGCTGTGGTTGTTGTGGCCTCAGTTGTGGTTGTTGTTGGAGCAGTTGTGGTTGTTGTTGGAGCAGCTGTAGTTGTTGTTGGAGCAGCTGTGGTTGTTGTGGGTGCAGCTGTGGTTGTTGTTGGAGCAGCTGTAGTTGTTGTGGGTGCAGCTGTGGTTGAGGGTGTTGTTGTTGTTGTTGTTTGGGAAGCTGTGGTTGTTGTTGGGGCAGCTGTAGTTGTTGTTGGCGAAGCTGTGGTTGTTGTGGCCTCAGTTGTGGTTGTTGTTGGAGCAGTTGTGGTTGTTGTTGGAGCAGCTGTGGTTGTTGTGGGTGCAGTTGTGGTAGTTGTTGGAGCAGCTGTGGTTGTTGTTGGAGCAGCTGTGGTTGAGGGTGTTGTTGTTTTTGTTGTTGAGGAAGCTGTGGTTGTTGTTGGGGCAGCTGTAGTTGTTGTTGGCGAAGCTGTGGTTGTTGTTGGAGCAGCTGTAGTAGTTGTTTGAGCAGCTGTGTTTGTTGTGGGTGCAATTGTGGTAGTTGTTGGGGAGACAGTTGTGGTTGTTGTTGGAGCAGTTGTGGTTGTTGTTGGAGCAGCTGTAGTTGTTGTGGGTGCAGCTGTGGTTGAGGGTGTTGTTGTTGTTGTTGTTGAGGAAGCTGTGGTTGTTGTTGGAACAGCTGTAGTTGTTGTTGGAGCAGCTGTGGTTGTTGTTGGGGAAGCTGTGGTTGGTGTTGGAGCAGCTGTGGTTGTTGTGGCCTCAGTTGTGGTTGTTGTTGGAGCAGTTGTAGTTGTTGTTGGAGCAGCTGTGGTTGTTGTGGGTGCAGTTGTGGTAGTTGTTGGAGCAGCTGTGGTTGTTGTTGGAGCAGCTGTGGTTGAGGGTGTTGTTGTTTTTGTTGTTGAGGAAGCTGTGGTTGTTGTTGGGGCAGCTGTAGTTGTTGTCGGCGAAGCTGTGGTTGTTGTGGCCTCAGTTGTGGTTGTTGTTGGAGCAGTTGTGGTTGTTGTTGGAGCAGCTGTAGTTGTTGTTGGAGCAGCTGCAGTTGTGGCCACAGTTGTTGTTGTTGTTGGAGCAGCTGTGTTTGTTGTGGGTGCAATTGTGGTAGTTGTTGGGGAGACAGTTGTGGTTGTTGTTGGAGCAGTTGTGGTTGTTGTTGGAGCAGCTGTAGTTGTTGTTGGAGCGGCTGTGGTTGTTGTGGGTGCAGCTGTGGTTGTTGTTGGAGCAGCTGTAGTTGTTGTGGGCTCAGCTGTGGTTGAGGGTGTTGTTGTTGTTGTTGTTTGGGAAGCTGTGGTTGTTGTTGGGGCAGCTGTAGTTGTTGTGGGAGCAGTTGTGGTTGTTGTTGGGGCAGCTGTAGTTGTTGTTGGAGCAGCTGTGGTTGAGGGAGTTGTTGTTGTTGTTGTTGTTGTTGTTGTTGTTGTTGTGTTTGTTGTTGGGGCAGCTGTAGTTGTTGTTGGAGCAGCTGTGGTTGAGGGAGTTGTTGTTGTTGTTGTTGTTGTTGTTGATGAAGCTGTGGTTGTTGTTGGGGCAGCTGTGGTTGTTGTTGGTGCAGTTGTGGCTGTTGTTACAGCGGCAGTTGTGGTTGGCGCAGTTGTGGTTGTGGGTGTTGGAGCAGCGGTTGTTGTTGTTGGAGCACCTGTAGTTGAGGGTGCAGTTGTTGTTGTTGTTGCTGTTGGGGAAGCTGTGGTTTTTGTGGCCTCAGTTGTGGTTGTTGTTGGAGCAGTTGTGGTTGTTGTTGGAGCAGCTGTAGTTGTTGTTGGAGCAGCTGCACTTGTGGCCACAGTTGTTGTTGTTGTTGGAGCAGCTGTGGTTGAGGGTGTTGTTGTTTTTGTTGTTGAGGAAGCTGTGGTTGTTGTTGGGGCAGCTGTAGTTGTTGTTGGCGAAGCTGTGGTTGTTGTGGCCTCAGTTGTGGTTGTTGTTGGAGCAGTTGTGGTTGTTGTTGGAGCAGCTGTAGTTGTTGTTGGAGCAGCTGCAGTTGTGGCCACAGTTGTGGTTGTTGTTGGAGCAGCTGTAGTTGTTGTTGGAGCAGCTGCAGTTGTGGCCACAGTTGTGGTTGTTGTTAGAGCAGTTGTGGTTGTTGTTGGAGCAGCTGTAGTGGTTGATGGAGCAGCTGTGGTTGTTGTGGGTGCAGCTGTGGTTGAGGGTGTTGTTGTTGTTGGTGGTGGCAAAGCTGTGGTTGTTGTTGGAGCAGCTGTAGTTGTTGTTGGAGCAGCTGTGGTTGAGGGTGTTGTTGTTGTTGTTGGTGGCAAAGATGTGGTTGTTGTTGGAGCAGCTGTAGTTGTTGTTGAAGCAGCTGTGGTTGTTGTGGGAGCAGCTGTAGTTGTTGTGGGTGCAGCTGTGGTTGAGGGTGTTATTGTTGTTGGGGAAGCTGTGGTTGTTGTGGGTGCAATTGTGGTAGTTGTTGGGGAGACAGTTGTGGTTGTTGTTGGAGCAGCTGTAGTTGTTGTTGGAGCAGCTGCAGTTGTGGCCACAGTTGTGGTTGTTGTTAGAGCAGTTGTGGTTGTTGTTGGAGCAGCTGTAGTGGTTGTTGGAGCAGCTGTGGTTGTTGTGGTTGCAGCTGTGGTTGAGGGAGTTGTTGTTGTTGTTGTTGTTGAGGAAGTTGTTGTAGTTGTTGGGGAAGCTGTGGTTGTTGTTGGAGCAGCTGTAGTTGTTGTTGGAGCAGCTGTGGTTGTTGTGGGTGCAGCTGTGGTTGTTGTTGGAGCAGCTGTAGTTGTTGTGGGTGCAGCTGTGGTTGAGGGTGTTGTTGTTGTTGTTGTTTGGGAAGCTGTGGTTGTTGTTGGGGCAGCTGTAGTTGTTGTGGGAGCAGCTGTGGTTGTTGTTGGGGCAGCTGTAGTTGTTGTTGGATTAGCTGTGGTTGAGGGAGTTGTTGTTGTTGTTGTTGTTGTTGAGGAAGTTGTGGTTGTTGTTGGGGCAGCTGTAGTTGTTGTTGGAGCAGCTGTGGTCGAGGGAGTTGTTGTCGTTGTTGTTGTTGTTGAGGAAGTTGTGGTTGTTGTTGGAGCAGCTGTAGTTGTTGTTGGAGCAGCTGTAGTTGTTGTTGGAGCAGCTGTGGTTGAGGGTGTTGTTGTTGTTGTTGGTGGCAAAGCTTTGGTTGTTGTTTGAGCAGCTGTGGTTGTTGTGGCCTCAGTTGTGGTTGTTGTGGGTGCAGTTGTGGTTGTTGTTGGAGTAGCTGTAGTTATTGTGGGTGCAGTTGTGGTAGTTGTTGGAACAGCTGTAGTTGTTGTGGGTGCAGCTGTGGTTGAGGGTGTTGTTGTTGTTGGTGGTGGCAAAGCTGTGGTTGTTGTTGGAGCAGCTGTAGTTGTTGTTGGAGCAGCTGTGGTTGAGGGTGTTGTTGTTGTTGTTGGTGGCAAAGATGTGGTTGTTGTTGGAGCAGCTGTAGTTGTTGTTGGAGCAGCTGTGGTTGTTGTGGGAGCAGCTGTAGTTGTTGTGGGTGCAGCTGTGGTTGAGGGTGTTATTGTTGTTGGGGAAGCTGTGGTTGTTGTGGGTGCAATTGTGGTAGTTGTTGGGGAGACAGTTGTGGTTGTTGTTGGAGCAGCTGTAGTTGTTGTTGGAGCAGCTGCAGTTGTGGCCACAGTTGTGGTTGTTGTTAGAGCAGTTGTGGTTGTTGTTGGAGCAGCTGTAGTGGTTGTTGGAGCAGCTGTGGTTGTTGTGGTTGCAGCTGTGGTTGAGGGAGTTGTTGTTGTTGTTGTTGTTGAGGAAGTTGTTGTAGTTGTTGGGGAAGCTGTCGTTGTTGTTGGAGCAGCTGTAGTTGTTGTTGGAGCAGCTGTGGTTGTTGTTGGTGCAGCTGTGGTTGTTGTTGGAGCAGCTGTAGTTGTTGTGGGTGCAGCTGTGGTTGAGGGTGTTGTTGTTGTTGTTGTTTGGGAAGCTGTGGTTATTGTTGGGGCAGCTGTAGTTGTTGTGGGAGCAGCTGTGGTTGTTGTTGGGGCAGCTGTAGTTGTTGTTGGAGCAGCTGTGGTTGAGGGAGTTGTTGTTGTTGTTGTTGTTGTTGAGGAAGTTGTGGTTGTTGTTGGGGCAGCTGTAGTTGTTGTTGGAGCAGCTGTGGTCGAGGGAGTTGTTGTCGTTGTTGTTGTTGTTGATGAAGCTGTGGTTGTTGTTGGGGCAGCTGTGGTTGTTGTTGGTGCAGTTGTGGCTGTTGTTACGGCGGCAGTTGTGATTGGCGCAGTTGTGGTTGTGGGTGTTGGAGCAGCGGTTGTTGTTGTTGGAGCACCTGTAGTTGAGGGTGCAGTTGTTGTTGTTGTTGCTGTTGGGGAAGCTGTGGTTGTTGTGGCCTCAGTTGTGGTTGTTGTTGGAGCAGTTGTGGTTGTTGTTGGAGAAGCTGTAGTTGTTGTTGGAGCAGCTGCAGTTGTGGCCACAGTTGTTGTTGTTGTTGGAGCAGCTGTGGTTGAGGGTGTTGTTGTTTTTGTTGTTGAGGAAGCTGTGGTTGTTGTTGGGGCAGCTGTAGTTGTTGTTGGAGCAGCTGTAGTTGTTGTTGGAGCAGCTGTGGTTGAGGGTGTTGTTGTTGTTGTTGGTGGCAAAGCTGTGGTTGTTGTTTGAGCAGCTGTGGTTGTTGTGGCCTCAGTTGTGGTTGTTGTTGGAGCAGTTGTGGTTGTTGTTGGAGCAGCTGTAGTTGTTGTTGGAGCAGCTGTGGTTGTTGTGGCCTCAGTTGTGGTTGTTGTTGGAGCAGCTGTGGTTGTTGTTGGAGCAGCTGTGGTTGTTGTGGGTGCAGTTGTGGTTGTTGTTGGAGCAGCTGTGGTTATAGTGGGTGCAGTTTTGGTAGTTGTTGGAGCAGCTGTACTTGTTGTCGGTGCAGCTGTGGTTGAGGGTGTTGTTGTTGTTGGGGAAGCTGTGGTTGGTGTTGGAGCAGCTGTGGTTGTTGTGGCCTCAGTTGTGGTTGTTGTTGGAGCAGTTGTAGTTGTTGTTGGAGCAGCTGTGGTTGTTGTGGGTGCAGTTGTGGTAGTTGTTGGAGCAGCTGTGGTTGTTGTTGGAGCAGCTGTGGTTGAGGGTGTTGTTGTTTTTGTTGTTGAGGAAGCTGTGGTTGTTGTTGGGGCAGCTGTAGTTGTTGTTGGAGCAGCTGTAGTTGTTGTTGGAGCAGCTGTGGTTGTGGCCACAGTTGTGGTTGTTGTTGGAACAGCTGTAGTTGTTGTTGGAGCAGCTGCAGTTGTGGCCACAGTTGTGGTTGTTGTTGGAACAGCTGTAGTTGTTGTTGGAGCAGTTGTGGTTGTTGTTGGGGCAGCTGTAGTTGTTGTTGGAGCAGCTGTGGTTGAGGGAGTTGTTGTTGTTGTTGTTGTTGTTGAGGAAGTTGTGGTTGTTGTTGGGGCAGCTGTAGTTGTTGTGGGTGCAGCTGTGGTTGAGGGTGTTATTGTTGTTGGGGAAGCTGTGGTTGTTGTGGGTGCAATTGTGGTAGTTGTTGGGGAGACAGTTGTGGTTGTTGTTGGAGCAGCTGTAGTTGTTGTTGGAGCAGCTGCAGTTGTGGCCACAGTTGTGGTTGTTGTTAGAGCAGTTGTGGTTGTTGTTGGAGCAGCTGTAGTGGTTGTTGGAGCAGCTGTGGTTGTTGTGGTTGCAGCTGTGGTTGAGGGAGTTGTTGTTGTTGTTGTTGTTGAGGAAGTTGTTGTAGTTGTTGGGGAAGCTGTGGTTGTTGTTGGAGCAGCTGTAGTAGTTGTTTGAGCAGCTGTGTTTGTTGTGGGTGCAATTGTGGTAGTTGTTGGGGAGACAGTTGTGGTTGTTGTTGGAGCAGTTGTGGTTGTTGTTGGAGCAGCTGTAGTTGTTGTTGGAGCAGCTGTGGTTGTTGTGGGTGCAGCTGTGGTTGTTGTTGGAGCAGCTGTAGTTGTTGTGGGTGCAGCTGTGGTTGAGGGTGTTGTTGTTGTTGTTGTTTGGGAAGCTGTGGTTGTTGTTGGGGCAGCTGTAGTTGTTGTGGGAGCAGCTGTGGTTGTTGTTGGGGCAGCTGTAGTTGTTGTTGGAGCAGCTGTGGTTGAGGGAGTCTTTGTTGTTGTTGTTGTTGTTGAGGAAGTTGTGGTTGTTGTTGGGGCAGCTGTAGTTGTTGTTGGAGCAGCTGTGGTCGAGGGAGTTGTTGTCGTTGTTGTTGTTGTTGATGAAGCTGTGGTTGTTGTTGGGGCAGCTGTGGTTGTTGTTGGTGCAGTTGTGGCTGTTGTTACGGCGGCAGTTGTGGTTGGCGCAGTTGTGGTTGTGGGTGTTGGAGCAGCGGTTGTTGTTGTTTGAGCACCTGTAGTTGAGGGTGCAGTTGTTGTTGTTGTTGCTGTTGGGGAAGCTGTGGTTGTTGTGGCCTCAGTTGTGGTTGTTGTTGGAGCAGTTGTGGTTGTTGTTGGAGAAGCTGTAGTTGTTGTTGGAGCAGCTGCAGTTGTGGCCACAGTTGTTGTTGTTGTTGGAGCAGCTGTGGTTGAGGGTGTTGTTGTTTTTGTTGTTGAGGAAGCTGTGGTTGTTGTTGGGGCAGCTGTAGTTGTTGTTGGAGCAGCTGTAGTTGTTGTTGGAGCAGCTGTGGTTGTTGTGGGTGCAGTTGTGGTAGTTGTTGGAGCAGCTGTGGTTGTTGTTTGAACAGCTGTGGTTGTTGTGGCCTCAGTTGTGGTTGTTGTTGGAGCAGTTGTGGTTGTTGTTGGAGCAGCTGTAGTTGTTGTTGGGGCAGCTGTAGTTGTTGTTGGAGCAGCTGTGGTTGTTGTTGGAGCAGCTGTGGTTGTTGTGGGTGCAGTTTTGGTAGTTGTTGGAGCAGCTGTACTTGTTGTGGGTGCAGCTGTGGTTGAGGGTGTTGTTGTTGTTGGGGAAGCTGTGGTTGGTGTTGGAGCAGCTGTGGTTGTTGTGGCCTCAGTTGTGGTTGTTGTTGGAGCAGTTGTAGTTGTTGTTGGAGCAGCTGTGGTTGTTGTGGGTGCAGTTGTGGTAGTTGTTGGAGCAGCTGTGGTTGTTGTTGGAGCAGCTGTGGTTGAGGGTGTTGTTGTTTTTGTTGTTGAGGAAGCTGTGGTTGTTGTTGGGGCAGCTGTAGTTGTTGTTGGAGCAGCTGTAGTTGTTGTTGGAGCAGCTGTGGTTGTGGCCACAGTTGTGGTTGTTGTTGGAACAGCTGTAGTTGTTGTTGGAGCAGCTGCAGTTGTGGCCACAGTTGTGGTTGTTGTTGGAACAGCTGTAGTTGTTGTTGGAGCAGCTGTGGTTGTTGTTGGGGCAGCTGTAGTTGTTGTTGGAGCAGCTGTGGTTGAGGGAGTTGTTGTTGTTGTTGTTGTTGTTGAGGAAGTTGTGGTTGTTGTTGGGGCAGCTGTAGTTGTTGTGGGTGCAGCTGTGGTTGAGGGTGTTATTGTTGTTGGGGAAGCTGTGGTTGTTGTGGGTGCAATTGTGGTAGTTGTTGGGGAGACAGTTGTGGTTGTTGTTGGAGCAGCTGTAGTTGTTGTTGGAGCAGCTGCAGTTGTGGCCACAGTTGTGGTTGTTGTTAGAGCAGTTGTGGTTGTTGTTGGAGCAGCTGTAGTGGTTGTTGGAGCAGCTGTGGTTGTTGTGGGTGCAGCTGTGGTTGAGGGTGTTGTTGTTGTTGGTGGTGGCAAAGCTGTGGTTGTTGTTGGAGCAGCTGTACTTGTTGTGGGTGCAGCTGTGGTTGAGGGTGTTGTTGTTGTTGGGGAAGCTGTGGTTGGTGTTGGAGCAGCTGTAGTTGTTGTTGGAGCAGCTGTGGTTGTTGTGGGAGCAGCTGTAGTTGTTGTTGGAGCAGCTGTGGTTGAGGGAGTTGTTGTTGTTGTTGTTGTTGAGGAAGTTGTGGTTGTTGTTGGGGCAGCTGTAGTTGTTGTTGGAGCAGCTGTGGTCGAGGGAGTTGTTGTCGTTGTTGTTGTTGTTGATGAAGCTGTGGTTGTTGTTGGGGCAGCTGTGGTTGTTGTTGGTGCAGTTGTGGCTGTTGTTACGGCGGCAGTTGTGGTTGGCGCCGTTGTGGTTGTGGGTGTTGGAGCAGCGGTTGTTGTTGTTTGAGCACCTGTAGTTGAGGGTGCAGTTGTTGTTGTTGTTGCTGTTGGGGAAGCTGTGGTTGTTGTGGCCTCAGTTGTGGTTGTTGTTGGAGCAGTTGTGGTTGTTGTTGGAGAAGCTGTAGTTGTTGTTGGAGCAGCTGCAGTTGTGGCCACAGTTGTTGTTGTTGTTGGAGCAGCTGTGGTTGAGGGTGTTGTTGTTTTTGTTGTTGAGGAAGCTGTGGTTGTTGTTGGGGCAGCTGTAGTTGTTGTTGGAGCAGCTGTAGTTGTTGTTGGAGCAGCTGTGGTTGAGGGTGTTGTTGTTGTTGGTGCCAAAGCTGTGGTTGTTGTTTGAGCAGCTGTGGTTGTTGTGGCCTCAGTTGTGGTTGTTGTTGGAGCAGTTGTGGTTGTTGTTGGAGCAGCTGTAGTTGTTGTTGGGGCAGCTGTAGTTGTTGTTGGAGCAGCTGTGGTTGTTGTTGGAGCAGCTGTGGTTGTTGTGGGTGCAGTTGTGGTTGTTGTTGGAGCAGCTGTGGTTATAGTGGGTGCAGTTTTGGTAGTTGTTGGAGCAGCTGTACTTGTTGTGGGTGCAGCTGTGGTTGAGGGTGTTGTTGTTGTTGGGGAAGCTGTGGTTGGTGTTGGAGCAGCTGTGGTTGTTGTGGCCTCAGTTGTGGTTGTTGTTGGAGCAGTTGTAGTTGTTGTTGGAGCAGCTGTGGTTGTTGTGGGTGCAGTTGTGGTAGTTGTTGGAGCAGCTGTGGTTGTTGTTGGAGCAGCTGTGGTTGAGGGTGTTGTTGTTTTTGTTGTTGAGGAAGCTGTGGTTGTTGTTGGGGCAGCTGTAGTTGTTGTTGGAGCAGCTGTAGTTGTTGTTGGAGCAGCTGTGGTTGTGGCCACAGTTGTGGTTGTTGTTGGAACAGCTGTAGTTGTTGTTGGAGCAGCTGCAGTTGTGGCCACAGTTGTGGTTGTTGTTGGAACAGCTGTAGTTGTTGTTGGAGCAGCTGTGGTTGTTGTTGGGGCAGCTGTAGTTGTTGTTGGAGCAGCTGTGGTTGAGGGAGTTGTTGTTGTTGTTGTTGTTGTTGAGGAAGTTGTGGTTGTTGTTGGGGCAGCTGTAGTTGTTGTGGGTGCAGCTGTGGTTGAGGGTGTTATTGTTGTTGGGGAAGCTGTGGTTGTTGTGGGTGCAATTGTGGTAGTTGTTGGGGAGACAGTTGTGGTTGTTGTTGGAGCAGCTGTAGTTGTTGTTGGAGCAGCTGCAGTTGTGGCCACAGTTGTGGTTGTTGTTAGAGCAGTTGTGGTTGTTGTTGGAGCAGCTGTAGTGGTTGTTGGAGCATCTGTGGTTGTTGTGGGTGCAGCTGTGGTTGAGGGTGTTGTTGTTGTTGGTGGTGGCAAAGCTGTGGTTGTTGTTGGAGCAGCTGTGGTTGTTGTGGGTGCAGTTGTGGTAGTTGTTGGGGCGGCAGTTGTGGTTGTTGTTGGAACAGCTGTGGTTGTGGGAGTTGTTGTTGTTGTTGTTGTTGAGGAAGTTGTGGTTGTTGTTGGGGCAGCTGTAGTTGTTGTTGGAGCAGCTGTGGTTGAGGGAGTTGTTGTTGTTGTTGTTGTTGATGAAGCTGTGGTTGTTGTTGGGGCAGCTGTGGTTGTTGTTGGTGCAGTTGTGGCTGTTGTTACGGCGGCAGTTGTGGTTGGCGCAGTTGTGGTTGTGGGTGTTGGAGCAGCGGTTGTTGTTGTTGGAGCACCTGTAGTTGAGGGTGCAGTTGTTGTTGTTGTTGCTGTTGGGGAAGCTGTGGTTGTTGTGGCCTCAGTTGTGGTTGTTGTTGGAGCAGTTGTGGTTGTTGTTGGAGCAGCTGTAGTTGTTGTTGGAGCAGCTGCACTTGTGGCCACAGTTGTTGTTGTTGTTGGAGCAGCTGTGGTTGAGCTTGTTGTTGTTTTTGTTGTTGAGGAAGCTGTGGTTGTTGTTGGGGCAGCTGTAGTTGTTGTTGGCGAAGCTGTGGTTGTTGTGGCCTCAGCTGTGGTTGTTGTTGGAGCAGTTGTGGTTGTTGTTGGAGCAGCTGTAGTTGTTGTTGGAGCAGCTGCAGTTGTGGCCACAGTTGTTGTTGTTGTTGGAGCAGCTGTGGTTGAGGGTGTTGTTGTTTTTGTTGTTGAGGAAGCTGTGGTTGTTGTTGGGGCAGCTGTAGTTGTTGTTGGAGCAGCTGTAGTTGTTGTTGGAGCAGCTGTGGTTGTTGTGGGTGCAGTTGTGGTAGTTGTTGGAGCAGCTGTGGTTGTTGTTGGAGCAGCTGTGGTTGAGGGTGTTGTTGTTTTTGTTGTTGAGGAAGCTGTGGTTGTTGTTGGGGCAGCTGTAGTTGTTGTTGGCGAAGCTGTGGTTGTTGTGGCCTCAGTTGTGGTTGTTGTTGGAGCAGTTGTGGTTGTTGTTGGAGCAGCTGTAGTTGTTGTTGGAGCAGCTGCAGTTGTGGCCACAGTTGTTGTTGTTGTTGTTGGAGCAGCTGTGGTTGAGGGTGTTGTTGTTTTTGTTGTTGAGGAAGCTGTGGTTGTTGTTGGGGCAGCTGTAGTTGTTGTTGGAGCAGCTGTAGTTGTTGTTGGAGCAGCTGTGGTTGTGGCCACAGTTGTGGTTGTTGTTGGAACAGCTGTAGTTGTTGTTGGAGCAGCTGCAGTTGTGGCCACAGTTGTGGTTGTTGTTGGAACAGCTGTAGTTGTTGTTGGGGCAGCTGTAGTTGTTGTTGGAGCAGCTGTGGTTGTTGTTGGAGCAGCTGTAGTTGTTGTTGGAGCAGCTGTGGTTGTTGTTGGAGCAGCTGTGGTTGTTGTGGGTGCAGTTGTGGTTGTTGTTGGAGCAGTTGTGGTTGTTGTTGGAGCAGCTGTAGTTGTTGTTGGGGCAGCTGTAGTTGTTGTTGGAGCAGCTGTGGTTGTTGTTGGAGCAGCTGTGGTTGTTGTGGGTGCAGTTGTGGTTGTTGTTGGAGCAGCTGTGGTTGTTGTGGGTGCAGTTGTGGTTGTTGTTGGAGCAGCTGTGGTTATAGTGGGTGCAGTTTTGGTAGTTGTTGGAGCAGCTGTACTTGTTGTGGGTGCAGCTGTGGTTGAGGGTGTTGTTGTTGTTGGGGAAGCTGTGGTTGGTGTTGGAGCAGCTGTGGTTGTTGTGGCCTCAGTTGTGGTTGTTGTTGGAGCAGTTGTAGTTGTTGTTGGAGCAGCTGTGGTTGTTGTGGGTGCAGTTGTGGTAGTTGTTGGAGCAGCTGTGGTTGTTGTTGGAGCAGCTGTGGTTGAGGGTGTTGTTGTTTTTGTTGTTGAGGAAGCTGTGGTTGTTGTTGGGGCAGCTGTAGTTGTTGTTGGCGAAGCTGTGGTTGTTGTGGCCTCAGTTGTGGTTGTTGTTGGAGCAGTTGTGGTTGTTGTTGGAGCAGCTGTAGTTGTTGTTGGAGCAGCTGCAGTTGTGGCCACAGTTGTTGTTGTTGTTGGAGCAGCTGTGGTTGAGGGTGTTGTTGTTTTTGTTGTTGAGGAAGCTGTGGTTGTTGTTGGGGCAGCTGTAGTTGTTGTTGGAGCAGCTGTAGTTGTTGTTGGAGCAGCTGTGGTTGTGGCCACAGTTGTGGTTGTTGTTGGAACAGCTGTAGTTGTTGTTGGAGCAGCTGCAGTTGTGGCCACAGTTGTGGTTGTTGTTGGAACAGCTGTAGTTGTTGTTGGAGCAGCTGTGGTTGTTGTTCGGGCAGCTGTAGTTGTTGTTGGAGCAGCTGTGGTTGAGGGAGTTGTTGTTGTTGTTGTTGTTGTTGAGGAAGTTGTGGTTGTTGTTGGGGCAGCTGTAGTTGTTGTTGGAGCAGCTGTGGTTGAGGGAGTTGTTGTTGTTGTTGTTGTTGTTGTTGAGGAAGCTGTGGTTGTTGTTGGGGCAGCTGTGGTTGTTGTTGGTGCAGTTGTGGCTGTTGTTAGGGCGGCAGTTGTTGTTGGGGCAGCTGTAGTTGTTGTTGGAGCAGCTGTAGTTGTTGTTGGAGCAGCTGTGGTTGAGGGTGTTGTTGTTGTTGTTGGTGGCAAAGCTGTGGTTGTTGTTTGAGCAGCTGTAGTTGTTGTTGGCGAAGCTGTGGTTGTTGTGGCCTCAGTTGTGGTTGTTGTTGGAGCAGTTGTGGTTGTTGTTGGAGCAGCTGTAGTTGTTGTTGGGGCAGCTGTAGTTGTTGTTGGAGCAGCTGTGGTTGTTGTTGGAGCAGCTGTGGTTGTTGTGGGTGCAGTTGTGGTTGTTGTTGGAGCAGCTGTGGTTATAGTGGGTGCAGTTTTGGTAGTTGTTGGAGCAGCTGTACTTGTTGTGGGTGCAGCTGTGGTTGAGGGTGTTGTTGTTGTTGGGGAAGCTGTGGTTGGTGTTGGAGCAGCTGTGGTTGTTGTGGCCTCAGTTGTGGTTGTTGTTGGAGCAGTTGTAGTTGTTGTTGGAGCAGCTGTGGTTGTTGTGGGTGCAGTTGTGGTAGTTGTTGGAGCAGCTGTGGTTGTTGTTGGAGCAGCTGTGGTTGAGGGTGTTGTTGTTTTTGTTGTTGAGGAAGCTGTGGTTGTTGTTGGGGCAGCTGTAGTTGTTGTTGGCGAAGCTGTGGTTGTTGTGGCCTCAGTTGTGGTTGTTGTTGGAGCAGTTGTGGTTGTTGTTGGAGCAGCTGTAGTTGTTGTTGGAGCAGCTGCAGTTGTGGCCACAGTTGTTGTTGTTGTTGGAGCAGCTGTGGTTGAGGGTGTTGTTGTTTTTGTTGTTGAGGAAGCTGTGGTTGTTGTTGGGGCAGCTGTAGTTGTTGTTGGAGCAGCTGTAGTTGTTGTTGGAGCAGCTGTGGTTGTGGCCACAGTTGTGGTTGTTGTTGGAACAGCTGTAGTTGTTGTTGGAGCAGCTGCAGTTGTGGCCACAGTTGTGGTTGTTGTTGGAACAGCTGTAGTTGTTGTTGGAGCAGCTGTGGTTGTTGTTCGGGCAGCTGTAGTTGTTGTTGGAGCAGCTGTGGTTGAGGGAGTTGTTGTTGTTGTTGTTGTTGTTGAGGAAGTTGTGGTTGTTGTTGGGGCAGCTGTAGTTGTTGTTGGAGCAGCTGTGGTTGAGGGAGTTGTTGTTGTTGTTGTTGTTGTTGTTGAGGAAGCTGTGGTTGTTGTTGGGGCAGCTGTGGTTGTTGTTGGTGCAGTTGTGGCTGTTGTTAGGGCGGCAGTTGTTGTTGGGGCAGCTGTAGTTGTTGTTGGAGCAGCTGTAGTTGTTGTTGGAGCAGCTGTGGTTGAGGGAGTTGTTGTTGTTGTTGTTGTTGTTGAGGAAGTTGTGGTTGTTGTTGGGGCAGCTGTAGTTGTTGTTGGAGCAGCTGTGGTTGAGGGAGTTGTTGTTGTTGTTGTTGTTGTTGTTGAGGAAGCTGTGGTTGTTGTTGGGGCAGCTGTGGTTGTTGTGGGTGCAGTTGTGGTTGTTGTTGGAGCAGCTGTGGTTATAGTGGGTGCAGTTTTGGTAGTTGTTGGAGCAGCTGTACTTGTTGTGGGTGCAACTGTGGTTGAGGGTGTTGTTGTTGTTGGGGAAGCTGTGGTTGGTGTTGGAGCAGCTGTGGTTGTTGTGGCCTCAGTTGTGGTTGTTGTTGGAGCAGTTGTAGTTGTTGTTGGAGCAGCTGTGGTTGTTGTGGGTGCAGTTGTGGTAGTTGTTGGAGCAGCTGTGGTTGTTGTTGGAGCAGCTGTGGTTGAGGGTGTTGTTGTTTTTGTTGTTGAGGAAGCTGTGGTTGTTGTTGGGGCAGCTGTAGTTGTTGTTGGCGAAGCTGTGGTTGTTGTGGCCTCAGTTGTGGTTGTTGTTGGAGCAGTTGTGGTTGTTGTTGGAGCAGCTGTAGTTGTTGTTGGAGCAGCTGCAGTTGTGGCCACAGTTGTTGTTGTTGTTGGAGCAGCTGTGGTTGAGGGTGTTGTTGTTTTTGTTGTTGAGGAAGCTGTGGTTGTTGTTGGGGCAGCTGTAGTTGTTGTTGGAGCAGCTGTAGTTGTTGTTGGAGCAGCTGTGGTTGTGGCCACAGTTGTGGTTGTTGTTGGAACAGCTGTAGTTGTTGTTGGAGCAGCTGCAGTTGTGGCCACAGTTGTGGTTGTTGTTGGAACAGCTGTAGTTGTTGTTGGAGCAGCTGTGGTTGTTGTTGGGGCAGCTGTAGTTGTTGTTGGAGCAGCTGTGGTTGAGGGAGTTGTTGTTGTTGTTGTTGTTGTTGAGGAAGTTGTGGTTGTTGTTGGGGCAGCTGTAGTTGTTGTTGGAGCAGCTGTGGTTGAGGGTGTTGTTGTTGTTGTTGTTGTTGTTGAGGAAGCTGTAGTTGTTGTTGGAGCAGCTGTGGTTGAGGGAGTTGTTGTTGTTGTTGTTGTTGTTGTTGAGGAAGCTGTGGTTGTTGTTAGGGCGGCAGTTGTTGTTGGGGCAGCTGTAGTTGTTGTTGGAGCAGCTGTGGTTGAGGGAGTTGTTGTTGTTGTTGTTGTTTGGGAAGCTGTGGTTGTTGTTGGGGCAGCTGTAGTTGTTGTGGGAGCAGCTGTGGTTGTTGTTGGGGCAGCTGTAGTTGTTGTTGGAGCAGCTGTGGTTGAGGGAGTTGTTGTTGTTGTTGTTGTTGAGGAAGTTGTGGTTGTTGTGGCAGCTGTAGTTGTTGTTGGAGCAGCTGTGGTTGAGGGAGTTGTTGTTGTTGTTGTTGTTGTTGATGAAGCTGTGGTTGTTGTTGGGGCAGCTGTGGTTGTTGTTGGTGCAGTTGTGGCTGTTGTTACGGCGGCAGTTGTGGATGGCGCAGTTGTGGTTGTGGGTGTTGGAGCAGCGGTTGTTGTTGTTGGAGCACCTGTAGTTGAGGGTGCAGTTGTTGTTGTTGTTGCTGTTGGGGAAGCTGTGGTTGTTGTGGCCTCAGTTGTGGTTGTTGTTGGAGCAGTTGTGGTTGTTGTTGGAGCAGCTGTAGTTGTTGTTGGAGCAGCTGCAGTTGTGGCCACAGTTGTGGTTGTTGTTGGAGCAGCTGTGGTTGAGGGTGTTGTTGTTGTTGTTGTTGAGGAAGCTGTGGTTGTTGTTGGGGCAGCTGTAGTTGTTGTTGGGGCGGCTGTGGTTGTTGTTGGGGCAGTTGTGGCTGTTGTTACGGCGGCAGTTGTGGTTGGCGCAGTTGTGGTTGGAGCAGTTGTGGTTGTTGTTGGAGCAGCTGTGGTTGTTGTTGGAGCAGCTGTAGTAGTTGTTTGAGCAGCTGTGTTTGTTGTGGGTGCAATTGTGGTAGTTGTTGGGGAGACAGTTGTGGTTGTTGTTGGAACAGCTGTAGTTGTTGTTGGAGCAGCTGAGGTTGTTGTTGGAGCAGCTGTGGTTGAGGGAGTTGTTGTTGTTGTTGTTGTTGAGGAAGCTGTGGTTGTTGTTGGTGCAGTTGTGGCTGTTGTTAGGGCGGCAGTTGTGGTTGGAGCAGTTGTAGTTGTTGTTGGAGCAGCTGTAGTTGTTGTTGGAGCAGCTGTGGTTGTGGGTGTTGGAGCAGCGGTTGTTGTTGTTGGAGCACCTGTAGTTGAGGGTGCAGTTGTTGTTGTTGTTGCTGTTGGGGAAGCTGTGGTTGTTGTTGGAGCAGCTGTAGTTGTTGTTGGAGAAGATGTGGTTGTTGTGGGTGTAGTTGTTGTTGTTGAGGGTGCAGTTGTGGTTGTTGTTGGAGCAGCTGTAGTTGTTGTTGGAGCAGCTGTGGTTGTTGTGGTTGCAGCTGTGGTTGAGGGTGTTGTTGTTGTTTTTGGGGAAGCTGTGGTTGTTGTTGGAGCAGCTGTAGTAGTTGTTTGAGCAGCTGTGTTTGTTGTGGGTGCAATTGTGGTAGTTGTTGGGGAGACAGTTGTGGTTGTTGTTGGAACAGCTGTAGTTGTTGTTGGAGCAGCTGAGGTTGTTGTTGGAGCAGCTGTGGTTGAGGGAGTTGTTGTTGTTGTTGTTGTTGTTGAGGAAGCTGTGGTTGTTGTTGGGGCAGCTGTAGTTGTTGTTGGAGCAGCTGTGGTTGAGGGAGTTGTTGTTGTTGTTGTTGTTGAGGAAGCTGTGGTTGTTGTTGGGGCAGCTGTGGTTGTTGTTGGTGCAGTTGTGGCTGTTGTTAGGGCGGCAGTTGTGGTTGGAGCAGTTGTAGTTGTTGTTGGAGCAGCTGTAGTTGTTGTTGGAGCAGCTGTGGTTGTTGTGGGTGCAGTTGTGGTTGTTGTTGGAGCAGCTGTGGTTGTGGGTGTTGGAGCAGCGGTTGTTGTTGTTGGAGCACCTGTAGTTGAGGGTGCAGTTGTTGTTGTTGTTGCTGTTGGGGAAGCTGTGGTTGTTGTTGGAGCAGCTGTAGTTGTTGTTGGAGAAGATGTGGTTGTTGTGGGTGTAGTTGTTGTTGTTGAGGGTGCAGTTGTGGTTGTTGTTGGAGCAGCTGTAGTTGTTGTTGGAGCAGCTGTGGTTGTTGTGGTTGCAGCTGTGGTTGAGGGTGTTGTTGTTGTTTTTGGGGAAGCTGTGGTTGTTGTTGGAGCAGCTGTAGTAGTTGTTTGAGCAGCTGTGTTTGTTGTGGGTGCAATTGTGGTAGTTGTTGGGGAGACAGTTGTGGTTGTTGTTGGAACAGCTGTAGTTGTTGTTGGAGCAGCTGAGGTTGTTGTTGGAGCAGCTGTGGTTGAGGGAGTTGTTGTTGTTGTTGTTGTTGTTGAGGAAGCTGTGGTTGTTGTTGGGGCAGCTGTAGTTGTTGTTGGAGCAGCTGTGGTTGAGGGAGTTGTTGTTGTTGTTGTTGTTGAGGAAGCTGTGGTTGTTGTTGGGGCAGCTGTGGTTGTTGTTGGTGCAGTTGTGGCTGTTGTTAGGGCGGCAGTTGTGGTTGGAGCAGTTGTAGTTGTTGTTGGAGCAGCTGTAGTTGTTGTTGGAGCAGCTGTGGTTGTTGTGGGTGCAGTTGTGGTTGTTGTTGGAGCAGCTGTGGTTGTTGTTGGAGCAGCTGTAGTTGTTGTTGGAGCAGCTGCAGTTGTGGCCACAGTTGTGGTTGTTGTTGGAGCAGCTGTGGTTGAGGGTGTTGTTGCTGTTGTTGTTGTTGAGGAAGCTGTGGTTGTTGTTGGGGCAGCTGTGGTTGTTGTTGGTGCAGTTGTGGCTGTTGTTAGGGCGGCAGTTGTGGTTGGAGCAGTTGTAGTTGTTGTTGGAGCAGCTGTAGTTGTTGTTGGAGCAGCTGTGGTTGTTGTGGGTGCAGTTGTGGTTGTTGTTGGAGCAGCTGTGGTTGTTGTTGGAGCAGCTGCAGTTGTGGCCACAGTTGTGGTTGTTGTTGGAGCAGCTGTGGTTGAGGGTGTTGTTGCTGTTGTTGTTGTTGAGGAAGCTGTGGTTGTTGTTGGAGCAGCTGTAGTTGTTGTGGGTGCAGCTGTGGTTGAGGGTGTTGTTGTTGTTGTTGGGGAAGCTGTGGCTGTTGTTGGAACAGCTGTAGTTGTTGTTGGAGCAGCTGCAGTTGTGGCCACAGTTGTGGTTGTTGATGAAGCAGTTGTAGTTGTTGTTGGAGCAGCTGTGGTTGTTGTGGGGGTAGCTGTGTTTGTGGGTGCAGCTGTTGTAGTTGTTTGAGCAGTTGTGGCTATCACTGTGGTTGTTGTTGGAGCATCTGTAGTTGTTACCGCAGTTATGGTTGTTGTTGGGGCTGCAGTTGTTGATATTGGTGTGGTAGCTGTGCAGACTTAGTAGAAACTATTTTGTTATTTTTACATGTGGTTAGATAATTAAACTAAATATAACAGTTTCTCATGAATATACGTTTGTCTTACCAACAAATAGAAGAAATCTGACACCAATCTTTTCACCCATGGTGATGGTGTTTCCCTGTTGCCTTCTCCAAAAATGATAATTGATGTGGATAACATGTATTAGAGAGCCTAAAAACATAATCTGTCCACAATAGAAATTTTATTTTGTTTAACCATCCATAGAATAAAAAATTTTATTTCATTAAAAACTTTAAACATTAAAGTTCTAACATATTCCTTTTTTAATTCATGATGGAAACTTTACATTTAAAAGTCCCTTGTATTCTTTCTAGTCATAAATATTTTTCCTACCAGGGCTTTCTCGGTATACTTCTGCAACTTTTCACTTTTCTTTAGTTCATAATAGTTTCACAATTAGTCTACATGTTTCAGTACACTGTTTGTTTGAACGAAAAGCATAGTATTAATAATGGATGACAGAAAAAACTTTATAGTTGATTGGTCATCAAAGTATCATTGAATATTAGAGAAAGGGATGATTCAGTTAGACATGCTGTACATCATGTTGAATGCGATATTGTAAACCATTATTCTCTCAAACACCTTAAGTTTTCTTCCTAGTATTTTTGAAACAAAAAACTT
This sequence comes from Mchenga conophoros, assembly GCF_057382185.1. Lineage (NCBI taxonomy): Eukaryota > Metazoa > Chordata > Actinopteri > Cichliformes > Cichlidae > Mchenga > Mchenga conophoros. The sequence continues at coordinate 1,814,616 of NC_140546.1, forward strand.
TCCAGGAGAAAAAAATAGGCAAAGAAGTTATAAATAAATACATTTTTGTTAATATTTTATCAGTGATTTTTTGAACGTCGTTGAGTAACTCATGTGTGACTCAATATATTCTAAACTGATTACAGACGGAAAAAAGAACACACAAAAACAGTTCACCTTAAATATCACATGTTGATGTCAGTTATTTCTTTTTTTATAGGATTACTTACATATTACTTCTCTGCTTGTATGTCGTCTTCTGAAGTGGAAGAAAGTGCTTTCTGATTTGAGCTCCTCCTTTTATGAGCAGGCAAATATGTGCAGGTGGAGCAATGGTAGTTATTGTCATGGTTAAAGGTGTGTGCATTAACCATCCAATTACCTTTCTCCTATTGTCCTCCTGAAACAGTCAGCTGGGTGTGTAACACCCAGCTGACTGCCAAATCTTGATTGAGGTTTTCATTATAATGCATGACAGGTTAAATAAAAATAAGTACAATGAACCATCATACATCTATAGTAGCATTAAACAACCAGTAGGTGGCAGGGTATGGAATGGCACATCAGTGACACAAATACACTGACACAAATACAAGAAAACAAACAGAGAACAAAAAATCAAAATCCTTATCCGAAAATTACAAGACTTCAGCCATAAAGAATGCAAGATTAAGGATACTCTTAACTAAGAATAAGGAATTGCAATTCAAAATACTGAGTCAAAGACCCAGGACCATGACATAGAATGCCTTTTGGACACCTCCTAGGTGAGGTGCGGCTCACCTCACCTAGGAGATATTCTTGATCCCTACTGGGAGGAGCTCCCAGGGCAGACTCAGGACTTTGTGGAGAGATTATATCTGAACGACTCTGTGTTCCTCCTGATCAGCCAGAACAGCCAGCTGGTGAGAGGTAAGTCCGGGTTCCTCTGCTCAGACTGATGCCCCACAGCAAAAACCTGAATAAGCGGTGGAAAATTAATGGATTGATGCTTTTAAAGTAGACCCTAAACTTAAGGAAAAGGCTCATCATAACACTCCAAAGTAAGTTAAGGAACAAGTTGTAGTAAAGCACATAAAACAAGTAAAATGCCAAGCATTGTTTTAGTCTCTTTTACATCAAGTTCATACAAACCCTACCTTTATTCTGCAGATTCTACTCTTGGTTCCGAGAGGAGAAAAATAGATTTCAGTGTAGTGGCAGCCTATCCTATCCTATCCTATCCTATCCTAGCCAACCCATCTGAGATGGCAAAGCACTTTACACAACTTGCCTCATTCACCCATTCATACAAGCACTCTTTTTAGACACTTCTTCTGCACAAGTGCTTTCTATCTAACATTTATTCTTTGATGGATCCATTGGACAGCAACTTGCCCAAGGACATGTAGCGGACTGGAACAGATGAGGATCAAACCACAGAGCTTCCCATTAGTAGATGAGCTGTTCTACGTCCTTAGCCGCAGCCAGGAGCCACACGGGTGACTGCGGAATAAATGCTACCATTCATATCAATCCATAAGTTCTTTTTCAAATGTCCACTGACATTTTAAGAGTGCTACAGGAAAGCACACAAAACATTCATCAAATGCTTGTCAAAATCATTTGGGGATTGTTTTTCACCCATTTTTATGAGGTGATTTTATGTTGTTCCACCTAACTTCACTAACTCCCCATCTGCTCACCTCATTTTTCCTTCCAGTCTCTAACTTTGACTACCTTCACTGTTACCTGTTTCTTTTCGGTCTCTCCTTTTGTCTTTTTGCTGTTTCAGTTTCTCTGTCCTTCATCTGCAGTATTTGTGCTGTCACAATATATACCAGAATATAAAATATACACACAGTAAGACAATAAAAGTACATCAGCTCCTTGGCTGGCAGCTACCGATATACCAGTGTACTGTGGCTCAGAAAGCTAATAATAATAAGCTAATAATGGCTAGTGATGTAGCTGATCCAGCTAACGTGTACTATTACCTATTTAGAGAACAAATATAGATAAGCAGACGTTATTCAATTTACAGTATATAAAGTTTCGGCTGTGCAGCAGCATAAGTCATATTTGAGAATAACAAGGCATTCACAACGCCTCTGTGTGAGAGCAGTGTAACATCATTTTTTGTACTCTGTTATAGCCTTTTATCTTATATCTTGTATTTAAACCTTGTTGTAAAGCTCTTTGGTGTACCTTCGGTTTTAAATGTGCTTTATAAATAAAGTTGTATTGTATTGTATCATGAGATCAAGAATAGTGGAATTAAAAGTTGTTTTCATTCTGACCTGCAGTAGCTTCAATAAACAAAAAAACATTAATCAAACTATGTCAGAAAAAAATTATAATCAAATGCATGACTTTTGCTTCTGTTCTACTTAGTTTTAGGACTTGAAAGATTTAAGCCAATAGAGCAAATATTCTGTTTATTCAGTAGTTTGCTGGGACCTAGCAGGAAACACACACACACACGCAGATTCAGTGTCTGTAACCCTGTGATCTCTCCAGGGTGTTCCCTGCTTCTCTTACAGCAGTTACAGTATATACCACATTGCTACGTACTGAATAGTGATGTGTCGGTCGCGAACAAAATGGCTCTTAGAGCAGTCTTTGAAGTGAACGACGCAAGCTGGCTCCTTAGTGGGAGCCATGTTTTGTTTTGTTTTTTCTTTCTCTCACCCTCTCTCTTGCACTTTTTCCCGCTTCACTCCGCACGTGAGCCTTGTGCTTGCACTGGGCACAGGAACAGAGCGGGAGGGAAAGAGAGAGAAAGAAGGCCAGGGACAACAACGTCACATTAGAAAGGTATGGTAATCATCCACAACTATATACAGTTGATAAAGGATTCAGAAAGTTTATTCATGCAGGCCCATATGACAGATAATGTGCATCTTCTTTTTGTTTTCATATTATAATTTAGATTTAATTGTGTTGTGGTTTGCTATGTTTTGTGTTGTTTCACTTTAAATTTGTTTAAAAGGAAAAAGCTGAAAATTTAAATAGTTAAAAGTTGAAATGTTCTTTGTATTATATGATTTATTTATTACATTTTATGTGGAGTGAATAAATGAAAGTATATTTAAGGTGGCCCATGAGACAAAACACATACAAGCTCCAAAACACGTAAAAACTCAGAAGCACGTACAAACTCCAAAACACAACAGAAGTGCTCCAGGATGCTAGGGGGCAGTGTTGAGCTTTTGTTACCTAGAGGCTACACAAGCCAAGAAGTACCAACGACCGGATTTGGTGTGTGGTACTAACAGGTAAATAAAAATAAATTGTAAATTATTTGAATATATATGAGTGCTTGTGTATAAATATACACATATCAGGGCTCTAGAGTGCGACCAATTTGGTCGCAAATGCGACCAAATTTTTCAGTGGTGCGACTAAAAAAAAAAATTTGGTTGCACCTGTGCGACCAACTGTTCGGGTAGCAAAAAAAAAAAAAAATCTGCAACCTTCCCTGTGGTCAACAACAGACACACATTTTGCCCCTATCGTGGACTAAACCAATCAGAGATGGTAAGGGGCGGGACCTCTCTGATTGGCCGTGGTCCAGTTGAAAGTGCAGGTGGAAGTGGGAGGTGAGTAGCTTGAATAAAGCGATATCAATTCATTAAATCCTGAATCGACTTTTAAATATAACAGTGTTTTGCCAGAAACGCCAGATTCTCAGATTAAAGCTCACAAAACCATTTCAACAACAACCAAACAGCAGATGAGAGCAGGTACACGGACTCCACACAAAGACGTAAACACAGACCGACGCATCAGAATCAGCTTTGTCTTTCTCGGCTTTCTCACCCGACGGCCCGCAGACGGACACGCTGTCGGAGCTCAGCGATCCTGATGCGTCCGGTCCGCGCTGTGTTTACGTCTTTTTGCGCTGATTCTGAGCTGCAGGTTTTGTCTCTCCAACCAAAATTCACCGAGCCAGCAGCAAAAGAAGCAGCAAACTGCGCTTCACATTTGATCAATGCGTCATGAATTTTGCTGTTTTGCTTCCACGACTATTAAAATCACACTCCATGCACAGCTTTCTTTCAAAAGAGGAGTGAAATGTCATGAACCGAAGTTCCACGCACAAGCTGGACCCAGGAGCAGAACACACACACACAGCGGTACGAGAGAACAAAAAATAAACTTTATTATAACTGAGGGTGTCCCGGGAGGGTAGAAGGGAAAAAACGCACGGAACCAGAAAAACCGAGGGACCGGGAGGTGAATCGCGCAGGAACGCCGAGAGCGGGACTGTGGGAGGCTGAAACAGAAAAGGGAAAAAAGGATTATTGGGGTGTGGGAAAACGGCAGCATACGAAGGGAAGTAGAGTACGCGTCTTACGATGATAGCGGGGCCGAGGGAACCGGAGGGAGGGGTGAGGGTCCGTGGGGAGAAGCTTCAGAAAGGTCGAGGCGGCTGGGGCTGATTTTGATCCAAATTCCGGACAGGCAGGTGGACAGGCTGGTGGCTCAAACACGCCGAGCTGTGATCTGAGTATACAAGGCAGAGTTAGTGTTAGTTCACACGGATAGGTTTACATAAGGGCTTTCCCGCAGGTGTACGTTACCGCAGAAGGACGACTACGGACTGGCGTGGAGCAGCAGGCTGGGCAGGATTAAATAGTCCACCTGGTGATCGCCCGGGATGGGATGCAGGTGTGGAGTTAGCAGCCACGCCCACGGGAGTGGGCATCCCATCAGCACCTCGGACGCTGGGCCGCGGACCATGACATGAAAGAAGCCATCTATGTCCACTGTGAGCAACCATCTTTGAACAGAGGCGGGGTTTACGACACCAACTCTCTGCCATCTATAATCCAGTTTTGAGATCCTCCCCAGGCGCCTTAACGCCCACTCACATCCTGGGCCATCTGACCTCAGGAATTCGCATGATAAGGTGGGGCCAGGTTTCACAATGAACTCACCCAAAACTGTGGCTGATTGGGACCCACACCCAGTTTCACACCTTGGCTCAGGCGATTAGAGGGGCCTTTTGTCCCTCTGTGGGGGGAAACTCCCACTAGGTTTATATCTGGGACTCTCCACCATTTGACCTTAGAACTGAAGAAGCTTCTCGGATGAGAGGTGAAACGTCTTCAAGTAACTTAAAGAAGTCCAGACGCTTTTCTTTGCAAGCTCCTTTGACTTTACTAAACATAGATGTTTACATTTTTCATTTATTTTTTATATTGCAAACATTTGCACTGTTATCAGTATTTGCACACTATTTTATATTATTTTTTGAGCTTTTGATGTTTAAAGTCATTATTCAATACATTGTTATTGTTAAATAAATATCGTCAAATAATCGAGATCTCAATTTCAGTGAAAATAATCATGATTATCATTTTTGCCATAATCGAGCAGCCCTTCTCTCGGTGTTTGCTGATATCAAACTGTGGTATGAGGACCACTGTGGGTTAATCTTTCTAGTGATACTCAAAAGGTCTATCTTATAAAGTCTTTTTTTTTTATTAAGACCTGGTTTAATTCTGGTATAGAACCAATTGAATATTTGTATATAATCCCTGCAACTGTCAGATTCTATAACAGGGATCACCAGCCTTTTTTAAAACTGAGAGCTAGATAAAATTGTGAACAGTTTGGTTCATCTTTAGTTATATGATAATAACAATTCTATCTTGATATGCTGTCTTATCACAGGTTAATTTTTCAAAAAAGGCCTGGGTCGTGTAGCAGCCAAAAACTCCTCCAGAGAGGCTGTCCTGGTGAGGGAGAAGTTCATGGCCCACTTCTCGGCGGAGGGAGCAGCGTCTTGGCAAACAAAAAAATAGCCCATTTAAAGTCTCAGTGACTTCCCCCACAACGGCTCTGAGCCACCCACAAACCTCTAAAGAGCGTTCCTGCCTTTCTAAAAATATTCTTAATAAATGGAGCTTGCCTCCAAAATAAACTAACCTCTCTTTATTCTCTTAAATAATTGGTCTTCACTATGTTCCTATATAGCAATATTTTGTTTTTATTAGTATAATATGAAATTAATTCTACATGTGTCAAATTGTGTGCCAATATTTGCTGGGTAGTAGAACTGAGACATTAGTCATTACAAAAATTTATTTGAAATAATATTAAAATTCTCAAACAGAAAAACATTAAACATAAATATATAAAATATAACTATTTACAGAGAAAGTATATACAGTGGTCCCTCATTTATTACAACAGGGGTTCTCAGAATAACTAGCCCTTCACCACGCACTTTATACACTTTTTGTCACACACATAAACATTAGTCACAGTTCTCACAAGTTGATTCTCAAAGTGCAAACTTTTCTAGATTTTAAAACGTAAAAGTATTATTATGCCGCGTTTTTTCTTTGTCTATGTGCCACTTTTGTGCGCCTTTTTCCCTCCCGGTGCAGGGGTCTATTTCCGAATGAGGGTTCATAGTTATGGGTGTTTTTGTGCTGTTTTTTTTATTGGACGTGATGGTTATCAAAACCAAACATGATAAATTTGGCAAGCGCAGGAGACACGACACGGAGGAGATTTGTCAATCAGGCTGCAGAATGCAATGTGCATTGTTGAAAGTTGTACCGTGCAATAAAAAAATCTGTGAAAAAGCAATTCAGCGACAGATGAACAGTGGGACCACGGGGGGGATGTTCTCCACGGTCTTCACCATATTGCTGCTAATCTCCCGCGGGGTGAGGAAGGAGTCCAGAAACCCCATGACCACGAAGAACTTCCATCTCCTCCCTGATCCTGCTGCAGACCCACTCCTCTTTCCTTCTCCGTCCTCTTCTCTTTGTTGTATGTGTCCCTGAGGCTCTTCCACTTTCTCCTGCAGATGTCCTCTGAATAAACACATTATCTTGTTAGCGGAAAGGTATATGTTCATCAGTGGGAAAATAGCGGGACAGTAAGCGGGCTTGCTAGCTTTTGTGCGGCTTCCACGGGTCAGTCAAAAAATTTTAAAAGAGAAATGAATGAACTTACCAGGTTGCCCGATCTCTTCGCTTATCTTCTTCCAAGCTAGGTCCTTTTTATTCCTGTCACGGTACAGAAAGGAGATGGCGTCGTAAACCGTCACCAGGCTTCTGATTGGTTGTCGTGGCGCGACTTGACGCTGGAGTTCAGATTTTTCCAACTTGAGCGGTAGACGCGATACGGGCGAATACACAAAATATACTACTTGGACGCGTGACTGAGGCATTTTCGAGACACAAATCTGATTCTGAATTATCTGGTCGCGTCTATTGCGTTTGGTGTGAACGCACCGTTACACGCCTCTATGCAGCTTCTCTCTTCCTGTTACACCCCCCCCCCCCCCCCAAAAAAAAAAAAAACATCTCCACTGAGACTGTGTCAGCTCCAAAAAAGACAAAAAACAAACTAAAACCAGCAACAAACAACTTAACTAACCCTAACATAAAAAAATCAAAAAGAAAGAACAATACAGCATCCACATCTGAAGCAAAGAGTAAAACAGAGAAATGTGGGTTATTAAATATTAGGTCTCTCTCCTCCAAGTCTCTGTTAGTACATGACTTAATAATTGATCAACAAATTGATTTACTCTGCCTTACAGAAACCTGGTTGCAGCAGGATGATTATGTTAGTTTAAATGAATCAACACCCCCGAGTCATTCTAACTACCAGAAATCTCGACGCACAGGCCGAGGGGGCGGTGTGGCAGCAATTTTTCACACCAGCCTATTAATCAACCAAAGACCCAGACAGACTTTTAATTCATTTGAAGGCTGCTGCTTAGCCTCGTCCACCCCAGCTGTGAAACTCAGAAACCAGTCTTACTTGTTATCATCTATCGTCCACCTGGGCCTTACACAGAGTTTCTGTCTGATTTCTCAGACTTTTTATCTAATTTAGTTCTGAGCTCAGATAAAATAATTGTTGTGGGTGATTTTAACATCCATGCAGATGCTAAAAATGACAGCCTCAACATGGCATTTAATCTGTTATTAGTTTCCTGAAAACCCTCTCCTGTCTGATCATTTCCTGATAACATTTACATTTACAATAATTGATTACACAGCAGTGGAGAGTAGACTTTATCACAGTAGATGTCTTTCTGAAAGTGCTGCAACTAAATTTAAGAATATAATCCACCCACTGTTATCAGTTCTCTGACGACTCTGCAATAGTCGGCCTCATCACTGATGGGGATGACAAAGAGTACAGAGAACTGATCCATGACTTTGTGGACTGGTGCCAGCAGAACTACCTCCAGATCAACACTAATAAAACCAAGGAGCTGGTGGTAGACTTCCACAGGCACAAACATCCTCCACTGCAACCACTGAACATTCAAGGTATGGACATTGAGGCTGTGGACAGCTACAGGTACCTTGATGTTCATCTAAACAATAAACTAAAGTGGACTCATAACTCAGACGCCCTCTACAGGAAAGGGCAGAGCAGGCTGTACCTGCTGTGGAGACTCAGGTCGTTTGGAGTGAAGGGCCCACTCCTGAAGACCTTCTATGACTCTGTGGTGGCCTCAGCCATCTTTTATGGTGTGGTCTGCTGGGGCAGCAGCATCTCTGCCGGGGTAAGGAAGAGACTGAAAAGGCTGATCCGCATGGCCAGCTCTGTTCTAGGATGCCCTCTGGACCCAGTGGAGGTGGTGAGTGACAGGAGAATGGTGGCTAAGCTGTCACCCCTGTTGGACAACATCTCCCACCCCATGCAGGAGACTCTGACAGCACTGAGCAGCTCCTTCAGTGGCTGCAGCACCCACGGTGTGGGATGGAGAGATTTTGCAGGTCTTTCCTCCCCACTGCTGTCAGACTCCATAATAAAGACTTTAACTGAACAAACACACACATCCACACATGTGCAATAACACTAAGTGCAATAATCTTTTCTGCCATTGTTGTATTTTTACTCAGTTGTATATAGCATTTGTATTCTATTTTTATCCTATTGTTTATAATATTTTATTTTATTCTATTCTATTCTGTACGGTTGTGTACAGTATCTTATTCTTATTGTATTCCAGGGTTCTCTAATTTTTGCTATATATCTTTGCACTGACCACTTTCTGCTGTGACAAAACAAATTTCCCACGTGTGGGACTAATAAAGGTTATCTTATCTTAATGATATCCATTTAGACTCTTTTTCTCCAATTGATCTTTCTGAGTTAACTTCAATAATTACTTCCTCCAAACCATCAACGTGTCTTTTAGACCCCATTCCTACAAAACTGCTCAAAGAAGTCCTGCCATTAATTAATGCTTCAATCTTAAATATGATCAACCTATCTCTAATAATCTATGTACCACAGGCCTTCAAGCTGGCTGTAGTTAAACCTTTACTCAAAAAGCCTCTCTAGACCCAGCAGTCTTAGCTAATTATAGGCCAATCTCCAACCTTCCTTTATATCAAACATCCTTGAAAGAGTAGTTGTCAAACAGCTAACAGATCATCTGCAGAGGAATGGTTTATTTGAAGAGTTTCAGTCAGGTTTCAGAGCTCATCACAGCACAGAAACAGCTTTAGTGAAGGTTACAAATGATCTTCTTATGGCCTCTGACAGTGGACTCATCTCTGTGCTTGTCCTGCTAGACCTCAGTGCAGCGTTCGATACTGTCGACCATAATATCCTATTAGAGCGATTAGAACATGCTGTAGGTATTACAGGTACTGCACTGCAGTGGTTTGTATCATATCTATCTAATAGACTCCAGTTTGTGCATGTAAATGGAGAGTCCTCTTCACACACTGAGGTTAATTATGGAGTTCCACAGGGTTCAGTGCTAGGACCAATTCTGTTTACATTATACATGCTTCCCTTAGGCAGCATCATTAGAAGACATAGCATACATTTACACTGCTATGCAGATGACACCCAGCTCTATCTGTCCATGAAGCCAGATAACACACACCAATGAGTTAAACTGCAGGAATGTCTTAAAGACATAAAGACCTGGATGGCTGCTAACTTTCTGCTTCTTAATTCAGATCAAACTGAGGTTATTGTACTCGGCCCTGAAAAGCTTAGAAATATGGTATCTAACCAGATTCTTACTCTGGATGGCATTACCTTGGCCTCCAGTAACACTGTGAGGAACCTTGGAGTCATTTTTGACCAGGACATGTCCTTCAATGCACATATTAAACAAATATGTCAGACTGCTTTCTTCCATTTGTGCAACATCTCTAAAGTTAGAAATATCCTGTCTCAGAGTGACGCTGAAAAACTAGTTCATGCATTTATTACTTCCAGGCTGGACGACTGTAATTCATTATTATCAGGAAGTCCTAAAAACTCCCTGAAAAGCCTTCAGCTGATCCAAAATGCTGCAGCAAGAGTCCTGACAGGGACTAGAAAGAGAGAGCATATTTCTCCTGTTTTGGCTTCCTGTTAAATCCAGAATTCAAAATCCTGCTCCTCACATACAAGGTCTTAAATAATCAGGCCCCATCTTATCTTAATGTCCTTGTAGTACCATATCACCCTATTAGAGCACTTCGCTCTCGCTCTGCAGGCCTACTTGTTGTTCCTAGAGTATTTAAAAGTAGAATGGGAGGCAGAGCCTTCAGTTTTCAGGCCCCTCTTCTGTGGAACCAGCTTCCAGTTTGGATTCAGGAGACAGACACTATCTCTACTTTCAAGATTAGGCTTCAAACTTTCCTTTTTGCTAAAGCATATAGTTAGGGCTGGACCAGGGGACCCTGAATCCTCCCTTAGTTATGCTGCAATAGATGTAGGCTGCCGGGGGATTCCCATGATGCATTGAGTTTTTCCTTTCCAGTCACCTTTCTCACTCACTATGTATTAACAGACCTCTCTGCATTGAATCATATCTGTTATTAACCTCTGTCTCTCTTCCACAGCATGTCTTTATCCTGTCTTCCTTCTCTCACCCCAACCAATCACAGCAGATGGCCCCACCCCTCCCTGAGCCTGGTTCTGCTGGAGGTTTCTTCCTGTTAAAAGGGAGTTTTTCCTTCCCACTGTCGCCAAAGTGCTGCTCATAGGGGCTCATATGATTGTTGGGTTTTCTCTGAATCTATTATTGTAGGATCTACTGTACAATATAAAGCGCCTTGAGGCGACTGTTGTTGTGATTTGGCACTATATAATTAAAATGGAATTGAATTGAATTGAACCAGCAACACACACCAGACAACACAGGGCTTATATACACAAAGAGACAAAGAGACACTGACCTTCAAAATAAAGCAGGAACTCTCACATTCAAAGAAACACAGACTTACACGGAGGGAACACACAGGCAGGGATGACTAACACTAAACTGAGGAAGAACTGAACCCAAACCAACGAGCTAGAAACCACAACCAGAATATATTACAATAATAGTTCATACTGTCACGGTTAGCAGGGCAAACCATGTGGAATTATTAAAGGACCCAAGATGCAGGCACTACTGATGTGAGGGAGCTGTATTTATGGAGAGGGAACATACAAGAAAGGCGAGGGTGGCAAAAACAGAACTGAGAAAGAACCGAACCAAAACCAACGCGCAAGAAACCATGACCAGAATATATTACAATAATAGAAAACACAAAACGATGGGTCAAATGACCCAGGACCATGACAATTTTTTATCGTATTGCTATAGAAGAAATAAAGACACATATGAGTTGACGGAACTATCAGAATCCTCACGTAATCGTCTAAACTAAAGACTCCAGCCAGCGTACATATGATGGTGTTTAGATTTGCTTGATACTCATTTACAAACATATTTGTTTAAGTTCATTGTGTCCCAGAAAGAGAAAAACAAATATTTTCTGAATATCTACAAAATATTTTGGAATACAAATTTATTGATGCTCATTTGTTGCTATCGAAACCTTTAAGAACACCAAACAGTTTACACAAGTGCTACAGTTTATAATTGTGAACTGCAGTGACGGCTGCAGGTGCCTGTGGCGTCCCTGTTTTGTATTGTGCAGTCAGCTAACTCCACAAAGAGCACTAAACCTCAGAGCTGGATCGGCAGCATGTCAGCTGAACACAGCCTGGCCGCAAAAGAAACCAAACTATTGGAGCTCACAAAGTCTTTTTCTTTTTTCTTCACTTCTTTCCCACTGCACTTTTACACAGGACAAGGTTTAGAAGGTCGCCCTTTTAATAGTCCACTTTAACCCCTTGAACTAGTTATATTTTTGTTATTTATTATGTTTTGGAGTAATTCAACTTATCAGAAGCCAGGAAAATGTATCTTTTTATTTAGATATTTTTTCCTCACAGTCTGACTGCAACACCTGCAAACACATATGCATTGACGTTAAGGTTTGTCGGGACAGTGACTAATTGTCCCATTTGATGTGGAACCTCACAGCCTTTTTTTCTCGCTTATTGCCATATCCCATAAAGAGACACAATATCCCAGATTACCATTGCCTACAGCTTAAACTTGTGAATAACTAAGAAATCACAAGCAATATGGATTTTAGCCATTCTCAGAAAACCTAATGGTTATATATGTATGTATTTTAAATCTAAAATATATGTATATGCTATAAATAAATATGCATGTCTAATACACAGATTCATGTTATCATAACAAGGAAGGCTATGACTCTTAGTATATTTAATTAGACTAAATAAAAAGCTTCCATATATGTTTATTGTATTTACTTTTACCTGTGAAATATAATGGTGATAAAATATGAAGCACGACAGATTAAGTAAATCCCAAACCTGTTGTGTGCGATTCTCAGTTCAATAAGGAAATGGTCAATGGCATTTAGACTGCTCTTATTTTTCTACTCTATCTGATCTCTGAGCACTTTACACAACTTGGCTCAGTCACTCAATCACAGCAGCACTTTGACGAACTAAGTGCTTTCCACCTGACATTCACACACATTCACACTCAGAGAGATGGACGCATCGAAAAGCAATTTAGGGTTAGTATCTTGCCCGAGGATATTTGGCTTTGCAGACTGGAAGGATGGAACCACCAACCTTCTAATTAGCAGATGACCTACTCTACCACCTGAGAGATTATTAGAAAGACATGAACACGATTTATTGATGTACAGAATTTAGATAGAGGTGTTTGGCAGTTAGACTTCGATGGCCGTCTTGGTGGAACGGAACCCCAGGGATAGGCGACAGGCATTAGGGGAGGACCCCTAGAATCTAGACGCTGGTGGAGGTGAAGATGGAGGCTTGAATGGAGGTGATGGGGAGAAGGTGGTTTCACAAAGGTGCCTGCAAAGGAGAATGACAGATGCACAGAGAGATTAAAAGTACGAGGCATGAAGGCTGCTTGGCCTGGGGAAGGCTGGCAGAAAGATGATAGGACTGGACCAGTGATGTCACAAACAGCTTGACAGTGTGGGAAAGTGGACGTGATGCGAAGCTTAGATTTGGCTGGGAGCACCTGGGAGCAGACAAATGTGAGGCCATAGATCTTCCTTACTGAACTTGCACATAAGCTTCATTTTCAATTCATGGCATACAACCTTTTCAAAATAAAACTACCCTGTCACTGCTGAATGAGCACTCACAGCTCGCTAACAAACTGGATGGATCAGTATTAGTTTATTAGCGTCCTATTTGCTAAGACAATGAAGAGTTCCTGGTCTGTCTGACAAAGGGCAGCATTTTGGATCCAAACCATATACAACTGTGCTTTTTTTCTTTCTAGCAGCAGCTTTTATGGAAGGGACAGAATTTCACTGTTTTTGGTGATGAAAGCTTATAATGCTCAAAACTTGCACCAGTATCTTTTTTCTTGTTCTTGTCCTGCGAATGAACTGAAAAATATATCATGAAACTTCAGTTTGGACTTGACCCCGTGTATTTCACGTTTAGCACTTTTGCAAAAATGAATAAGGGGAAATCATGGGGTGCTAAATTCCAGCTTGCATGTGGTAGATCTGGTAACAGTGGGATCCACGTGAACCTTTTCCTGTTTGTGTAAAAAACAACACTGACTATATGATTCATCATATTTTGCAAACAAGGGCTTCAAATGCAGGTAATAAAGTCATAAGTTAAAAATAGATTCTGACACAGGATCCATTTATTATTAGGTTAGATGTGGTTTAGGCTAGATATCAGGCTCATGTGGTTATTTTTAGCAAAATTTATAATGATTTATAATGAAAGACACAACTAAGCAAATATTTTTTTTATTGTAATTATTTATTAATTTTATTGCATGATTTGTATAGAAGACAAATACCACTAAGGTCTTACCTTATGTATATAAGGACTTATTGGTGCTTTTATTACAGGGTGGAGATTCAAATGAGTCAGTTCTCCACTATTTAGTGAGTGAGTCAACATTCCTCTTTTTATTAAAGAAGTATTCAAAGGAATGTTGAGCAACCAGCTTCTGCAGGCCATGCTTAATAGAATAATAGGAGGCTGAACCAAAGGAACTTTAATAAAAACCGTGCATTATCCATTCGGGTTTTTCCTGTACAGACTTTGGACTGTGCCAGGACCAACCCTGCATTCACTGCGTAAGCCAGGTATTATACCGCCCATGAAATTCTGCAGCAATATTTCAAGGTTCTTTTCATCACAGATTAGTCAGTAGAAGGGAAGGGGGGGGGAGGGGGGGTTACTGCAGCCACTTTGCAGTTTCCAAGAACAATTCTGTTTTTAATCCAAAAGGGAAAAGTTTTGTATTTCTAATAGGTTTTTTTAATGATTGTGATTTAAACATGAGCAAATGCATCTTTTGACCTAATGTTTTCATTTCAGTTTCACTGTCGGCAACAACAATCAGCTGATCCGGGCAGAGTCGGGCAGAGTGTGAACCAGTAATACACGACTAGTAGTGACATTAAATCAAAGTTATCCTTGAACTGCAATATCATATGATCTTATTAAGGACTCATAAATAACAACCTCTGACAAATTTTATGTTTCATGTGACTGAAAAAAACAACAACCAATAAATAATTTTGGCCAATATATCATCAAATGTGAGTATCGGTCTTTCATACTCTACAAACACGTTCTTTCATTGTTTGCACTGAAGCAAAATCTTACTGAACTAACAGGTCGAGCATGAAAAAACCAAATTCAATCATACAATAATAAAAATTAATATATACAAATAGCTCTGTTTTTAAATATCCCAGTATATTACAAACAATTAAATATACACTGAAGTGCCCCTCCTGTCATACTGACTTTGTTATTTTCTCTGTAGAAGATGTGCAGATATTAAGGTTGTGCAACTACTGCAGTGTGTGGACTGTGCTTAAGATGGCTGTTGCTTTTAAAGATTAAAGCTTAATTTTGGACATCACTATTAAAGGTGGGTTGATTGCCCTCTCTGCCACTCCACATTGCTGCTCCCCCTCAGGATGTGGGCGCTTGCTGGTTGTGGGCCACCTGGCTGGGTGTTTTGGCAATGTTGCTGGGGTTTTTCATACACACTCTCATGCTCTCTCTCTCTTTCTGTTCCATTTCTTTTCCTATTCCTCCAGCTTCTTCTCCTCTTTTGCCAGGCCTCGAGGGCCGGTGTCCCTGCAGGTTTTAGATGTGTCCTTGATCCAACACAGCTGATTTAAATGGCTAAATTACTTCCTCAACATGTCCTGAAGTTCTCCAGAGGCCTGGTAATGAACTAATCATTTGATTCAGGCGTGTTGACCCAGGGTGAGATCTAAAACCTGCAGGACACCAGCCCTCGGGGCCTGGGGTTCCCTACCCCTGCTTTTGAAGCCCACTGTCACAGTCCTCGGTCTGTGACCCGCTTTTTGTCTTTGGACTTTTGATTTTTGCTTATTTAATATTGTGAGGAAAAGATTCTGTTCCTTGTGTTGGTTGTTTCGTATTTGTGTTCTTAGGTCCATGTACAGTCATGTCTCTCTGGTTGTCTATCACTGTTGTGCAGCTGTGTTTCCCGGGTGATCTGTCTCTGCTCCGATTCCCTTGTGTGGATATATGTGTCCTTGTGTTCCTTGCCACGATCTCCCTCATCCTCCATCTGGTTAGTGTATCTCACTTTAGGTTTCTTATGTCTTCTTTGGTTTATGTACACTCAACAAAAATATAAACGCAACACCT